>NC_064920.1:889223791-889840388 GCF_023897955.1 Schistocerca gregaria
CTGATAGAGCTGTTGGATGCCTCCTGATGGATACTGTGCCAGAACGTGTCCAATGGGAGAGTTCGATCGTCAAAATCCCGAGCTGGTTGGAGGATCCTGCACATAGCGCTCTCCAGTTGGAGAGACATCCGTCGACCTTGCTGGTGAATGCAAGGTTTTGGCATGCATGAAGACAAGCAGCAGAAACTCTCGTCGTCTGAGGGCAGACAATATCTTGCTGAAATATAAGACCAAGGTGGCTCACCATGAAGGACAAGACGGGGCACGAAATATCATCGACGTAGCACTATTCTGTAAGGGTGCCGCGGATGAAAAGTAAAGAAACACAGGGTGTTTATAAATTAATATCGGGATTTTAACGTTTTATAATATTTATTAGATTAAACTTACAGTTATAAATGATATGTGAAATGAAAGGGCAGCTCAAACAGTTTTACCAAGAACCTTATAAATGTTCAATGTGAGCACCATTTGTCACACGGCACTCATCAAGTCTAAAGCCGAGTTCTGTGCCCAAGCGCTGGGTAGGCCGCAAGGAGCCCAATGACAGGGCTTGCTTTGCATGACCTCCAAGTTCACCCGACCTAACGCCATGCGATTTTTTTTCTTTTAGGGCTTCATCAAGGACCGTGTATACGTGCCTCCGCTACCAGCAGGCCTCCCTGAATTGAGAAACCGGACTGAAGCATCTGTTGCTACAATCACTGAAGACACACTTATCAAAGTTTGGGAAGAACTCGGCTACAGACCTGATGTGTGCCGTGTGACAAATGGTGCTCACATTTAACATTTATAAGTTCTTGGTAAAACTGTTTGAGTTGCTCCCTCATTTGACATTTCATTGATAACTGTAAGTTTAATATAACAAATATTATAAAGCGTTAAAACCTCGATATTCATTTATAAACACCGTGTACTGCTATGAAAAGAAATGGGACCCCAGACCACGACTCCCGGTTCTCAGGCCGTATGGCGGGCGACAGCCAGGCTCGTATCCCATTGCTGTCTGGAGCGTCTATAGACACTTCTTCGCTGGTGATTGGGGCTCAGTTCGATGCGGGACTAATCACTGAAGACAATTTTACTCCAGTCAGTGACATTCCAGGATGAAGATGTCTCTGGAGACGCCACATACTGTGGTTGGATACCAACCGGATTGTCGCCTGCCACACTGCCAGACAACCGGGAATGATGGTCTGAGGTGCCATTTCGTTTCGTAGCAGGACCCCGCTGATTGTTATCCACGGCATCCTTACAGAATAGCAATACTTCAACGATATTCTATGCCCCATTCTGTTGCCCTTCATGGCAAACCATCCTGGGCTTATATTTCAGCAGGATAATGCCCGCCCACACACGGCGACAGTTTCTATTTCTTGTCCACATGCTTGCCAAACCCTACCTTGGTCAGCTAAGACGCCGGATCTGTAGCTAATTGAGGACGTTTGGAGCATCATGGGAAGGGCCCTCCAACCAGCTGGGGAGTTTGATGATCTAACTCGCCAATTAAATAGAATTTGTCACGATATCCATCAGGAGGACATCCAACAACTCTGTCAATCAACGCCTAGCCGAATAACTGCTTGCAAAAGTGCCAGAGGTGGACCAACGCGTTATTGGCGTGCTCAATGTGTGAATCTCTTCCTCTTGAATAAATCATCCGAATCTCCTGAAATTGTAATCATTTGTTCGTCTGTACATACACATCTACCGATGTGGGTCCTATTCGAGTGATTCCTCTGGGTACTTCGTTTCTGTGTCTTAGAATGTATGCAAAATACAGATAAATATATGGAAAGACAAAAACGCAACACATGAACAAGAATAATAGTATGTAGGAAACCCTTTGCCATTCTAAAAAGTTTCCAGTCGTCTCCGATTGGATAAATACAGTTCCCGTATGGTTTTCAAGGGAATCTTGTGCGATTATCCCTTCAAAATAGTGTCAAGTTCGACTAATATCGATGTAATTAGAATTATATGTTAATACCTTCAGCTGCTGACGGGCGTTGATATATATCAACGGGGACAGGTGAAAATGCGTGCCTCGGCCGGGACTCGAACCCGGGACCTCCTGCTTACATGGCAGATGCTCTATCCATCTGAGCCACCGAGGGCACAGAGGATAGTGCGACTGCAGGGACTATCTCGCGCTCGCCTCCCGCGAGACCCACATTCTCACCTTGTATGTCCACATACTTACATTTATAGTGTCCCTACCCGACACACTTATTACTCGTGGAAGACATTCTTACCAAGTCCCGTAAGAGTTCGGGTAATATGTGTGCATCTGCACTGAAGAAGAAGGTCGTGGACATGTCCGAAAGAACAGACACCATATCCATATAAGTATAATTGCGATGGAGGTGGGTAGTGATCAAGCACCATTTTCTCGAAAGCGGACCACAAAGGCTCAATAATACTGAGATCTAGTGACTGTGGTGGCTAGGGGAGATGTGACAATTTGTACTCGTGCTCACAAAGTGGTCTTGAACGATACCAGCTGTGTGAACAGTGGCCCTGTATTCTTAGGACACGGCATCAGCATTGGGGAACAAACATTGTACCGTGGTCCGGATCTGATCAGCCAAAATTGTTGCATAATCCCTGGCAATAATGTTGTCTTAGAGGGTAAACATGGGATCCATACAATAGTACAATGTGACGGCCCAAATTATCACCGAACCCGTGCCGTTTTGGGAGGTAATTTTGGCCAGAAGTTGTAAACCGTATGAAACAGGACTCATCCGATCAAATGACTTCCGTCCATTGCTACACAATCTAGGTTGTGTGGCTGCAGCACTACGTTTTTCTGTTAAGAGCATTTGCATTAATGGAGAACGATTTTGAAATTCCAATTTGCACGGAAATATCCTGCTTCTATAATTCCCTTCGTTTTGTTTTGGTGGTGGCGGTGTTCGCCAGTGGGACATTCAGTTGTGCAGTGACACTTGCGACTTTTGTTCTATCATTTTTCGTCAGAAGCCTTTTCATTTACTGTCAGTCACGAGCACTCAACAAGCAGTTTCTTCCGCCCTGTGACATGGTGGATGATGTTTACTCCTTTTTCCCTGTATATGGTGTAAATATTGGATATGCTGGTTCTCGAAATGTCAAACACTTATGCTACCTTGGTTACGAAGCACGCACTAAACGAGCACCAACAGTTTGCCCATGCTCGAATTCACTTAGCTCCGAGGTGCTACACTCAGAACCACATAGAAAACTGTTCTTACTATGACTGATAATCGCTACGTATTGAGGGCACTGCACAGGTGACGTTGGCGATCAAATTCAACAGCACAACCTACAGGCTTGGCTGGCATCTGCCCTGATGTGTAAGCATCCATTTCTCGCAGTGTTTCTATTTTTTTCTCCACCCCCTGTCTGTCACCTGTTTGACTGCCCATGAAACCATACCTTCTGTTCCTACCCCATCAGTCGAAGGAGTTTCGCGGCAGGATTAGTAAAAAATAGAGAAAAGCTAAGGTGGTGTTTTTAATCCTTGAAGTGTTTTGTATAGTCTCTCTCCCCTCTTGATTACAATGCACATTTCGTTCATACACCTATGTGAAATTTTCAGAAAAGTCCTTCCTCGGGATATTGTCCAACTGGCGCGTCGCATTGGCTTAAACGTTGGTTACATCGTCAAATCGTGGAACCGTCATGTTAATTTCTGCAAATTAATCAATTTGTGATAATGTAGCACCAATAACATCAAGTGGCGTCACCGTTCTTGAATTTATCCAGGAAAGAACTGTTCGCGTTTAGCACTTCAATCAAGTTGCGACAGACGTCCACGCATCGTTGCTTTCGTTTGGGAGTCAAAGGCATTGGACAAACTTCGCACACATTTTTCTCTTCTGTTCAAAACATTGTGAAGAAGGTTCAAACACTTGATTTAGAGATATTGCACCACAGCGGTTTGTGACACGCCAACACTGACTCACTGTTGTCGCACGTGCACTGCCTAATACTGCCTTCTCGCAACTGACTTGCCGAATGGACATCTATTGTTTACAGCTGTTAGTTCAAGCTGCCACGTAGTTACTGCGCTGACGTCGCGCATGCGCCAGGAATAAATTCGGTCTCGGAAATTGTTGCATGGACGGTGTACCCTTGTTAAAAAAGTATAGTTATTTGGCATGTTTCATTCCATTTGTCAACATAAACTTTTAGTTCACGTTTGGTGCGACATCTGCAACTAATTATCTTGCCTTTTTAAAAACAACAGTCACAGAGTATTCTTTGCTAGCCTAAAGTGGGTGCCAGGTCCAGCTTGGCATCATTTCAACGAGACTCAGCAGCAAGCATCTTTACTAAAGACAGCGGCCAGTCGAACCACTGAAATGTCGTATTGAGTCGTACATCCGACTGCAAACCAGAGAAGAGCATCATTGATAAAAATTGTTCCTTTTCTGCCTTGTTAATGATCTGACACTAATTATTGCACTTCTTTCTGTCTAAAATTGAATATTTTTTATTATAAATACAATATTTTTTGTCTTACCCAAGTCACTGCCAACCAATAAAAGACGCAAGTTCTTATTTTCATTTTTTTTGTTTCAATTTCGTTAATTCATTATTGTGACGATACTTCATTAAGAATCGTGATTCTACATACGGCAGTTTTTTTCCCATAATCTCATTTGTGCAGTTCTTAATACTACGCTATCAGCGCAGTATGTGCTCTTCACAGATAAAAACGTTTTTATTCCAGATGCACTCTTACCTCTATAAGGGTGATATACACGTACGTTACAGCATTTCTTAAGGCACTCTCCGCTACTGTACATGTTAGACTGTCCCTCTGCAGCAACATGACCGACTTTTTTTAAAAAAAGTCCGCTTAGTCCGTAATTTCTCTTCTTTGAACTATTCTCCGCGCTCATCTCGATCTGTTCTGGAGGAATAATTTTTCGTAAGTGAAGACTATGAGGTTATGGCTGAGCCATTGACATACCCCAGCGGACGTCAGAAAGATCTATGCTGGGTCACCTTACCGATAATCAGATCTAGCCGGCCGCGGTGGTCTAGCGGTTCTAGGCGCTCAGTCCGGAACCGCGCGACTGCTACTGTCGCAGGTTCGAATCCTGCCTCGGGCATGGATGTGTGTGATGTCCTTAGGTTAGTTAGGTTTAAGTAGTTCTAAGTTCTAGGGGACTGATGACCACAGATGTTAAGTCCCATAGTGCTCAGAGCCATTTGAACCATTTCATAATCAGACCGCTCTCCACGAAATCAAGAGAATTGAATTACAGATGTTGCCCAACGGATATCATAACGAATTTAACTTATTAAGCTGTTGTGGCCGTAGCAGAAGTGAAACAGGGGTTCTGTAACTCACAGAATAATAAAATAGGGAGTTTCATAAAGCTACTGAATGAGACAATGATCGCTATAAAATCCTATCTATTGCAAGTGTGAGCCTTGTGCATGATTTTGAGCACTAATGGTAGTGATTACTCCAAGTGTCGACCAATTTGGTCTGATCTAAGAATTCAACAATACCTCTTCCATACTCAGTTTAAACATTGTTAACCAGCTGTGTGGGTTTTTAGTGATGGAGTTCAGAAACAAGCAGCTTCTGACTCCCACTATTTGTCATATTAAGGGTCTTAACTAACCAGATCTTCTCCATGTAACACAATTGTTTGACTTCCGCCATTCTAGACTTTACTTATGTTATTCAATGGCAGCAGTCTTACTGTTTGTTAGCAGAGTCAACAATAAGGCAATTACCTTGGCACCAGCATGACGGCAGCAGATGCCGTGCTCCTAAACAGAAAAGAGCCGGATAGCTTCTAGTCTTTCTCCATATCACAAGTCTTCTCTTTGTAATGCTTCGGTTCTAGCGTTTCTCAGAATATTGGCTTCCTGCATAGGACACTCGGTACTGCCCTCTTTCATTGTTTGCTCGCGACACACCTTCTTGATACCAGCAGACAGTCCACGATGAAATCACTATTTGATGGGACTCTGTCATTTACGACACAAAACAGACAACGCCTGTTTGGTGGAGTTTAGCCTGCACGCAGTGTATGGTCCAAACTTATACTTGCTTTCTTCCTTTACCTAGCGGTGTTGGCCTTAAAAAAGGCCTGCAGCCCATCTTAGTGGCCAGACTCTGAAACAATCTAACTGACATCCAAAATAAGAATTTTATACGAAAATATAGTAATTAACTGTGGCAATCGCTGACGTTAACTTCAATGACTCTCATTTATACCTGGGGCTCTTAATCACCTGGTGCTGACTCTCTCCCCTGCTCAACTGGCCTCAACTCAATTTGGACTTAATAATATTTCCAACTACATTTTAAACAGAGTTCCAGAAGAAAAATTTGATAGGGAAATACAGTAAATAGCTACGGCAATCACTGACATCAACTTTAATCAAAAAATGGTTCAAATGGCTCTGAGCACTATGGGACTTAGAACTAAGGTCATCAGTCCCCTAGAACTTAGAACTACTTAAATCTAACTATCCTAAGGACATCACACACATCCATGCCCGAGGCAGGATTCGAACCTGCGACCGTAGCGGTCGCTCGGTTCCTGACTGTAGCGTCTAGAACCTCTCGGCCACTCCAGCCGGCCAACTTTAATCATGTGACTTCTGAAATTTTCCCGGCGTATTTGTTCTTCTAATAATTTCCGGGTATGCAGCCGGATCCCGTCGACATTCTGCCACGATATTTCGGCCCAGAGACGTCCGGCCATCATCAGGTGAGTACACAACTACTGAAGAGCCCAGGTGCAGTCGCGGTATTTATACCGATTCTCGCGCACGTGTTGACATGCGCGGCATAGCCGAGTTGTACGTGCTGCCCTCGGTGGTGAAAGTAAAAGATCATCTAGTCATTGAGTATCGAATGACGCTGTCTATTCCGCTATGAATGTATAATTTTAATAACAGGATTCCAAGTTTTATCCAGTTGAAAGCCGTTGTCACGATTTATAAGATTATCGGAAAGACGTATTTCCACTGATTCCTTGATTACGGAATCCCAAAATCCGGAAACCGGAGCTAAAATTTTTGTTCCATTGTATTCCATTGAATGTCCCAATGAAATACAGTGCTCTGCTACTGCCGATTTTGACGGTTGCCGCAGACGGGTGTATCTTTCATGTTCTGTACATCGTTCATGGACAGTTCTTGTCGTCTGGCCAATATATGCAGAGCCACATTCACAGGGAATTTTGTAGACGCCTGCTTTCTTCAGTTGTAAATCGATCCGTTAAAGACGATTTACAACTGAAGAAAGCAGGCGTCTACAAAATTCCCTGTGAATGTGGCTCTGCATATATTGGCCAGACGACAAGAACTGTCCATGAACGATGTACAGAACATGAAAGATACACCCGTCTGTGGCAACCGTCAAAATCGGCAGTAGCAGAGCACTGTATTTCATTGGGACATTCAATGGAATACAATGGAACAAAAATTTTAGCTCCGGTTTCCGGATTTTGGGATTCCGTAATCAAGGAATCAGTGGAAATACGTCTTTCCGATAATCTTATAAATCGTGACAACGGCTTTCAACTGGATAAAACTTGGAATCCTGTTATTAAAATTATACATTCATAGCGGAATAGACAGCGTCATTCGATACTCAATGACTAGATGATCTTTTACTTTCACCACCGAGGGCAGCACGTACAACTCGGCTATGCCGCGCATGTCAACACGTGCGCGAGAATCGGTATAAATACCGCGACTGCACCTGGGCTCTTCAGTAGTTGTGTACTCACCTGATGATGGCCGGACGTCTCTGGGCCGAAATATCGTGGCAGAATGTCGACGGGATCCGGCTGCATACCCGGAAATTATTAGAAGAACTTTAATCATTCTTGTACTCTCATTTCTAGCTTGGGCTTAATATAGATTGGCTGGGTTTATTAATTTCTTGACTAAAAGAATTGCTTAACAAGATGTCCACCCCACGCCTTGACCAGTGAAATGCACTGACGGGTAGGAGAACGGGGGAAGAGCTGAAGTTCTATCCGTCAGCAACCAACCAAGAAGGACTCTTCTAGACTTCTGCAAAGTTCTTGTTTCTTGATTATGCTTAACTAATAGTAACGTATTGTCGATAACATGTGTCAAGTTACAATTGTAGGGTGAGCCGGAATTCGATTAATAGTAACTGCGTTTCCTGGACAATGGAATAGCAGTGTACATGACTGGTAAAACCCAGAGTTTTAATTTTACACACATTTAAAAGCATTATACACTCCGCATAGATAGAGAATTCATTCTAAGTCACCAATGAGCCAATAACTCTCTTTATAAATTCATAAATTTATCACACAAACAAAGTAATTGCAGAATGAGACAAACGTATATTAAGGTTTTTTGTCGCAATTGATACATCTCTTTAGACAGTATACGATTTTGTGCCGTGTTCGCTGCAGCAGACCCTCATCCAGCAGTGGCATTAGTAACTCTGCACTTCAGAACGATGATGCCTCACCGTTTTTAGGTATACAGTATCTTTAACGCAACCCGCTACATAGAAGTCAAAAGGATTTATAGTTGGTGAATGAGGTACCCAGAGAAATGAGTGACCCCGTCCAATGCCCCATTCTGAAAATGTTCCTTTTAGCCACTAACAAACTTGTAGTTCCCAATGTCGTGGTGTATCATCCAGGTGGGTAACTGTAGTTGTTTGAAGGGCTTGTCACCGTGGTATCACATATTCTATCAAAGGTCCAGGAAATCATTTGCTGTTCAGTGTCTCTCCATAATAAAAGAAGCAAGAAAACTGACCACGATACGATTATAAATGGTCCTTTTCTTTGCGTGAAGCGAAATCAGGTGAGAATATTTCATCCGCAGGCTTTGGTTTCAGAGTGTCAACTCCTAACTGTTATTGTCTCGGTTCAGTGCCTACACCAGTACCCTTTTTAAGTGTGAAGGGAAATGCAAGGGACAGAACTTTGTACACTGTTGAACAACGTACCTGGTATCGATAGATTTTCGGGGGGAACGTTCGAAGTCTTGTCTTACACGATCGATATTTTTCTCATAGCCGCGCGGTCCACGTGGCGCCCACCGTTGTAGGTTCGAGTCCTCTCGCAGGCATGGGTGTATGTGTTGTCCTTAGCATAAGTTAGTTTAAGTTAGATTAAGTAGGGTGTACGCTTAGGGATTGATGACCTCAGCAGTTTGGTCCCATAAGATCTCACCACAAATTTCCAATTTCTTTTTCCTCACATATCTGTAGTCAGTGGCGGCTCGTGCAAAATTTTGTCGATGTTGTGCCACTTGTTGGCTATAGCCTTTTGACATACAAGAATGGCAATGGTATGTAAATTGAATGTATTAATTTTGTGTGGACAAATTTAACTGTTTAAATATATTTGAATTTTATAATTCATTTTTACCAGTGTCCTACAATGTGGTGGCCTATAGCATTTTGACATACAAGGGTAGTAATCGTAACTAAATTGAACGTATTAATTTTATGTACATAAATTCAACTGTTTAAATACATTTAAATTTTTCACTTAACCCGGACTAGGGAGCTGCCAGTCCGCGCGCACGACCACTCGTCCACGAAGCCATCGTGTCAACCAGTACTCAAGGATCTCTCATACTGTATGCTTGCTCACTAAGTTACGCGCACTTTTTCAAAGAAAAATATTGACCTGGTGGTGTGAACAACATCGCACTCAAAGTGCCGCGAGTGATAACGTCACATCAGAGCATGTGCAGACGAAAACAGGCGGCTGCGTCCCGTCTCTGAGGTACTCGACGCTGGTTCCTTGTTATATTGAGAGTGGTACAAAACACATTCGAAGAGAAACGGCGTAATTTTGGTGTGATTTCCTGCTCGCATTCAGAGAGAAATAGCGTTATATTGGTGCAATTTCCGGCACGCATTCACGAGAAACGGCATAATTCTAGAGCGATTTCTGACACGTATTCGAAGAGAAATGGCATAATTTTAGTGCGGTATTTACAGTGTACTGTAGAACTTTAGCGCATGTTAACCGACCGCCACTGTTCTTAATCTCCCACTCGTCCCTTTACTGAAAACTGTCTCCGCCTCCAAAAATTTCTTGTACTTTTCCCAAAAAGAGGAACGCACTGTTGAATCTCTTCTATATTTATTCTTAGGTTCCGTTGAGTCTGTAAGCCGGGTTTTGTTTCAATAAGCCGTGATATACAAGGCGCCTTCCCTTGAGGAATAGTCATTTTATATAGAGTTTGTTTCACAGTATCTCATCCATCGGCACGGTACCAGTAACACGTTGAAAGGTCTCTGTTGGATTCCTTTCGTGTTAATTTCTTGAATCTGTTGTCATTTACGGCATAAACTCCTCTTGTAAATTTACTGTGGCGTTTCTGACTATCTGCGAGGAGACTGAGCAGTGGAACGTGCTACTTTTACACATAAACAAGAACGATCTGTCACACTACTACACTTTAAAGTTTATATGCAATTCATGTCACACAGTCTCATACGGAACCTACATCCGCTTTCTTTTATATACTATATATGATAAGATACTGTCATCCCCCTTCCCTTCTGTGTGAAAGAATGAATGAGCAAATGTATATCTAGTTGCATGCTTGATGGTAGCAGACAAGCCTGTCTGCTAGAGAGCAGTAGGACCAACGTCGGAACAGGTAGCTACGCTTTCTAAAAGCAAAGAGGTTTCTATCCTTAGTACTGTCCTGTCCGTCCCTTGTCATGTTGGTATAGGAAGCTGCCCCCTCTGGCCACTTCCGTTTTGTACACGAAAGCACCCTTGGTAGGAGCGCAGGGCAGTCTGTCCGCGGCGAGCGTCTGAAGTGGTAAGATCTCCGGCTAAGCGCATGTCTGCTAAGTCCGCAGGACAATGGATTTCTTAAGTTCAGCCTAACTGAAAATTTAACCACCTTTATTTCAGGTTTTAGCTCTAAAATATCTAATGTTATCTTAAATTGCAACGAGTGACAACTTCAGAATATCTTCCAGTAGTTGCTTTCTCACTACTTTATGAGTAAAGTGGAACCACGTGTTGATCAGTAACTGTAACTAAGATCATCAATCTTATATGCAAATGTTCGTGAGATTATAACGTCTCGTCTTGCCAATATTTTTCAATATAGCAGCTTTTCTTTACGTTCAACCCACGTGGGGTGTACTTTGTGAGACCAGTGCCACGTGCTTATACAGTTGTTTGACCCATCAGGTTAATAGTAAGACGATAGTAACCAGTTCGAGGTTTTTCTTTTGTAAATTGCTTTTCGATCTAATTTATTTTAATTATCAAAATTATTGTGGAGTTACACTCTTTGTGTAAACCAAGTTGACCACGTGAAGCATGTGGTGTAATCATCAAAGTAGCCCTCAGCTATTCTTTTCGGGAAGATTTCACAGAGAGTTAGTATGAATTTAGTATACCAGGGTGTGGTAATTACATGACGGACAGGATTGCGCTACAAACGTAACTTCTTTGGGTGAAAATTGAATCGGTTGGTTGTGGTTAACTTCCTCTTGCATATGTTTCAATGTTCTTCGTGTGTTATTTGATGAATGTAGTGTTGTATGCAGTCTCCCAATCTTGGATCCCTATTTGATGTGTTCCGTAAGATTACAAATTCACATTTTCACAATCCTAAAAAAGGCAGCAGCTTAGTTATGACTCAAGTCTAATATGCTGAAATTTCAATGATTAATGTTAAAATAAATTTCCAAATATAAACTGATTTATTTCTTTTTATTTAAATTCTCTTTTTTTATATATGTATCTCCGGTTTTCGTATGACTATTAAAAGATTATAATTACTGTTAGTCTGGTTGGAAATTTGGTAAGCTAGACTGGATACCTGGTGAAACAGTTGCTCAGTAATGCAACGTTAACTTCCTCAGATAGCTCACAGCTTTTAACCCGCTTTTATTGTCTATCAGCACCGCTTTCACATCAAATTAATGCAACAACATTACAACGCAAACCCATTTCGATTTAAACCTGTGACAAACTCTAAGTGTATAGCAAAAATCTGATTAAGACATTTCGCCAGTAGGCTTCGTAATAAATATTTGGAATTGTAAAGGGTCTTTATGGATTATTATAACCATAAGGCTGAGATACACTGAAGCAAATCGAAATCCCAGCTAATTCTAAGGCAAGGCAGCACACAAATGGTTGCTGGATGGTATCATTGGTCGTCTGTTCATCTGCCCATTTATAGAGATGTACCGGTGGGGCCTGCGGCACGAATTCCAATAAATCCGGTTGTCACCGCTTTTGTGCCTGCCTCGGGAGGCTGCTGGCTGCAGCCAGAACGAGGAGCGAAAAAGGCTCTCGGACCGAATTGGGAAGAGTGCGCGCGCTGATTGGCCGTATTCAGACCGCACTGAAGCTGAAGCTGAAGCGGCCTGATGAGTTACCGGCCTCTCCAGAAGTCTCCCGCGCAGTCCCGGCGCTTCTACTTACTTTGACAACGCGTATGCTGCAAAGTTCCACTACAAGGTAGTCCTACAACATCTTAAAAGTGTTCGTCGTTGTCTCTGCAGTTATACTTTATAGTAAATCCTGCAGATTATTTATCGGCGGTGCTGCTGCACTGATCGCTTCTTACATATCCCTGACGATGACTTTCCATTCACATGTATGAGCACGACCAGCAGCGCTTCGGCGTTGTTGACGTTGTACAGCAAGACTATGCTCTTCCCGGAGAAAAGGTGCGCTTCGTTTCGAAAGATCCAGAATGTAACGCTGCCTAAGGAATATGATTTACTAAATCATAGCACCATAGCACTACTCTTAGGTCGTTGCATCACATGTTTTTGTACCCAGTTATCTTAAAGTCCCGTCAATGGGACCTGGATATTACGTCCAATAATAAAGTATTACCATAAAAATGTCGTCAAATGTTTTTACTTAAATCTTGACATTGTATTGATACCGGGTGGTGATAATTAAAGTGTAGCTGCTCACGAACGTCCAGTATGGGCTGTAATTATCGTATGACAGAGAGACTTCGTACGTGTGCTAATGTGCTAGTGCGGAACCGATTTAAGATGGAAAATAATTAGTTCCGATTTTAGCCACCACGTACAAATCTGACGCTGGACACTATTTTTATGACGGTATGGCATCCATGCTGTCATTTGACAAACCATAACGTTAAGTGAGCAGTATGGCTATCGAGAAGCGAGACCGTGAGCTGTTGGTGAAACTGCTGCACGGGAACGGTAGCAGTACAGAGTTTCATTGAGAGAGTATGGCCCACTGGAAGGTCAGAGGAGACGCCTGATGATATTAAATGGTTTAAAGAAGATGATAGTCAAATTTTAAAACACGGGTGAGCTTGGCGTGGCATCGTGAAGAGGAAGACGCTCTATCCCGTGTAAGTTATTGACGAGGTTGCTATTGCTGTAACTGAACAGTCCGCAGCTCGTGGTCGTGCGATAGCGTTCTCGCTTCCCACGCCCGGGTTCCCGGGTTCGATTCCCGGCGGAGTCAGGGATTTTCTCTGCCTCGTGATGACTGGGTGTTGTGTGATGTCCTTAGGTTAGTTAGGTTTAAATAGTTCTAAGTTCTAGGGGACTGATGACCATAGATGTTAAGTTCTATAGTGCTCAGGGCCATTTGAATCATTTGTAACTGAACATGCAGTACGTTCCCCGTGTAGTTCTAGCACTCGTAGAGTGTCACGAGAATTGTTCACCCCATGGTCAACTGTACGGAAAGTATTGCGCTGGCATCCCTGCAAGATTCAGATGGTGTATTATCCGAAGCAACGTTCTGAATATAATCGAAGTTGGCGACCTGTGGCTGGACAATACTCTATGAAATAACGAGGCACACTTTACACTAGAGGGGGCAGCGAATGCACAGAACTGCCGACTGTGGGGTAGTGTTAAACCACGTATTGTGCACAGGGAGCCACTGCAGTATGTGACTATGTGGTGTGGATTCACAAGCACCTTTATTTTGGTCCGTTCTTCTTTGAGAAGAATACACTCACAGGGCCTGTCAGGTGTACCGTGACATCTGCACATTACCGAAACCTCCTTGTATAGCATCTGATTCCGGTTTTGGAAGAGCGTAGCTGTGTGGAAACTAATGCTTTCATGCGAGATGGGGCAACACTTCAGGTCGTTCGTCCAGTGAAAGATCTGCTTAACCCAACCCTCCAAGCAGCCAATGTGTTATCTCCAGAGGTATTCCAGATACATGGCCTGAAACATCACCGGGTCTGAATCCCTGTGACTTTTGACTATGGGGATATCTAAAAGAACGCGTTTACCAGGGGCACTTGATCTCAAGGTCGGTGTACAGGAACGCGTTGCTCAGATTCCACAGGAACGCCTGTGAGTAACTGCTGACCAAGCGGTTTTACCGATGCATCATGCCGTCGACGTCTCCAATGCTCGTATTAAACAATCTGTGTAAGCGGAGATTAATAATAATATCAACATTACCCATTTCTCACTTGCTTGACCTTTCTGCCTACGACCTGTTTGCAATTCGTTACATATGGAAATTTTTTGAAAGATTTCGTGATACCTTCAGCTGCCATTCTCTTTATTTCATATATGATTCAACAATTTCTGCCTTAGGCCATTTTCAAGTAACTAAAACGGAAGCATTATACACTGGATAAATTAGTGACACTTGTGACTTTGATGTAGGAATAAATCATATCAGTAGTATATAGGCGCACTATAACTTACTTTATGGATGATTTTTAGTAGTTAGTTATGCCATGTATGTAGTTGCTTCTGACTCCACGTTTTTCTCAAAATGAATCCGAGACGTTTTACGCTATTTTACGAGCACGTTACTTTTGAGCAGTTGTTGCATAGCTCTTAGATATAAGGCCCATGAGCAAAAACACGAACCAAATGGGAAATTCCTAGACAGCTTTTTACTAATTCTACGACGAAGCATTACAGAACCATAGAATGTAAAATTATCGTTACACTCATTAATAAATACGACTGTAACGTGAAACATCACACAACCATAAAGTAGTTTTTACCCTACTCTCATAGTTTTCACTACTGTTTCATTAAAGTACTGTGATAGATTTCACATATAAGATCTTGGTACCAACCATTCAAAAATGACGGGCTCCCACAGCAAAAGAATAAATACCTGCAATTACTTTAAAGAATTACGTACATTCGTATTTACACCAATGATGAACGATAATTAAATATAATTGAGAACAAATGCATATGCAGGTTAATTAACAAATTTGTGTAAAATAATTATAATCTTCCAAGTAAAACATGGGCCTTATATATGAGAGCTTTGAACAACTGCTCGAAAGTAACGTGCTCCTAAAATAGCATTAAACATCTAGAATTTATTTTATGAGCATAACATGGAGTCATAAGAGCAACGACATACAGTGCATAATTTACTACTAAAAGAATCATCCATAAAGAAAGTTGTAATTCTCCGAGTATATGTACAGATAAGATTTGTTCCTATATCAAAATCACAAGTGTCACTAATGTAACCAATGTATAATGCTTCCGTTTTAGGTACTTGAAAATGGCCTAAGGCCGAAAGTGTACAATCGCACACGAACTAAAGAGAATGGCAACTGAAGAAATCACGAAATCTTTCAAAAAAATTCATCGTAGCTGCACACCCTGGCCGGCCGGCATAGCCGAGCGGTTCTAGACGCTTTAGTCTGGAACCGCGCAACTGCTACGGTTGAAGGTTCGAATCCTGCCTCGCGCATGGATGTGTGTGATGTCCTTAGGTTGGTTAGGTGTAAGTAGTTCTCAGTTCTAGGGAACTGATGACCTCAGTCCCATAGTGCTCAGAGCCATTAACACATTTTTTTTTTTTTCAAACCCTGTCGCACTGAAAATTATGGGTATGGAAATATGTCTATGTGCCAGATTTGCACCTGAGAGCCAAGACTGGAACTATTTTTTTTTTTTTTCTAGCGTAATTCTGCTCCGCCTTAACGCATTAGAATATTCGCGAAGTTTCACTGCAAAACGATAATTACAGCCCACACTGGACCTCTGCGGTTAGCTGCAATTTAATTACAACCATGAGGTACCAGATTATAGGTGAAGATGCTACAGCCAGTTCTGCCTGACACTGATGGAGGGAGTAAACCTGTGGCCTGTTGGACAGTCTGTACACTTGGAATGAATTAGCTTAATCTGTGCGATGTTGATCGTGTGTGCGAGTTAAAACTATAAAACAGACAAGTTACGCGTATTGCTCGGCAGTTCCTGCAAAATACTGCTTCTATTATTCGAATATGTCTATCCGCACTCTGAATCTCCTAACCGCACGCAACGTTTCACGAGCAGCTGAACATGTGCCGTCTACATGGAAAGGCAAGGAACGCCGGCACGAAAATTACTTTCGCCGTTATCAGCTCTTGCGCAGCCTGCGAATGTTTGCCTGCTATTGCGGAACGTAATTCGTGCGGATGAGCTGCGCAAACGTTATTACCACCAATAAATCCTCCCAAAATTACACGCCGCGCGTCGTGCAAAATGTAAGCCCGCAGCCGAGTAACGCGGGACTGCATCTCATACAGAAGAGTTATTATACACGCCTAGGGCATGAAATGAGGCTCTGCTTTATAGGTTCCGGACTGGCATATACAGCGACAAACCTCATAGTTTGTGAAAAATGACTACAATCACCGTTTCGTATACAAAACTTCGCAGCACAGAGTAAATAGACTCCACGACTGTCCATTAAAATTGCTACACCAAGAAAAAATGCAGATGGTAAACGGGTATCCATTGGACAAGTATATTATGCTAGAACTGACATGTGGTTACATTTTCACGCAATTTGGGTCCATAGATCCTGAGAAATCAGTACCCAGAACAACCACCTCTGGCCGTAATCACAGCCTTGAAACGCCTGGGCATTAAGTCAAACAGAGCTTGGATGGCGTGTACACGTACAACTGCCTACGCAGCTTCAACACGATACCACAGTTCATGAAGAGTAGTGACTGGCGTATTGTGACCAGCCAGCTGCTCGGCCACCATTGATCAGACGTTTTCAATTGGTGACAGATCTGGAGATGTGCTGGCCAGGACAGTAGTCGAACATTTTCTGTATCCAGAAAGCCCCTACAGGTCCTGCAATATGCGTACGTGCATTATCCTGCTGAAATCTAGGGTTTCGCAGAGATCAAATGAAGGGTAGAGGGTCGTATTGTTTTTGTTGTGGTCTTCAGTCCTGAGACTGGTTTGATGCTGCTCTTCATGCTGCTCTATCCTGTGCAAGCTTCTTCATCTCCCAGTACCTACTGCAACATACATACTTCTGAATCTGATTAGTGTATTCATTTCTTGGTCTCCCTCTACGATTTTTACCCTCCACGCTGCCCTTTAGTACTAAATTGGTAATCCCTTGATGCCTCCGAACATGTCCTACCAACTGATCCCTTCCTCTGGTCAAGTTGTGCCACAAACTTCTCTTCTCCCCAGTCCTATTCAATACTTCCTCATTAGTTATGTGATCTACCCATCTAATCTTCAGCATTCGTCTGTAGCACCACATTTCGAAAGCTTCTATTCTCTTCTTGTCCAAACTATTTATCGTCCATGTTTCACTTCCATACATAGCTACAATCCATAGAAATACTTTCAGAAATGACTTCCTGACACTTAAATCTATACTCGATGTTAACAAATTTCTCTTCTTCAGAATCGCTTTCCTTGCCATTGTCAGTCGACATTTTATGTTCTCTCTACTTCGACCATCATCAGTTATTTTGCTCCCCAAATAGCAAAACTCCTTTACTACTTTAAACATCTGAAGTTTAACGTCCACTGTTCAAAGTGCCGTCAATGCGAACAAGAGGTGACAGAGACGTGTAACAATTGGCACCGCATACCATCACTCCGGGTGATACGGCAGTAAGGCGACGACGAATAAACACTTCCAGTGTGTGTTCACCGTGATGTCGCCAAACACGGATGCGACCATTATGATGCTGTAAACATTACCTGGATTCATCCGAAAAAATGACGTTCAGCCATTCGTGCACCCAGGTTCGTTTTTGAGTACACCATCGCAGGCGCTCCTGTCTGTGATGCAGCGTCAAGAGTAACCGCAGCCGTGGTCTCCGAGCTGATAGTCCATGCTGCTGCAAACGTCATCGAACTGCTTGTGCAGATGTTTGTTATCTTGCAAACGTCCCCATGTGTTGACTCAGTGATCGAGACGTGGCTGCACGATATGTTACAGCCATGCGGAAAGATGCCTGCTATATCGACTGATAGTGATACGAGACCGTTGGGATGCAGCATGGCGTTCCGTATTACCCTCCTGAACCCACCAATTCCACATTCTGCTAACAGTCATTGGATCTCGACCAATGCGAGCAGCAATGTCGCGATACGATAAACCGCAATCGCGATAGGCTATAATCCGAGCTTTATCGAAGTCGGATACGTGATGGTACCCATTTCTCCTCCTTACACGAGACATCATAACAACGTTTCACCAGGCAACGCCGGTCAACTGCTGTTTGTGTATGTGAAATCGGTTGGAAACTGTCCTCATGTCAGTACGTTCTAGGTGTCGCCACAGGCGCCAAACTTGTGTGAATGCTCTGAGAAGCTAATCGTTTGCATCTCACAGCATATTCTTTCTGTCGGTTAAATTCGCGTCTGTAGCACGTCATCTTCGTGGTGTAGCAATTTTAATGGCCACTAATGTAAGATACAGTGTGTTCGGAAATTCCCGATACAAACTTCGAGGACTTGTAGAAGGAAGTGAGTACATAATATTTCGAATAGGATCCCAAGTCCGGAAACTTACTGCTTCCCTGCTACAGCAGTTTGAAAACATGATTGCTTTGTAGGTTTCCAACAGGGTAGTTACGGCGAGGGAGGTTGGGGGAGGAAAGGGATGCTTACGTCGATTTGGATGATATCATTTGTCCTTCATCCTACCTCTCTCAGCTAGTTTGGGTCTGATTCATGTGTCTGTGGGTGTTAGAGGTGGTGTGGAGTGTTGGAGGCAGTTGTTGGTCAACCAAAACATACCAGACGGTGCTGGCAGCAACATGCATTGCGAGTGCATTACTAGTGTACTCGTTGACGGGTTTTTGTCAGTATGATGTCTCTTCCAATTTAGGTGTGCGCCGTCTCGTTGGAGCACCAAAGTCACGTCTGCTGATGGTGGTGGTATCCATTTCTAAAAGCCAATGCGTAATTGTGATGAAAACGGGTATGCGATGGAGTCTTACGTAGTCCCCTATGATCTTGATAAAGGCGACAAGCAGCTCTTCCATTACCGAGAGCTTCGCCGTACAGAAGGATCATATCGGTGTATTCTGTGAACCTGTACTCAACCACGTTGCTCTAACACTCAAAGACATGAGAGCGAGGCTCGAACCAGAGCAGAGAGGTAGGGCAGACGTGAAATGACAACAACCAATCTGACGGAAGCACTCCCCAAAAATGGTTCAAGTGGCTCTGAGCACTATGGGACTTAACATCAGAGGTCATCAATCCCCTAGAACTATTTAAACCTAACTAAGCTAAGGACATCACACACGTCCTGCCCGAGGCAGGATTCGAACCTGCGAACGTAGCGGTCACACGGTTCCTGACTGCAGCGCCTAGAACCACTCGGGCACAGCGGCCGGCTAAGCACCCCCCCCCCCCCCTCCCAACCACCGCCACCATGAATACCCTGTAGTTAACATACCTTACAAACGTGTATTTTCAAACGACTGCAGCACGGAAATGGTACCTTTCAGAACATGGGTTCCTACTCAAAAGATTATGTACAGAATGCCATCTACAAGTCCGGAAGTTTGTAACGGAAATTTCTAACACCCTGTACATAGTCTCCTCAGTAATCGGCAAGAAAACAATTGTAAGATTCATTGTGTTTGAATACGCATGAAAACTGTTTTTTCGCTTATTTCATTTCTATAGCCAAATATTAAGTGAAATAACAGAAAATGTTATTGTCGTTCAGATGAAGAAATAAGTGAATAAATGATTTTTAAAAACATCTTGTATCTTTATACGTCAGTACGAAAGTCAAAGCAATTACACAAAATTTCTTGCGTTTCTCCAGCGTATTCGAAAATAACAAAGAAATACATTAGTGGTAATACGTCTCAGTCTCGGGGCCACTCAAAAGCAGATAGTTTCTTCGAATGCCGGCCGCGGTGGTCTAGCGGTTCTAGGCGCGCAGTCCGGAACCGCGCGACTGCTACGGTGGCAGGTTCGAATCCTGCCTCGGACATGGATGTGTGTGATGTCCTTATGTTAGTTAGGTTCAAGTAGTTCTAAGTTCTAGGGGACTGATGACCACAGATGTTAAGTCCCATAGTGCTCAGAGCCATTTGAACCATTTTTTATTTCTTCGAACATTTATTTGTGTCTCGGAACATAAAACAGCGCCGATAATAAGACATTTTACATAAGTATTGTAATGTTACTGAAGTATGTTGTACATGCAAAACAATAATGACATGGCACACTTCGAGCTCCATCGCGTTATCGTATTCAGAAAGGAATTACTAACAGGCTTTCACTTTTGATCTTTTCTACAACGATCTGTCAGGACAGTTTACGATTAGAGCAGAAAAACTGCGTGCCACATCGTCGACTGCAGAGTTATACCGTACTTCTTCTTTCTGCTTTGCGATTCTACTGTATTCTTCATCTGGTAGATACATGTATAATTATTTCACATTTTTATATCATTAGCACTCCGTCTTCAGCCCACAAGTGGCCCATCGGGATCATCTGACCGCCGTGTCATCCTCAGCTGAGGATGTGGATAGGAAGGGCGTGTGGTCAGCACACTGCTCTCTCGGTCGTTATGATGGTTTTCTTTGACCGGAGCCGCAACTGTTCGGTCGAGTATTTCCTCAACTGGCATCACGAGGCTGAGTGCACCCCGAAAATTGGAGGCCCGGATGGTCACCCAGCCAAGTGCCGGCCACGCCCGACAGCGCTTAACTTCGGTGATCTCACGGGAACCGGTGCATCACTGTAGCAACGCCGTTGCTTTTATATCCTTAGTGTACATAATAACGTTTTTAGTAGCCGCCCGTTATGTGATAATGAGATATTACGTCAGCAATTAATAAGTTACATCGCACTTTACACAAAAAATAAACAAATAAATAAAATGTTAAATAGCAAATTCCACCTGCTGCGCTATGGAGCGTACTTTGTAAATAGTCAACATACGTTTTGAAGAACGTCCAGCCGCGCGGGATTAGCCGAGAGGTCTAAAGGCGCTGCAGTCATAGACTGTGCAGCTGGTCCCGGCAGAGGTTCCAGTCCTCCCTCGGCGTGGGTGTGTGTGTTTGTCTTTAGGGTAATCTAGGTTAAGTAGTGTTAAGCTTAGGGACTGATGACCTTAGCAGTTAAAAGTCTCATAAGATTTCACACACATTTCAACATTGAAGAATGTCTATGTCGCCAGTATCTCTACTTTCTTCTGAAAGAGTTTCGTTGCAGTAACATTGCGAACATCGCGAGGGAAATGCTTGGCCGCGGTCGTAAAACCGAATTTTCGCGGAAAAAAAATCTGCAAAGTTGGTATTATAACTTAAAAATAGCGAAACTGATCGATGTGTATGGCAGCCACTCTTCTTTTTATTTACTTTAGCCAATAACACTACATAGGTTTCGAGAGATTTTAGGGCATACTCCACTGAGTACAAAATTTCAATGCGGAAATGCGGCGATGTTGATGACGCTGTTCCTCTTTACATTCTTGTATACTTACATACTGTGATGAACGTGTTGAATATTTGCTTATACTGGAGCACTGGGAGACACGACCTACATTATTTGTATTATCGCGTTATAGGGGAGAGAGTGTGGCAGATATGATACACGAGTTGGGATGGAAGTCATTACAGCATAGACGTTTTTCGTCGCGGCGAGACCTTTTTACGAAATTTCAGTCACCAACTTTCTCTTCCGAATGCGAAAATATTTTGTTGAGCCCAACCTACATAGGTAGGAATGATCATCAAAATAAAATAAGAGAAATCAGAGCTCGAACAGAAAGGTTTAGGTGTTCGTTTTTCCCGCTCGCTGTTCGGGAGTGGAATAGTAGAGAGATAGTATGATTGTGGTTCGATGAACCCTCTGCCAAGCACTTAAATGTGAATTGCAGAGTAGTCATGTAGATGTAGATGTAGATAGAACGTAGTTTTTTCTTCGAACTTCTTAATTCACTCCATTGGGGCACTGTCATTTGTATGCCTGGTTATCTTAATCACTTACGTTACTTTTTTCAAAACCTCTTCGACTTAATTGCTCACAGTGTCATGTATAACTGGCAACTGAAGAAAGTTTATGACTGGAAGGTGTCAGAGAAAACTCGTAAACTCATTCCAAAGCATGTAAGATAGACCAAGAGATATTTGGCCTACAAACGAAAACGTGAACCTATTGATATACATTCATGGATCTTGAATACCGGTACAAGGCTCACTATCTCATGTGCTTATTATAAAATACTCCCCCCCCCCCAGCAGTAACTGTTTACACATTTGTGATTTGTCAAGCCTCAAATTGGCCTACAGAAAATACTCATGCTTCAGCGTCGCGCGAGTTTTTCAATAATTTCTCGCCGACTTTCGTCAAAACTACTAAGTTAGCCTTTTGTGTGAGGTTAATTAAAAGAAAAGACGTTTGAAGAAGTTATACAGAAACTAATTCCCATTACAACTCGATCCAAACGTAGCCTTTATAAGTACAGTTACCTAGTAGTAAGAAGGCCAGACAAAACTTTACAAAACTGTGATGTTAAATTTACAAAAATGTCAATTTTACTTTTTAAACGTGCAAGAAGAAGTGATTTTCAATACACAATGATGATTTTAGCCAACATTTAATACGGCTTGATGGACAACAAGATTCTTGTATCAAATTGTTCGTCCAGAAGTAGCGCACTCCAGTGCGGTACATTGTAAACAGTTATCGATCACGCTCTGTATGTAGGTATGCATACCGGACGAGAACTACTTGCACTGGAGAATAAATCGTTCTCCATCCCTCATTTATTGGGTATGTGGCTGTCACAGACCCGTCTGGTGTACTCTGGAGCAAGATCCTGATGCAGCGGCAGTATATGACAATCACGTTAGGTAACGACTAAGTGGGCTGATAAGATAAAGAATCAGGACATTCTCCGTAGAATCGATGATGAGAACAACACATGGGAAACACCGACGACGAGAGAGGACAGGAGGATATGTGTTTAAGAAAATAAGGGAGAAATCTGTACTGTACTAGAGGGAACTGCAGAGGGTAAAAACTGTGAGAGAAAACAAAGATTTGACTACACCCTACATAAAACTGACGATGTAGGGTGAAAGTGTTAATCTGAAATGAAGAGGTTAGCGTGGAAGAGGATTTCTAGAGAAGCATAATCGTCCATAGCCGCAGGCATTGTGCCAGGAATGCAAATGAGATCACTTACGAAATAGTGATAATGTTGTGGATCGTCTGCCTCTATCTTTCTCTTTGAATGCTCACCGAATGAGAGATCGTGACAAACAATTACGTATCTCAGATTTTGCAAGAAAAGAGCTAAAACGAAGCCTAACGTGTGCCGAATATCACACTCCTGCTGTCGATGAATATCTGGAGAGATCGTTGAACGGCTCAATCAGGAAGCTGTCCCGAAATTCTTAACAGAATACTCCAGCGTATTATTTGATCGTTTTCACATACCGTCACCTTTCAAAGTGAAAATACTTTCTTACTATCTACAACATAGAACACAGCAGTTAAGGTAATGTGCTATCATTGAAATAGAGCATACCCAATAGCATCTGATCTCATAATACAAAGATTGCGTAGGGTTGAGTTAATGCTAAGTTGATCTATTAATTTTAATTTGTGTCTCTATAATTTATTATTAACTTAAAACTAAATCCAACCGTGTTTCTCTTCATCAAATCTACACAATGTTCCCAGAGCTCATTTCTACAACGCAAATATAAGGGCATATCGAAAAGTAAAGTCTCTAAATTTTTATGTGAAAACTGTTAAAGCTTTTTAAATAAAAGAAAAGTTATAAACATCTAAATCTTTATTCTACATGTCTACACATTTTCAGCGATCTGTCGTAGGAGGACTCCAAATTGTAGAGCGAAATATGGGTGTGTTTAACATAACTATGTCGGTACGTGAGAAACAGAACGCTGAAATCGAGTTTCGTATTTGAGGTGTTCGTTCGCATATGAACCCTCTCTTGCGTGATAATGCCAGCTAACACTCAAGCGCTTCAACATCTGTAACCGACCGACAAGTTGGTTTCACAGTCGTCAATCATCCTGCATACAGTCCCGACTTGGCACCATCCGATTTTCATCTATTTTCAAAACTTGAAGAACCCCTTTGAAGACTTCACTTTGATAGTGATGAAGGGGTACAAGCAGAGTTGAGACTGTAGCTCCGTCAGCAATCAAACTTTCTACAGCGACGGCATCAACAAACTCGTCTCTCTTTGGGAGAAATGTGTTCGTCGCCAGGATGACTATGTTGAAAAATGAATATGTAGACAGGCGAGAATAAAGATGTAGAGTGTTAATAGCATTTGCTTTGTTTAAAAACCTTTAAGAGTTTCCACATAAAAAATTCGGAGACATTACTTTTCAGCACGCCCTCGTACAACTTACTAATTTGACAGAGAACCCTCCGTAAACGTTGCCCTTATCTTAATTTTTTTTTCTCACCGACGATATATCTTATGATACGTACGTCCTCAGCATGACGGTTGCATTAAATCGGTTCAGTTACATCTCAACCTTTAGATTTTTTGTATTTTTATTTATTACGTTAATGCTGAGCAAGTGTTGAGGGATTTTTAAAAAATCTACGTGTATTATCCTGAAAATGGGAATGATCGCACTCGGATACATTTTCGGAACGAGTTACATTATGCAAATCAGCAATCTTAACATAAAGATCTTACTTGGTTTACCTAGTTAATGCGTCTCGTATTGGCACCTTTGTTTTCCGGTGCACTTCTAAACTTATCCCGGAAGGAGTTGAGCAACATTTTATTTCGACCATAGTGCACTTTACATTACAAACGATGTATGGTCTGCATAAGTTCAAAACATGTTTATTGAAGTATAACAACCATCCATTGTTTCTCGCGTAACGCACACTTCTATTTTATATTGCTTGCATCTTATATTTCTGTGTTCCTTCCTTTCTCTTTCCTCGTGCAAGAAAGAGTGAGTGAATACGTGTATGTGTCTGCTTTGTATTTCAAATGTGTTCAGTAGCGTAGCGTTTTACTTCTGCCATTGTGACAGTATAACCAATGTTGAGTATCTTCACCAAAACAAAGTAATTTACCCCCTCTGCTAAAGTCATTCGACGTTGGTGGCGGACCCCCTTGTCCACTTCCGTTTACCTGGGTTGTTCCGTCGGCCAACAAGCGTACACGGACATTCTGCTGCACGTATTTGGTGAGTGAAGATCCTCGGTTAAGCGCGAGTTTGGTAATTTAGAATCATGATGACGTTCTGTAAGTATTCAACGTAAATGAAGTATTTAATCATTTCCTTTAACTATGTTCCATGATTTTTTTAAAGTGGTGAATGGTAGGATTTTCATGACTTGTTCAGGAATTTGCTTTGTTCCACAGTAACTTTCATCTGTGGAAGTGTGACCTACTTCGAGATGCTTAGTTTGGGTCATAATGTTTCCTTCCCTAGAGTGACTGCGTGTGTAATTGTGTCTTCGTGTACGCAAAATTCTTTTTCTTGCCATTTTCTTTGTATTCTCTGTGCATGTGCTTTGGTCTGATCTTATGTGTTCGTACTTCGTTCAATGAGGCTTCAGCTCCATCTCTTCTTGTCTCCAGTCATTATCTTTCATAACCCTTAATAATCTACTTTTAAAACAACTTTTCCGTGTGAAATAAATTTTGTATTTTCTGTGCTTCTCAAACTTGCTGTGTTCGTATGAACTACGTGTTAGTTCGAACAAGTCGAGTCCTCAGTTTTTCCTATTCATAACTTCATCGTCACTATTGCACTTCTGTCAGTTTCTTTTCGAACTGTGTTGGTTACTTATTCAATTTTCAACCGGTTATGATAATTTGTGTGCTTGCTTTCCGTTGCTAAATTACTCAGCCACGTGGACTCTTTCCTCCGCTTTTGCGTGGGAGTGTTTTCGGATCACTTATTACATCCGTGTTTCACTTCCATAATTATGAGGATACGATGATGGTCTAATTTCTTCCTGTCTTTAACGTTTTTGGTGTAAATCTAGCTACGAGTGTGCCAATCCATACTGTGTATTAGAGATTGTGCTGCAAAAAACGCGCAGAATAAAATTTTAATTTAAGAATGACATTTGATTTGGAACCCATTCCAAATATTGACAAATTATAACAATTACTTTCTTTTTTCTCATTCTTCGCAAGCATGTTGCAATCAGTATAAGGTAAGTTAGTGCTTCCGTGAACTACGAGACTTCTTGCTGATACTGAATATGTTTTCGAGATTACTGTGTATCAGGTTAATTTATGAATATGTTTACAAAGGTTTACAAAGTGAGGTCTTTCATCCTCGTGCTACGTGTCCATTCTACAAGAGAGATGTCCAGGAAATTGAAATGTGTGACTACATTCTTGAATTCTGCTAAATACATGTTCAACCCGTTTCCCGTTTCCCCTTATATTATTCGTTGATCTATGAAAATGCTTCCTACTTTTGAATATATCAATCTGATCGAAGTCAGATCACGTAAAATTTATAGTAAAGTGTGATAGGAAAAGGGAAATATTTTCAGGGTATTTTGGCTGGAGTCATATCAGCTATGTTGAAAATGGAGTAGGAGACTTTCAGATGTTAAAATGCATTTGCGAAGTTTAGACTAGAAAAATGTACACAACACACCTGATGCTAATGAGAAAGGTAACGTATTTTGTAAAGATAGCTTACAGTTTCCTCTAAAAGGGTTCCGAAAGAAGTTTAACAATTTTCATTCTGTTTATTATCATATTTTGTAAGTATTAGTTAACATGTGGGGATCGTGCCACTCCTTCTAAATACAGCAGTTTATTTTTCATGGCAGTACTTACACACAGCGACGTTATAATAATGGTTGAAACTGCTTTTTAAATCGCCCATGTGTGATAGGGCCAAGGAAAGCGACTTTCGCAGGAAATATCGCTGGAGTGTGTATGTGGCCACCACAGATTTTTTCTGCAAAGCTGAAGGATGTTACAAATAATAAAACGACTGCATTAGGTACTTATACAAACAACGTTAATGATTTTGATGTCATTAGAGCAACTTCATTTGATTCATTGTTCTCTGCTCGACGAGATACCTAGGACATTAGACGAGACGAATCCAAAACTTAACGAGATTGTGAAGCTCCCTTTCCTCTTTTCGCTGCGTCCGTCATATCGTCCGCTGCTGTCATCCCTGTGCTCCAGGTGACATGAGATGCACTCTGTTTCGTCACACGAAGTAACCTTAACCATTCCATAATCCCTAAAGGAAACGTTAAATACATTTTTGGTTCAAATGGCTCTAAGTATTATGGGACTTAACATCTGAGGTCATCAGTCCCCTAGAACGTAGAACTACTTAAACCTAACTAACCTAAGGACATCACACACATCCATGCCCGAGGCGTGAGTCGAACCTGCGACCGTAGCGGTCGCGCGGTTCCGGACTGTAGCGCCTTGAACCGGTCGGCCACTCCGGCCGGCAAAATATATTTTTATCTATGGCTATAGCAATACTTAAAGATTCGCTTTACAACGCTGTACAGGGATAGTCCGTCACAACTAGTGAAAAGCGTCATAGCTTTTCATGTTTATAATTAAAAGAGATAATTCAAATGGCTTTGAGCACTATGGGACTTAAGATCTTAGGTCATCAGTCCCCTAGAACTTAGAACTACTTAAACCTAATTAACCTAAGAACATCACACACATCCATGCCCAAGGCAGGATTCGATCGTGCGACTGTAGCAGTCCCGCAGTTCCGGACTGTAGCGCCTAGAACCGCACGGCCACCACGACCGGCCAAAAAGAGATAATTGCTTTTAAAATCAGTCATTAGTTTATTTGCAATATATGAAGCGTGATGGAGATGAATTATTGTGTCATTAAGCATCGGTAAAGGGCTATGATTCTTCTCTTTGCAAACTTGGTACACTTTGTGCATGAAAGGAATTCTTCTGATGCGTTCCTATCTGGGAAGCCCGGAGACCTGGTGGACAAAGGTAGTGCGCCCACGGGCGAGCGGCGGTCGCGCGCCCATGTCGGCACGCTTCACAGAGGGCAGGCCCCCAGAGGATTAGCGACAGGCGAAGACTCTGCATACATCAACACGCTGCCAAGGGAAGCCGTGGACATTCGCACGTGTGCACGAGGCAGCGGAATCTACAAACTTCGAGCGAAAAACAGTTTTGTCACGATTCTAGGTAACGCGGACAGAGCGGCGAGTTGAATAGCAGCAGCACGACTTGGGTGTCCAAGAATCTCAAGTGGCCCGGAGAATTTTGGCCGTTTCCCGCGAGCAGAACAGCTGGGAGCGTAGCGGCAATACTCAATGGGAGAAGTCTTGGTTTATTTGTACACTCTGCCTCACACCGAGTATCGCTCTCTTTTCCTCGCGGAATGCGACAGCAGGAGGGAGGAAATTTTGAAAGAGACTTCTTTATTGGGAAGAATCCAATGTTCCATTTGAAAAATAGTACGAGCTACTTAATTTGCGGAAGGGCGGAGACAAGCCGCTGGAGGGGAGCGGCTCTCTCTCTCTCTCCAGGTGCGGGGAGCGCGCTAGTATTCGGCATTCCGAATATTGCTTCTGAGGAGGCGGGAGTTCGCTCTTGACTGCTTCCGATAAGTCGGAAGGTTTCATGAGACAATGCACTTCGCATTCGTCGCAAAGAGCGTAGAGAGCAAAGTTTGTTAGATCCAAGTAGGCGAGCTTCACTCGCTGTGCGCATTATCAAGAGCTTAACTCAGGTTCACATTCTGATTTACTACATGTCCGATGGCAGTAGTAATGTTAGAACAGCTTTGAGCTTTGTTTAATGCAGTTTCACCTAGGTTTGCACTTGCAGATGGACACGTACCGTAGTTCAGAAATGTTGACTTCCAGTATCAGGTTTCGGTCACTATTTTCAGCGCAGGGCATGTTAGACGCTATCAACGATGTCGTCGGCAGAGTCTTGATGCAGCCGCACGCAATCAGCCGACTTCACCGCCACTACACTTTGAACATGACAATATAGGAAACGCCCGCTTTCCTAGCTGCGCATTCTTCTTTCGCTTTCTTCAGTTTCTTTGCAATGTGTTAGATGCTCATAAAGACGCAAGGCACAGTATTCACCGTTTGCCCGCTAAGAGAGTCATGTGTTCAGCTGTTTTTTTTTAAATTCCTTCCTCATTTATTACAAGAGGTCAACCCGTCAAGTGTAATTTATTTATATCTTAAATTAGAATGAAGTCATACAATGCTCATGTTAAAAGGCAAATTCCAGGGCAGGCCCCTTACGTAATTCACTTGTTGTCACCTCTTGGCGCCAATTCATTTCTATATATATATATATATATATATATATATATATATATATATATATATATATATATGCTTTCTACAGTATCTGGCGACCCACATTTTTTACATTTTTATTTTATTTTTGTTTGTGAAGTGAGTGAATGTTTAATGCATTTGATAAAATTTCAATAATTATTGCATACGCCAATGATCTTAGTCACTCAATCAAAAGCCTTCATCAGCTGTTACCTCTGCTCCCTAACATAGACACCGGAAGATAATGCCATCCGTAAGTTAATACGTAATCACTCACGTTCGAGAATCAGATCTGCAAAATATAAAATTTAACGTCTGTTCCCCATACCCCACAAGTCGTCTGCCTTTTCTCTAGACTCCGCAAGGGTTTCTTATTCGGTCCTCTAGTCTGAAGGACATTCATTTAAGATTAAACGATCCACTCAACAAGTGCTGTGGTAACAGGATGGCCGGCTTCCGATTCAGTATAAGCATTGCCATTCTCCTCCTCGGTTTCTCTTTCTGTTATGACTATTCGTTAATATTATTTTCCTTCTAAAGTTACGAAACGTTTATACCCCAAGGTGAGCTCTTGTGAGTGGAGAAATGATAAAATTCTCCTGAACACAACAAAGCCAGGTTTAAGTGAATTGGCAAGAACGCCGTAATCAACACGTCAGTGAGGTTGAACGAAGTTGTGTTATAGGGCTACGAGAAGCTGGATATTTCCTTTGTATCCTGCAGAAACACATGGCAGAGATGTATTCACTGTACAAGATTGCTGGCAGCTGAGGTCACAAGAATATACGGTCGCAAGAAGACCGGACTTCGGACAGCCACGTGGCTCTACCGAGACGGAAGATCATCGTGTTCGGCATTTGGCTGTGGCGCATCGTATTGCATCTGCAGTAGCAATCTGAGCAGCAGTTAGCACCACAGTGACATAACGAACTTTTATGAATCGGTTACTTCAACGACAGCTCCGAGATAGACTCCCCGCACTGTGCATACCAGTGACCTCAAATCACTGCCATTTTCGACTTTGATGATGTTAAGCGAGAGCTCATTACGAGGCAAGGTGGAGATCTGTTGTGTTTTCTGGTGAAAACCGGTTCTGCGTCGGTGCCAGTAATGACCGAGTTCTGTCAGCGTGCTAAACACACTGGACCCACATCTGGAATTACGGGCTGGGGTGCGATTTCACATGACAACATGAACACTCTCGTGCTTACTTATGCTCCCTGACTGCAAATCTGTACGTCAGACTGGTTATTTTACGTGCGGTGCCGCCATTCACGGACAGCATTCCAGGGGGTGTTTTCCAACAGGATAACGCTCGCCCACATACCGCTGTTGTATCCCAACATGTTGCCTCGGCTTGCTAAATCACCAGATCTGTCTCCAATAGAGCATATATTGGACTCATCGGTCGAAAACTCCAGCGCAATCCACAAACAGCACCAACCGGCCTTGGTACTGACCGACAGGCATGGAAATGCATCCCACAAACTGACGTCCGGCACCTGTATGCACGTTTACAAGCTTCGATTTAACATTTCGGTGGTTGCACTGACTATTAATGCATAAGTACTAAACATATGCAATGGCTTTTTCGCCCTTACATTAACCTGTGCTCTCGCAAAGTTAATCCCTTAAATATGTAACACAGGCAAATGTATTACCTAAATCTTACAGCTCTACATACTCTTATTTATTAGTGTTGCCGGCCGCGGTAGCCGTGCAGTTCTAGGCGCTTCAGTCCGGAAACGCGCGACTGCTACCGCCGCAGATTCGAATCCTGCCACGGGCATGGATGTGTGTGATGTCCTTAGGTTAGTTAGGTTTTAGTAGTTCTAAGTTCTAGGGGACTGATGGCCTCAGATGTTAAGTCCCATAGTGCTCAGAGCCATTTGAATTTGAAATTGTAGTGTGTGGATGATGTAGTTCAGGTCAGAGGTGTTCTGTAGTTTTCCAGGTGTTTTCCTCACAATGAATTAAACCCACACTTTAAAGTTACCACGAACAGGAACCAGGAAGCTTATTTCAGCACTCTCGGTGACCAAGTGTTGCCCTTTCTTCTAAATCTTCATGATGGACATCCCAATCTTGCTGTATAACAACAAACACATTCGCAGGACTGCCCTCATACGTTCCTCGTTGGCGAACACTCAAGCATCCTCTTCCATTTCCATTGGCTCGTTACATCACCCTAACTTAATTCCACAGTAAATGGATGGGACTGTGCATATCAGAGGGTGAAACTATACAATCAGAATCCCAGTCATTTATTGGTGTTGAGATGTTTTCACGTCAGTGTGAGATGCTTTTCTTAGCCGTTACGGACAACTCACACTAACAAGTCATATAAATCATCGTCGGAAACGATATTTTCAGTGTAGTGTAAAGTATAGCAGCTCTCAAAACATTATGCATGGACAATAGATTCTACGCCCCTACTTTCTGATTATATGTGAATGAGAGCATAAGAGAACGGTTGACAGGAATGGGGGAAAGAAACACAATAGAAGAAGAATGGGTAGCTTTGAGGAATGAAATAGTGAAGGCAGCAGAGGATCAAGTAGGTAAAAAGACGAGGGCTAATAGAAATCCTTGGGTAACAGAAGAAATATTGAATTTAATTGATGAAAGGAGAAAATATAAAAATGCAGTAAATGAAGCAAGCAAAAAGGAATACAAACGTCTCAAAAATGAGTTTGACAGGAAGTGCAAAATGGCTAAGCAGGAATGTCTAGAGGACAAATGTAAGGATGTAGAGGCTTATCTCACTAGGGGTACGATAGTTACTGCCTACAGGAAAATTAAAGAGACCTTTGGAGAAAAAAGAGCCACCTGTATGAATATCAAGAGCTCAGATGGAATACCAGTTCTAAGCAAAGAAGGGAAAGCAGAAAGGTGGAAGGAGTATATAGAGTGTCTATATAAGGGCGATGTACTTGAGGACAGTATTATGGAAATGGAAGAGGAAGTAGATGAAGATGAAATGGGAGATACTATACTGTGCGAAGAGTTTGACAGAGCACTGAAAGACCTGAGTCGAAACAAGGTCTCGGGAGTGGACAACATTCTATTAGAACTTCTACGGGCTTGGGAGAGCCAGTCCTGACAAAACTGTACCATCTGGTGAGCAAGATGTATGAGACAGGCGAAATACCATCAGACGTCAAGAAGAATATAATAATTCCAATTCCAAAGAAATCAGATATTGACAGATGTGAAAATTACGGAACGATCAGTTTAGTAAGTCACATCTGCAAAATACTAACACGAATTCCTTACAGACGAATGGAAAAACTGGTAGAAGCCGACCTCGGGAAAGATCAGTTTGGATTCCGTAGAAATGTTGGAACACGTGAGGCAATACTGACCCTACGACTTATCTTAGAAGAAAGATTAAGGAAAGGCAAACCTACGTTTCTAGCATTTGTAGACTTAGAGAAAGCTTTTGACTATGTTGACTGGAATACTCTCTTTCAAATTCTGAAGGTGGCAGTGGTAAAATACAGGGAGCGAAAGGCTATTTTCAATGTGTACAGAAACCAGATAGCAGTTATACGAGTCGAGGGGCATGAAAGGAAAGCAAAGATTGGGAAGGGAGTGAGACAGGGTTGTAGTCTCTCCCCCATGTTATTCAATCTGTATAGTGATCAAGCAGTAAGGGAAACAAAATAAAAATTCGGAGTAGGTATTAAAATCCACGGAAAAGAAATAAAAACTATGAGGTTCGCCGATGACATTGTAATTCTGTCAGAGACAGCAAAGGACTTGGAAGAGCAGTTAAACGGAATGGACAGGGTCTGGAAAGGAGGATATAAGATGAACATCAACAAAAGCAAAATGAGGATAATGGAATGTAGTCGAATTAAGTCGGGTGATGCTGAGGGAATTAGATTAGGAGACGAGACACTTAAAGTAGTAAAGGAGTTTTGCTATTTGGGGAGCAAAATAACTGATGATGGTAGAAGTAGAGAGTATATAAAATGTAGACTGGCAATGGCAAGGAAAGCGTTTCTGAAGAAGAGAAATTTGGTAACATCGAGTATATATTTAAGTGTCAGGAAGTCGTTTCTGAAAGTATTTGTATGGAGTGTAGCTATGTATGGAAGTGAAACATGGACGATAAATAGTTTGGACAAGAAGTGAATAGAAGCTTTCGAAATGTGGCGCTACAGAAGAATGCTGAAGATTAGATGGGTAGATCACATAACTAACGAGGAGGTATAGAATAGAATTGGGGAAAAGAGGGGTTCGTGGCACAACTTGACAAAAAGAAGGGACCGGTTGGTAGGACATGTTTTGAGGCATCAAGGGATCACAAATTTAGCATTGGAGGGCAGCGTGGAGGGTAAAAATCGTAGAGGGAGACCAAGAGATGAATACACTAAGCAGATTCAGAAGGATGTAGGTTGCAGTAGGTACTGGGAGATGAAGAATCTTGCACAAGATAGATTAGCATGGAGAGCTGCTTCAAACCAGTCTCAGGACTGAAGACCACAACAGCGACAACAACACATGTGTTAACCAAATATTGCTCCGCATTGTCAAAGGTCTCAATTATATTTTGCTTAGTTCAGAAAAAAAGAAGGTCGGAAAATTTAGTACTAGTAGCGAGTGGCAGAAATCCACGCTACGGCACTGATGCGCAAAGCCTCCCCTAATCTGTCTGCCACAGGAATTCCTTGACTCTCCCTCCAACGCTCTCGCAGTTAATAATCGGCTCCGTGACGAAATGCGGTGAAGAATTAATAGCAGCTAATCTGGAATACCTAAACCGGCAACCGACGGCAATAAATTGTAATATGCCAGAACAGTGATCTTACGAAGTAGTCTCGAATCCAGTTATTCTGTATCGCGAACGCAGAGCCGTATCACGTTCGCGTCGCGTATCACTGACTGCAGAGCACAAGATTCGTGACGGTGTAGCAGAGAGTACTAAACACTCCGTGGGGAACTGGAGCTGGTGGGCCGGCTTTCAGCGAGATGAACAGGGACTGTACGTTGAATCTGCGAGGCCGGTGCCGACGCGAAACATCTGCTCCCCCGCGGCGCGGCGGCAGCTGCTGGAGGCACGGCACGTTCCACACAAACAAGCCGGCCCTGGCCTGCTAGGGGGTGCGGGGGTGGCTTTTGCCAGAGGCACGCGCGGCTGCCGCAGTCCGCCCCACACAAAGCCCCGTGCGTCCTTGACCCTTTAAACAAGAATTACGCACAGAAAAAATTTGCGGCGTTATTTCATTTCGTTTGTCTCTCTTCCAATTCTTTCTGGCTTCTTAGCAAGGGACTGCTTGAAAACGTATGGTAGCACCCGCAAACAATAGACTGAGGGTAGCCAGGAACGAAGACACCTTGTGAGTAGCGGCTGCTGTTGTGACAAAAAGCATTCGCCGCGGCAGATGCGCCAGTTCGACAACCACCAACCATCTAACGCATCGTTGGACGGACCACGACCCAATGGCAGGACACTGTACATGGACACTGATAGAGCGGCATTTGGACGTCTTTTGACCATCATGTAACCAGCAAAACATGGAATAGATTTGTTTCTATATTTTCCTCTGATTTTGTCAATAGATGACCAGTGGAGGTTTCCGTGATCGTATAGAAAAAAATAACCGATGTCTAACTTTTTTGTGATCAAATGACTGGGTTGCGTTTAGTGGCAGTTGTTTGCAGGGTCATGGCGCCCTACAGTGAGAATTTACGCTGAAGCGCGAAAGAAACTGGTATAGGCCTGTGGATTTAAGTACAGATATATGTAAACAGGCGGAATACGACGCTGCGGTTGGAACGCCTATATAAGACTACAAATGTTTGGCGCAGTAGTTAAATCGGTTACTGCTGTTACAATGGCAGATTATCACGTTTTAAGTGAGTTTGAACGTGACGTTATAGCCGGCGCACGTGCGATGGGACACAGCATCTTCAAGATATCGATGAAGTGGGGATTTCCCCCTACGAGCATTTCACGAGTGTACCGTGAATATCAGGACTCCGGTAACACATCAAATCTCCGACATCACTGCGTCCGGAAAAAGATCCTGCAACAACGGGGCCAATAAGTGAAGAGAATCGTTCAACGTGGCAGAAGTGCAACCCTTCCGCAGATTGTTGGGCTATCAACGAGTGTCAGAGTGCGAACCACTCAACGAAACATCATCGATATGGGCTTTCGGAGCCGAAAGCCCGCACGTGTACCCTTGATGACTGCACGACACAAAACTTTACGCCTCGCCTGGGCCCGTCAGCGTCGACATTGGACTGCTGATGACTGGAAACATGTTGCCTGGTCGGACGAATCTTATTTCATATTGTATCGAGCGGATGGACGTCTACGGTTATGGGGACAACCTTTGAATACATGGACCTTGCATATCAGCTGGTGTCTGTTGAAGCTGGTAGAGGCTCTGTACTGATACTACAATGAAAAGTCTTGCTACGTCATTGGAGTAGATACCTCCTCGTGATGTTCTTGCTTATAGAACTTTTATGATCTCTCTCCGTCAAGTTGGTGGTGTTGGAGAAACACCGACAATTTTTTTTTAAAATTGATAAACCATTATTTGTTAGAACTCGTAGGTCTTCTAAACTTGGTCATGATGATAATGTTGGTCTCTTTGTGCGTGGGAAGGATGTTAATATGAAGTGTAAAATAGTTGGCGATATGACTGTATATAATAGTATCTAACAAAGTATGGCACATACATTGATCATTTGCTATAGAACTGTATCCTTAAAAAAATTACTACACATTAATCTTGCCAGAAGCCGAGAAGCTATTCTTCTTAGTGTTTTAGCTCTCTGGGGCACCCTGGGATGCTCTCTGCGTGGCACATTCTGTCTTTCTTCAGAATCGTCTCCGCGCCAGATGCCGCGCCCGTTAGGCATCGCGCCTAGAGCGCTATGGGAGGTCCTAAGGCGTGTGCCGTTGGAGCGATATGGGACCCCTGATAAGTCTAGATGACAGGTGTCACACCGAGCGAGGTGGAGCAGTGGTTAGCACCCTAAACTCGCATTCGGGAGGACGACGGTTCAATCCAGCGTCCGGCCATCCTGGATTAGGTTTTCGTGATTTCCCTAAATCGCTTCAGGAAAATGCCGGGATGGTTCCTTTGAAAGGGCACAGCCGACTTTCTTCCCCGACCTTCCCTAATCCTATGAGACTGATGACCTCGCTGAATGGTCTCCTCTCCCAAGCAACCCAACGCAGCCAAACAGGTGTCACGTAAGTAAACATCATGTGTGGTCACCAGCATCCATTCATGTCCACTGTGCATTCCGACCGATTTAGGCAATTCCTGCAGGACAATGTGACACCGCACACTTCCAAAATTGCTACAGAAGGGTCCAGGAACACTCTTCTGAGTTTAAACACTTCCACTGGCCACCAAATTTGCCAGACATCAACATTATTGAGTATATCTGGGATGCCTTGAAACGCACTGTTCAGAAGATATCTACAAGCCCTCGTACTCTTACGGATTTATGGACAGTCCTGCAGGGTTGATGGTGTCAGTTCCCTCCAGCACTCCTTCAGACATTAAACGAGTCCATGCCACGTCGTGTTTCGGCACTTCTGCGTGCTGGCGGATGCCTTACACGATGTTAGGCAGGTATACCAGTTTCTTTGACTTTTCAGTTTATTTTAAATTGAAGTGTTCTGCTTCAATAAGTGTATCAGTGCTCATTTTGTACTGCACAGAAAAGGCAAGTTTTCTGAAATATAAGGGGCGATTAGAAAGGTTCCCTTTGAGGGCGTTGCTGAAGCGTATGTGCAACGCAGCGGCATTCCGATTCGAATATATAAGCACCGACATGTAAGTAAGGGATTAGTTTGGCATTCGTGCATTTGTGATGCGGAAATTTGAACTACGGCGACGTTATTACCAAATGCCTCCAAACTGGACCGTCGTGCTGTTATTCTTTTCTTGGCTGCAGAAGGACAAACACCAGTAGACATCCATCGAAGAATGAGGATGGGCAGCTTGTCTCTCGAAAACCCCCACTGTGGAACGGTGCACCACATACCGTGCTGGTTGCCGTTCGACACAAGACGGTGGTTGATACTGGAAACCAGCCTTTTCCATTATTAACTATTCAAGCCGGAGGCTCTCTGCCACCCGCCCTATTGTCCTGGTCCCTCGCCATGAGATTATCACGCCTTCGCCGCTGAAAAAATGTCTTGAACAGTCAACGATTCCTGTCGGACAAGGATGCTCATCGTGGCGTTACGCACTTTTTTACGCAGCAGGACATGGTGTTCTACCAGACTGGTATCTTCAGCCTTATACTTCAGCGGGACGATTGCCTTAATGCTCATGGCGATTTTGTGTGACTGGCAAACCCGATTGCCCACAATGAAGCCAGGATCTGAAGACGTGGAGACAGAAGCCAAAGGGGCGCCTTTGCTGCATTAAATGACAAAAGCTTAGGCAGAGAAAGAAGAAGTAGCTAGTAAATTTGTCAGTCTCTGCATTAGATGCACCATTTAGCTACGGTAAGTAGCTCACCAGACTGTATCAGTAGTCGCACTTCCCCCGACCCTGACACGTTGGAATGTATCACATACGAATTTGATAACACCTTGGCACAGATACGCATGAATTGCACAAGGCTATATCGTAAGAGGCACCAGTGTGCAAAATTATCGTATCAAATAGTGGAGATCATATCTCGTGAAGAGCGACCTCAGCTTTCGGCACAGAAGACAGGGACGGAAATGTAACACCTTCTTTAAGATAAGAGGCCGACGGTAAAATCTCGTTCGTCCCCTCACTGAGGCTGCTCTGGAACATGTACCTGCGTTTCAAATAAAGAACCCGTTTCCGCCGAATTAGTACATCACCAGAAATGGATGAAACCAGTACAGCTTGCGCCATTCCTTGCGTATTGTCTCGCTAGTTTCCTAAAACCTACAAGCAACATGCAACAGCTCTTCATATACTTACGATTAGAAACATTGTTTTCTGACCAGTTAACAAAGTATGAGTCCTGCGCTGTTCACGATTAGCATCCCTTCGCCCGTCGGAATGTGTCAGCTTTGTAGAAAAGAGGGAACAGTACGTCATAACGAACGGCGAGTGCACAGTAGAAACTTACGTAACACCAGTAGTGTTACGTGGCTCACAATATCTCCGTTATTGATTTCAATATACAGTACTGGCCATTAAAACTGCTATACCAAGAAGAAATGCAGATGATAAACGGGTATTCATTGGACAAATATATTACACTAGAACTGACATGTGATTACATTTTCACGAAATTTAGGAGCATAGGTTCTGAGAAATCAGTACCCAGAACAACCTTCTCTGGCCGTCATAACGGCCTTGATACGCCTGGGAATAGAGTCAAACAGAGCTTGGATGGCGTGTACAGGTACAGCTGCCCATGCAGCTTCAACACGATACCTCAGTTCATCAAGAGTAGTGACTGGCGTATTGTGACGAGCCACTTGTTCGGCAACCATTGGCCAGACGTTTACAATTGGTGAGATACCTGGAGAATGGGCTGGCCAGGGCAGCAGTCGAACATTTTCTGTATCCAGAAAGGCCCGTGCAGGACCTGCAACATGCGGTCGTGCTTTATCCTGCTGAAGTGTAGGGTTTCGCAGGGATCGAATGAAGGGTAGAGCCACGGGTCGTAACACATCTGAAATGTTACGTCCACTGTTCAAAGCGCCGTCAATGCGAGCAAGAGGTGACCGAGACGTGTAACGAATAGGACCCCATACGATCACGGCAGGTCATACGCCAGTATGGCGATGACGAATACACGCTTCCAATGTGTGTTCACCACGACGTCAACAAACACGGATGCGACCATCATGTTACTGTAAACAGAAGCTGGAGTCATCCGAAAAAATGACGTTTAGCAATTCGTGCACCCAGGTTCGTCGTTCAGTACACGATCGCAGGCGCTCTTGTCTGTGATGCAGCGTCAAGGGTAACCGCAGCCATGGCTCCGAGCTGATAGTCCTTGGTGCTGCAAACGTCGTCGAACTGTTCGTGCAGATGGTTGTTGTCTCGCAAACGTCCCCATCTGTTGACTCAGGGATCGATCCGTTACAGCCATGCGGATAAGATGCCTGTCATCTCGACCGCTAGTGATACGAGGCCGTTGGGATCCTGCACGGCGTTCCGTATTACCCTACTGAACCCACAGATTCCATATTCTGCTAACAGTCATTGGATCTCGACCATTGCGAGCAGCAACGTCGGCATACGATAAACCGCAATCGCGATAAGCTACAATCCGACCTTTATCAAAGTCGGAAACGTGATGGTACGCATTTCTCCTCCTTACACGAGGCACCACACAACGTTCCACTAGGCAACGCCGGTCAACTGCTGTTTGTGTATGAGAAATCGGTTGGAAACTTTCCTCATGTTAGCACGTTGTAAGTGTCGCCACCGGCCCCAACCTTGTGTGAATGCTCTGAAAAGCTAATAATTTGCATATCACAGCATCTTCTTCCTGTCGGTTAAATTTCGCGTCTGCAGCACGTCATCTTCGTGGTGTAGCAATTTTAATGGCCAGTAGTGTACGTAATGGATTTTCCAGTTGGGAAAGCACTTTTTTCGCTGGCGTCGCTATAGTCTACATGAAAATACCATCTCTGCATAACTGTAAGTAAATGCAGAAAGACTTTAATATAAGAGGCAATCAAAAAGTTTCGGTTTGAGGGCGTCACTGCAGGGTATACGCAAAGTAGCGCAATTCCAATGGAGGTGCATAAGCACCGACATACAGGCAAGTGATAAGTGTGGCATTCGTATCTTTCCGAAGAGCGTGTGGTAAATTTAGATACGTGGACTGCGGCCAATGCTGTTAGCCAATGTGTCAAACAGGAGCGACGTGCTGTTATTGTTTTGTTTGCCCTCGAAGGACGAACGCCGGTCCATATCCATCAGATAATGAAGAATATATGGCGCACCTGTCTGTCCAAAACCGCCGCGGGCCAAACTCATGAGAACACACGTCGCCATGTCGCAAACGTCGTAACGCAGGTGTTACACAGACTCAAGTGGCAGACACTCGAACAGCTGCACTATTGTCCTGATCTCTCCCCACGCGAGTATAGCGCCTTCTGCCATCTGTTGTTAATTTTATAAAAAAAGTACAGCATATATGTCAGTAACTCTGTTAATATGACAGTAATCCCAAAAGTAAGGTCCCCTATTTTTTTATAAGTACATAGAGCTGTTTATTTCTATAGTGGTTTACATCAGTTTACAGCTTGAAATTTAGATATTTTTTTTAGATAATCACCACTTCTGTCGATGCATTTTTCTAGACGCTGTGGCAGTTTTTGTATACCCATGTCATACCAGCTCGCCGTCATGCTGTTTAGAAAGTTATGAACCTCTTCTTTCACCTCGTCGTCGGAGCCGAATCGCTGGGACCACAATTAGCGCTGACAGGTAGTGGGAGACTCCGAAATAACTCAAACGGGTAATTCAGAACAGGAGAAGAGGAATGTTGAGCAAGGGCATGCACATTCTCCATGACAACGCTCGCCCACACATCGCTCGGCAAACCGTTGCTCTCCTGCAACAGTTTCAGTGTAACATAATCACCCACCCACCCTGTAGTCCTGACTTGGCGCCCAGTGACTATCACTGTTCCCTAGGTTAAAAGAACATTTGGCCGGAAAGCGATTCATCTCCGACGACGAGGTGAAAGAAGAGGTTCATAACTTTCTGAACAGCATTGCGAAGAGATGATGTGACAAGAGCATACAAAGAATTCCACTGCGTCTACAAAAATTCATCGACAGAAGTGGTGATAATATCGAAAAATAGCTAAATGTTCAAGCTGTAAACTGATGTAAACCGTTGTAGAAATAAACAGGTCTATGTAGTTATAAAAAAAAAGGAGACATTACTTTTGGGATTGCCCTGGTAATTACTTCGTACGCAGTAATAATTTTAGTGAGTTCGTCCCTTTAGTCTGATTTTAATGCTGTCTTTAAATTTTCTGTAGCATGTCTGGTAGTGGCGTTCGGTGTGTTTAGTGAATATTCGAAGCTTTTGTCATAGCACAGTCTGTAACCAACCATTCTGGTTTGTGTCCATGCCGAAACACTCTAACTGGCTCACGTTAAAATTAAGTTAGCTATCCCCCAAAATTTTAATAAAGGAACTGAATTCCTTGTATGAGTTCACCTGTGATCATTGTGAATATTTTGTGAATGAAGCCCTCTATATAGCGTAATAAAATATCATTTTTTATTAAGACGTTTCGACTACTGCCATGATTAGGAATTACAAGATGACAGAAACATAAAAAGAGATATGTGTTTGTCACACAACAAGTAACAAAAGATAATAATTACTCTTTTATAATTTGACTTAGAACGTTTATATTTGAAATACCGTCTGTCTTTTAATCAGTTTGAAGAGACATAAAATATGTAAATACGAAAATAAAATAAAATTTCAAGGAAACGTCGCCAACACTAGCGGTACCTGCTGATTAAAACCTAGCATCCTGGTAAAATTTTTTGAATGAAGCTGTTAGAGATTCCTCTGCTAAGCATAATCTGTATGTCTACTTTACGCAGGGTGTTCAATAAGTAATGCAACAAATTTTTATTCTCGGCTGATTTCAGTTGAAAAACTGTGCAATTTGTTGTGGGACACCGCAGAATATTCTCGCTTCAGATCGTATAGTTCACCAAGTTCCGACAGATTGCGGCACTATACGCAGTCTTCAAAATGGCGTCTGTAACGGAGGTACGTTCCTAGCAGAGAGGTGTCATTGAGTTTCGCTTGCCGGAAAAACCAGCCGGCTGTTGTGGCAGAGCGGTTCTAGGCGCTTCAGTCTGGAAGCGCGCGATCACTACGGTCGCAGGTTCGAATCCTGCCTCGGGCATGGATGTGTGTGATGTCCTGAGGTTATTTAGGTTTAAGTAGTTCTAAGTTCTAGAGGACTGATGACCTCAGACGTTAAGTCCCATAGTGCTCAGACCCATCAACCATTTGAACCGGAAAAACCAGAGCATCGCAGATAGTCATAGGCGCTGGCAGAATGTCTTAGAGGACCTGGCAGTGAATAAAACCAGTTGGACGAGCATTTGTCAACATCGCAACAAGGTCGCGAAAACATTCCTGTCTCTCGCGTGCTGGCCGGCCACACGCAACAGCGATTCCTGCAAAGCGCATACACTCTCATTCGAAGTGATCGTCGGATCACAGTCAAAAACCTCCCTGCCCATCTGAACGTCTCTGTTTGTTATTGCTGACACACTGGTCCGTCAGTTGGAGTGCTCAAAGGTGTGTGCCCGCTGGTTCCTCGGCGCCTAGCGTAAGACCATAAAGAGCAACGAAAGACCATCTGTACAGGACTGTTTGCGCATCACGAAGTTGAGTGTGACAATTTTTTGTCATCACGGGAGATGAAACATGGCTTCATTGCCTGGAACCGGAAACAAAACGGCAATCCATTGAAATGTGCCACGCCGCCTCTCTTTCGAAGAAGTTCTAAGCCTCATGCTCAGCAGGTAAAGTCAGAGTGATGAACTTCTGGGACGCTTGTAAGAAGTGTATATTTCTGTTGTCAACTGTCAAAACCACAATTTATGAAAGATGTTTTTATTTTATTAATAGGATTAAGTAAGGATAATTAATATTTTTCATTTTGGAAATAATTGTGGTAGCATGGAATGTCTGCACCAAAGTATTGTTGGCAGGAGAGATCCCACATTGGTATAATTTTAAAAACGGCGGGAGAGACGGCGTATGGATACATTTTAAGAAAAGAGCGGGAAAGACCGCACATTGATACATTTTGTAATGGTAGCTGGGATTGTCTGCACCAGAAACCATTGTTGGCGGGAGAGACCGCTCTTTAGCGTTCGTAGGAAGTCAATAGTAAGCGAGATGTGAAGCGAGTCGGTAGCAGGTCTGAAGCGAGAGGTTGAGATTAGCGGTGTGCCTGCCAGCCACTAGCTATGATTTACAAGAGATTATAAACGGATGTACGGAGACATCAGCTAACTATTATCATAAGAAGAACTAATATTACTGAATTATTGTTTTTGTGAAACTCAAGACTACTGAAGATATGCTTGCGCAGTGCTAGTTGTATGATTATTGTAAAATGAAAGTCCCATTTGAACGTTTGTAAAATCATTTCATTACCAACAGTAAATATTTGAAGAATTGTGTTCAGAATATAATTAATTTTTGCCAGCAATATTGAATTGTGATTATAATTCATTCCACAAACCGTCAACGTAAAACTTTGCAAAACTTTATTGTTGTGAAGAAAAAATTTAAGTATGAATTACCTAACTTCAGTCAAATTAATTAAAGAATAACGTCAGCTTTGCTATTAAAGAATAACGTCAGCTTTGGGAATAAATACAGGTACTTATTACGACAACCCACCAGCAGCTAATAGAGTATAGTAAAACAGAGTAAGTATATTCATGTCGCAGTTCGATGTAGCAGTCAGATGGCGATGCAGTAACAGTAAAAATGGTAAGGAACAGTTTTGGGTTATTGCAGGTAACGACTGAGGGCCACGATGAGGACACGTTCTATTTTTCGTCGAAATAATCAGCGAATCACTTTAGTAAGCAGCATTTAAATTTGTATGCGAAGATTGCACTTATTATTATTGAGAAAGAGAATTAATTTCTAAGGGAAGATTTCATTTGTTATTATTAAGCAAGAGATAGAAATGATAAGGGAAGGTTTCATAGGTTATTGTAGAAGGGAAGGTTGCGTAACAAAAGAGATATAGAGCAGACGGGAAGGTTTCAATCTGAAGGAGGTTTTTTCCTTGATGTCCTCCCTCATGGTGCAAGATTAACTCTGAAGTATATTGTACTACCATCAGGAAACTGAAGAATCTGCTTAAGCGTGCTCTCGCCAAAAAATGCAAACCAACTTTCCTTTCTCCATGGCAACGCAAGTACTCACTCTAGCATGCGAACCAGAGAGGTGCTACCAAACTTAATTCGATTGTTCTTTCTCGTACACCCTACAGACCGGATCTCGCATCTTCCGACGTCGCTTTGTTTGGCCCAGTGAATGATGCACTCCGCTGGAAGCAGTACGTGGTTGGTAGGGCGGTTATTGATGCAGCAAGGCGTTGGCTCCGGCATCGACTGCTAGAGTGGCACCATGTGGGCATAGATGCCCTCACAGTAAGGTGACATTTTAGAGCGTCGCACGAAACGGAGATTATGTTGAAAGGTGGGGTCTTTCAGCCAAAAGAGTGGTGAATAATCTGGTGTATTTGAATCCTGAATAAAACAAACGTCCATTTAGGAAAAAAGAAAGTGTTCCGTTACTTACCTAACGCACCTCGTGGTACTGTCGCAGAACCTTCTTTTACAAATTCTTCGCTTTTTGTAGAGGGTATTTTCAAAAATATTGTAAGCTATTATTTTATTATTATATTTTGCTACCTTGTTGTTGTATAATACTCGTATGTCTTTCTTTAGCTTCTTTCATCGTAGTTATAGATATCTCATGAGGGCAATAGCCGAAACGTCTTCTTCTTCTTCTTCTTGCGTTGCGGCCTCTGTAGGACCTTGGGTAGCCCCATCGTGGACTGCATTTTCCTCTTCTTCTCCCAGAACCTCTTCATTCTTTCTCTTCTTCCCTCCCGCTCTTCTTCCGAGATCTTCAGCTTCCGTTTCTCCTGTCGGCTCCACTGGTGACACTCTGATCTTTTCCTGTATTCTTCTCTGTCATTGATCTCCGGCATATTGGTCGTTGGTCGGTGTGTATTTGTTCCTCCAATTTTCCTTTCCTTCGACCTTGATCCCCATTTCCAACCAGTCCTTCCAAAGTTCAAAAATGGATCAGATGGCTCTGAGCACTATGGGACTTGACCTCTGCGGCCATCAGTCCCCTAGAACTTAGAACTACTTAAACCTAAGGAACCTAAGGACATCATACACATCCATGCCCGAGGTGGGATTTAAACCTGCGACCGTAGCAGTCGCTCGGTTCCGGACTGAAGCGCCTGGAACCGATGGGCCACCACGGCCGGCTTCCGAAGTTCAACAATCCATTTGATTCCTGTCTTTCCCCTTGTCCCCCCTGTTGCTTCCCACACTCTCTTCGTCATTCTGTCCCTACTCATCCCAACTACATGTCCAGCAAACCTTGCCCTTTTGAATCTGAGTCCCCAGATATTGTTCCCATGTTCCGGTACAACTCTTCCCTAGGTCTTCGCATCCACCTCTCTCCAACTCCTTTGGGACCTAGTATTTTTCTCAGTATTTTTCTTTCTTCTTTCTCTAGTTCTTCTGCCCCATTTCTTCCAAGTGTCATCGTCTCAGCAGCATATAATACTGCGTTCCACACTGTTGTCTTGTAGTGGCTTATCTTTGCCTCTATGGATATATTCTTTTTATGGTATATCTCTCTCGTCATGCAGAAGGCTGACCTCATCTTCTTTATCCTCTCTCTTATTCCTTTCTTGCTCCTGTTCCTTCCTGTTATAAATTCTCCCAAATATTTAAATTTGTCCACCTTTTGCACAGTGCCTTCTGTTGTTTCACAGTCTGCGGTGGTATTTAATGTCTTTGTCTTGTTATAGGCGATCCTCAGTCCCACCTTTCTAGCTGTCTTACTTAAGTTGTCGAGTTGTGTCTTTGCGCCTTCTTCCGTCTCACTTACTATTGCTGTGTCATCTGCAAAGGCTAGGCAGTCCACTTGAGCGCTGTTGTCCTTTTTGTCCTCCACATGGGTCTTTGGTATTTCCATTTCGAAACGTCGTAATAAATAAAAAAATTTAATAAGCTATCTAGATGGTTTTATTCACAAAACACCCCGCACAAGCCTAATTACAAAGTCCTTGCTGCCTTTCGTTGTTTATGTTCAGTATCACCTCGCTGTTTCTATATGGTATAGTATGGATCCCAGACACTCGAGAAATATTCTGATGTTATGAAGCGTAAGTCCTTCGTAAATGATTTACATTGTAAACTCTCTATATTACCCCAGGAATGTAGCAATGAACGCAAATTCTGTGCATAGTTTCTGCAAGTCTTCTTGTAGACGAATGTGACTCGTGACTTCTTTGAACTTCTAAGCACTGTTTCGTATTCGAGGAATCGATGTTATATTGTGGTTAAAAGAGGGGCAAAATCAGTTGCAACAGATTATGATAGAGATTTCTTCAGACTCTTTGTTTACTTTAAGTGATTTAAACTCTTTCTCAAAGTCACTGACACTAATATCAGCATCCTCTTATTAGCAGTAGTCGAGAATTATTTCTGGACAGTTGTCCTGGCTTTTCTTTTGTAAGGGATCATAGGAAAACGGAGTCCAGCACTTCTTTTTTTGGTCTTCTGTTCTCAACTTCATTTATGAGTGTCCAGGTACTAAGCAGGTTGCAACAAACAGCCGTTACGTATCACCCGAGTTTCTTTGGGTTTAGTGAGAGCTTTCAGTAAGATTTGACTGCCGCAGGCCTTGAAGGCTTCGCGCAATGCCGCTTTGACAGCCAAACGCGCTTCATTTAACATTTCTCTCTCTCTAATTCTATTCTTTGTTTCACGCCTATCGTACAGTAATCGGATTTTCTTTTCAAGCTTCTCTATCCCGTGAAGGGTATCTGCAATTATGAACTGTTCTACTTCGTACATATGATACTACTGCCTCTTTATCTAGTTTGCCGAACACGTAAATCTTTCTCCTTGTTGTAGTTACCCTTTGTACAGTAATTTTGTAAAGGTAGTCACTACTGCCTCATGGTCAGCGGTAGTTTCAATGTGAAAATCCTCAAATAGGCCATTTCTTTTTGTTTCCATTACGTAAAATTTATTTCCGCCACATGTGGGCTTCAAAACTAAGCGTTCCAGATAGTGTTCACAGAATGTGTTTACTATTGTTGAGCACAGTATCTTGTCAGACCCACCACTTAGAAACCTGTAACTATCCCAGTCGACTGTCGGATGATGTAAGTCTCCTGTGACGATGACAGTATGTTTTGAGAATTTACATAGGAAAAAACGCCCGTTATCCTTATTTTCTAGTTATATCTAGGCGTGAGTCTGGTAGTCGATTACATACCCACCCTTGACACTGAATACTTGTGGAAACCGTCTCGCATGCAGCTTCATTTTCTCTCTCTGTCAATTTGAGTATCTTGTTTATTGTGACAAATACACCACCTCTATTTCCCACTAGCCTATCCTTTCCATATAAATTATATTTCCTCAAAAATCTCACTGCTTCAAAATTAGTGTTTTAACCAGCCTGCTTACCTAGCATTGTGAGAGGTCCACTACCTTTTAGGAGACCTTCAAATTCTGACATTTTGTTTTCGTGGCTAGGATTATTATAGTACTTTCGCTTGTGAGGGGCATTTCTTCACGTCTTATACTAATTCTTCGTGGTATTCTATAGATATCATCTATAACGGATGGTGGGTCGTCTAATATTGTCAAAAAGATAATTTGATAGAAAGAAACACAGGAAGTTGCTTAGTGGCTGGAAAAATAAAATCTGTACGCCACTTACAACTTCAGGGTGATCCAGGAGGAATGGTCAATAGTCAGGTATATGACAGGAACGATCATTTGAAGCGAAAAACTGTGAATGGATATGTGTCCTATTCCGAATGGTTGTTTTTTAATACGTTTTCAGATTTACACATGTACAACAGTTGGTACACAATACAATATGTGTCGTATGAAATATCAATTGAAAAAATACGTATTTTTAATACCTTCATCCCTAAGCTTCATCATACACGTCACATTACATCTGTTGTAGAGATGACAGTAAATGTTCGAATATCCCGCCGTCTACTTCATTGTGTTTCTACACTGTTGGGAGAACATGCCGAGTTGCTTGTCTGAGTGCCATTCCTTAATGAGGTCAGCATGCAAGACGCATATGAGCGCACCACTAGCCGAAGAAAGAAATGAACGTTAAACGTGTTTTATCTTGGAAATCATTCCGAATAGGGCATATCACTATGAATTTTTTTATTTTATTTTATTATTTTTGCTTCAGATGAGCGTTCCTGTCATATCCTTTAATGTCAACCGTTTCTCCTTGGACATTCTGTACCTACTCCCCATAAACCACCTTACAGTGTGTGGCCGAAGGTACTTCGTGCACCACTGATAACTCTCCCCCTTCCATGTTCCAGTCACAAATGGCTCGTGGGAAGACCAATGGTTGGTAAGAGTGTATCTAAGCTCGATTCTCCCTAATTTTATATACATCGTCTTTTCGTGAGATGTACGTTGGAGAGCGCAACACATTGGTTGACTCGTCTAGGAACTTATGGCGTCGGTATTTTGAAAGTAAACCACAGTGGGATGCAGAAAGCCTGTCTAGCACTGTCGTCTACCAATGGAGTTTATTTACCATACCCGTGACGCTTTCGCGCTTACCTAATTGACCTGCTCTTCTTTGCAAATTTTCTGTTTCCTGTATCAATCCCAGACTGACGAGAAATGTTCTGGTATTGGGTCGAATGAGGGTTTTATAAGCTAGTTCCCTTAGGGGATGGAGTATACTTTCTGAAGAATCTTCCAGCGAATCGCAATCTAGGATCCGCCTTACTTGCGATTTGTTGCCCACTGTAAATCGCTCCGTACTTCTAAATATTTCATTGACGTGACTGATGTCAGTGATTCTTCTGGAATCGTGAAATCACACAATAATGAGTCTCTCTGGCTATAGAAGCGCAGTGTGGTACATTCGTTTATGTTGAGTCACCTGCCAATCCACGCACTAAGTGGAGATCCTCGGTCTTCTCTACAGTTTTCCAGCGTTGCGACGGCTCTGTTTACAACAGCATCATCCGCCAGAGGCCTCACGGAACTGCAGACGTTACCCGTGGCCGCCCTGAGCTGTGCTCGTACCTGCAGGGAATGTGGGCACGTGATGTGTGGTGGCGGCGGGAGTGTGGAGTGTGTGGCAGAGCCATTAGCGAGCCGGGCCCCGCAGGCCTGTCGTGGCAGCAGCAAATGGCGCGGCAGAGGGGTGGGGCCTCTCCCCGGCTGCAGCCGCTGCGCTTAGCCGAGCTGTCCCGTGCTGCGTCGTGCCGTGCCGTGCTGCGGTGAGCGCGTGCCGCGTCCTTTGTTCCGGACGCACGGCTCTCTCTGGTCCTGGCTCTGGGGGAATGTATGTGCTTGTCTGTGCTGCGGACAGTCGCTGCCCCTCACCGTGGTCGGCAGACGCCGCAGAGCCACGGCTAGACTAGCTGAACGCCACTTTCGGTCGTGGAATCAGAAACCAACTCTTTCTATCAGTCTGGTATCAGACGAAATTTGAGACTGTATTGATGCCGTTTTGGTAGGGAGGAAGCAGCGCGTTATCTTCGATGGAGGGTCATTAACAGATGTAGAAATAACTTCAGCCATCATCAGGAAAATGTTTTCCAGACTTTTACTGTCGGGTCAATCACAATGTAGGCCTTCACGGCCAATGTTTCCTTCACTTAAGACTTCCTGGCTGAGAGGCCGTGGTCGATATACAAAACTAGTAGCTGAACTCTCAGCATCTCTTGGGCATGTATTCCACTCTTCTGTTAGTACGTCTCCTTCTCCCCCCCTCTCTCTGTCCTGTTCCCCCTTCACCCACCTCTCTCCACCTGCACCAGCCCCCTCTATCTCCTCTTTCCCCCTCAAATACACTCTCCTCCTCCTCTGTCTTTTGCTATCTTCCCCTCCCCATTTCCTTGTTCATGACATTATCTTTATCTGTCCATCTCTTACTGACTCCTCTCTCTGTCCATCTCCTACTCTCTCCATTCATCTCCTCTTCCTTTTCTCTTTCTCTGTATATTTTGTCTCACCCCTCATTCTGTTCATCTCCTCCTCGGCCCTCTCTCTCCTAAATGTTCCTTCCCTGCTCTCTGTGCATTTTCTCCTCTTTCCTTTCTCTCTCCATCTCCTCCTCTCCCCTCTCTCTGTTGATTCCACCTACCCCTGTTACTGTCCATCTCCTCTTCCCCCTGTGTGTGCCCTTCCACTTCACTGTCTCTCCCTCTCTTACTCTTCCCATTCTCTCTCCACATTACCACGATCAGCCCAATGTCACACCGAGCGAGGTGGCGCAGTGGTTAGCACACTGGACTCGCATTCGGGAGGATGACAGTTCAATCTCGTCTCCGGCCATCCTGATTTAGGTTTTCCTTGATTTCCCTAAATCGCTTCAGGCAAATGCCGGGATGGTTCCTTTGAAAGGGCACGGCCGATTTCCTTCCCAATCCTTCCCTAACCCGAGCTTGCGCTCTGTCTCTAATGACCTCGTTGTCGACGGGACGTTAAACACTAACCACCACCACCACCCAATGTCACACTGGTGATTCTTACCCTCATAGTATTTATTTCCAAATTATAACTAATATGTGTGCTAAATTTCAGAGGTTTAGGGTTAGCTTTTTACCACTGGCTTTGCCCATGCACAAACATGTAAAATGTATTTCACATATATTTAACATATTTCACACACATTTGTACATATATTTCACCTTTATCTCAAGTGAATTTATTCTGCAGTTTCATTTTCAAACAGCTCAACATTTATGACATCGTAACTCCGGAACTACATACTGCACAATGATATTATTTTCCAGGTACATCCAGTGACATATGTGGCTACCATCTGCGAAATGAATTGTAAATATAGTTAGTAGTAAAGAATTAATCAATTAAAACGTTATGCTAGATGCAGCAGTTTTTCACATATCTCAATGTTTATGGCATCATGTCTCCTGAATTATATGCTGTAAAATCACATATTTGTCTTGGTAAATTCAGTGGCACATGTGGACAGTATGTGTGTAATGTGTTGCGAAAAGAACTAGTTGTAAAGAAGAAATAAATTAAAATTTCATACACGATGCCACAGTTTTTCGCGCACCTCAGTATTTGATATTACGTCTCCTGAACTATACATCTACATGGTTACTCTGCAATTCACACTTCAGTTCCTGAAAGAGGATTCATCGAACCATTTTCATACTCTCTAATGGCGCGTGGGAAAACGGAACACCTAAACCTTTCCGTTCGAGCTCTGCTTTCTCTTATTTTATTATGATGATCATTTCTCCCTATGTAATTGGCTGTCAACAAAATATTTTCGCATTCGGAAGAGAAATTTGGCGATTGAAGTTTCGTAAATAGATCTCGCCGCAAAGAAAACCGTCTTTGTTTCAGTGACTGGCACCCCAACTTGCGTATCATATCAGTGACACTCTCACCCCCTGTTGCGCGATAACATGAAACGAGCTGCCCTTCTTAGCACTTTTTCAATGTCCTTCGTCAATTCTACCTAGTAAGGATCCAATACTGCGCAGCAATATTCCAGCAGAGGACGGACAAGTATAATGTAGGCTGTCTCTTCATTGGGTTTGTCGCATCTTCTAAGTGTTCTGCCAACAAAGCGCAGTCTTTGTTTCGCCTTCCCCACAATATTATCTATGTGGCTTTTCCCATTTAAGTTGCTCGTAATTGTAATTCCTAGGTATTTAGTCGAATCGACAGCCCTTAGATTTGGGCGATTTATCGTATACCCAAAATTTATCACATTTCTTTTAGTATGCATGTGGATGACCTCGCACTTTTAATTGTTTAGTGCCAATTGCCACTTTTCGCACCATACAGAAACTCTCTCTAGATAATTTTATAATTTTAATTGATCGTCTGATGATTTTACCAGACGGTAAATTACAGCGTCGTCTGCAAACAATCTAAGGGGGCTGCTCAGATTATCACCTAGATCATTTATGTAAATCAGGAACAGCAGAGGGACTATGACACTACCTTGCCGAACGCCAGATATCACTTCTGTTCCACTCACGAATCCAGTCACACAACTGAGACGGTACTCCATATGCACGCAATTTGATTAATAGTCACTTGTGAGGAACGCTATCAAAAACCTTCTGGAAATCTAGGAATACGGAATCGATCTGAGATCCGTTTTTTTGGTCCATTCAATGTTACATGTGAATATCGTCTCCAAAATGTGTCACGAAGGTTGTTATACTGCATGAAAACCGAAAGTGTAGCAAGGGATAAACTTTCTTCCTTTCATCAGTTTGTGGAGATTGGCAGAGAGAAAAAGTTTCGATATACATGCCCACTTCTATGATGTGTATGGATTATATGAAGTTTCTTCCCCTACTGCAGTAAACATCTTCTAGCCCAGGACCAGCCACGGCGAGCCAAACCGCACGCCTTTCGGATGTGTGGGCCACGTGCTGACCGAGGCTCGGCCTGTCTTGGCTTTGCTCGATACTTCTCGGAAGCATCCGGTAGAGCGCGGCATTTCGTTTATTCGGTACTGTAGTGCCTGTGTTGTTAAGAAGTACGATGGAGACTTCCTTCAGAGATGCATGCATGCATGTCCGAAGGAGCACTGGATCGTACTTCTTAACAACACAGGCACTACAGTACCGTATTTATCCTCCGATACCAGGCAGTGACTGTCAATTAAAATGTCCTCACCCTTTTCGGGAATTACATAATGTATACGACTGCAGGTTGTAATGCATGAAGGACGACAAATGAACGTTTAGGTCTGCCCCGACTCATGGACAGGTAGGCAAAGCAGTTAAGGCATAAAGTGGGAAATTCTGCTTCTTGTTCCGGTCGGGCACGATTTCTCATTGTCGTCATTCCATTATAAAGCTGATTGTTGTCCATATTCGCAACTACGAATACAGTTTCATATTTCATTTATGATTGCAGCGTGGCATCTTTCGGTTGGCAGAACGCTTTTCAATTCAGCAGATCACTTTTGCCCCACATTAGAATATTGTCAAGCTTGTGAGCCATGCCTAATACCCCTGACAGGGGATACTGTATATGTGCAGAAAAGGAGTGCACAAATGGTCACAGGTTTCAAAAAATGGTTCAAATGGCTCTGAACACTATGGGACTTAACATCTGAGGTCATCAATCAGGTAGAACTTAGAACTACTTAAACCTAACTAACCTAAGGACATCACACACATCCATGCCCGAGGCAGGATTCGAACCTGCGACCGTAGCGGTCGCGCGGTTCCAGAATGTAGCGCTTAGAACCGCTCTGCCACTACGGCCGGCGGTCACATGTTTCTTTGTCTCACAGACCGACATCAAGGGCATGTTGATAAACCTGACCAGGCAGATACTTCAAAAGAGATGCCAACTCTCTTAAGAAAGTATACTTGCAAAGTTTCAGTAATTAGCATTAAGGCATAAATTTTAGAATGTACTATGAACCACAGCAGCTGCTCCATAAAGGCCGCAAAGATAAGAGCAGACTAATTTCAATGCTCACAGAAGCATTTTATTCTAATTATTCAACCCGTGCTCCATACGCCAATGGAATGGGAAAAGACCCAACACATGGTGGAGTGGACTGTTTCCTCGATCAAGAGACTTGACCCTGATTCTGTTTTGTCAGAACCTGACTTTATGAGGCCGCGACAGGGCGGTAATAAATGTAACATCCTAGTGAAATTACAACACCATACAGTCGTTATTTTTTCCCAGTTCTTTTCATAAAGCAGACCTCTTGCCAGTTTCACTAAATCTATCTCGTCACACTCCAGCCCTACCAATCGCAGCCAGCAATTTTCCATTCTAGCTCCAGCCTAGCCCCATTTCAACTTATTTTCATTTCATACTCATCGTGCCTTGGGAGAATGATCGTTTAACTACACCTTAATTATCACCACATCATGGTTGCATCTATAACATAATTGCTGTGTAGTTACATCTTCATAAAGAACCACCTGCAGATCTCAAGTATTTTTCAGTCTGCCGTAATACATTCACGGGACTTAGTTATAGAAACACCTCGATATATGGCAACTCGAACATAAATGTAGATGCTCACCGAGCCTGCAAGATGCATTGTTGTATCTGATCACGAACTGCACCTGTGCAATGTCATCAATACATTGCCAACACCAGTCGTCAGAACAGTATTCGAGTTCGAGTCTCGGTCCGTCACACAGTTTTAATCTGCCAGGAAGTTTCAGTATTCTGTGTAGTTCTGCTGCATATTGTCGGAGCTAATTGATTCGACTGTAGCAAATTATGTGGTTCCTTAACCAAGGTAGGTGAAGTCTTTCGTGTTTCAAGAGACCCAGTATCGAAGACGTATACCGCATAATGGGAAAAACATCATCCACTAAGTCACAATGTGGACGAAATCGTGTGTTGAATGATGCAGATTCCAGACGGTTGGTCATTGACGACGAATGTGACAAAAAATACGAGGACAAGAATTACGAAGGTCACTGTAAAATTGACAGTTGTACTCTTAACCCTGCCAGCGTCAAACCAACACGAAGGGAGCTCCAGAAGCAGGGAATTGCAGGGCTAGCAAGAGTTCCAGAACCATTCATCAGCGATGAAAATGCTCTTAAGGGGGAAACGTGGTGCCGAAGCCATAAAACCAATACTATCTAGCGATGGAAGTATGTCATGTGCTCGGATGAATCTTGTTTCACATGCTTTCCAGATTTTGGCCGAGTTTACGACACAAGGGTTTTCGTTGATGATTTGGGCAGCCCTCCTTGTGGTAATCTATGGCCCCATAATTGCTCTGCAAGATCGAATAACTGCTAAGTATTATATGACCGTTTTGGCTGATCGGGCTCGTCCCATGGTACAGTGTTTGTTCCCCAGTGCTGACGCTGTCTTCCAGGACAACAGGGACCCTGTTCACACAGTTCGCATCGTCCAGGACTAGTACAAAACTAGTGCATTGTCGCACCACCACTGGCCACCACAGTCATCATACAGGGTGTTTCAAAAATGACCGGTATATTTGAAACGGCAATAAAAACTAAACGAGCAGCGATAGAAATACACCGTTTGTTGCAATATGCTTGGGAAAACAGTACATTTTCAGGCGGACAAACTTTCGAAATTACACTAGTTACAATTTTCAACAACAGATGGCGCTGCAAGTGATGTGAAAGATATAGAAGACAACGCAGTCTGTGGGTGCGCCATTCTGTACGTCGTCTTTCTGCTGTAAGCGTGTGCTGTTCACAACCTGCAAGTGTGCTGTGGACAACATGGTTTATTCCTTAGAACAGAGGATTTTTCTGGTGTTGGAATTCCACCGCCTAGAACACAGTGTTGTTGCAACAAGACGAAGTTTTCAACGGAGGTTTAATGTAACCAAAGGACCGAAAAGCGATACAATAAAGGATCTGTTTGAAAAATTTCCACGGACTGGGAACGTGACGGATGAACGTGCTGGAAAGGTAGGGCGACCGCGTACGGCAACTACAGAGGGCAACGCGCAGCTAGTGCAGTAGGTGATCCAACAGCGGCCTCGGGTTTCCGTTCGCCGTGTTGCATGTGCGATCCAAATGACGCCAACGTCCACGTATCGTCTCATGCGCCAGAGTTTACACCTCTATCCATACAAAATTAAAACGCGGCAACCCCTCAGCGCCGCTACCATTGCTGCACGAGAGACATTCGCTAACGATATAGTGCACAGGATTGATGACGGCGATATGCACGTGGGCAGCATTTGGTTTACTGACGAAGCTTATTTTTACCTGAACGGCTTCGTCAATAAACAGAACTGGCGCATATGGGGAACCGAAAAGCCCCATGTTGCAGTCCCATCGTCCCTGCATCCTGAAAAAGTACTGGTCTGGGCCGCTATTTCTTACAAAGGAATCATTGGCCCATTTTTCAGATCCGAAACGATTACTGCATCACGCTATCTGGACATTCTTCGTGAATTTGTGGCGGTACAAACTGCCTTAGACGACACTGCGAACACCTCGTGGTTTATGCAAGATGGTGCCCGGCCACATCGCACGGCCGACGTCTTTAATTTCCTGAATTAATATTTCGATGATCGTGTGATTGCTTTGGGCTATCCGAAACATACAGGAGACGGCGTGGATTGGCCTCCCTATTCGCCAGACATGAACCCCTGTGACTTCTTTCTGTGGGAACACTTGAAAGACAAGATGTACCGCCAGAATCCAGAAACAATTGAACAGCTGAAGCAGTACATCTCATCTGCATGTGAAGTCATTCCGCCAGACACGTTGTCAAAGGTTTCGGGTAATTTCATTCAGAGACTACGCCATATTATTGCTACGCATGGTGGATATGTGGAAAATATCGTACTACAGAGTTTCCCAGACCGCAGCGCCATCTGTTGTTGACAATTGTAACTACTGTAATTTCGAAAGTTTGTCTGAATGAAAATGTACTGTTGTCCCAGGCATATTGCAACAAACGGTGTATTTCTATTTGTGCTCGTTTAGTTTCTATTGCCGTTTCAAATATACCGGTCATTTTTGAAACACGCTGTATCTTAATACACTATTGGCCATTAAAATTGCTACACCAAGAAGAAATGCAGATGATAAACGGGTATTCATTGGACAAATATATCATACTAGAACAAACATGTGATTACATTTTCACGAAATTTGAGTGCATAGATCCTGAGAAATCAGTACCCAGAACAACCACCTCTGGCCGTAATAACGGACTAGATACGCCTGGGCATTGAGTCAAACAGAGCTTGGATGGCGTGTACAGGTACAGCTGTGCATGCAGCTTCAACACGATACCACAGTTCATCAAAAGTAGTGACCGGCGTATTGTGACAAGCCAGTTGCTCGGCCACCATTGACCAGATGTTTTCAATTAGTGACAGATCTGGAGAATGTGCTGGCCAGGGCAGCAGTCGAACATTTTTTGTATCCATAAAGGCCTGTACAAGACCTGCAACATGCGGTCGTGCAATATCCTGTTGAAATGTAGGCTTTCGAGGGATCGAATGAAGGGTAGAGCCATGGGACGTAACAGATTTGAAATTTAACGTCCACTGTTCAAAGTACCGTCAATGCGAACAAGAGGTTACCGAGACGTGTAACCAATGGCACATCATACCATCATGCCGAGTGATACGCCAGTATGCTCTGAAAAGCTAATCATTTGCTTATCATAGAATCTTCTTCCAGTCGGTAAAATTTCGCGTCTTCCGCACGTCGTCTTCGTGTTGTAGCAATTTTAATGGTCAGTAGCGTAATTTCATTCCATTCCTTCCCCTTCTTTGTGAGGGTTTAAAAGAATAGTAAAGGGAAAAAGTTATCCATTTGGAAAGCAAAGTGTTCTCGCCAGTATGGCGATGACGAATACACGCTTCCAATGTGCGTTCACCGAGATGTCGCCAAACGCGGATGCGGCCATCATGATGATGTAAACATTACCTGGATTTATCCGAAAAAATGACGTTTTGCCATTTGTGCACCCAGGTTCGTCGTTGAGTACACCATAGCAGGCGCTCCTCTCTGTGATGCAGCGTCAAGGGTAGCCCGAGCCTTGGGCTCCAAGATGATACTCCATGCTGCTGCGAACGTCGTCGAACTGTTCGTGCAGATGGTTGTTGTCTTGAAAACGTCCCCATCTGTTGACTCAGGGACCGAGACGTGGCTGCACAATCCGTTACAGCCATGCGGATAAGATGCCTGTCATCTCGACTGCTAGTGATACGAGGCCGTTGGGATCCACCACGGCGTTTCTTATTAGCTTCCTGAACCCACCGATTCTATATTCTTCTAACAGTCATTGGATCTCGACCAACGAGTGCAGCAGTGCCGCGATACGATAAACCGCAATCGCGATAGGCTACAATCCGACCTTTATCAAAGTCGGAAACGTGATGGTGCGCATTTCTCCTCCTTACACGAGACATCACACAACGTTCCACTAGGCACCACCGGTCAACTGCTGTTTGTGTATGAGAAATCGGTTGGAAACTTTCCTCATGTCAGCACGTTGTAGATGTCACCACTGGCGCCAACCTTGTGTGAATGCTCTGAAAAGCTAATCATTTGCTTATCATAGAATCTTCTTCCAGTCGGTTAAATTTCGCGCCTGTAGCACGTCGTCTTTGTGTTGTAGCAATTTTAATGGTCAGTAGCGTAATTTCATTCCATTCCTTCCCTTTCTTTGTAGGGTTTAAAAGAATAGTAAAGGGAAAAAGTTATCCATTTGGAATGCAAAGTGTTATCAACAGAAACAGAACACGTTTTGCACAATGTGTTGTAATTTCTTTCTTTTGTAATGGTGAAGGGGGGAGAGGGGGGGGAGATCATTTTTCGCGCCGTTGTGATCAAAACAGCCAACATACAGTCATATGAAACAGAGAAGTGTTTTAATTTGCAACGTCAAATCTGAAGAATATTACGTCTTTAATTTTCATGAGAAATTATTTAATACTGTCTGAAGAAATGCTCCGAGTGTGGGTATATTCCGTTGCTCTACAAAACAAAGTCATGGTTAAATGATCCAAAGGAAGGGTATTAAACCTTAATTCAAAGAATAAACTTTGTAATCTGTTATTTAGTGTTGTACGAGTAACTCGTTGCTTTATTCTCTACGAAAGTGTTACGTAAATTCAGATGCAATTTATTACATATGATTGAAAGACAGGCGACGCTTTTTTTTTCACCGTAGACTTTTAACTAGATCTAAGTTAAAATCTGTCTCAAGAGACTTAGCTGTCGCAATTTTTTCCACGGCGATATCCGTTTCTGTTGAGTTAAAGAAATAGTTTAGTATCAACTTTAGTTGCAGAAACATAAGTCAGTTTCAGGTACTGCGCACAGCTTCGGTGGGTCTTAAGGTCAACGCTGACAAACTGGATAAGCTACTCTAAAACACAGACATTTTCGTCTCCACCAAGAATTTAATCATTTCTCTAGTGAAATTCTGCCTGTTGCATAGGAAATAATTAATACTATAATCATTAATACATTTATAACCATTACAACTGCAACACAATGAAGGAGGCCCCCTATGAACTTCAGGCTGGTGTGCTTCGATAATCAAAAACGATTAGAATTTCAGCGCAACCGCTCAAGGCATGTAGGAGCAACGCCATCTAAATTCTGTATACAGGAAGGTCCATTGATCCTGACCGAGCCAAGCGTCTCAAGAAATAAGCGTCGAACGAAAAAACTTCAAAGAACCAAACTTGTCTAGCTTTAAGGGGGAAACCAGATGGCGCTATGGTTGGCCCGCTAGATGGCACTGCAACAGGTCAAACGGTTATCAACTGCATTGTTAAAATAGGAACCCCCCTCTGGTTTCCACCTTCAAGCAAGACAAGTTTCGTTCTTTGTAGTTTTTTCGTTTGACGCTTATTTTGTGAGATATTTGGCCCGGTCACCAACATGGACCACCCTGTATAACGAAAGATTACACACTGGGATTTCTCATTCATGTGTCGCATCCGACTGTTATATGTTGTGAGAGAATCGTGTTATGTATCGTGTTACAAGGAGAATCGTCTAACAGTTCGTGTCGAATTCGTAGCGGCAGATGGTGGTGTATCGAAGCTGCAGATGTAGTTCATCGGTTCACAACACTGTTATTGGCCTAGGTCAAGATTCCAGGACTGTCAGGCGAATATGGAAGCGACATGTTCAGAAGTGCCATACCCAATGCCACCCGAGATACAAAGGCCTCATATGACCAGCGCTCGAAAGGACAGATAACGTTTCGCTCTATCGTCTAGGAAAGTAGAGTTACGTCACGTATTCTGGTGAAGAAATGGGCTTGTTGGCAGGAAGACAGGTATCTACACTGGCTGTGCGACGGCTGGTGCACCACGAGCTGTTACCACGCCGACCATTGTTGGGGTTTCCATTGACGCAGTATCGCAGAGAAGCACGAGGATGTTGATGCGCAAAACAATTACAATGGACACATAAATTGAACCACGTCGTCTTCTCGGAGAAGTTTCAGTTCTGGAGACTCTGAAGAGAAGAAACATTACCAGATGCGATTCGTCATCGAGCGCGCAGCACTTGGCGTGATGGCATGGGCCGCAATTAGCTACACAACACGATAACCTTTGGTACGTACAGGGCCGGATTAAGGCCCAAGTGACACAAGCAATCACCTGCGACGCCAAGCTGAGAGAGAGGCCAGAAGCGACCAAGTGAAAGATTTGTATATATATAGTGCGTGTTACAATTACCAGCCAAAACTACCATGGGTGAAAGTGTACGAGGGAAAAGAATGGCGGGGAGGGCCGACAAATAATAAGTTGCTTGTGTGGAAGTTCTCGGACCGGCCCTGCGTACCCATAGCCGTTACAAAAGTTAGAAATTTGTGTTAAGTTCTATGGAACCAAATTGCGCAGGTCATCGGTCCCTAGGCTTACATACTACTTAATCTAACTTAAACTAACTTACACTAAGGACAACACACACACCCATGCCTAAGGGAGGACTCGAACCGCAGACAGGGCCAGCCGCGCGAACCGTGGCAAGACACCCAAGACCGCACGGGAACCCCGCGCGGCAATGTAGCCGTTACAGCAGTTGAAACAGTAGCCTTCACTTTTTTGACGTATTGAGACACATGAACGTGCCCTATCTTCTAGTAGTCCTTGATGTTATCTTACAACTAAATGACGCAAGACTGCGTGTTGCCAATGTTGCCCTGACCTACATTGATAAAGACGCTATTCGACTCTTGCCGTGAGCAGCACGTTCTCCAGATCTCTCACCCACTGAAGCTATCTGGTTATGGATTTTCGAGAGACGAACAAGTTATCACACAGCAGCCACTTCGATTTATGATTTAATAAAGCGCGGACTGACTCAGTTCAACACGATTCCAAGCTGGGTTAGAGCCTTTGCTGACGCTTGAGATGGCAGCTCTGTGAGCTAAATTGTGCACTCTGTGCACCTCCAAATCACCCAAGCTTCCTAATGTACTCTATAAGCACAGCAATTAAGTTTTCTATTTATCACCATCCCTGAGATCGCAGTCTTAAAGACTAACATTCTGTAAGTGTTTTGACAATACAGTCACATATCGCTTTGAGATCTTCTTTCTTTCTTTCTTTCTCTGAGCCTTGTCCCGCAGTTACGCAGGGTGAGCTATGGCGAATCGGATGTTGCATGGTAAGTTTAAGGGGTGGCCAGATGCCCTTCCTGCCGCCACCTCGTACCCCTCCCCCCCCTCCCCCCACCCCACCCTCCCGGGAAGGAATTAGTGTATCCCAGCTGTCTGTGTCTAATGTAAGGCATGGAATAGTGCGAATGTGTTACTACTGTCTGCGAGTCGTGTAACTGAGGCGGAACGTGGGGACCAGCCCGGTATTCACCTAGGGAGATGTGGAAAACCGCCTAAAAACCACATCCAGGCTGGCCGGCACACCGGCCCTACGTCGTTAATCCGCCAGACAGATTCGATCCGGGGCCGGCGCCTGGCGGATCTCACATATCGCTTTGAGATAATAATTAAAATTCTTAAATGCATTTTCTTAACTTTGGCACAAGGAAATACGTAGCTAGTGACTTGTGGAGTAAGATTCTTAAACATCCCTTTCCTAAGGTGGACCAGAGCGGATGCGTTGCGAAAAGCCTGGGTGGTCTTGGAATTTTGAATAAAGGGCGGTTTGCAGTCCCCTGTGGTTTGATTGAAAGATAACAAAGAGGAAGTTAGGAGACAAGAGATAGTGGTCGCCCGTACGCGACAGCAGCCAGATCTCGGATGGCGGTTACACAAAATGTCAGATGCTCCTAAACACATCGGAGAAAAATACTGATCAGAGGCGCCAGGGTGAAAATGATCGTGTATTGCGGTAACACTATAAGATGTAAAAACAAGATTGATGCAATTGCATACAGTAGCGAGAGCAAGAGAGGAATAAAGAGAGCGAGTCCTTGGAAAGGGCCTCTATCGGTGATGAAGGGCCTACAGCAGGCCTAAGACATAATACACGCCTGGAAATTGAAATAAGAACACCGTGAATTCATTGTCCCAGGAAGGGGAAACTTTATTGACACATTCCTGGGGTCAGATACATCACATGATCACACTGACAGAATCACAGCCACATAGACACAGGCAACAGAGCATGCACAATGTCGGCACTAGTACAGTGTATATCCACCTTTCGCAGCATTGCAGGCTGCTATTCTCCCATGGAGACGATCGTAGAGATGCTGGATGTAGTCCTGTGGAACGGCTTGCCATGCCATTTCCATCTGACGCCTCAGTTGGACCAGCGTTCGTGCTGGACGTGCAGATCGCGTGAGACGACGCTTCATCCAGTCCCAAACATGCTCAATGAGGGACAGATCCGGAGATCTTACTGGCCAGGGTAGTTGACTTACACCTTCTAGAGCACGTTGGGTGGCACGGGTTACATGCGGACGTGCATTGTCCTGTTGGAACAGCAAGTTCCCTTGCAGGTCTAGGAATGGTAGAACGATGGGTTCGATGACGGTTTGGATGTACCATGCACTATTCAGTGTCCCCTCGACGATCACCAGAGGTGTACGGCCAGTGTAGGAGATCGCTCCCCACACCATGATGCCGGGTGTTGGCCCTGTGTGCCTCGGTCGTATGCAGTCCTGATTGTGGCGCTCACCTGCACGGCGCCAAACACGCATACGACCATCATTGGCACCAAGGCAGAAGTGACTCTCATCGCTGAAGACGACACGTCTCCATTCGTCCCTCCATTCACGCCTGTCGCGACACCACTGGAGGCGCGCTGCACGATGTTCGGGCGTGAGCGGAAGACGGCCTAACGGTGTGCGGGACCGTAGCCCAGCTTCATGGAGACGGTTGCGAATGGTCCTCGCCGATACCCCACGAGCAACAGTGACCTTAATTTGCTGGGAAGTGGCGGTGCGGTCCCCTACGGCACTGCGTAGGATCCTACAGTGTTGGCGTGCATCCGTGCGTCGCTGCGGTCCGGTCCCAGGTCGACGGGCACGTGCACCTTCCGCCGACCACTGGCGACAACATCGATGTACTGTGGAGACCTCACGCCCCACGTGTTGAGCAATTCGGCGGTAGGTCCACCCGGCCTCCCGCATGCGCACTATACGCCCTCGCTCCAAGTCCGTCAACTGCACATACGGTTCACGTCCACGCTGTCGCGGCATGCTACCAGTGTTAAAGACTGCGATGGAGCTCCGTATGCCACGGCAAACTGGCTGACACTGACGGCGGCGGTGCACAAATGCTGCGCAGCTAGCGCCATTCGACGGCCAACACCACGGTTCCTGGTGTGTCCGCTGTGCCGTGCGTGTGATCATTGCTTGTACAGCCCTCTCGCAGCTTCCGGAGCAAGTATGGTGGGTCTGACACACCGGTGTCAATGTGTTCTTTTTTCCATTTCCAGGAGTGTATAATGACGCACGCCTCTCTCGCTCTCTCTCCTTTGAGACTCCGAAGAATAGTGCAGAATAGTGCTCAATTACGGCCAATGAGTTGCTGAGGGCCCTTCGACAACATGCCATGTCAAGGAGTGGGTGTGGGGAGGGGAGGGAAGGTGGAGCGGGTGAAGGGCAAAACTGAAGACAGGTCTGAAGCAGAATGCTCAGAGGTATGTTGCAATCAGATTAGGAGTAGTAGTAATTAGGAGTAGTAGTAACAGTAAAGCAGGGGCAAACAAAGAGAGCCGCCAGACAGCGCCAAGCAGAGTTACCTGCAATAGTTGCAACACAGCTGATAGAATCCTAGTAGTTTAGATCAGAACTTCTACGTGTCGTGTCATGGATGTAGGCCCAGTTAGTATTGACAGTTCCATTTTACGTAGGCATAACGATGCTAGTTAGTCACCGTCCCCGTGTAAAAACGTGCCCCCTACATTGATTAAGTTCCTTTAGAGGAAGTATATCATGAGTTGATACTGTTTTCTGGATAAACTCGAAAGGAAGACTCATAGTGTTTATAATTTCAGTTTTTATTCCAACACTTACCTTTTGTAATAATGGAATTTTAGCAATATAGACTCCCTCTTACTTAGGCCAACAGATTATTTTCCTTCTTCCACCTACCTTCTTCCGAACCTTTTTGCCCAGTCCCAATCGACACTCACGTTTGATTCGCGAGAGTAGGGCTGTGGGTTCAAAAAACTGCTCAACAAAGCTGGCCTTTTTCCCTTGTCGTCGGGTCAGCAAAGGCCTTAGATATTAGAACGTAGCGAAAACAGGTCCCCTGAGTATTGCTGGCGTGGCGAATATGTGAATTCTACAGGCTGATGCAAATTCGTGAAACCGCAATTTGCCGTCTCCCGTGTGAGAAAATGTCTGTATTTTACATTCAGAATGTTGTCAGCCGATCATTCTCGTCAGCAGTATCGACGCTGTAACTCTAAAGTCTGTGTCAGTGACGCAACTTGTGCTCTTTCTTTGGTGATTTCACTTTATTGGATTCGATCTTACCTTGTGTTTGCGACTGTGCAGGTTCAGAAAGCCAACCGTGGTTCCGCAGCAACCTTCCATGCAGTTCGCGGTACCTACAAGTTGTTAAGAGTACATTTCGGTCAGCCCCATGGATGGGTGGTCAGCACATCTGACCGCCACGCGAAGAGGCCACGGTTCGATTCCCAGCCGGATCGGAGATTTTCTCCGCTCAGAGACTAGCTATTGTGTCACTCTCATCATCATCGACATGCAAGTAGCCCAATTTTTCTTCAGTTTAAAAGATTCGGCTACCTGGCCATCAACGTCGTATGACCGTTTAATTTCAACAGTACATTCTGTATAAATTGAGCTTTAGTCAGACAGTCATTTGTTGTATTTCTTGTGCACATTAACGTGTATTCCATCGTGGAAGATGATGGGTACGAAACTCATCGAAACGTTGCGACAAGACGACGCCACCATTCGGCTGATAACCCGAGAAGATTTCATCAACAACAAATAAGATACTCAAGTGAAACTCATCTGCTGTAGAACATTCACACAGAGCGAAAATAGATTGCGTGCACTGAAATGAGGTAGCCAAACACATCTTCTTACAAGCAATAGCGGAGTCTTTACACGAACAACCAGAAACGCTGTGGAATCGGTTTATGGAAATTTTCATTTGGCAAACCAGGTACACACAGTGGCACAACATGATAATTTCCTTTTCTTCTTTTTCTTTGAGAACAGCAACAGATAAAACGAAATTCTGTAGGATCACTTTGTTGTCCGTCTGTCTATTCGACTTAACAAAACCAGTTTTCTCAGGAACAGGTAGACAGACGTATGAAGTTGAAACTCATATCACATATTACGGTCCCTTGGCGGCGTACGAAAGTGAAGCCTCTAAGCCATCTCCATCAAAGATACGACCATTTATGTCACATAATGTCACACTCGCAAACCAAAGGGTGAAAGCCTACAAGTTACTTCCGATTAGCCCAGAATCACGAAATTGGCCAAAAGACAAGGATTCACACTACAACTAAAAGAAAAAATCCGAAAATTGTTTATTTGTAATTATATCACACTGAGAAAGTATTATCACTTAATATATCTCTGCTTTTCTCTCCGTCTGTTAAGACCCATTTTTCTAGGGGAACCGTAAGACGTATCGAGTTGGCGATATACACCACTGGCCATTAAAATTGTTTCACCACGAAGATGACGTGCCACAGACGCGAAATTTAACTAAGAGGAATAAGATGCTGTGATATGCAAATTATTAGGTTTTCAGAGCATTCACACTAGGTTGGCGTCGGTGGCAACACCTACAACGTGCTGACATGAGGACAGTTTCCAACCGATTTCTCATACACAAACAGCAGCTGACATGCGTTGCCGGGTGAAACGTTGTTCTGATGCCTCGTTTAAGGAAGGGAAATGCGACTTTGATAAAGGTCGGATTGTAGCCTATCGCGATTGCGGTTTATCGTATCACGACATTGCTGCTCGTGTTGGTCGAGATCCAAGGTCTGTTATCAGAATACGGAATCGGTGGGTTCAGGAGGGTAATAAGGAACGCCGTGGTGGATCCCAACGGCCTCGTATCACTAGCAGTCGAGATGACAGGCATCTTATCCGCATGGCTGTAACGGATCGTGCAGTCACGTCTCGATGCCTGAGTCAACAGATGGGGACGTTTGCAAGATAACAACCATCTGCATGAACAGTTCGACGACGTTTGCAGCAGCATAGACTATCAGCTCGGTGACCATGGCTGCGGTTACCCTTGACGCTGCATCACAGACAGGAGCGACTGCGATGATGTACTCAACGACGAACCTGGGTGCACAAATGGCAAAATGTCATTTTTTCGTATTAATCCAGGTTCTGTGTACAGCATCATGATGGTCGCATCCGTGTTTGGCGACATCGCGGTGACGCACATTGAAGTGTGTATTCGTCATCGCCATCCTGGCGTATCACCCGGCGTGATGGTATGATGTGCCATTGGTTACACGTCTCGGTCACCTCTTGTTCGCACTGATGGCACTTTGAACAATGGATGTTACATTTCAGATGTGTTACGACCGGTGGCTCTACCCTTCATTCGATCCCTTCGAAACCCTGCATTTCAGCAGGATAATGCCCGACCACAAGTTACAGGTTCTGTACCGGCCGTTCTGGATACAGAAAATGTTCGACTGCTGCCCTGGCCAGCACATTCTCCAGATCTCTCACCAATTGAAAACGTCTGGTCAATGGTGGCCGAGCAACTGGCTCGTCACAATACGCCAGTCACTACTCTTGATGAACTGTGGTATCGAGTTGAAGCTGGATGGGTAGCTGTACCTGTACACGCCACCCAAGCTCTGTCTGACGCAATGCCCATGCGTATCAAGGCCGTTATTACGGCCAGAAGTGGTTGTTCTGGGTACTGATTTCTCAGGATCTATGCACCCAAATTGCGTGCAAATGTGTTCACATGTAAGTTCTAGTATAATTTATTTGTCCAATGAGTACCCGTATACCATCGGCATTTCTTCTTGGTGTAGCAATTTTAATGGCAGTAGTGTAATAAGCGTTAGTTTCTAGGTCAATGCAATCAAAATATCGGGTCATTTAAGTCACATATTTTGATACTCGCAAACTCACTCGTGGAAACTTCCCGTTAGTCCAGAATCACTAAATCCGCCAGCAAGCAGGGTTTCACAGTGCAACCAAAGGAGAAATCCCAAATTTATTAATTTATAATTATATCAGAAGAAAAAAATTGTCTTTATCATAATGTGTGATTGTCCGTCCGAGTGTTGAAACTACATCTTCTCAGGAACAGGTAGTCACATCAAGTTGAAATTTATGTCATACATTAAGTTCTACGGACCCTTGGCGACGTAAAGGTAAAATTTCTAAGTCAATGTAGTCGAAACATATCGCCATTTATGTCACATATTCTGACACTTGCAAACATACTCATTAAAAACTTACAGGTACTTCCCCTTGAAGTAAAGTCTTGAAATTTAGGAAGAAAGGGTGCCACAGTACAACTAAAAGGAAAATGACGCAAACTTGTTAATTTGTAATTATATCACAGAAAAAAAATCGTTTAACCGTTGTTATCAGACTTCAGACTTGAAATTAAAAGATTCTCTAACGTCTTGGAATAGCTGGGTCCGACAGCCTGACAATATCAGTGTCGATAACAGGCAAAAATCGTCAAGATTCTCGGTCTGCAGAATGGATGGACTTTCTGTACACATTTCTTAAATTTCTACGTAACCGTCAGTGCGCGAGTCCTACTCGCACCTGCCTCATTTCTCTCTCTCTCTCGTCCTTTTTTCCGTTTTTATTACTCGTCGCGTTTTCGTCCGCACGTAGCTCCACTGGTGGACAACTCTGAGTTTTGCACTCGGAGTGCCCATCGTGAGAAGCGGCCACCTCTTCCAGGAGGTCTAAGAGAGCCGCAGCAGAGGCATCCTCGCAGAAAAGAGTGCAAATAAACCGGGTCCCCAGCAGCAGCCGCAGCCGGCAGTGGGGCAGGCCAGGGGAGCAGCGGGAGCGCTGGCGGCCATTCAGAGCCGTGTTTGCACTCCGGTCGCCCACTCTCCTCCAGTGATTAACTGCGGGCCCGGCTGGGCGGATTCCACCCTCTGTAGCGTCTCCCCACACAGCCGCGATTTCGCGAAACGTTTTTGGCAGAATCAGCACTTTATTTGTCCACCTGCGCTGCCTGACTAAAAAAGTGCAGCCTCCAGAAGCCAGGGCCGGGTACCATGTGCTCATCACCAGCGTGTACGTAAACGTCACAGCAGACATTCTCCGTGACAGGTTGAACGGCCGCTAGAGTGCGACAGTGTTTTTCGTGTTTAGTGCTTTTAACTGGGCTGACAGGTTTGAAACCTCCCCTTAGAAAAATTTATGAAATACTGTGCTGATAAACCTCTTACGTTATTTGATTTTCAAACAGCTGAGCAGAACTCAACGTACTCAGACATTTCTCTCTTTACCCATTCTGATCAACACTAAACTGACACAATATTTTTAGCGCAACGCAATCTCACTTTCAATAATCCCTACAAAAGAATAGCCCTGACTAACAATAACCTATACCTTTCATGAATCACTTACCTCACAAAAATCTTCGTTACTCGAACCTCTGCAATACTGCCAGCGCCAATACTGCTAGCTAAATAAAGGATTCAAACTACTGAAGTCACTAACTACTGGTAGGCATAGATAGAAAATGAAAGATTTTGATAGAGACCCCCGGGTTCCGGGGTTCGATTCCCGGCAGGGTCAAGGATTTTCTCTGCCTCGTGATGGCTGGGTGTTGTGTGTTGTCCTTAGGTTAGTTAGGTTTAAGTAGTTCTAAGTTCTAGGGGACTGATGACAATAGATGTTAAGTCCCATAGTGCTCAGAGTCATTTGAACCATTTTTGATAGAGAACAAACAATGTATTTACATTAATAGTGTTCAAAAGTCGTAATATATATATATATATATATATATATATATATATATATATATATATATATATATATATCAGTTCATGACATCCAGTCTTACAAATTTCGTTTTCCTGACGGACACACGTCCAGATCGTCCGCCTTCAAAACTCTGCCATCTATCTTCCCACATCCACCACTGATGGCGGCTCACCTCCAACTGCGTAACGCTACGCGCTTTTCACATCCAACTGCCCAACACTAGAATAGCGAAAATTCCAACAATGCAAACCACCCACAGACTGCACACAGCACAGTCATGCAGAGCGCTACGTAGCGTTACCAACATAAAAACCTAAACAGCCTACTTACAGGGTATATAAGGGGTCCTATGAGCATCAGTTGTCAGACAGTCACTGTGAAGATCACGGAGATGCCTCGTACTCATGAGTGACAGCGTTATCAGCAGGTGACGAAGTTTAAAAGGGGTCTCCATTTGCGTGACTGGTCGAATCGTGCATTCAGATATGACAGTGGCCCAAAATTGAACTGCTTGGGAATGTGAGGTTAGGCGCACTCTTCTTCAAGGTTCTAATCGACCACATCTGACCACCACAGCACAGGGTCGCCATATTATGAACCACCCACGTCCAACGCCTGCACATCTGTACCAGTCGTCCGAGTACAAGTAATGGACTTCCGGCAACATCTACATTGCATCACCCCACACCACTGGTCCAAGAATACCATTAGTTGGATTAGTGAATTACCGTATCCTGCATAAGCTGCCGATGACACAACACTAACCGCTGCGTTTGGAATGGTGCCGGGAAATATAGACTGCTGATGAATGGCATCCCAACGTGTACAGTGGTTAATCATGGTTCCACTTTACCCTGGGTGACCATCATCGATGGTTGTTGTGGTGATCTCGGGAGAGGTTCCTTTATTTTTGTGTTTTGGAGAGGTACAGCTGTCTTAGACCTGGCGTCATGTTGTGGGGGAACTTCAAGTAATGGCTGGTAGTGAGTGACTGACCGGTAGGTCACAGACATCCTAAGTCCTCATGTGTTACCTTTGAAGCGACTGTATCGTGGTGCCCTATTTCAACAGGACAGTGCTCGTCCACACACTGGTAGTGTCTCTATGAACAGTGAGCGTGCTACTGACGTACCTATGGCCAGCAAGAACCCCAAAACTGTCCTTGATGGAGCATGTGTGGTGCACGCTCGGACGTCAACTCCATCCTAGTACCAGTATACAGAAAATCAAGGACCAAGTACGACAATACTCTCCCAGCTTGCTTCGGGAGAGGACACAGTGGTTTGACACCGTTCCTAACCTAGTCAGTACATAGATCCTCACGAGAGGGATGTAGCTTCATACTGATAGGTGTTCTCCTACGGTAGAGTTCTTTTTATAATCACTGAAATAACCCCCATACCCTCTCAACCCGAGAGGTTCCATTTCGTTTTCTCCTCCTTTTTCTGTCAGACAGTGTATTTTAATCCAGCAAGAAACATAAAGTGAGACGTACAGAGGTGTAAGGAACAACGACATTCACTTATTTTAGACTGCTGCATGGGAAGAACCCCCCCTCCTCTTCCCCCCCCCCCCCCTCCCCCACACACACACGAGGCGCGCACGAGAGCACAAACGGTCAAAAGTTCAATTCTGTTCACATGAAGAGTGCTTTCGTATCGATGTTGGTAATATGGCGAAGGTTCTTTCACTTCAAGTGCAGTAACTCTGGATGCCCCGCAAAACACCATTTTACATCTGCCACAAGCTCCGCCTTCAATCGGAAACTTTTTCCAGTTGCTTATTGAGTTGATGTGGGTGTAGCAAGACGACTGCGTCCTGTAAAGTGTGCCCGGTGAAATTTGCGCCCAGAAAAATTCATGGAAAGGCCTACTCATTTCCCTGTCCGAACGCCACAATTTGCCCGGGCAGGCAGAAGAGCCGAGGGCACTTAGGTGGAATTTTACTCTGTAATAACTGCTGATGAAGAGGACTGGAGACGCCGACCGTGAACTATTATTCCACCTCTTTACTATCAGAAGTTACTTTAATTAATCTGACTTTCTGTGTAATGCAAGTACATAATTTTACCTGTTCCCGCACCTTCAGAAACTACAGTGTAAAATATATTTAAAAAAAATTACGAAGATTTAATTTAAATCTCATATATCTTCTCCTTGATAAAATATACTTTAATATAAACGGAAAATAATACTTCGTCCATAAACATGGTGCGGCATAATGGTACACGTAAAGTTCGTAATATGCATTGACTTACTGACAGTGAGCCAGATATATTCATGTGTGTGTGGGGGACGTAAGTTTTCATAGTTCCTCTTCACACTCATAGTGCTACATGTGACTTCAAAACATGAAAACAACTTTCTTTATGATTGCAATTCGTCATTTCATAGTCAGTATTGCCAAGTGGTATATAAATTATACGATCATTACAAAATTGTGTAGTTAGTAAGATATAGTTTAAAAGGACAGAGTGTCCATCATAAAACAACTCACCCGTATGTTGTAACAAATAAACAAATTTATTAATGGAATATTCCGTTAGTACTTGGACGAACGAAGACATACTAAAAACTTAAATACTCATTATCAATGTTCCACAATGATATTTAATACATAGGCCGTTATGAAATGGCTTTTAACTTACTGGGTCATCCTCAGACAACAGATTAAACATATAGTCCACACTACGTCAGAGTGAGTATAATCGTTCTACACCCACATTCCACAGACCCTTCTCTTTCCACTGTCTCCTCCATTTTATTCCGCCTGTTCTTTATCGGAATTCACTAATTATTTCTCCTGTAACTTAGTAGCCAATGCGAATAACACCTTGTAAGGTGCCTCTTACGTGAGGGAGACATGTTTTCCAGTTTCAATAAATTATTGTCTCAAATTGATGTATTGACGATAGTTAGGAAGTGCTGTAGTCCGTAGCGGGCCATGAGTCGGAGAGCGTTTCCCACGCTGGCTGGCTACGTGACGAAGCGACCATATGCCGCGCGTAGTGGGGTGGGGCTCGGCGCTGGACCGTAGCAACAAGCGTCAGCCTGGGAAATATACACGACGGGAAGTACCGCCATCTAGGCGCCAAAGTCACTGATTTTGTTTATTTATATTTAATAATTAAAGTCATTTATGACAACATGAATACTAGGAGGAGCCTCTGGATGTTTAAAACTATTAATCCTAATTTTGCCTCGTTAAAATTCACTCCCGTTCATTAACAAATGCATATCTTAGTAAGTACGAACTTGATCGGATATCCACGAACTGTGACGAGACTAGTAAGAGATACGGACTGCGCTCCAAAGTCGGAAGTCGGCGTTAAGAGCTCTTCCTGTCTTGTTCGATGGTAGCCATGCTCTCGGTTACGAGTACTTTGTGACATGAGTGTTTCATTATTGATCTAATAGGAATAAAAGTGATATCACGGCATTCTGAATGTTAATTTCGAGTAAATAGATGCCCCAAAGTTGATCGACAGCAATTTCAGATAATTAGCTTCCACCGACAGCGACATCCAATGCGCCAATGAAGAACCTGCACGGGACGACATTTACGAGAGCTGCACCGCGCACAGGTAGGAGGAAATCCGACGACACGACCCACCGAGGCGGATCAAGGAAGGCCCGACTTACACTCGCAAATTCCGGGTGGAAATGCTGACCAGTTATACTGTACGTCCCATATACCACCCTCTATGGACTCGACAGTATCAGTTTAGAAGCGATGGGATCTTGCAACCTTCTAAGTCATTTTTGGTATGTACATTCTTATACTTTTAATCTTTGAGTATAAAGTAATTTAAGATATGCAGGGCGAACGTTAATAAAACTGACAAACAGCAGGGATTGATTCCTAACTGGAAAAAGAGGAGAAAAGGCCATATCAAAACGTGTCTGGAGATGTGCGTGCAACAACTAATCGTCCCGGAACACAGTACAGTGCTGCAACCCTCTTCGTCCCAGTACACGTTCAACGCGGCCTCCGTGCATCCAATGCACTCGTTCACACGTCACGTCATGGATTGCAGCACCCTTACACCACGTTGGCGGGCCGGCTGCCCGGAGCTTGTACTACGGTTCTTTTCAATATCCTGTAGAGACTGGTTCTCCAAATCTGGTGTACGCACAGTCCGCCGCCTCCCTGCACGTTCGTTTGTCTCAAAGGGCCCATAACCACACAAACGCCGAAAAAGGGTTTGAAATGTGTGATGTTATTGGTGTCTGTGAGGGTACACGTTTCGATATACCATGAACACAGGGAACGTCTGCGCCATCTACCGTGACAACAATGCATTTCCGAACACAAGTTCATGGAACCTTTTTTCTTCCATTTCCAGTCAGGCAGTCCCTGCAGTATGTCAGTTTTATTAATGTTCACCCCGCACGCGTTGAAGACTTCTTTGTCAACTTCATTTTGCTCGTTTTTTTAAAAAAAATTTATAGCCATATAGCTGTAAGAAGTCACATATCTTTGGAAGAAAAGTCTGTGTACACCTATAAACCCTCCCTGATGTGTGCGCTGTCCTTTCGCTGTTCGTGGCTGATGCCGTGGTGCGAAGAGAATTTGGAACTTTAAAAAATTGTAGTGAAGTATATGATCGACGCTTGGTGCAGAGATTGACAGTTGAGTACTGAGGTAATGTATCGCGTATAAATAGGCCCACAGGCCCATTATTCCCAAAAAATCACAAGCAAAAGCACATTTATTTAAGACCTGTGAGTGTGCGTAGGGAGTGATTTGAAGTGGGACGACTACATAAAACCAGCTTTAAGAAAGGCAGGCGCCAGGCTTGAGATCATTAGAACAATCCGTAGAGTACTCCACTAACGAAGAAAATGGCTTACAAAATGCTTCTCGAGTGATAGTTGCGCACTTCTCCTCTACCGCGAACACTGGAACCCGTACTGGGAGTAACAGATGAAACAGAGGAGGTTCAGAGAAGAGCAGCACGTTACGTTGTGCGTACCTTTAGCAAACGCGAGGGCGTCACGCATGTGTTCCTCCAACTCTAGTGGCAGAAGTTATAAGAGAGGCCAGCCGATGTGACCGAGCGGTTTTAGGCGCTTCAGTCTGGAACCGCACAATCGCTACTGTAGCAGGTTCGAATCCTGCCTCGGGCATGAATGTGTGTGATGTCCTTAGGTTAGTTAGGTTTAAGTTGTTCTAAGTTCTAGAGGACTGATGACCTCAGGTATTAAGTCCCATAGTGCTCAGAGCCATTTCAACCTTTTTTTAATTTTTTTTATAACAATAAGATAGGCGTTGCGCATAGCAGAGAAGTTCACTATTAAAATTCCGAGACTGTACGTTCGTAGATAATTAAACAACATCTTATTTCCTGGTACATATATCTCTGTAAGGAGCTTGTAGGTAGAATCAGAGACGTTCGTTACAAACAGATTTTTTTTTTTCAGCGCATCTTCTGCGTTCGGAACAGAAAAGGGGGCAGTGACTGTTACACGAAGTATCCCCAGCCACAAACCTTAAGGTGTCTTCTAGAGCCGGCCGGTGTGGCCGAGTGGTTCTAGGCGGTACAGTCCGGAACCGCGCTACTGCTATGGTAACAGGTTCAAATCCTGCCTCGGGCATGGATGTGTGTGGTGTCCTTAGGTTAGTTAGGTTTAAGTAGTTCTAAGTTCTAGGGGACTGCTGACCTCCGATGTTAAGTCCCATAGTGCTCAGAGCCATTTGAACCATTTTTGTCTTCTAAGAGGATAGACGCAGATCTGGATCTTTGCTTTCTCACCCACAGGCGTCGGAAGATATAAAATATAAGTAGGCCAGTTAAAAGTTAAGATAAACTGATTTGGTTTTATTAGCAACAGTGTTTCTACACTCAAATTGTAGCTAAACCTTTAGATACGCTAAGTACTGTTAGTAGGCAAACAACAACAAAATTTGCGGCAGTTCTCACTGCCAACAGCCGCGAAACTTTCGCCTTATTTGAGCTAAGCTTAGCGTAACCGTCACAGACATGAAGTACCACAGCGAAGGCGTTCTCCTTACTAACTGACCCGCAGAGATGGCATTGGACAGGTACTATGAAAAAACGGGCATCGTCAGAAAATGGGTTATAACAGTCGGAAGGAGCGCGGGTTTCGTTACTGACCCGTTCCACTTGGTTCCGGCTGGGAACACCTGTCCAGACCTGTCGTTTAGAACTAACGAGGTATCCTTTGTCAGGCTCAGGACTCATTTCTGAAGCTACCGCCGCCGGTAGCTGGACTCCCACCAGGCGGCGCTCTTTCATCAGTATTCCCGTTACAGCTTAGATGAATCCCGCAATGACTAAGCAGGTACAGTTTTCTTTGAGAACCAGGACGCGCCAAGAAAACGAAATCTACGTCTTTAATCTCACCGCCGTCTCCAGTATGTTCACTTTGACGAGCAACAGAAATTTACATTTCCAGAAAACTCTCAATTTGTTTTTTGATGCCTTTATTGTGTAATTGCGATAGCTATTAGGTTAAATAAACTGTAGTAAGACATGTTCTGACTAATTTCGTAAGTTGTTGGCAAAATTTTCCTCTCCTCTTGAATCGATTTACGAAGTACAACGCTGATAACTGTTGTCACTTAAAAAGTAAAAAATAAAAAATTTAAAAAAATACTTTCTACTTAACAAAGTTCATCTGACGATTAGTTTTACAATGTTTATTACTGGTTGTGGTAAGTTAATTATTTCTCGAAAGATAACTATTTACCTGTCGTTAGTTAAGATTCACAGTGCCTTTCTTCCTACAAAAAGAAAATTGTTAGCTTTGTATTTTGCGCGAAACCCATTAACTGTTAATTATATTCCTTTTATTTCGATCGGACTGTTTATTACGAGTGTGTGAATGTCAACAACAAAATTTATTAAGTGAAGAAGTGTTAAATATTCCGACCTCATAAATTACGTAGTTGATGATCACAGGTCTTCCGGCACCAGCCGCGCGGGATTAGCCGAGCGGTCTAGGGCGCTGCAGTCATGGACTGTGCGGCCGGTCCCGGTGGAGGTTCAAGTCCCCCCTCGCGCATGGGTGTGTGTGCTCGTCTTTAGGATAATTTAGGTTAAGTAGTGGTTAAGCTTAAGGACTGATGACCTTAGGAGTTAAGTCCCATAAGATTTCACACACATTTTAACATTTTTTAACTTCTGGCACCAGTGGTAGATTTCCAGTAATACTTGTTTTCTACATATGAAGACTTCTGTACCATACAATCGTTTATTTTATTAGTTGTTTGTTCCCAACATTCCTTAGTCCATTACCCCTGAGCGCGATCAGATATTAATCACCACGCCCCTCATCAACAACAACATTTGAGTAATTAATGTCCAGTATGAAAAAGAAATCTTTATGTAGACTTTTGCTTTTAAAATGATGAAATACATAGTGAGGCGACAAAAGTAATGCGACAGCGATATGTGCATATACAGATGGCGGTAGTATCGCCTACACAAGGTATGAAAGGGCAGTGCATTGGCGAAGGTGTCATTTGTACTCGGGTCATTCATGTGAAAAGGCTGCCGTCGTGCTTATCGCCACAGGACGAGAATTAAGAGTCTTTGAACGCGGAAGGGTAGTTGGAGCTAGACGCTTGGGGCACTCCATTTCGAAAATCGTATGGGAGGTCAGTACTCCGAAGTCCACAGTGGAAAGCGTATGCCGAGAATACCAAATTTCAGGCATTGCCTCTCACCACGGACGATGCAGCGGCCGACGGCCTCCACTTAACGACCGAGAGAAGTTGCGTTTGAGTAGAGTTGTCTGTGCTAACAGACAAGGAACACAGCTTGAAGTAACCGCAGAAATCAGTTTGAAACGTACGACGAACGTAACATTTAGGACGGTGCGGCGAAGTTTGACTTTAATGAGCTGCGGCAGCAGACAGCCGACGCGAGTGCCTTTGGTAACAGCGACATCGCTACAGCACCTCTCCTGGGCTCATCACAATGCCGGTTGGACGCTAGACGACTGGAAAACTGTGACCTCATAGGATGAGTTCCGATTTTAATTGGTAAAAGCTGACGGTCGGGTTCCAGTGTGGCGCAGATCCCACGAAGACACGGGCACAAGTTGCCAGCAAGGCACGGCACAAGCTGGTGTTGGTTCCACAACACTGTGGGCCGTGGTTTCATGGTATGGACTGGGTCGTTTGGTCCAACTGAACCGATCATCGACCATCTAAAGCCATTCGTGCATTTCATGTTTCCAAACAAAGATGGAAGTTTTATGGCTGACAATACGTCATGTCACCGGACCGTAATTGTTTGCAACCGTTCTGAAGAACATTCTGGACAACTCAAGCGAATAATTTGGCCACCCAGATAGACTGACATGAATACCACCAAATTTTTCTGGGGCGTAATAGAGAGGTCAGTACATGCTTCATATTCTTCACTGACAACTCTTTCGTAGTTACGGACTGCTATAGAGCCAGCATGGGTCAATATTTCTATGGCAGAGTTCAAAAAAGTGGTTCAAATGGCTCTGAGCACTATGAGACTTAACTTCTGAAGTCATCAGTCCCCTAGAACTTAGAACTAATTAAACCTAACTAACCTGAGGACACCACACACATCCATGCCCGAGGCAGGATTCGAACCTGTACCGCCCGGTTCCGGAATGTAGCGCCTAGAACCGCTCGGCCAGCTGGCAGAGTTCCAACGGCTTATTGAGTCCCTGTCACTTCGAGTTCCTGCTTTACACACGGCGAAAGGAGATACGACACGATATCAGAAAGTATCCTACGACTTTCGTCACCTCAGTGTAAACGACATTTTGCTGTTTTTGCTCTGTTACTCAAACAGGAAGTAATGAGTCAGTGAGATAACTGGAACTGCTATTTCTGAAGACCCTTTTATGTTTATTCTTGTTGTTTTCATTTATTGCACATCATAAATCACGGTGCATAGCCATTCAATTCCCTGTTTTGGTTTTATTTGCCACTATAGCCAAAGAATTAGTTTTGATTCTATAAACTGTGAATGCCACATTTCCTTTCCTTGTTCTGCGTTCAGTTGTGTGTGTGTGTGTGTGTGTGTGTGTGTGTGTGTGTGTGTGTGTGTGTGTGTGTGTGTGTATGTGTGTGCGCTCTAGAGAGAGAGAGAGAGAGAGAGAGAGAGAAAGAGAGAGAGAGAGAGAGAATGATGAAGCAATTCGCTGTGCATTGTGAATGCCACCTACAACTCGACCTCAGAAAAGAAACCTAACTATCCACAGTGATGCTTCACACTTGTTGCAAAAGCCGTTCCAGTTTCCCCTTCGACAGTCCTGTAACCAGCGATAGTTGTCTCCTCTGCACTTAACGTTTGTAAATCATTTGATTGCTGGATTTCTTGTTCTGTGAAATGATAGAAATTGATAGACTTCAGGCTACCAGTGTTTTGTGTCTAAACACTGCCACTAATAATAATAATTACAATAACAATAATATTGTGTGGCGCAGTATGGTAATCCTTACGTAGGTAATGTTGAGTGGTGTTGCCACATAGTTCATCTATTTATTTCGACGTGATTAATAAAGCAATATCTGGTCCATTGCAGGAACGATCTATAAGTTGGAGAAGACAATTAGCGAACATATTTAACATTTGTTACGTGTTCGTCTCACTTTCATTGTCAAAGACGCATGGAACAATGCACGCCGTATGTATGTCGTAGGTGAACTACGTGAGACATTTGTCACACATTTGTTTCACAAGCAGAAACCTCCACTGCAATGTGTCACGCTTCAATGCTATTAATTGAGAAATAATGTTCTCACTGATAATTTACATAACCAGTATCATATTTTACAAAAGTGTGATAATAATAAGAAAATTCTGAATCTAACTTAGTTCGGTGACTGAAACACAAGCGAACCCTTTTGGTTTCTACGTCTCAGAACATTTCGTTTTACTCTCAGGGTGTTGCTACCCCCTGGTAGGAAAGCTCTGCCCCAAGGGGAACTTCGTCACAACAGCATACTATCGGAATTTCCTGACGAATGCTGTCAAGGAGATACGTTTAGGGAAGCTGTCTAAGCGCATGTTTTTGCTCCACGACGGCTCCCTAGCTCATTTTGCATAGGAAACAGTCACACATGCTGCCTCTCTGGGGTATCAAGCTTTTGCGTCACCCCCTGTATTCTAGCACTTGAACACAGAGTTTGGATGACGACGAAATGATTTTCGAGGCAGAGTGTTTCCTAAACAGTCAAGACGAAAATCTCGTACAACCGCAGTCTTCACCAAGTTAGCAATCATTGGGACAAATTGTATGATAGCGGAACAAGCACTGGTAGCAGTTGAAACGTCCCCTTAGAAAAATCAGTGAATTACTGTGCTGATAAACCCCTCGCGTTATTTGATTTTCAAGCAGGTGAGCAAAACTGAACGTACTCAGACATTTCACTCGTTACTTATTCTGATCATCACTAAAGTCACACACTATATTTTTAGCGCAACGCAATCTGACTTTTAATAACCCTTCAAAAGAATGGCCCTGACTAACAATAACCTATACCTTTCATGAATCACTTACCTCACAAAAACCTTCATTACTCAACTACTGCAATACAGCAAGCGCCAATACTGCCAGCTAAATAAAAGATTCTAACTATTGAAGTCACTAACTACTGATAGGCATAGTTAGCAAATAAAAGATTTTGATAGAGAACAAACAATGTATTTACCTTAATTGTGTTACAAAGTCATAATATATATATCAGTTCATGACATCCAGTCTTACAGATTTACTTTTTCTGACAGACAGACGTCCAGATCGTCCGCTCTTAAAATATGCCATCTCTCTTCGCACATCCACCACTGCTGACGGCTCACCTCCAACTGCGGAACGCTACGCGCTGTTCACATCCAACTGCCAACACAACAATAGCAAATATTGCAACAATGTCGACCAGCCTCAGACTGCACACAGCATAGTCAGTGATTTTCATAGAGAGCGCTTCGTGGCGTTACGAACATAAAAACCTAAACAGCCTACTTACACAGTTACTTCTGTAAAATATCTGGGAGTATGCGTACGGAACGATTTGAAGTGGAATGATCATATAAAATTAATTCTTAGTAAGGCGGATGCCAGGTTGAGATTCATTGGGAGAGTCCTTAGAAAATGTAGTCCATCAACAAAGGAGGTGTCTTACAAAACACTCGTTCGGCCTGTACTTGAGTATTGCTCATCAGTGTGGGATCTGTACCAGGTCGGGTTGACGGAGGAGATAGAGAAGATCCAAAGAAGAGCGGCACGTTTCGTCACAGGGTTATTTGGTAAGCGTGATAGCGTTACGGAGATGTTTAGCAAACTCAAATGCAGACTCTGCAAGAGAGGCGCTCTGCATCGCGGTGTAGCTTGCTCGCCAGGTTTCGAGAAGGTGCGTTTCTGGATGAGGTATCTAATATATTGCTCCCTCCTACTTATACCTCCCGAGGAGATCACGAATGTAAAATTAGAGAGATTCGAGCGCTCACGGAGGCTTTCAGACAGTCTTCTTTCCGCGAACCATACTCGACTGGAACAGGAAAGGGAGGTCATGACAGTGGCACGTAAAGTGCCCTCCGCCACACACCGTTGGGTGGCTTGCGGAGTATAAATGTAGATGTAGATATGGTTTCGCCTTGAAGAGGAATATGTATGCCTAGAGAAGGATGGACACCACCACCGTGTTAGATTATTAAAGGTTACGACTACACTTCGCACATTTTGTGATGACTAAACCAAATTCTTCTGCTAATGTGTCCCACTTAATTACGCAAGGAAAGAGCCTGCCGCTCGCCCCAGATGAGTGCTGGTGATGAGACGCTGAGTGCCTCGGCGCCTGGTTTTTGCTGTCCGATGGTCCAGTGAGTCACCCGCGAGGGAAGCCTTGCGCAAGTTGCGGCCGCTCCCGTGTCTGCCCGCCTCCTTGTCTGAGGCCGCCGCGATGCTCACGCTGTTTACGGGACGAGCCGCAGCCAGCCAGGCCTTTGTTGTTTACCGCGTACGACCTGGCAAGGTCGCGCGCAGCTCCGCGCACGCTGTGTTCATCGCGGAAACAAGTGGAGGACACGTCCGGATAATTGTAGACGGCCACGTGAGGTTACACCATGTGATGACTTGGATCTTCCGTGCGCAGATCGTCCAACAGTCCGTACTCTACACTCTGTGGTGGCAATACTAGGACGGCTAGCAAATCAAAAGTTTTAATTACAGTGCATATACACTACAGTAGAGGGAACGTGTGAATAAAATTGTAGGTTATTGAGATATATATCTCTCAGGCTCCGTCCGTACAGGCCTCGGAAGATTCAAAGGAACCGACCGACCGCCGTGTCGTCCTCAGCGGTAGGCATCATTGGATAGGGATATGGAGGGACGTGTGTTCAGCACACCTCTCTCCCCGCCGTTGTCATCTTTCTTGGTCTGTGCTGCCAGTTATGAATCAAGCAGCTCCTCAGTTGGCGTCACAAGGGTTGAGAGCACCCCGCTTGTCAGATCTGGGCGCTCGGCAGATCTGGGCGATCACCCACCCACGTGCTAGTCAAGCGCGAAAGCACTTTACTTTCGTGATCTGAAGGGAAGAGGTACCACCACTGCAGCAAGGTAGTTAAGATTTGGGTATATATAGAGTGCGACATACTGTAACAGCGAAAATGTTGGATGCATGGGACTTGCTACCGATATATAATTTTTTTGCTGAATTGTATGTAAATATTTGTAATTTAAGTACTTTCTTTTAATAAGTAAGGACATTGCTTCACTGCATTTGTAATTTTAGGTAGAAATCTGTTGACATTTCGTTGTATTTATATGTGTCTTACTATGAAACTTATAAGCTCTGGGAAAAAGCCAAAGGAATTGCTATTCTGAAACGACCCCTTAGAAAAATTTATGAATTACTGTACTGATAAACCTCTGCGTTATTTGATTTTCGAACAGCTGAGCAAACGGAAAGTACTCAGACATTACTCTCTTTACTTATTCTTATCAACACTAAACTGACCCACAATATTTTTAGCGCAAAATCCCTACAGAAGAATGGCTCTGACTAACAATAACCTATACCTTTCATAAATCACTTACCTCACAAAAATCTTCGTTACTCGAACTATTGCAATACAGCGTGCGCCAATACTGCCAGCTGAATGAAAGATTCTAACTACTGAAGGCACTAACTACTGATTGGCGTAGTTAGCAAATGACAGATTTTGATAAAGAACAAACAATGTATTTGCCTTAATAATGTTCAAAGGTCATTATATATATATATATATATATATATATATATATATATATATATATATATATATATATATATATATATAATTTCATGACATCCAGTCTTATAAATTTACTCTCCCTGATGGACACACGTCCAGATCGTCCGCCTTCAAAACTCTGCCATCTCACTCCCCACATCCACCACTCCACCACTGCTGGCGGCTCACCTCCAACTGCGCAACGTTACGCGCTGTTCTCACCCAACTGCCCAACACTACAATATCGAGTTTTACAACAATGCCAACCAGCCACAGACTGCACACAGCACAGTCAGTGATTTTCATACAGAGCGCTAGGTGACGATACCAACATAAAAACCTAAACAGCCTACTTACAATTTGCATCGACTAGCAACGATAATAGCAGTGCTTGTGCGCTGTAAAATCTTTGGGCAGGGGATTGTTGCGCGGAGTGCGCTTTTAGTGTGTGGAAGGTTGGTGTTAACTCTCTCGCAGTAGAGAGTAACATTTCGGCGGCATCATGTACGCGCGCCGGCCAGGTGACTAGTAGCAGGAGTAAGGACAGTGGACGTGCGGAAGGGGCTGTATTAATTACGATTGCCCATTCCTGTAATTAGCCGTGCTCCACAAGATGCCACCGTCTTCAACAACAGCTCCAGTTCCAGCCACAAAGATTCATCGTCGGCTCCGAGTTTTGTCATATGCATAGCACTGAAGTAATACTGTTCATTGGTACAAAGTATTAGCGGCTAACCCAGCAGCACAACTGAATGTGATCTGATTGATAAAATTTATTTAAATAATAATCAGTTAAACACAGAGCGATTGTGTCCTCATTGTCATCAGACATTGTTACCAAGCTGGGTCCTTGTTCCTTTTTTTCCCTTATATGCTAACCGAGTGTCATGAGAAACAAGCCGTTCGGTGTGGCCGTGCTGTTCTAGGCGCTTCAGTCTGGAACCTCGTGACCGCTACGGTAGCAGGTTCGAATCCTACCTCGGGCATGGATGTGTGTGATGTCCTTAGGTTAGTTAGGTTTAAGCATTTCTAAGTTCTAGGCGACTGATGACCTCAGAAGTTAAGTCACTTAGCGCCCAGAGCCATTTGAACCATAAGAAACAAATTCAATAGTTACAGCCGGTTTATTATGAGTACTTTCGCTTTTAAGAATTTTAGTCTCAGTCTACTTTCAATTAACTGTTGTACAACAGAGGCTTCAGTATATGAGTAAAGTAACGCAATTTTATTTTTCAAGTTTGAGAATCAATCACTGGAAAAAATCCAAATCTAAAAAAATGCACAAATTAAGAGTACTGATGTTTTATTTATTTTACATATAGTTTGGAGCACATGGCTATTTGTTTTGGTACGTATTCTATTATTAATTTCTGTTCAAGTCAGTAAAAAAGGCTCAGTTGTTCAGACAATAATTTGAAATCCAATTTGCAAAATAAGAAACTGCAAAACGAAAGTGCTTGCTTTCTAAATTTCTTTGATGACGTCACGTTGATGTCACTGAAAGTCATTGTTCACGCAACGAAGTTCAATACTAACAAACAGTCTAATTGCATATTTTCAAATCATGACTCGATTTCTTTTTCCAAAATTTTATGACAATTGTAATGTAAGACTTACTTCTCAATATTCTTTATCATTACGTACTTACTTAAAATTAGAATTATTAAACACTGATGTGAAACCCTTCAGTTGCCACGTCAGTGTTTAATAATACATGGCTTTTTTAAAATCTTTATGGGACTTAACTGCTAAGGTCATCATTCCCTAAGCTTCCACACTACTTAACCTAAATTAACCAAAGGACAAACACACACACCCATGCCCGAGGGAGGACTCGAACCTCCGCCGAGACCAGCCGCACAGTCCATTACTGCAGCGCCTTCGATCGCTCGGCTAATCCCGCGCGGCTACATGTTTTTCTTTCCCATCATCCTGTAAGTACTGTGGATGTAAATTACCCTAGTTGGTGGTGACTGTTAATTTTCGTCCATTAGTGTAACTTTTGGATTCATGGTCAATGGTACCCACCCCCTTTCTGTCCAGTATCGTTCGTGAGGGAATGCACAATATAAGTTTCATTTTTCCAAATTATAACTCTGTTCAGTTTAATTACTTTTTATTTTTAGTAGGCTTTTCCATCAGAGGGGTCTGTTGTACACTTTCCTTCTACTTCTAGGTAGCCTTATCCAACTAGTAAAAATCTGTTAGGCATGCAAGCGATCCACGGTCATATATCATATCGCAAGCAGGATAGGGCGATTAGTAAGGGGGATGTTTCAATACAATTCATAGAGTTGCACCTCTGACAACAATAATGGCTCTGACACCGCTGGGCATGGAATCGAACGGAGGTGGATGAAAGACAGATACTACAGGTGCTACTTCAAATTTAAGCCGGAATTAAGAAGTTACAGTAGTTGGCAGTTGGTGGTCCATTCTCTGTGAAACCAATGACCATATATTTTTATAGCGTAAGAGATCCGAAAAACATTCTTGCCAGGACATTAGTCTAACGCTCCTTTAATGAGATGGGTAACGGAAGAAATACTCCATTTGACCGAAGAAAGAGGGAACCACATATATGTTCATTGAAATTCAGGAATACAGAAATACATGTCACTTGGGAATGAGATAAGTAGGAAGAGCAAGGAAGCTAAAGCAAAATGGCTGCGAGAAAAATTTGAAGACGCAGAAAAAATGGCTCTAAGCATTATGGGACTTAACATCTGAGGTTATCAGTCACCTAGACTTAGAACTACTTAAACCTAAATAACTTAATGACATCATGCACATCCATACGCAAGATAGGATTCGAGCCTGCGACCGTAGCAGCGGCGCAGTTCCGGACTGAAGAAAGACACATAAAAAGAAATGATTTTCGGAAGGAAAAAAAAATGGTTCAAATGGCTCTGAGCACTATGGGACATAACATCTATGGTCGTCAGTCCCCTAGAACTTAGAACTACTTAAACCTAACTAACCTAAGGACATCACACAACACCCAGCCATCAGGAGGCAGAGAAAATCGCTGACCTCGCCGGGAATCGAACCCGAAAACCCGGGCGTGGGAAACGAGAACGCTACCGCACGACCACGAGATGTTGGCATTCGGAAGGACTAAGTCAGTATATAGAGCAGTCAAAATAGTATTTGGTAAAATTAAAAACAAGAGCTGTAAATTTAAGAAGTCATTGGTGAATGCTCTGTTAAATACAGAGGAAAGAACATATGGGTGAAAAAAGTACACGAAAGGCCTCTATGACGGGAGGACTTGTTCAATAATTCGACTGAAGAAAAAATATGAGTCGATAGGGAAAAGAGAAGGGAGCAGTATTAGAATCGGAATTTGAAGGAGCTTTCGAAGAATTAAGATCGAATAAGGCAGAAAGAATAAACAACATTCCATCGCAATTTCTAAAATCATTGGGGGAAGTGGAAACAAAACAACGGTTTATTTTAGTACGTAGAATGTTTGAGCGTGGCGATATATCATCAAACTTTCGGAAAAACGTAATCTACACAATTCCCAGCATAGCAAGAGCCGACAGGTGGGAGAAGTATCGCAGAATAAGATTAACAGTTCATGCCTCCAATTTGCTGACAAGATTAATATACAAAAGAACGGAAAATAAAATTATGGATGAATTAGATGACGATCAGCTTGGCTCTGGAAAAGTAAAGGCACGAGAGAGACAGATCTGACGTTGCGGTTGATAATGGAATATGGACGCAAGAGTAAAGGAAAATATAGACGCGTTCATACGATTTGTCGACCAGGGGAAGATCTCGACGGTGTAAAATGGTGGAAGATGTTCGAAATTCTGAGAAAAATACGGGTAAGCTATAGAGAAAGACTAATAGTACCCAATGTCTACAAGAAGAAAGAAGTAACAGTAAGAGTGGAAGAGCAAGAACGATGTGCCAGGAGGAGAAAGGATATAAAACAGGGGCGTAGTCTTTCGCCCTTAATGTTCAACATGTGCTCCCTGCCGCCATTGGATAAGCAGCTGCAGCAGCAAGTCGTATACTCCTAGCTCACTCATTTGTTACATAGTTTAATTCTTAATTTCTTTGCGTGTTTTTGGTACTTGCATTGTTTAATTCATAAATTTCGGGCGTATTATAGTATTTGAGAGTTGTAGCATTGAGTTTTAGTACCTGAATAGTGTAAAATCGCGTAGTCTCCTTCCGCCGCTAAGCAGTGTGTCAGCAGTGCGCAAGTAGCAGCATTACTGCATGTACTAGGCAATCTTGTGTTTTAATAACAGTTTAAATTTTGTGTCGATTTGTTTGTGATCTCTGTAGATTAATTCAGACATCCTTTGCACAACAGTTTTTAGCATGGCTAGGGACTGCAACTGCTGTGTTCGGATGCAGGCTGAGTTGGCATCCCTTCGCTCCCAGCTTCAGGCAGTGTTGGCTTCGGTCACACAGCTTGAGGCTGTTGCCAATGGGCATCACTGTGGGGGTCCGGATGGGGGTTTGTCGGGGACGGCCAGCTCGTCCCACGCATCCCCCGATCGGACTACGACTGTGGCTGCCCGGGATACTGCCCACATTGAGGCTGATCCCTCACCTGCGGTAGAGTGGGAGGTCGTCTCGAGGTGTGGCAGGGGGCGAAAGACATTCTGGAGGGCTGAACGGAAGGCCTCTTCAGTTTGTCTGACGAACCGGTTTCAGGCTCTGTCTCCGGCTGATACTGATCTTCGGCCGGAGATGTCTGCTTGTCCTGTTCCAGAGGTTGCCCCTCAGTCTGCAAGATCCGGGCAGTCGCAGAGGATGGGCTTACTGGTATTTGGGAGCTCCAATGTCAGGCGCGTAATGGGGCCCATTAGGGATATGGCAGCAAGAGAGGGGAAGAAAATCAATGTGCATACGGGGGGGGGGGGGGAGGCGGTGGGGAGGGGTCATTCCAGATGTGGAAAGGGTCCTTCTGGATGCCATGAAGGGTACAGGTTGCACACATTTGCAGGTGGTCGCTCATGTCGGCACCAATGATGTGTGTCGCTATGGATCGCAGGAAATCCTCTCTGGATTCCGGCGGCTATCTGATTTGGTGAAGACTGCCAGTCTCGCTAGCGGGATGAAAGCAGACCTCACCATCTTTAGCATCGTCGACAGGACTGACTGCGGACCTTTGGTACAGAGCCGAGTGGAGGGTCTGAATCAGAGGCTGAGACGGTTCTGCGACCGTGTGGGCTGCAGATTCCTCGACTTGCGCCATAGGGTGGTGGGGTTTCGGGTTCCGCTGGATAGGCCAGGAGTCCACTACACGCAGCAAGCGGCTACACGGGTAGCAGGGGTTGTGTAGCGTGGACTGGGCGGTTTTTTAGGTTAGAGGGCCTCGGGCAAGTACAGAAAGGGCAACAGCCTCAAAAGATGCGGGGCAAAGTCAGGACATGCGGGGACCAAGCAGCAATCGGTATTGTAATTGTAAACTGTCGAAGCTGTATTGGTAAAGTACCGGAACTTCAAGCGCTGATAGAAAGCACCGAAGCTGAAATCGTTATAGGTACAGAAAGCTGGCTGAAGCCAGAGATAAATTCAGCCGAAATTTTTGCAAAGGCACAGACGGTGTTTAGAAAGGATAGTTTGCATGCAACCGGTGGTGGCGTGTTTGTCGCTGTTAATAGTAGTTTATCCTGCAGTGAAGTAGAAGTGGATAGTTCCTATGAAACATTATGGGTGGAGGTTACACTCAACAACCGAGCCAGGTTGATAATAGGCTCCTTTTACCGACCTCCCGACTCAGCAGCATCAGTGGCAGAACAACTGAGAGAAAATTTGGAATTCATTTCACATAAATTTTTTCAGCATATTATAGTCTTAGGTGGAGATTTAAATTTACCAGATATAGACTGGGACACTCAGAAGTTTAGGACGGGTGGTAGCGACAGAGCATCGAGTGACATTATACTGAGTGCACTATCCGAAAATTACCTCGAGCAATTAAACAGAGAACCGACTCGTGGAGATAACATCTTGGACCTACTGATAACAAACAGACCAGAACTTTTCGATTCTGTAAGTGCAGAACAGGGAATCAGTGATCATAAGGCCGTTGCAGCATTCCTGAATATGGAAGTTAATAGGAATATAAAAAAGGGAGGAAGGTTTATCTGTTTAGCAAGAGTAATAGAAGGCACATTTTAGACTACCTAACAGATCAAAACGGAAATTTCTGTTCGGACACTGACAATGTTGAGTGTTTATGGAAAAAGTTCAAGGCAATCGTAAAATGCGTTTTAGACAGGTACGTGCCGAGTAAAACTGTGAGGGATGGGAAAAACCCACCGTGGTTCAACAGCAAAGTTAGAAAACTACTGCGAAAGCAAAGAGAGCTTCACTCCAAGTTTAAACGCAGCCAAAACCTCTCAGACAAACAGAACCTAAACGATGTCAAAGTTGGCGTAAGGAGGGCTATGCGTGAAGCGTTCAGTGAATTCGAAAGTAAAATTCTATGTACCGAGTTGACAGAAAATCCTAGGAAGTTCTGGTCTTACGTTAAATCAGTAAGTGGCTCGAAACAGCATATCCAGACACTCCGGGATGATGATGGCATTGAAACAGATTATGACACGTGTAAAGCTGAAATACTAAATACCTTTTTCCAAAGCTGTTTCACAGAGGAAGACCGCACTGCAGTTCCTTCTCTCAATCCTCGCACAAACGAAAAAATGGCTGGCATAGAAATAAGTGTGCAAGAAATAGAAAAGCAAATGGAATCACTTAACTGAGGAAAGTCCACTGGACCTGACGGGATACCAATTCGTTTCTACACAGAGTACGCGAAAGAACTTGCCCCCGTTCTAACAGTCGTGTACCGCAAGTCTCTAGAGGAACGGAAGGTTCCAAATGATTGGAAAAGAGCACAGGTAGTCCCAGTCTTCAAGAAGGGTCGTCGAGCAGATGCGCAAAACTATAGACCTATATCGCTGACGTCTATCTGTTGTAGAATTTTAGAACATGTTTTTTGTTCGAGTATCATGTCGTTTTTGGAAACCCAGAATCTACTCTGTAGGAATCAACATGGATTCCGGAAACAGCGATCGTGTGAGACCCAACTCGCTTTGTTTGTTCATGAGACCCAGAAAATATTAGATACAGGCTCCCAGGTAGTTGCTCTTTCCTTGACTTCCGGAAGGCGTTCGATACATTTCTGCACTGTCGCCTGATAAACAAAGTAAGAGCCTACGGAATATCAGACCAACTGTGTGGCTGGATTGGAGAGTTTTTAGCAAACAGTACACAGCATGTTGTTATCAATGGAGAGACGTCTATAGACTTTAAAGTAACCTCTGGCGTGTCACAGGGGAGTGTTATGGGACCATTGCTTTTCACAGTATATGTAAATGACCTAGTAGATAGTGTCGGAAGTTCCATTCGACTTCTCGCGGATGATGCTGTAGTATACAGAGAAGTTGCAGCATTGGAAAATTGTAGCGAAATGCAGGAATATCTGCAGCGGATAGGCATTTGGTGCAGGGAGTGGCAACTGACCCTTAACATAGACAAATGTAATGTATTGCGAATACATAGAAAGAAGGATCCTTTATTGTATGATTATATGATAGCGGAACAAACACTGGTAGCAGTTACTTCTGTAAAATATCTGGGAGTATGCGTGCGGAATGATTTGAAGTGGAATGATCACATAAAATTAATTGTTGGTAAGGCGGGTATCAGGATGAGATTCATTGGTAGAGTCCTTAGAAAATGTAGTCCATCAACAAAGGAGGTGTCTTACAAAACACTCGTTCGACCTATACTTGAGTATTGCTCGTCAGTGTGGAATCCGTACCAGATCGGGTTGACGGAGGAGATAGAGAAGATCCAAAGAAGAGCGGCGCGTTTCGTCACAGGGTTATTTGGAAACCGTAATGGCGTTACGAAGATGTTTATCAAACTCATGTGGCAGACTCTGCAAGAGTAACGCTGTGCGTCGCAGTGTAGCTTGCTCTCCAGGTTTCGAGAGGGTGCGTTTCTGGATGAGGTATCGAATATATTGCTTCCCCCTACTTATACCTCCCGAGGAGATCACGAATGTAAAATTAGAGAGATTCGAGCGCGCACGGAGACTTTCAGACGGTCGTTCTTCCCGCGAAAGTACGCGACTGGAACAGAAAAGGGAGGTAATGACAGTGGCACGTAAAGTGCCCTCCGCACACACCGTTGGGTGGCTTGCGGAGTATAAATGTAGATGTAGATGTACATCGAAGAAGCGATGACAGAAACAAAATAAAGGTTCTAGAGTGGAGTTAAAATTCAAGGCGAAAGGGAAAAGCTATAAAGAAAGTCAGATAGTACACAATCTGTACAAAATGCAAGAGGTAACAATAAGAGTGGAAGAGTAAAAACGGATTGCTAGGATTAGAAATGGTGGAAGACAGGCATGTAGTCTTTCGCCCCTGCTTTTCAGTCTGTACAGCAATGACGGAAATAAAGGAAAGGTTCAAGAGTGGAGTTAAAATTCAAGGTGAATGGAAATCCATGATAGGATTCGCTGTTGACATTGCTATCCTCACTGAAGGTGAAGAATAATTATAGGATCTGCTGAATGAAATGAACAGTCTATGGATTGGATGCAAATCGAAGAAAGACGAAAGCAATGAGAGGTAGCAGAAATGAGAATAGCGAGAAAGTTAACGGACCGTGGGAAACCGTAGTAGAAGCATCTGCAATGTGGTGCTACAGAAGAATGTTTGAAAAGAACGTGGACTGAGAAGATAAGGAATCAAGAATTTCTCCGCAGAATCGGCGAGGGAAGGAATAAATGGAAAACACTGACAAGAAGAAAGGACTGCACGCCAATCCTCATCTCCTCTCAGAAGTATATAACACCTGCCTGCCGGAAAGGAGAGTCCCAGATAGATGGAAGAAAGGAAATGTTTGGATACTATTGAAATCGGAGGACAAACGAAGGGAAAAGAGTCTAAATCCTACCCATCCTAAGAAAAGTCCTAGAACGGCTCGTTACAAACCTTCTTAAAAAACGGAATGAGAAATCATTTGCAGATACAGCAGGCGCGTTTGATAACCTATGATGGCCTAGGATTGTGAGGCATATAAAACAACTCCAATGTCCACGTACTTGTACGACTTGATGCTATATTATTTCAAGGACCGAAAGGCTATGTTAAGCAACAGGGTTGGCATCATGGACAAATGAGTCACCAAAGGCAGTTCACAATGCCCATTCCTCTGGAATCTCGTTTTCGACGAGATATTAATCGAGAGAGACAGCGAGTAATGGAAAAAAGTCACCTATGCGGATGACCTGGCAACTATAATTAATGGAAAGAGTAGGAAACAAATAGAAGACCGAGCTAGAACGGCGCTAATAGAGGTCAGAAGGTTGGCAAAACAGAACAAGCTAGGAATATCCAATCACAAGAAAGCTACCATCACCACCATCAAAGGCACTTTTGACAGACACTGACCTCCAATCATACCATTTGATGGTAGGAATATAAATTTTCTTTCAGTATTTTCGTATCTTACAGTAACACTCGATGAGAGAAAATGTTCACACCTCATGTGTCCACAGAAAGCAAAGTGCAATCTCATGTTCCCTCCTGAGGGTGATCAAGGGTCTGCAAAAGAAGCCCCTAAAACTAATATATCAGGGTCTATGTCTCTCTGTTTGCAGGCACAGTGCTGCAGCATGGGCGGATCAGACAAAGCACGATACGCAAAAAGGATACTGGACTTAATTCAAAGGCCATTTCTTTTACAGATGACAAGAGCCTGTCGAACTGTGTCAGTCGATGCTCTGCAGGTACTAACACGGTGTATGTCACTTGACCTGGAGATAGCAAAGCGCCGGCTGCTGTGACCGACTGGTTCTAGACGCTTCAGTCCGAAACTGCATTGCTGCTACGGTCACAGGTTCGAATCCTGTCTCGGGCATGGATGTGTGTGATGTCCTTAGGTTAGTCAAGTTTAAGTAGTTCTAAGTATAGGGGACTGATGACCTCAGGTGTTAAATCCCATAGTGCTTAGAGCCATTTGAACCATTTTTGATTGTCAAGACAGCCTTGCTACATCACACCAAACATGGAACGGCTGGCTGGGTTCCAGGTTCCAAAAGCTGTCATGAGACAAAACCCTGGCTAGTCTCGACGGAGGTTCGAGTCCTCCCTTGGCCATGGGTGTGCGTGTTTGTCCTTAGGATAATTCAGGTTAAGAAGTGTGTAAGCTTAGGGACTGATGACCTTAGCAGTTAAGTCCCATAAGATTTCACACACATTTGAACATTTTACAGAACCCTTCAGTATCGGCTGCAAACAAATAAACTAAACATTGTAGGAAGAGTGGCAGGAAAGGTGGAATCAGACACATAATTGCAGGGAAACTTTTAGTTGGGTACCAAGAGTGGGGCCGTGGCAAACAGCATGGCGTGGGAGGATGATTCCACTGTATTCCCTAACATCTCTGCTGTCAGGTCACGGGCTGAAAAAGAAGTCCGTGACCTGGCTGTAGAAGACACTGGCAGGTGTACATGTGGTTAGGAAGAGGACTCAAATTATATACTTGGTGACCTGCAACTGTCTAGAACGATATTAGAATGACCTTGATACCTTCAGCTGTTGACAGGTGTTGGTACATACACTCCTGGAAATGGAAAAAAGAACACATTGACACCGGTGTGTCAAACCCACCATACTTGCTCCGGACACTGCGAGAGGGCTGTACAAGCAATGATCACACGCACGGCACAGCAGACACACCAGGAACCGCGGTGTTGGCCGTCGAATGGCGCTAGCTGCGCAGCATTTGTGCACCGCCGCCGTCAGTGTCAGCCAGTTTGCCGTGGCATACGGAGCTCCATCGCAGTCTTTAACACTGGTAGCATGCCGCGACAGCGTGGACGTGAACCGTATGTGCAGTTGACGGACTTTGAGCGAGGGCGTATAGTGGGCATGCGGGAGGCCGGGTGGACGTACCGCCGAATTGCTCAACACGTGGGGCGTGAGGTCTCCACAGCACATCGATGTTGTCGCCAGTGGTCGGTGGAAGGTGCACGTGCCCGTCGACCTGGGACCGGACCGCAGCGACGCACGAATGCACGCCAAGACCGTAGGATCCTACGCAGTGCCATAGGGGACCGCACCGCCACTTCTCAGCAAATTAGGGACACTGTTGCTTCTGGGGTATCGGCGAGGACCATTCGCAACCGTCTCCATGAAGCTGGGCTACGGTCCCGCACACCGTTAGGCCGTATTCCGCTCACGCCCCAACATCGTGCAGCCCGCCTCCAGTGGTGTCGCGACAGGCGTGAATGGAAGGACGAATGGAGACGTGTCATCTTCAGCGATGAGAGTCGCTTCTGCCTTGGTGCCAATAATGGTCGTATGCGTGTTTGGCCCCGTGCAGGTGAGCGCCACAATCAGGACTGCATACGACCGAGGCACACAGGGCCAACACCCGGCATCATGGTGTGGGGAGCGATCTCCTACACTGGCCGTACACCTCTGGTGATCGTCGAGGGGACACTGAATAGTGCACGGTACATCCAAACCGTCATCGAACCCATCGTTCTACCATTCCTAGACCGGCAAGGGAACTTGCTGTTCCAACAGGACAATGCACGTCCGCATGTATCCCGTGCCACCCAACGTGCTCTAGAATGTGTAAGTCAGCTACCCTGGCCAGCAAGATCTCCGGATCTGTCCCCCATTGAGCATGTTTGGGACTGGATGAAGCGTCGTCTCACGCGGTGTGCACGTCCAGCACGAACGCTGGTCCAACTGAGGCGCCAGGTGGAAATGGCATGGCAAGCCGTTCCACAGGACTACATCCAGCATCTCTACGATCGTCTCCATGGGAGAATAGCAGCCTGTATTGCTGCGAAAGGTGGATATACACTGTTCTAGTGCCGACATTGTGCATGCTCTGTTGCCTGTGTCTATGTGCCTGTGGTTCTGTCAGTGTGATCATGTGATGTATCTGACCCCAGGAATGTATCAATAAAGTTTCCCCTTCCTGGGACAATGAATTCACGGTGTTCTTATTTCAATTTCCAGGAGTGTATTTCAACGGGGACAGGTGAAAATGTGTGCCCCGATCGGGACTCGAACCCGGGATCTCTTGCTTACATGGCAGACGCTCTATCCATCTCAGCCACCGAGAGCACAGAGAACAGCGCTTCTGCAGGATCTATCTCGCGCATCCCTCCCGCGAGACCCACATTCTCACCTTGTATGTCCAGACACTACATTTGTAGTTTCCCACCCCAACACACTCATTACTAGTGGAAGACATTCTTACCAAGTCCCACAAGAGTTCGGGGAATATGGGCGCATCCGCACAGAAGAAGAAGGTCATGGCCGGTATTGCCAGAACGATATACTTATATGGATATCGTGTCTATTCTTTCGGACACTGGGTAATAGCCAAGGGTTCAAATGGTTCAGATGGCTCTGAGCACTATGGGACTTAACATCTGAGGTCATCAGAGGTGATTCAAGTGACCCGCGAGTTGCACAACATCCAAGAGAAGGTCGTTTCTGACAGTTCCCACTGGTTGTATGAACGTTCAAAATGGCTCTGAGCACTATGAGACTTAACTTCGGAGGTCATCAGTCCCGTAGAACAGAACTACTTAAACCTAACTAACCTAAGGACATCACACACATCCATGCCCGAGGCAGGATTCGAACCTGCGACCGTACTGGTCGCGCGGTTCCGGACTGAATCTCCTAGAACCGCTTGGCCACCGCGGCCGGCAATAGCCAAGGGAACTTCATTTAAGTCTGAAGATAGCAACGACCAAATGGCATCAGCCTTCCCATTGTTTATCTTTGTGTGTGGAGAGTCTCTGCCACGATGTTAGCGGACAGGAAGCGGAACAGCTGTCATGAAAGAGTGTTTGTTAGGCACCCCTGTGTACACGATGTGCAGCTATGATTGCGTGAGTGTAGGCGCACCTACTTCGTTAAATCGTGAGTGTTGAGAGCACGGTAGGAGTAACAGGAGGAGGAGAATCTGCAATTCTAACTACTGCCTGTCCCATAAATATCTGTGGCTCTGGAGACAACTCGGTGTTCTCAACCAACAGCAGTAGCGTCAGCAGCTCAGCACTATCGTCGGCTATATTCTCCGTTGTCCGCACAGATACAACATCGTAAGACTGTTAACTGGCCGGAAATTGCTGATATTGTACAGCCATTACTCAGTGACATTTCATTCACAGGCTTTGACTAACTTTCTTGAATAATAACCTGCAAAGTTAAAACTGGTAGGGCACCTGTGTTGTCATTGTCCTCACACATTATTACCAAGCAGAGTCACTTTCCCTTTCCATGAAATCACCGAGTGGCGTAAAAATACGAAAATTGATGGACTATTTACTGCCAGTTTTGTTTATTTGCTAATGACGAGTTTCAGTCTAAATTGTTCTGCCTCAGTAACTGTTCATTCTTGTATTACATAACAGAGGATACAAGAATTTGCAATTTTTAGTATTAACTTCGCTCACTTAAAATAACTTAAAATTTCACTGGCAAGACTAATAACCAAGGATGCAGCACAAATTAAGTGTGCACAATCTCATTTTTCCTGCATTTAGCTTAGCGACTGACTTCTGCTGGTTTAGTATGTACTTTATTGTTCTTATGTTAAAGCTAATACCAGTTGCTCATTTGATTAAAGTAAATTCAGTTTAGTCTCTTAATAATTAAAAGTAAATAACTTGCCTTCTCCCAAATTTTGCATTCAGTTACGCTGAAGTTACTGATTTTTTTTTTTTTTACATAAAAAGTTTCAGCTATAATCAGTCATTTATTTAGCCAGAAACTTCATGTAACTTGGCTTTCAGTGCTTTCCGATCTTTTTTTTTTCCTCGTGAACTGTTGTGTTGTGGAAAAGCGTGACAACCTTTTGTTGCCACGCCAGTGGCAGGATTCTGGACATTCATTGCCCTTGTGGGCTGGCTACCATTTTGTTATTCTTTTTTTTTCTTTTGCTAATCAGTATTTTTTTGCGTTACACTTTCCTCCTACCAATCGGTGTTATTTTCCTTCAGTAACGACAGCCTTACTCACTGAAAAAGTTCATGGACACATGCGATCACGGTCAATGATGTCGCATTCCTGGAGGCTGACAAGTTGAGCGCTTGTTTCGTCAGACAGGCATGACTATGGCATCCGTTTTATTAGAGCCAGTTTGGAGGACGCAGCAGGTCGTGAGAGCCTTTATCAACAGAGCAAGGGGAGACTTTGGCTACTACTCTTTCCCACAGCAGAAGACAAATTAGAGGACACATCCCAAGCCACAGAGCATCCACTGGCCACAAGAAGCGGCGAGCGCCCAGTGTATCATAGCGTATTGTCCCAGATGCCAAAGGCAGAGCTTTTCACTACTGCTTTCGCCTAGTTGTGACGGACCGAGGCACTGACAATTGTTCTCAGCTGAACAAAAGTGCCCTCTGCCATTTCTGAAGGGGTCCTCACGATGTTTCCTGGGAATCTTCCTGTAAGATCGGTACGAGTTAGGCCTGTGCAGCCGAAACGGGGCGACACTTCAGGACGCCCGACTCTTCTTCGATGACACGAAGGTAAACAAGCAGCGCAGAAAAGGTAACAGTGGACGCTTGTTCAATGCCTCGAGATATACGAATATTAGGTTTGAAAGAACTGTTTTTCCCGTCTTATAGAGTGAAGCTGTGCTGTCTGTACAGTACATCAGGTGATAGGGAATAATACAGGAAAGTGCTACCATTTCCAGTTGGTGGGTTCTACCTTTATGACGCATATTCCACCTGGACTTGCATCAAGTGTGAAGAAGGGCAGACTCGGTCTTGTGATGTCGAGAAGAGTTGCAGAACTCAGTCAGGTGTCGTGGAGCAGAGAAGTCGATTCGGCATTGTGGCGTGGGGGAGGGAAGTCGATTTGAGCTTAGACCGTGGAGCCTGGGTGTGAAGATGGATCCGGACTAGAGGAGGAGATGGAGGTCCACCTTTCAACTCGACGCACACCAAATTCGACATTTCTACATGTGCATTTTGAGGCGCCGGTACTACGAACCTTTACAGGAAACTCCTTGATTGCGAATCTTAAATGTCAATAACGTTTACGGCGTTTGACGCCCCAAACATTGTGTACTATGCAACCAAAATATTGGCTGTTAATGACAACACTCTGTCTACAGGCCACAAGTGGCCCATCGGGACCATCCGACCGCCGCGCCATCCGCAGTGGGTGATGCGGATAGGAGGGGCGTGTGGTCAGCACACCGCTCTCCCGGCTGTTATGATGGTATGCTTGGCCGAAGCCGCTACTGTTCGGTCGAGTAGCTCCTCAATTGGCATCACGAGGCTGAGTGCACCCCGACAAATGGCAACAGCGCATGGCGGCCTGGATGCTGGCCCATCCATTGTTAATGAACCCAAGAAATTTCACAGAGTGGCAGAGAAGTGGCAGATGAAATACAAGCGTGTTTGCAAGAAGAGTGGAATGTGTGGTGTCGTATACGTTCGACTGTGCGGACACTGTACTTGACTAGTACAGAAACGCCGATACGTGCCAATCATTTGAAAATGATGCTGAAACAGGGTCGAACCAGGTCGTTCATCATCCTTGTTGGACAGGAAGCCGCAAATCCCGCGGCAGTGGAACGTAGGATAGGCCAATCGTTCCCACGGAGCGGGTACTAAACATAATTACGTACATCGAAGATCATCCGCAGCACAGTAAAAGAACAATTAAGACTAGATTTCGAATACGCCCACAGCAATATGACCGTGTAGCGCATTAAAAAAAAAACGACGGATATTCAAAGAAAAGGCCCACGTGTCACAAAATCTGGTGTTTACAAAATGTGCATGATAGTGACCTACTACGTTGTGCACAGAAAATTAAACACGACATAGGTTACAGTGTTTGGATGGTTGCGTAACTTCAAACACTGTTATAGAACTAAAGACCTGAGGTAACGAAATTTGAAACGCAGCGTCAGCTTGACAATGCACCTCAAATAGCGGAATCGGCCCGAAAATTTCTAGATGAGATAAACAGACTATTCTCATCGTTCGGTAAGGAATTTGTTTTAAACTCCTACAAATCGATATTTGAAGAGTAAATGCATATGAAAGGAATCATGGAAATTAGAGGTATCAAGAAAGTTGTATCAAGATAAACTAATATCAGTTGCCTTAACGCATTCCTATACAATTACGCCGACTGTTGATCTGGACGGCCGGCCCGGGTGGCCGAGCGATTATAGGAGCTACAGTCTGAAACTGCGCGACCGCTACGGTCGCAGGTTCGAATCCTGCCTCGGGCATGGATGTGTGTGATGTCCATAGGTTAGTTAGGTTTAAGTAGTTCTAAGTTCTAGGGTACTGGTGACCTCAGAAGTTAAGTCCCATAGTGCTCACAGCCATTTTAGATTAATCTGGATTGCAAATTGGTTGGAAAGTTTTTTATTGTGCCGAGAGACGTTGGAAGTGCTATTCCCCCTACACTCTTGTCTCGTGTGTGTTACCTTGCAAGCGCAGTAGGGAACATTTACATCACAGCAAGAAAGAGTGGGAAATGGGTGTATGACAACTACAGTTATGATACGGGCACTACGTTTGGCCAATAGCTAGTCAAAATAACTTGCTTTTGCTTGACTTCTGGTACGTATGTACCAACCTTCGTCTATTAGAGCAAACAGTCACTCCTGAAAGGTGTCTGACATTGCAATTCACACATACTGAAACGGCTGTACAAATACAGCGTCTCGGTGTTGATGTTTTTCCGTTCCTATAAAACATAATTTAGCACTATCTGCCGCTGTGCCTTCGCTATAAGCTCCAAGACGGACTGTTTCCACTCAGTTTCATGCCATCACATACCATTATTTCTCGCCATACCATTACACCCTCATGGTTCTACATGCATTCTTTAACACCGGATAGTTAGTGAACGTCCTGCAGTTTTTGTAATTAGCGAGGAGTTCGCCTTCGATCGTGATGGTGCGAACCTTTGCGATCACTGTAGCATTTGGTATTCATTTTGCCAGTTAATGATTTGTTTTGAACATTTCTTGAATATCGACGATGTAACACATCATGTATCAATAATATCGGGACACGTGGCTGCAGATCACTTACAAATTCGTGGTGCCATCCATCGGTATTGCTGGAATTCAATATGATGTTGACCCACCCTTAGTCTCGATGACAGCTTCCAGTCTCGCAGGCATACGCTCAGTCAGGTGCTGGGAGGATTCTTGGGGAAAATCAGCCCATTCTTCACGGAGTGCTACACTGAGGAGAGGTATCGATGTCGGTGTGTGAGGCCTGGAACGAAATCGGCGTCCCAAAACATCCCAAAAGCGTCCTATAGCATTCAGGTCAGGACTGTGTGCAGCTCAGTCCATTACAGGGATGTTACTGTCGTATAACCACTTCACCACACGCTATGCATTATAAACAGGTGCTCGATCGTGTTCGAAGATGTAATCGCCATCCCCGAATTGCTCTTCAACAGTGGGAACCAAGAAGGTGCTTAAAACATGAATGTAGGCATGTGCTGTGATAATGCCACTTAAAATAACAAAGGGTGCAAGCCCCTCCATGAAGAACACGACGACACCATAACACCACCGCCTCCAATTATACCGTTGGCGCTACAATCTGGAACCGCGTGGTTCGAATCCTGCCTTGGGCATGGATGTGTGTGATATCTTTAGGTTAGTTACGTCTAAGTAGTTCTAAGTTCTAGGGAACTGATGACCTCAGAAGTCAAGTTCCATAGTGCTCAGAGCCATTTGAACCATGTTTTTACCGTTGGCACTCCACACGCTGGCAGATAACGTTCACAGGGCATTCGTCATACTCATACCCTGCCATCGGATCGCCAAATTGTGTACCGTGATTCGTTACTCCACTCAACGTGCTTCCACTGTCAAATCGTCCGATGTTTACGCTCCTTACACCAAGCGAGGCATCGTTTGTCATATACCGGCGTGATGTGTGGCCTACGAGCAGCCGCTCGACCATGAAATCCAAGTTTTCTCACCTCCCGTCTAACTGTCATGGTACTTTCAGTGTCTCCTGATGCAGTTTCGAATTCCTGTGTGATGGTCAGGATAGAAGTCTGCTTATTACACATTACGACTCTTTTCAACTGTCGGCGGTCTCTGTCAGTCAACGGATGAGCTTGGCTTGTACGCTTTGTGCTGTACGTGTCCCTTCACGTTTCCACTTCCCTATCGCATCGCAAACAGAGGATCTAGGGATGTTTAGGAGTGTGGAAATCTCGCGTACAGGCGGTGAGACAAGTGACACCCAATCACCACAGCACATTCTAAGTCCGTGAGTTCCGGGGAGCGCCCCATTCTCCTCTCTCACGATGGCTAATGACTACTCAGGTCGCTGATTTGGTTTAAATGGTTCAAATGGCTCTGAGCTCTATGGGACTTAACATCTGTGGTCATCAGTCCCCTAGAACTTAGAACTACTTAAACCTAACTAATGTAAGGACATCACACACATCCATGCCCGAGGCAGGATTCGAACCTGCGACCGTAGCAGTTGCGCGGTTCTGGACTGAGCGCCTAGAACCGCAAGACCACCGCGGCCGGCGACACTGATTTGGAGTACCTGGCAGTAAGTTGCAGCACAATGCTCCTAATATGATAAACGTATGTTTTTTGGGGTGTCCGGATACTTTTGATCCACAGGAGGTTTATTTCTGCACCTTCCAGTTACTCGTTTTCTGTCGTCCTGCTGACGAAAATGGTGAGTCGTTAGCAACTAATAATTTTCCTGTAGTAAAACCCAACACAACACTTTCAAATGAGCCTTACAAACGATTTAACTTGGTATCTCGCACTCAACGGTTTCCTTGTTAGAGTGAGTTTCACTCATTGCACCACGCAGTCACAGCAGCAGCAGTCGGTGTTTGATTTGAGCGTATTGTGGTAGTTTTTCCTAGTTAACAGTTCACAATAACTGTCAGTCCAGTAAGCTGCAATCAGATCATGTTAACCATTTTGAAGTCAGAATTAAGGGCAGTTTGCCACCCTCAACTTTGTCAACTGTACATCAGTAACTTAATTTTATGAACATGATCATAAATACAACTGATGTGTTATGTTGAGCTACGTTCCACGTCATTCACGTCTCTTGGACGTAAATCTGTTGCAATATTGAAATAAACTGTTATTCAGCTAGACAAGATTCCGTGGTAACCTTATTTTTATTTATCGACGTGGGGAGTAACGTAAGTATTCTTTCAGTAAAAAACATTATGACATTTTCAGTTTCATTACGTGGGGCTAAATATCTTCTCATTCGCATTTAATAACCATCGCGTGTAAGTTTTACAGTAGCGTAACTGAAGGGTGATTATGTATGTTAGAGATATTCAGGTGCAGAAGTTCATCAGATGTACCCATACACAAGCCACCAAACAGGACATATTGTATAACGTCGTTCCACATCAGTGTTCTAATTTATTGCAATTCTGTTATATTTTCCTTTGATACATAATGACTTCGTCTCGCTAATGCTTTTTGTCTGTCGCAGCACAAAGAAACAGGGACCAGCGTCACACACTTAAATGAAAGTATGGCATTTTTGGCCGGCAGAACCGATCTGGGACCGTCCAGCCGCCAGATGATGCAAGTCTTTCTATTTGGCGCCACTTCGGCAACTTGCGCATCAGTGAATATAAGATGGTGTGATTTGGAAAACAGAAGCACCCATTCCCTGAGCGAATAAATTCTTCGTGCCGCCTAGAAATTGAACCCTGCACCGCGAGGTTTTGCGGCAGTGACACTAACCACTAAATCACGGTCTATAAACACACGGTCTATAGAATCACGATCGTCCCACGACGAAGGAAAAAAAATTGGGCAAGGCAACAGTAACACCCTTGGGTGCAAATCTATCAAAATATTTCTTGAAAAGCCTGCATTTCCGTTGTTTCGTCACAGCAACAGTTTTGCCACGACAGCTGCCAGGTATTAGTCCAGCACCGTCGTGTGCAAAATTAGAATTGAGTAATTAGTTTACGTCGTACCAAGTAAAACGTAACCATTAGATCCATACAACAATACTCACCAGACATGCGCACCTATTCTTCCTGGTACTGTGTATGAAATATACATTAAGTTTCACCAGAACGGACTGCACACAGTGTTTTCGTTGTGAAAATAGCTACAATTAGGAATTAAAAAATCATTTTGGGGATTACTTATGACACGATAATTCTCATCTCCAGGTGAGAATTTTTTGCTCTGAAGACACAAGCGTAGGAATACCTATTATGATGTGTGGTAATAATGCGAAAATGTCTTGGTTCGTCACCTGGGGAACAAGCCGTATTACATCCTTAATGGACATTCTTTCGTAGCTAAGGTAGCTAGTACAACTCTTGCTGTAGTGTTCGCCCAGGCCGTGAGAGTAGCTGATTAGAATATTCGTGGTATAAGATGGAGGACACAAAACATAATACGGAAATATTTAGTAAGCGGTCCAAACTTTGAAAACAAGAGTAGTACGGTAGGTGGTCAATATTTTTCCAGACATTTATTTATACTAGAAAATTTACTATTAAGGCATACTTTCTTCATATGAAACCGTTTCTTTCTTGAACGGTATTTTAGGACAGAAAGACCGAGTTATTTGGTGTAGCGGCTGTTAATGATTATGTCAGAGTTAATATTGACAACTACATCGGGGCGAAGTCACAGCTCCCAGTTCCGTTACGTGAAGGTTACATGCCCAATTCAAGTGATACGGTGTTGTGTAGGCAGCCTTGACGTTCACATTCAGTACGTTTCGTGGTTATTTATGCACAGTTTCACTGAATATACTACCTGGCTGCATGCAACAAAATTGTTTGTTCCTTGTGTTTTCAAATGTGATGAATATATCTTCCTTGAATCGCACCTAATAAAATTAACTTGCACATATTACTCGTTACTTTGCGTACTGTAACTTCTCGTGCTCCTTGAATCTGTATGTTCTGCTGCAGACCATCTAAGGTGTATAGCCACTGTTCCTGATTGCACATGCTATGAGGTCACGATTACAGTAAACTCTTGGCAGACGAATTCTGTACGGTGTGTCGATACTCTCGTTGCACCAGACTAGAACTTTGTGCCGGACAACGACTCGAAAGTGACACCTTCGCCTTTCCCGAAAGTGCTGTACTAGCTGGTCTAGTCAGGCACGACTCACAACCTACCCTCACAGCTTTGCTTTCACCAGTAACTCTTCTCCTACCTTCCAAACTTCACAGAAGTTCTCCAGCACACCTTGCGGGACTAGCACTCCTAGAAGAGGAGATGTTGCGAAGAAATGGCTGAACCACAGCCTCTAGGATTATTTTCAGAACTTTCCCACCAAGGGAAAATGTCCCAGAGTCGAGTCTCGGGCCAGGATACAGTTTTAATCAGACACGAAATTTCGAGTTCTACCCTTATTCAGACATATGTAACTCAAGGCCGAGGAAATCTACTTGACTTCTCGTCACTCGGGGAATGATGGGTCGCCGTTATTAAGTCGGAATGTCTCTCCAGAGCACTGTCGCATTAAGGAAATTTATTCGCAAATAAAAATGTAACGGTTCACTGTAAATGTCAAGAAACGCATCGACTGAAAAAAGATGAAAAATATCAACAGTTCGCTAATTTTCCCTGAGCTGTAACTGCTTGATGTTCTTTGATCGTATAGTAGCTTTCAAGAGGTAAAGATCAAGCGATATGTAGAAATAGCATTCAAATAGATATCGATTAACAGTCCAAGATATAGTGCACAACCTCTCAGTCGCAAAAACGCTAAATCATGTGTACAAGATACAATTTCTTAAACAGTCCTTCACTCTGCAAGTTTTTATACTCGTATTTTTTGATAAGAAACTGGTGTTTCACTTTGCTTGGTGGCTTGCACATAGTGACTTTCTCGTGGTGAGACCATTCATACGAAACGGCGCTTTGAACCACCTCCTCATGTTGATTCGTACGAATAGTTTGAAGAGTGTTTGACGCCTGTCTTGTGGACGTGACTGGAGAAATGCCTGTGATGTGCATTCATCCTCATGATATATTCCAAGGGCCGAGGATCTCGTACTCAATTCTATTTCCATAACAGTATAGGGATAGCGGTTGATCACATATTTTAATACTAGTGCCCTGTGTGCCATCGTGTTTTTGCGTTATCTTCGTTTCAAAGTCTATACGCCCTCACCCTGCGTTCTCGGATATGCAAATTATCAGGTACGACTGGAGATCATGTAAGGAAACAAGCTATGACAGTGTCGTTGGGCCACTCAGACGATATGGACCTAGTACATGTAGTTTTTCTACATAACGAAACCCTCGAACACATTGTGATAATCGTGACTCGAGATCTGAAGCAGTGCCCTTCGGGAAAAATCACTTCTTGTGAAACAGCTCTACATAGTCTGTACTCGCATTCCCACTGCAGTGAAAGATTAACATCCTGGACAGAAAATTAGTCACCTGTGGCGCAAACCACAGTAACATTGTGTAACACCGCCTCTAGTCTTTATAAAGGCCCAATTAGTAGGGGAAGAGAGTTTGCAAGTTTCTTCAGGTACGCTTAAGTCATTCATTGATGATTAGATCCCATAGAGCTATCAGACTGTGGATATGTAGACTGATACGTTTCATCCGCTATTCCAATTATCCTCAAACGTCTTCCACGGAAATAAGATCGGATGGCTTAGTGCGGCCATCGAGACGCGAGTGGGTACCTCAGTGTTTTATTATACCAGGAACATATGCGTCCGGTTCTGTGAAGACGGCTCTTGTCATCTTCGAAGGCGGGAGTGTGCACAACACTCTCTTACACAAGATGCAGAAGGAAGGAAATACTTCTTCACCGAGAACGAATAAACATTCTCGTTCATCTCCACTGAAATCTAAATGAGTGAGTCCAAAACATGGTACGAAAGACACCCGCAAGACAGCACAGAAGCAACACTGCTCTGAGCTACATCCTCCACACGCTTATATGTAAGACCGCACTGGGCTGACGCTGTACTCGACGCCTTGAACAATAGCGGCTTGTCGTATCATACAAGCTTTCAATCACTTACTTTTCAGTTTGTGTGCTATTGGCTCCATTACAGACGTCCGGCTGTTGTGCTCCTAGGAGCCACGTCCGTTCGCAACGTATCCGACTCTTAATGTCCTTTGCACGCAATTCGATTTAAAATTCCAGTTCATAAACCGATTGGGAATATCCACATGCGTTGACTGACAGCAGCAATTCCTGTCAAATTTGAAACCAAATGTCACTCACATGCTATGAGACTCGTCTCCGATCCCTGTCGGTTGAGATCCTTTAACGACCATTGTCATGCGTCATGTTTGATCGATACGAGTGGTATACCATTCCTAGTAGATATGGTTTGATGATTTACGTTGAAATACCAATAAATTGGGTGTCGTCATTCACAGTGGGGTCGGTTGTACCTCCGTTTCTCTGTCATTCTGTTATATCTCCATTTCAGTTTGTCTTATTGTGCTGACGCCAAACAGCCAACTAGCACATAAAGATCTGTTCGCTGCCATAACTTACGCCGTCCGTCCAAAAGCTCCGAGGCTGGTTTTAATCCTCGCGTACAAGCGACGCCATCGCAGTAACTGCGATCGCACCTTGGACGCATTCGAGCTGTTAGTTGTGAGCAGGCGGTGTTAAGTTGTAGACGTGCGGAGCACTGTGCCGCTGTAGTTGTGTCACAGACCACAGTGGACCAACATATGTAAATCAAGTGTTCGAGACGTTCTCCAGAACGCACTGAAGAGGAGAGAGGTGTGTACAAAGTCTGCCCCGCACACCGTGACTCGCAGACAAACACGACGACTCTTGGACGCCTGCGGCCACTTGACTGAAATGCAAGGCACGGACAGCTCTTTTCTGCAGAAAATCGTCGTGGGCGACGACACTTGGTGTTACTAAAACGAAATTCGTATTAAAGTCAACGCTTTGACGACGTAAACGTCATTCAAGTGACCCGCGAGTTGCACAACAACCAAGAGAAGGTCGTTTCTGAACGTTCAAAATGGCTCTGAGCACTATGAGACTTAACTTCGGAGGTCGTCAAGTCCCTAGAACTTAGAACTATTTAAACCTAACTAACCTAAGGGCATCACACACATCCATGCTCGAGGCAGGATTCGAACCTGCGTCCGTAGCAGTCGCGCGTTTCCAGACTGTAGCGCCTAGAACCGCTCGGCCACACCGACCAGCTTGTATGAACGTTATGTGCTTTGTACTCAAGTGGGGGAACACTATGTAGAATACCAGACACTCCAAAACCACCATCCCAACTTTTTTGTACTTTATATTAATCCACATTTGGACAGACATGGTATGTCAGTCGCGAAGGATCACAAGACCAGTTGAGACCTATTCTACACAATTTACAGAACTCCAAACAGACAAGTGTTTTCTTTTAAGGATGTGACCAATATTGTGTCCAGTGAATTTATTTCCCTCTAAACAAAAAGTATTTTGTTATGGAACTGCGTACCTAGAAACGGCGGAGGGGCTCCGTCCCCGCCCTAGCCCTCAGTGGTACACAACCACACAACAGGCTACCGCAGTCCACTCCACCCCACCGCTGCCCCACACCGAACTCCAGTGGACCCCTCTCCCTACACCCCACCCATCTCCCCCGGGTAACGTCTCACACTAGACGAGTGTAACTCCAATGTTTGCGTGTTAGAATAATTACAGTGTACGCGTACGTGGAGAAAATGTTTGCGCAGGAATCGCTGACATAGTGTAACTGAGGCGGAATAGGGGCAACCAGGCCGCATTCGCCAAGGCAGATGGAAAACCGCCTTAAAAACCATCCAAAAACTGGCCAGGACACCGGACCTCGACACTGTTCTGCTGGGCAGATTCGTGCCGGGGACCGGCACGCCTTCCCGCCAGGAAAGCTGTGCGTTAGATCGCACGGCTAACCGGGCGGGCCATAGTAAGTATTAGTTTCAGTTGCAAGTTGGAAGACAGCAAACGTTGCTCGTGAACACCGCCTAAAGGACTCACACAGTAACAAAATATTCCTGTTGGCTACGGAATCACAGATTGACCCTTACAGGTCGCGCGGAGTGGCCGCGCGGTTCAAGGCGCCTTTGTCACGGGTTGCACCGGCTCTCCCGCCGGAGGTCCGAGTGCTCCCTCGGGCATGGGTGTGTGTATTGTTCTTAGCATACGTTACTTTAAGTTAGTTTAAGTAGTGTGTAATTCTAGGGACCGATGATCTCAGTAATTCGGTCCCTTAAGAATTCACACACATTTGAACATTTTGACACTTACAGGTATACTTGTGGAAGTTCCGGTTCGTTAACTTTGTCTTCATTGTACGCCCTAAAGCAAGTTTGTGGCCACGTTGTCAGCTCTGAATGATCGAAGCTCCGCCTGGGCCTTGTATTGCCGACGCCGGCAAAAAGCCGTCCGTCGCGCATGGCTGGTTAACTGGCCGGCCGCTCCCGTGTTTTTGCAGCGCGGGGCCTTAGCCGGCTCTCCTCTTAATGTCTCCTAACGATCGGGCTCTAGCTCGTTACTGATATTCGTGACTCGTCAAAATAATTCTCTCTAATTAGGTTCCCCGAACTGCGTGTGGCGTCCCTTCCCTTCTCCGAGTTCTAGACTTAACACATCGACACCAAAACAAACTGAGAAAAAAAAAAGACTTCAGAAATTAAGAGATTAGCTTAAAATTTGTGTTGATGATAGTGTGTGGACCGTAAAAGGTACGATGGGAAGAACAAACTGATAATAGCTGAGAGCGTGGTAGGGAATTTGGGGCAATGAAATTCCACGTCACACATAGCAACATGTTCGTGATAGCCCTAAACTGAAAGATTTTTGTGCACTGAGCAAGAACAAAGCGTACAGCCTCTCTTATTCCGCGAGAGAACCATTAGCTGTATGTTGTACCTGGATATATCCCAACAATTTCTGATACCGCAGATCGATGAGGATGTCCAAGAACGAAATGTTTACTTCATGCAAGATGGTGCGCCATCCTACTACTTCGCTGACGTCCGGGATTTTCTCAGTGACCACTTTCCAGGTCAGTGGATTGGCCCTGATGCGCCAACTGCATGGCTCCCACTTTCCCCAGATCTGACACCATTCGATTATTTTTAATGGAGATTCGTGAAGGGCATCGTGTTTGTACCTCCTTTGCTGGGTTCTCTTCCGGAACTTAGAGCAAGAATTCACGCCGCCACTAAGCAAGTTACACCTGCAATACTACGACGCATTTGGGGAGAAACTGACTTCCGATGGGATGTGTGCAAGATAACCAACGGAAGCCACATACAACATCTTTAGTTTAAGGCTAAAAAACGTCATGTGTTTCCCTAGAAAGTAACGCTAAATCCAGCTCTATATCTTCTTTCAATAAATTTATATGTATTTTTAAAGCTGTAAAATCCTTTTTGGACATGTCTGCCACGAAGAAAGCAGTTTACAAAAACATCTTCAACTTTTGTAGTCCTGTCTTCTTCGCTTGCGTGTAATATTACGATATATTGTTAATTTTTACTTGTTAACCATCTAACTACAACTGAATGAAACACGCTTTTCCCCTTTATTATCTACAAGGCATTTCAAGTGGCGTATAACACGTACACATTTTTTACAATTTGGTTTACATTTAGGGACAATTTATATACAATAAATGAGAAGCACCAGTTTGCTTTTGTTCTACAATATTACTTTTATTGTGTTAACCGGTTTTCAGCTTACAAGGCCATCTTCAAACATTGCATAAAGTAAATGTCTGAAGATGGCCTTGTAACCCGAAAACTGGTTGACACAATAAAACTAATATTGTAGAACAAAAGCAAACTGGAGCTTTTCATTTATTATAATGTTTTCCACCAAGAACTAACGGAAGATTCTGTTAACATGAATTTATATATAGGTTACAATCACTTGTGGTGGTTGGTTTTTCTAAAGCGTAGTAATATTTTAAATTCACTTACTTGTTCCGTGAATGATTTTCTACATGTTGTGTTTTAGTTCCGTTTCTGGCTCTATTCTTCTTAGAATTGCTATTTGGGTTTTCGTTTCCCACACTTGACAGCGTTAGGAACTGAACGCTTGTTTTGATGCTATGTTTTGGTTTGCGTTGCGGTCTGACAGATGTTATTGCCAAAGATCGAATGTTATTGCCAATTTTCAAGTTTTTTTTGGAGATATGTGTGATGCGGCTGTATATGCGTGTGTGTGTGTGTGTGTGTGTGTGTGTGTGTGTGTGTGTGTGTGTGTGAGTGGGTGGGTGGGTGGGTGGGTGGGTGTGGGTAACAAGAAGGCGGGAGGGAGAGGGAGACAGGAAGGTATAAGTTTGTTTTAATGTGGTTGCATATGCAAGAGGAATAATTTTTGTCTTATCATTTCTTTTATTACGTGTAGTAGGGAGTGTGTACTGATGTGTGTTTGCTCATTTATCACATGTTTGTTCTCACTAATGGCTTTCTGGATGTGGAAGTTTTCTTGCATTTGTGTAAGGTATGCCTTGCAGAGAATAAAGACGACACACGTGTGGCACGAAAATTGCGTTTCATGCAGCTGTAGTTAGATGGTCAACAAATAAGAATTAACAGAACACCAGTTTACAAAACCCTACCTGCACAGAAGTACAGGGTCTACATAAAGTTGTAACGCCGGAAATGCATATCCTCCTATATCCATCTATTATACTTATTTCCTTGTTTTGTTACCTCAAGATATGACGTTTCTGTATATATATATGTCGATGTATAATTGGTTGTTTCGTAAATATTATTTGTATTTTTACGCTGGGTCTTGCCTAGGGAAAACTATGCTATCGAACGAATACATCGATAGGGCGTGTGGAGAACCAAAGTGTTTAGGATCTTTGGTAGTGTTAACTATGCCTCGTGGAGGGCGGGCAGAGCAGAGAGAGTCGGGCTGGAGGAGGGCATTGGAGCAGGTGTGTTGTGTGACGCTCCCGCGAGTTGCCGCGCTTTCGGGGTTTGGCAGCATGTAATTGCGCTCGATTTGCTATGATAGAAGCATTAGCTGGTGCACATCAAGAGCCCGTTTCGCCTGGTGACAGTGTCGAGAAGAAGGCGCGCCAACATCCAGCTTCTGCAACAGCGACGGCCGACAATGAGTGACTGTCGCCACCTCCTCGATCGACGGCTTCAAACCTTCAATCAACCAACAAGGAAGACTGGAAGCACGTAAAGTTTTAGAACTGTGTGGCAGACCTCAGCTTTTAAAATTGTTGCATCACAAAATTACAGCAACTTAGCATGAACCTCTGTTGCTCATTGTCCCAGTTGCATTACCCCGCAGGGTCCCTTCCATTTCCGAAATGAACCCGAGTGTCGTTGAAATTCAGACGCCAGCATTAAAGTAATATCATTCCATTTCGCTGCTTTAATTTCAAAGTTCAGTTAAGGTATTCATAGCTGGCTACCATATCTGGATTACACAAGCACAAATTAAGAGTGCGAGCTTTGTTAGCATGTTTTAGCTACCTGTGACTGCAGATCAGCTTAGTACGGACTAAATGTTCTATTGATAATTGTCCAGAATCATTTAATTCAAGTTAAAAGTTAAATCTCTTATTTCTAAACTGCGTAGATTCAAATAGCTTCTGAAATGATTGTTGAGGTAGCCCAAGACTAACATTATATTACCGAATTTCGTAATGCTTCAGAAACAAAGCTCACTTTTAATTTCAGTCACTAAATTAACTTTCAGTTTTCCGGTTTTATTAATTCTTTTGCTAAATTAAGTCAGAGTGTAGCGAAATTTATTACTTCTGACAGACATTCAGTTTTCACATAACAGATGTCAACATTCAGTTGCCACGCTTCTAGTGCTAATTATATGTGTAATAACCTTTCTTTTTCAATTACTATAGTAATTGTCCATAGGAATGGCGACCGTCATTTCCCCCAAATCTCAAATATCTAATTAACGCCAATTAATTGTTAAAGTAACGACCACACATTTACTTTCTTTATTAACTTTACCCCTTTTCAAAATTAATGTTCACCAGTTGCATTTGCATTTTTCCTTTCATTTAGATGTAACCCTTTCCTCCCTCATTACCGACAGATTAACTTCGGTGACGATTGCTTTTCCCCAATTTCCATTAGGTACACGCGGGTTAATTTTTCACTGTCATTAAGGTCGATAAGTTAGGGGGAGGTTACAAATTTCGGAAACACTTTCAGTTACTTATTGCACAAGAACTAAACATTGTACAGATGTCATACGTATTGCATTTTGAAGAGAAACTTTGAAAGTTTTTTTACAAACATTCGATATGCGAACCATGAGTGATCCAGCAGACGTCAATACGGTAATCGAATTCTTGCCATACTCGTCCCAGCACGGCATCGTCGACTGTGGCAGTCGCTTCCCGTATTCTCTACCGGAGCTCTGCTAAGTCACGCCGTAGAGGAAGTACATACACCAGATCTTTAATGCGTCTGCAAAGACAAAGGTCACACGGAGAGAGATCTAGTGATCGGGAAGGCCATTTCACGAAACAGCTGTCCCCTTCTGTAGCTCCACACATGAATTCGCCATGTTTGCAACTAGCGCTTACTATCGGCAAATTACCAAACTACGCTGTGGAGGGATACATGGGAAACAACTTTCAGCGTTTCTATTCAAAATGACATATGCACGATATCTGTACAATGTTCGGTTCTCGTGCAATAAATAACTGAAAATGTTACCGGACTTTATGTACACCCTGTATTACTCCTCAGTCTGGATCCTTTCAAAAAATCAGGTATAACTGAATGAAAAATACAGAAACTCCAAAGAACAGCACTGCGTTTCGTCACAGGTTCGCTTAGCAAGCTCGAAAATGTCATGGAAATACTCATCCAATTTCAGTGGCACATTCTCCAACAGAAATATTGGGTATTAAAGTTGGATTTATTGTTCAGTTTTCGAGAACGGGCTTTTCTAAAGGAATCAACCTACATTTTACTTCTTCCTTCATATATTTCGCGAAAAGACCAGAGAGGAAAAACTAATGGAACTTGCAGGCTTACCCTACCAACGATTGATCGGTGGTAGAAGAAGTAACTGCTTGCAGATATAGTAAAGACTAAAGTTGACGTCTCGTCACGGTGTATCCGAGAATTTAACGTGGTACTGAGACAATATCACTTTTTATGTAGCCAGGACTCCTACTTGTATTAAAAAAAAAAGCTAGCCTTATACACTCCTGGAAATTGAAATAAGAACACCGTGAATTCATTGTCCCAGGAAGGGGAAACTTTATTGACACATTCCTGGGGTCAGATACATCACATGATCACACTGACAGAATCACAGGCACATAGACACAGGCAACAGAGCATGCACAATGTCGGCACTAGTACAGTGTATATCCACCTTTCGCAGCAATGCAGGCTGCTATTGTCCCATGGAGACGATCGTAGAGATGCTGGATGTAGTCCTGTGGAACGGCTTGCCATGCCATTCCCACCTGGCGCCTCAGTTGGACCAGCGTTCGTGCTGGACGTGCAGACCGCGTGAGATGACGCTTCATCCAGTCCCAAGCACCAAGGCAGAAGCGACTCTCATCGCTGAAGACGACACGTCTCCATTCGTCCCTCCATTCACGCCCTTCGCGACACCACTGGAGGCGGGCTGCACGATGTTGGGGCGTGAGCGGAAGACGGCCAAACGGTGTGCGGGACCGTAGCCCAGCTTCATGGAGACGGTTGCGAATGGTCCTCGCCGATACCCCAGGAGCAACAGTGTCCCTAATTTGATGGGAAGTGGCGGTGCGGTCCCCTACGGCACTGCGTAGGATCCTACGGTCTTGGCGTGCATCCGTGCGTCGCTGCGGTCCGGTCCCAGGCACGTGCATCTTCCGCCGACCACTGGAGACAACATCGATGTTCTGTGGAGACCTCACGCCCCACGTGTTGAGCAATTCGGCGGTACGTCCACCCGGCCTCCCGCATGCCCACTATACGCCCTCGCTCAAAGTCCGTCAACTGCACATACGGTTCACGTCCACGCTGTCGCGGCATGCTACCAGTGTTAAAGACTGCGATGGAGCTCCGTATGCCACGGCAAACTGGCTGACACTGACGGCGGCGGTACACAAATGCTGCGCAGCTAGCGCCATTCGACGGCCAACGCCGCGGTTCCTGGTGTGTCCGCTGTGCCGTGCGTGTGATCATTGCTTGTACAGCCCTCTCGCAGTGTCCGGAGCATGTATAGTGGGTCTGACACACCGGTATCAATGTGTTCTTTTTTCCATTTCCAGGAGTGTATAATTGATAACCGATCTCAGAACCCTCTGTATCGAGCATGGGCCCGTGGCGCGACCAGAAAGAAATACTTTTAACGAATTATCCGTCAGTATTAATAGCGTCATAAGATTGTTCCCTGACAATTCTGTTCTAAAAGTATCGCTGCCGGCTGTCGTAATAATAAATATTGAAGGACAGAATTTTCACTTGGTGTAGTGAAAGGCAACTCCCTGTAAATATGAATAAATGCAAGATAATGGCTATGAATTAGGATAAATAGCCCGATAGTATCTGACTGGAAAGTTAGCGGTGATCATCTTCGGCATACCACATTCAGAAGTGTCATTGGGAAGCGATATGAAGTGGGACGGATATGTAAAGTCAGTATTACGAAAGTGAAACAATTAGATTTGTTGAAGGGTTGCTGATCAAGTGCACTACCGGTTCAATTGGTTCAGATGGCTCTGAGCACTACGGGACTTAACATCTGTGGTCATCAATCCCCTAGAACTTAGAACTACTTAAACCTAACTAACCTAAGGACATCACACATATCCATGCCCGAGGCAGGATTCGAACCTGCGGCCGTAGCAGTCGCTCGGTGCCACGCTGTAGCGACTAGAACCGCTCGGCCACTTCGGTCGGCGCAGTACCGGTACATCTATAAATGTTATCCGCGTACATGACACTAGCGGGATCACTTATGGAGTATTGTTGGAGTATTGGGAATCATTATCAAGTGGGCATGACGACAGACATCGAACGAAAGCATACTTGTGCTTTTGGGATGTTAACAGGTCGGTATAGTTCGCATGAAATAATAAAGGGAATGCTCGAGGTCCTTAAATTGGAATCTCGATAAGGAATCGACCAAGTTCAGGTGTAATATTAGGAAACCTCTATTCGGAAAAAGACTGCACGGCCAATTTACTGCCACATTATATATTATGAGCATAAGACGAGAGATTAAGGCACTCGCAATATATGATTATACACACAGAAATTTCAGCACCAGAAAGGATAGCAAATAGGTAGAATTTGCTTATGGTATGCATATAAGGCATAGTAGGAAGAATGCATGGTTAATTTTGTAAATGATTTGGAACTATACAGGGTGTAAAGTTTAGTACAGAGCAGACATCTCTGTTAAAAGCAACATCTCTAACCTCGTCTGTTAGTGACACATAATTCCGTATCAAGGTAGGTTAGGACAGCGCGGGCAGGATGTGATCCTGCACTACGTTGTTGAAAGATAATCTCACGGCGACCCTAGAGACACTGCCACTGGCCTCAACACATAAGGAATGTAATGGTTGGTGTCCAAATCATCGGCTGTGCGAACCAAAGGCGACCATGTTGTGAACGCATTTGCACCCCATACTACACGTCAGGTCCTAGACTAATGAGACGACGACGATTGTAATCTGTCAGTGCTTGTTTTCTTCAGAGCCTCCACACATGAAAACGTCTGTCAAAATGCTGTACGCAAATCAGGACTCCTATGAAAAGTCAACGCGATCAACCGTTGTCGGCTCTCTCTGTCGCCATAGCACGGGATACAACAACTGACCCTTTACTGCCACTTCACGTTTCTCCCGACGCCATTGTACTGTCCGTGTCGTCACGCGCCTTGCTGTAAGAAAGCGCATTTCCTGACTCAAGTCACGTCACGCGACTCTAACGTCCTTCACGGCCGAGCAAACACTGTGTTTGTCGTCTCAGAGGCCAGTCGCATGAAGCCATTGACATCCCTCAGATTCACAAGATAATTGTGAGATGCGGAACAACGCGAGCAGCAATATACACTATGTGATCAAAAGTTTCGGGACACCTGGCTGAAAATGACTAACAAGTTCGTGGCGCCCTGCATCGGTAATACTGGAAATCAATATGGTGTTGGCCCACCCTTATCCTTGATGACAGCTTCCACTCTCGCAGGCAAACGTTCAGTGAGGTACTGGAAGATTTCTAGGGGAATGGCAGCCCATTCTTCACGGAGTGCTACAGTGAGGAGAGGTATCGCTGTCGGTCGGTGAGGCCTGGCACGAAGTCGGCTTTCCAAAACATCCCAAAGGTGTTCTATAGGATTCAGGTCAGGAATCTGCACGCTAGTCCATTACAGGGATGTTATTGTCTGGTAACTACTCCGCCACAGGCCGTGTTTTATGAACAGGTGATCGATTGTGTTGAAACATGCAGTCGCCATCGCCGAATTGCTCTTCAAAAGCGGGAAGCAAGAAGGTGCTTAAAACATCAGTGTAGGCCTGTGCTGTGACAGTGCGGCGCAAAACTACAATATGTGAAAAACACGACCACTCCATAACACCACCCCCTCCGAATTTTACTGTTGGCACGGTACACGCTGGCAGATGACATTCACTGGGCATTCGCCATACCCAAACCTTGCCATTGGATCGCCGCATTGTGTACGTTGATTCGTCACTCTTCACAACGTTTTTCCTCTATTCAATTGTCCGATGTTTACGCTCCTTACACCAAGCGAGGCATCGTTTGGTATTTACCGGCATGATATGTGGCTTATGAGCAGCCACTCGACAATGAAAACCAAGTTTTCTCACCTCCCGCCTAACTGTCATAGCACTTGCAGTGGATCCTGGTGTATTTGGGAATTCAAAAATCGTTCAAATAGCTTTGAGCACTATGGGACTCAACTTCTGAGGTCATAAGTCCCCTAGAACTTAGAACTACTTAAACCTAACTAACCTAAGGACATTCATGACCGAGTCAGGATTCGAACCTGCGACCGTAGCGGTCTCGCGGTCCCAGACTGTAGCGCCTGGAACCGCACGGCCACACCGGCATTTGGGAATTCCTGTGTGATGGATTGGATAGATGTCTGTCAATTACGCATTGCGATCCTCTTCAACTATCGACGGTCTCTGTCAGTCAACAGACGAAGTCGCCTGTACGCTTTTGTGCTATATGTCTCCCTTCACGTTTCCACTTCACTATCACATCCAAAACAGTAGACCTAGGGATGTTTAGGAGTGTGGAAATCTCGCGTACAGAAGTATGACACAAGTGACAGCCAATCACCTAACCACGTTCGAAATAAGTGAGTTCCGCGGAGCGCTCCATTCTTCTCTCTCACGATGTCTAATGACTACTGACGTCGCTGATATGGAGTACCTGGCAGTAGGTGACAGCACAATGCACCTAATAAGAAAAGTGTGTTTTTGTGGGTTTTTGATCACATAGCGTAGCAGACTGATCAACCTTCGCATCGATAGGCCACAATTTTGCCGCTTTCGAAGTGCAACACGTGTTGGTTGATTTTGTTCCTGATTAAAACGGCATAATGATCGTATCATACACAACTTACATTCTATGTGATTTTGTAACGAGAAACCAGCTGATCCTTTTCCTGCAGACTGTTTCTTGCTGTTGCACTGAAATGTAAACCTGTGTTACTAAGTACCCAACTCGGTTCATGATGCATGGTTGCCTGTTTAACGTCTTCCAGTGGCAACAACTATTTTATTTTCAGCATTTTTTACAGTTATTGACTAAATTTATAAATTTAAAATGATGGTATTACTTAATGATTAAGAGGTACATGTTGTTGTTGTTGTCTTCAGTCCTGAGACTGGTTTGATGCAGCTCTCCATGCTACTCTATCCTGTTGAAGCTTCTTCATCTCCCAGTACCTACTGCAACCTACATCCTCCAGAATCTGCTTAGTGTATTCATCTCTTGGTCTCCCTCTACGATTTTTACCCTCCACGCTGCCCTCCAATACTAAATTGGTGATTCCTTGATGCCTCAGAACATCTCCTACCAACCGATCCCTTCTTCTGGTCAAGTTGTGCCACAAACTTCTCTTCTCCCCAACCCTATTCAATACTTCCTCATTAGTTACGAGATCTACCCACCTAATCTTCAACATTCTTCTGTAGCACCACATTTCGAAAGCTTCTATTCTCTTCTAGTCCAAACTATTTATCGTCCATGTTTCAATTCCATACATGGCTACTCTCCATACAAATACTTTCAGAAATGACTTCCTGACACTTAAATATATACTCGATGTTAACAGATTTCTCTTCTTCAGAAACGCTTTCCTTGCCATTGCCAGTCTACATTTTATATCCTCTCTACTTCGACCATCATCAGTTATTTTGCTCCCCAAATAGCAAAACTCCTTTACTACTTTAAGTGTCTCATTTCCCAATCTAAGTCCCTCAGCATCACTTAATTCGACTACATTCCATTATTCTCGTTTTGCTTTTGTTGATTTTCATCTTATATCTTCCTTTCAAGACAATTGAAACGTCCCCTTAGAAAAATTATACAAGACTGTGCTTAAACTGACACACAATATTTTTAGCGCAACGCAATCTGACTTTCAAAAATCCCTACAGAAGAATGGCCCTGACTAACATTAATCTATACGTTTCACAAATCACTTACCTCACAAAAATCTGGTTACTAGAACTACTGCAATACAGCGAGCACTACTACTGCCAGCTAAATAAAAGTTTCAAACTACGGAAGTCACTAACTACTGATAGGCACAGTTAGCAAATGAAAGATTTTAATAGAGAACAAACAATGTATTTACCTTTATAGTCATAATATATATATATCAGTTCATGACACCAATTCTTACAAATTTCAAAACTCCGCCATCTCTCTCCCCACGTCCACCACTGCTGGCGCCTCACCTCCAACTGTGCAACGCTACGTGCTGTTAGCATCCAGCTGCCCAACACTACAATGGCGAGTATTACAACAATGCCAAACAGCCACTGACTGCACACAGCACAGCCATTGTTTTTTTTATACAGAGCGCTGCGTGGCGTTACCAATAAGAAAACCTAAAGAGCCTACTTACATAGCCCCCATGCTCCCCACAAAAAAATTTACAAATTGTTTTGGGCAGTGGCCAATACAGATTTGAAAAATTTTTTCATAATTATGATTACAATAGCAAAGAAATCAAATGCACACACTTATTGATACAATGTTGGTCAAAAGCTAAAATTTTCTCACAGTCCTTATAATTCAACACAGTAAAATAGCAGTGTTTTTCTCAAAGACTGAGCAATAAAAGAAAATGCACACGGAAGTAGTGGATTTCCATGCAGTCTTGAAGAAGTAGTGTTGTCCTTCCAACGAAAAGACAGTGCTGACTCTTGACATGCAGACAGGTAATGGGCCACAACAGAGCAAACCCACAGCAGAGTCAGTCGAAGTTTTGAAGAATTTTGGTAGGTAGGTCAACACAGAGTAGACCCATTGTAGTTCTGGTAGAGATTATGGTATTGGTGGGCCACCAGAGGTGCAGACCCACTGCAGTCCTTGTAGAGATAACGGTTTTGGTGGGTCATCAAAGGTGTAGACCCACTGTAGTCCTTGTAGAGATGGCCAGCAGCCATCTGTTTGACTGTGCAGGGGCACAATCACCATTGAAGAGTCTTGCAGATAATATAGGATAATACAGCAAGTCCATAACCACCACTTGTGCACTCACAAAAATTGTTTTTGAAATGTCCTTAGAATCAGCAATGCTGTTATCCAGCCCCTTACTGAATTATTAACACACATGCAAACACTATCAGTCCCTGCTTCTCACATATTGTCCATATACTATGGCCAACAGAAATGCGTGCAGTGAAATGTAATTTACAAATTACTTAATTTGATGCACTGGTGTCAATTACAATATTATAACATAAGAATACAATAACAAAGGTTCAAAATATATCATTAAAGAACATAAAAATACAGATAACATTTGCAGTAGTACAGGCTTTACAAAAGAATCTAAATAGCAAATACATCAGTGTTACAAAAGTTACGACATAAGTACATACATAAAAGATCAGAATAACTTTTGAAACATCAACTTCACACATGAGCATTACAACAAAACAGAATAAATAATGTGTAAACATCTTTACAAAGTAAATAACATGTTATTAATGCAAATTATATTTGAGGAGAACAGTATTCCTCATCATAGTGAATGTAGCTTAGTATTAGAAAAATTCTGCAACATAAGTCTTATCAGATAAACATATAAAGACCGGTAGAACATAAATACACAAACACATAGTGGGATAACACAAGGAAAGGACAGGGTTTGTTTTCAGTGTAACATTTGGTACTGTAGTCCAACCCAAAACTTCATTCTGTAAATCGTTCGTCATATCTCAACATTTGTTTCCACCAAAAAAATCCTATCAAAGCATGCTTTCTGTATTTATATGTTTACATATATCTTACCTCATCATTTATTTTCCAGTATCTTACCTCATCATTTATTTCCAAGAGAATCCTACCTATACCTGCTTTCTGTACATTTTTCGTATAACCTCTCAGTGCATTTCTTCCAATTCATCGCAACTCATTCTTTTATATAGGCTACCCTTCTCTTAAGCTAACTTAAATCTACTGAGCTCAGATGCTAAACTAAGGGACGAGGAAATGCAGCAGCACAAAACAATTAACACAAACAGCAATGATAAAAAAAATGGAAATTGGCAAAAAAGGCAGCAATATTACAACTAATATAAGGCAATGCGCAGCAAACAAGAAAAATAAATCAGTAATAAAATTGGCTTAACCTAGTAAAACAAAATGACATTCAGTAGCACTATGCATGGCAAACAGCAGCAGCAAATGCTATAACTTATACCGAAACATGACAAAGCTCAAGCAGAAAAAATGTTACACTAAAGACAACAATGCAGATAAGGACAATGTCTATTCACATCTTAATGTCTATGTAATTAAAGTGGTGCACCACAAAAACTAATGCTACAACAAATTACCAAGTACTTGAAAAGAAAATTATATATACAGCTACTGTTATTAGTCGCTTCTTATTGCTCTTTCCATTCCAAGAGCTCCTTTTTCAAAGAATGTGGATCATAAAATAATTATATAATAGATCTGTTGACAGAAAGTGTTCACATTAGCAAATGCATTTAATTTTATTTTATAAAACCAATGCTGCAACACAGCTGGAAAACAGATATCAAATGAAATAAGCAACTATGTACAAAGCATAAAAATATCATTCAATAGTCATGCGACATTTCATAAGTTAGTACAAATTCTCTCAAGTCTTGTAGAAAGGCACTTGTCATAATCATGAGTGCATATGTAACAATGTTTCCAAGAAATAAGCGTATCGTATTTGCGGTGCTTTCTACAAAAGACTGTCAATAGCGAGGATAATGGCCTCTCTTTTTTTTCTTGTGCCTCTGAAAGGCACACACTAATGGCTTGTTTCCAGGTGGCTGTCGCGCAGCTGGGTGCCCACGACGCATTACGCACAGGTGGTCACTTAACTTTCATACCGAAATACACTCCTGGAAATGGAAAAATGAACACATTGACACTGGTGTGTCAGACCCACCATACTTGCTCCGGACACTGCGAGAGGGCTGTACAAGCAATGATCACACGCACGGCACAGCGGACACACCAGGAACCGCGGTGTTGGCCGTCGAATGGCGCTAGCTGCGCAGCATTTGTGCACCGCCGCCGTCAGTGTCAGCCAGTTTGCCGTGGCATACGGAGCTCCATCGCAGTCTTTAACACTGGTAGCATGCTGCGACAGCGTGGACGTGAACCGTATGTGCAGTTGACGGACTTTGAGCGAGGGCGTATAGTGGGCATGCGGGAGGCCGGGTGGACGTACCGCCGAATTGCTCAACACGTGGGGCGTGAGGTCTCCACAGTACATCGATGTTGTCGCCAGTGGTCGGCGGAAGGTGCACGTGCCCGTCGACCTGGGACCGGACCGCAGCGACGCACGGATGCACGCCAAGACCGTAGGATCCTACGCAGTGCCGTAGGGGACCGCACCGCCACTTCCCAGCAAATTAGGGACACTGTTGCTCCTGGGGTATCGGCGAGGACCATTCGCAACCGTCTCCATGAAGCTGGGCTACGGTCCCGCACACCGTTAGGCCGTCTTCCACTCACGCCCCAACATCGTGCAGCCCGCCTCCAGTGGTGTCGCGACAGGCGTGAATGGAGGGACGAATGGAGACGTGTCGTCTTCAGCGATGAGAGTCGCTTCTGCCTTGGTGCCAATGATGGTCGTATGCGTGTTTGGCGCCGTGCAGGTGAGCGCCACAATCAGGACTGCATACGACCGAGGCACACAGGGCCAACACCCAGCATCATGGTGTGGGGAGCGATCTCCTACACTGGCCGTACGCCTCTGGTGATCGTCGAGGGGACACTGAATAGTGCAAGGTACATCCAAACCGTCATCGAACCCATCGTTCTACCATTCCTAGACCGGCAAGGGAACTTGCTGTTCCAACAGGACAATGCACGTCCGCCTGTATCCCGTGCCACCCAACGTGCTCTAGAAGGTGTAAGTCAACTACCCTGGCCAGCAAGATCTCCGGATCTGTCCCCCATTGAGCATGTTTGGGACTGTATGAAGCGTCGTCTCACGCGGTGTGCACGTCCAGCACGAACGCTGGTCCAACTGAGGTGCCAGGTGGAAATGGTATGGTAAGCCGTTCCACAGGACTACATCCAGCATCTCTACGATCGTCTCCATGGGAGAATAGCAGCCTGCATTGCTGCGAAAGGTGGATATACACTGTACTAGTGCCGACATTGTGCATGCTCTGTTGCCTGTGTCTATGTGCCTGTGGTTCAGTCAGTGTGATCATGTGATGTATCTGACCCCAGGAATGTGTCAATAAAGTTTCCCCTTCCTGGGACAATGAATTCACGGTGTTATTATTTCAATTTCCAGGAGTGTATTTACGACACCAGTTTCCTCTGCAGTGGCAGTCTCATATAAAAAAATTCACAGGTCAAGAATTTGCGTTTCAAATCTGTAGAAACAAAATCCTATAAATATAACAGTGTCTAAAAAATTTTCGCCAGCATAGTGATACATTCACGCATATACACACATTTCATAACTCTTAAAGTACGATTCTCGGTTTCCAACATCCTTTTTCACAAACCAGAGTCCCTAACCACTACTCTTTATTCCTTACCTTATTCGTTGACACTTCTTCAATATTTCATCATAACAGATACATAGCATAATCAAATAACTCATATAGCATCGGCTTATTGACCATAAACATACCACAACAGCATAATACACATAGTCATCGTATTAATATCATTTGACCATAAACATACCACAACAGCATAATACACATAGTCATCGTAATAATAACATCATAACACCTCAGTCAACTCTCAAAATCGTCGTAGCTTCCTCCAATAATTTCAAAACCTAAAAAAAAATTCTCTGCTCATGTCAAGTGTCATCTGCCTCAAACGTACTTTAAAAATCATGATCCCATCCAAATACATCATTCAAAGCTCTCATAGTATCACAATGGTTCTGAAAAAGTATGAACATTTCACAAAGTACAGAAAAAATACAATTTCATAAGTTTGAATTTATCCAACGGTGTAATTACGTAAACATCTGTCACTGTTGTAGTAAAAGAAATGTTTGTCCCTCTCAGTTAAATGATCAGATAGGTGTGTAATTTATGTGTTAAAGAAATATGGTACCGATGTGTAAAGTTGTATAAGCAAATACCATATTAGCTAGGGCTCCTTGTGTTTGCCAAACACATGGTACACAAAGTAAGCGTGTACCCCCCTGAGGATTAATGTAATTATACCCTCAGGTGTTACAGATTACAGCAATGGAATGAAACGTATCATGGAAAACTTTCTTTGTAATTCAAATATGTTGAAAAATAAATGTTTTAAGTACAAAATTAATCACTCAAATACGTGTACTGTAGCGCTAAACTGTGCGTCTTGTAAGATAATCTCTGTGCTGTAGTAGTGTCGTAGTTATCGTCCTCCGAAATCTAAGTTCTGCACAAGTCAATGTACTGACCTCATGATAAACAAAAGTGAAATGCTTTGCGTATAGATATCGTAGTTACTACGCTTATTGCTGTGATGAAGTAAGTACTGTACTGTAACATATTGTTGTGCTACAGAAAAGGCTGTCTCATTGTCGCTATACCACAAAGTTAATACTAAAACATGTTTTCCTTTCCAGAAGAATTCAGAAAAACTGTGCAGATATAAAACAGATACACCGCAAAAGCACAATGTAAATTGTGTCACACATTAGTAGCGTCGTGATATAATCGTGTAGCTATCAAAGAAACCAAATGCTAAGTCATCTTTAATCTCACAGAAAGTACTTTAAATCCAGAATGTGTTCCCAAGTAAACCAAAATGTTGCATTAAAACCTCATTAACAGTATATGTTCTAAGTATGTAAGCCTTATAGTCGTTACGTAATCGTGCAACTAACAAGCAAGAATGTACAAATAACAACACTATAACAATGCATTCGTAATTTCTGTTTAAAAATGTTCCCTAGGTTGTAGACTGGATAGTTAACTACAAAACATTGTTGCATGTTAACAGTTTCTCAGTGTGACAAAACATACTACAAATGTGAAGTGAAATGTTTTATGGCAAAGACAAACTTAAAAAGCAGATTATCTCTTAATAAACGGTTTTACATGTGAAATTTGGTGTAAACCTTTACTCTTCCTAGTAAGCAGATTGTCAACTGAAAAGCAATTATCATGTGGTTACGGCGGTAAGGAACACTGGAATTTTGCTCAAGGTTAGCTTATGTTATGTTTCTCTGAGCCCGCCGGCGCACGCGGCTGCCTGCGGTGCGAGTCATTGTCTGTGTCTTTATTGGCGCGAGTCGTTAATGGGATTAGGAGACCTAACTTCCACAAATTCACCTTGCCGAGAGGGCCCTGCTCTGTTTGAATCCCGCCAGTTCTGATGCAATTCAGGTCTGTCGTTAAGATCATATCGTCTGTCGTCATGTCGGTAATTTCTGCAATTAATTTCTTGTCGGTCACGTGGTGGAGAATTTCTCCCTGAATCGTAACTGCGCGCTGGACCGTTGCGTCTGAAGTTACTCCGTCTCCCTTGATAATAATTATTTTGGTTCCCGTATTGTCTGTTTCTCTGATTGTGTCTGTGATATTCATTACTACGGAAATGCGATCTTTCTCTGTAATTATTACTACTCTGCCAACGGTTGTCATACGGGTGGTGTCTGTTTTGGTCACGATTTGTATTGTGAGAATAGCCTTGTCGTGTCCAGTTATTATTTCTTTCGTCGCGGAATTGCGACGGATGTGACCTGTAATTGTTGTGTTCCTGTTTTCGCGTTCCGCGATTGTCAGTGTCAATTTCTAATTCTTGTAAGAGTCCCTGAAAAGCTTCAATGTTTCCAGAATGAGATTTTCACTCTGCAGCGGAGTGTGCGCTGATATGAAACTTCCTGGCAGATTAAAACTGTGTGCCCGACCGAGACTCGAACTCGGGACCTTTGCCTTTCGCGGGAAAGTGCTCTACCAACTAAGCTACCGAAGCACGACTCAGGTCCGGTACTCACAGCTTTACTTCTGCCAGTACCTCGTCTCCTACCTTCCAAACTTTACAGAAGCTTGTCTTTGCAACGGCGTGCCAAAATAATATGCCGTAAATGTTCCGGTAATTCGATTAAGCAAATGCAGATGAGTTCTGAGGGGCTGTATGGGTTTGACAGGTACTGATTCTTGTGCAACATGTCTTCAAAATATTTCACAAGACTGGAAAATTCAGATTGTTCGAAATGTTTCATCATCATGATGCCATGTTTTACTCGGTCTTGTGTGGCTTGGGACCAATATGCTGAGAGGAAGGCATGGTAAAATTCTCCTTCACTGTGGCAATCGTGAATGACCGATCGCATTCTTACAGCTGGTTCATTCTCTAAGTAGCCACACATAAATTCTAATCTGTGCTCTAGTGACCAGTAGGGAGGAAAACAATGAGAGGATTGATGGAGCCACGCTTGTGGATGAATGTCGTTGCCAGAATTCTTAAATGTTTTGAATTTACGTGTAGTAATGAACAGCTTATAGTCAAAATCATCGTCTCGACGGGTAGCATATCGGTCATTGTTACGTCGTGTCGGCGGTTCCATCTCAGAATTCGGTGTACCTTGCCAATTTCTTTCATAATTTCCGAAGTGCCCTGTGTTATTATTTTGTGGCTGTTCCGTATTTCTATGTCCCTCTTTCCGTATTGGAGCGCGAGTGTCCTCTGAAATACGTAATTGTTGTATTACCAGTGTCACCTGATCTTGTACTTCCCTGTTTTCTCTTTGGTGTTGCGTACTAATTTGATTCAGACTTTGTTTGAATTTCCTAATTTGTTCGCACTCTTCTGTGTCATTAAAGACTACCGGTTTTGTGTCTACCTTCGTAGATAAATTAGTGAACTGATCCGAAAGTTCGGCTGCTTTCTCCGATTGTGAACACATTTCCTCAGTGTGTTTTTCTGAACCAAGTTTCAGAGTGTCCATTTGTGTTGAAATCGAATCTACTGTGTCCTTTAAGTTTTCCTGAGTTCTTGCAAGTTGCGTAACCGAATCGGTGGATGCAACTGAGTCCATTTTAGCTTGCAAGGTGTCGTGATTTTCACGAACAACAGTTTGCAATTCTTTTATGGCTGCTTCGTGATTCTGTAATGAGTTTTCATGCAGCGAAAAAATAGGTTGAAAATGCTCACAAATTTGTGTTTTTAATTCATTACAGATTTTTTGACATTTCGATTCATTGTTATGTAACTCAGTAGTTAAATCTTCACGTGTTTGTTCAAGTGTGGTGTCTAACTTCCGAAGATTATGTTCCATTGAGTCCAACTGCTGCTGTGTTTGTCTCTGATTTTGTTCCATTGTGTCTAACGTTTGAAGATTATGTTCCATTGTGTCCAACTGTGGCTGTGTTTGTCTCTGATTTTGTTCCATTGTGTCTAACTTTTGAAGCTTTTGTTGTGTTTGTCTCTGATTTTGTTCCATTGTGTCTAACTTTTGAAGCTTTTGTTGTGTTTGTCTCTGATTTTGTTCCATTGTGTCTAACTTTTGAAGATTTTGTTCCATTGTGTCTAACTGTTGCTGTGTTTGTCTCTGGTTTTGTTTCATTTGTTGCATTAATTGCAATAATAATGTATTAGTATCTGGAATCTGATCATCTATGCTTTTCGGCAGTGCATTTGCACCGGCAACATTCACAGTTTGACAAGCAGAAAATGTGTCTCGGCTTATTTGAGAAAACGGTGAGGACGCAAAACCTGAATGTACAGTATTTGCAAGATTGTGTCCTATCATATCGGATTCCTGACGCGAGCTGTTGCCGACCAATCGATCGATAATGCTTCCCTGTTCACTAACTGTTTCACTTCCTACACCATTATTTGCAGCCCGCTCCATTTCCCTATGCACTATTACCAAATTACTACTTTGAACATTTGTGAATTCATTACATGGTGGCGCTAACACATTGCTTTCGTCTTCACTGTCATTTCTCAGTTTACTTTGTAGCCTAGTATTACGTTTTTCACACGCCATTATTGTCACAATATTTCACACGATAACACAGAAAAGCACAATTTGAAGAGCAAAAATAAGAGAACACTACTTGGTGCAACTCTACATGCATGCCACAACTGTTGTACTGTACAACAATGAAAGACTACAACTACAAAGGAAATTCCCTCTATGATTACGCGCTAGCAATAAAAAAAATCTACATTAATTACACAAACTACAAGAAAAAATCAGAAGATTTCAGTGAGGTATCCTCGGCTAAGGGTCGACATATGAAACGCCCCCTTAGAAAAATTGTACAAGACTGTGCTTAAACTGACACACAATATTTTTAGCGCAACGCAATCTGCCTTTCAAAAATCCCTACAGAAGAATGGCCCTGACTAACATTAATCTATACGTTTCACAAATCACTTACCTCACAAAAATCTTGGTTACTAGAACTACTGCAATACAGCGAGCACCACTACTGCCAGCTAAATAAAAGTTTCAAACTACAGAAGTCACTAACTACTGATAGGCACTGTTAGCAAATGAAAGATTTTAATAGAGAACAAACAATGTATTTACCTTTATAGTCATAATATATATATCAGTTCATGACACCAATTCTTACAAATTTGAAAACTCCGCCATCTCTCTCCCCACGTCCACCACTGCTGGCGCCTCACCTCCAACTGCGCAACGCTACGCGCTGTTAGCATCCAGCTGCCCAACACTACAATGGCGAGTATTACAACAATGCCAACCAGCCACTGACTGCACACAGCACAGCCATTGTTTTTTTATACAGAGCGCTGCGTGGCGTTACCAATAAGAAAACCTAAAGAGCCTACTTACACACTGTCAATTCCGTTCAACTGCTCTTCCAAGTCCTTTGCTGTCTCTGACAGAATTACAATGTCATCGGCGAACCTCAAAGTTTTTATTTCTTCTTCATGGATTTTAATACCTACTCCGAATTTTTCTTTTGTTTCCTTTACTGCTTGCTCAATATACAGATTGAATAACATCGGGGAGAGGCTACAACCCTGTCTTACTCCCTTCCCAACCACTGCGTCCCTTTCATGTCCCTCGACTCTTATAACTGCCATCTGGTTTCTGTACAAATTGTAAATAGCCTTGCGCTCCCTGTATTTCACCCCTGCCACCTTTAGAATTTGAAAGAGAGTATTCCAGTCAACATTGTCAAAAGCTTTCTCTAAGTCTACAAATGCTAGGAACGTAGGTTTGCCTTTCCTTAATCTTTCTTCTAAGATAAGTCGTAAGGTCAGTATTGCCTCACGTGTTCCAACATTTCTACGGAATCCAAACTGATCCTCCCCGAGGTCCGCTTCTACTAGTTTTTCCATTCGTCTGTAAAGAATTCGTGTTAGTATTTTGCAGCTGTGGCTTATTAAACTGATAGTTCGATAATTTTCACATCTGTCAACATTCGATTTCTTTGGGATTGGAATTATTATATTCTTCTTGAAATCTGATGGTATTCCGCCGGTTTCATACATCTTGCTCACCAGATGGTACAGTTTTTTCAGGACTGGCTCTCCCAAGGCCGTCGGTAGTTCCAATGGAATGTTGTCTACTCAGGGGGCCTTGTTTCAACTCAGGTCTTTCAGTGCTCTGTCAAACTCTTCATATCTAGCATTTCATCTTCACCTACATCTTCTTCCATTTCCATAATATTGTCCTAAAGTACATCGCCTCTATATACTCCTTCCACCTTTCTGCTTCCCCTTCTTTGCTTAGAACTGGGTTTCCATCTGAGCTCTTGATGTTCATACACGTGGTTCTCTTTTCTCCAAAGGTCTCTTTAATTTTCCTGTAGGCAGTATCTATCTTACCTCTAGTGAGATAAGACTTTATATCCTTACATTTGTCCTCTAGCCACCCCTGCTCAGCCATTTTGCACTTCCTGTCGATCTCTTTTTTGAGACGTTTGTATTCCCTTTTGCCTGCTTCATTTACTGCATTTTTATATTTTCTCCTTTCATCAATTAAATTCAATATTTCTTCTGTTACCCAAGGATTTCTACTAGCCCTCCTCTTTTTACCTACTTGATTCTCTGCTGCCTTCACTACTTCATCCCTCAAAGCTACCCATTCTTCTTCTACTGTATTTCTTTCCCCCATTTCTGTCAATTGTTCCCTTATGCTCTCCCTGAAACTCTATACAACCTCTGGTTCTTTCAGCTTATCCAGGTCCCATTTCCTTAAATTCCCACGTTTTTGCAGTTTCTTCAGTTTTAATCTACATGTCATCACCAATAGATTGTGGTCAGACTCCACATCTGCCCCTGGAAATGTCCTACAATTTAAAACCTGATTCCTAAATCTCTGCCTTACTATTATATAATGTATCTGATACCTTTTAGTATCTCCAGGGTTTTTCCATGAATACAACCTCCTTTCATGATTCTGAAACCAAGTGTTAGCTATGATTAAGTTGTGCTCTGTGCAAAATTCTACCAGGCGGCTTCCTCTTTCATTTCTTAGCCCCAATCCATATTCGCCTACTACGTTTCCTTCTCTCCCTTTTCCTACACTCGAATTCCAGTCACCCATGACTATTAAATTTTCGTCTCCCTTCACTATCTGAATAATTTCTTTTATTTCATCATACATTTCTTCAATTTTTTCGTCATCTGCAGAGCTAGTTGGCATATAAACTTGTACTACTGTAGTAGGTGTGGGCTTCGTATCTATCTTGGCCACAATAAAGCGTTCACTATGCTGTTTGTAGTAGCTTACCCGCATTCCTATTTGCCTATTCATTATTAAACCTACTCCTGCATTACCCCTATTTGATTTTGTGTTTACAACCCTGTAGTCACCTGACCAGAAGTCTTGTTCCTCCTGCCACCGAACTTCACTAATTCCCACTATATCTATCGTTAACCTATTCATTTCCCTTTTTAAATTTTCTGTCCTACCTGCCCGATTAAGGGATCTGACATTCCACGCTCCGATCCGTAGAACGCCAGTTTTCTTTCTCCTGATAACGACATCCTCTTGAGTAGTCCCCGCCCGGAGATCCGAATGGAGGACTATTTTACCTCCGGAATATTTTACCCAAGAGGACGCCATCATCATTTATTCTTACAGTAAAGCTGCATGTCCTCGGGAAAAATTACGGCCGCAGTTTCGCCTTGCTTTTAGCCGTTCGCAGTACCAGCACAGCAAGGCCGTTTTGGTTATTGTTACAAGGCTAGATCAGTCAATCATCCAGACTGTTGCCCTTGCAACTACTGAAAAGGCTGCTGCCCCTCTTCAGGAAGCACATGTTTGTCTGGCCTCTCAACAGATATCCCTCCGTTGTGGTTGTACCTACGGTACGGCTATCTATATCGCTGAGGCACGCAAGCCTCCCCACCAACGACAAGGTCCATGGTTCATGGGGGGAAGAGGTACATTTAACAAAAAATGGTTCAAATGGCTCTGAGCACTATGAGACTTAACATCAGAGGTCATCAGTCCCCTAGGACTTAGAACTATTTAAAACTAACTAACCTAAGGACATCACACAGATCCATGCCCGAGGCAGGATTCGAACCTGCGACCGTAGCAGTCGCTCAGTTCCAGACTGAAGCGCCTGGAACCACTCGGTCACACCGGCCGGCGAACATTTAACACACTAAGACAAGCAAACAGTTAGAAATTGTGTATTTCTCTTAGCCCAGCAATATACCCAAGTTATATTCGCCCAGTATCTGAAAATGGGAGCAGTTAGCGGCTTCCAACGAAATTTACACATAATTTTAAAAGCTTACGAAATATCTTCTCGCTGACGTCCGCCTCCCTATCGGCCTTTCCACGCAGAAAATGATGAAAGGAAAGTAGCTTCACGCTTACTAAATTTTCGCTGTATGCACAATAAAACTTCGGCATCAGGCATGACGTTCTAGTTTATTACTTCTTCACCACTAACTCAGTGAGTAACACATTTCCAGACATACTACCGAATGTACACACAAAATTATATCACTGTACAACACAAAGTTCAGGAGATATGACATCATAAGCACTGAGATACATGAAAAACGAACTTTTGTTGAAAGCTGGCCAGAAATTACCCCGACTAAACTCAAACAGAGTTTGATAACGAAAGCAATTAGCGACTTCCAACAAACTTTAAATAAAATTTCAAATCTGTTCTAAATGTTTTCTCACTCGCGTGATTAACGTCAGATAATTAACACATGAACTCATTCGTAAAGTAATTAGACGTTTGAATCTGCTTCACACATGAAAGGTACTAGTTAAAGTATCGGAGGTGAGGGGTTCCTGGTCATTTACATATTCAACATGTACTACCAGAAGGTGCTGTAAAGTAACATCTCTGTATTTTTTATGTGAGAACTATTAAAGCTTTTTAAATCAAAAAATTATTAACAATCTATATCTTTATTCTTCACGTCTACATATGTATCATGTTATGCATAAGTTCGTAACGTTTTTGTTTCGCATGTTGGTATTCCGGTTGCTTCGTGTTTATTTTTCGAATTTACCGATTGTCATTTTTCATCTGTAGTGCATTGTTGCTACTTGAGTTCACATATTGTCATGCGGAGGTAAAAAAATGGAGCCGTGGACGCCAGAAAATAGAGCGGCAAGTGGAGACAACGGAACACTTCAGACGGATCCTTCACTTTGAATTCAACAGAGGGGTGACAGCAGCGAAGGCAGCCAGAAACAAAGGCACTGAACAACGCACGAAAAGAAAATGTTTTTCTCATTTCAAAATATGTTGAAATGTATGTGAAATCTTATGGGACTTTACTGCTAAGGTCATCAGTCCCTAAGCTTAAACACTGCTTAACCTAAATTATCCTAAGGACAAACACACATACCCATGCCCGAGGGAGGACTCGAACCTCCGCCGGGACCAGCCGCACAGTCCAGGACTGCAGCGCCTTACCGCTCGGCTAATCCTGCGCGGATTTCTTATTCCAAGGGGAATCGTTTTGATATTAGTGAGTCTACACGTCCAGGAAGACTTCCCGGGTTTGATGAAGAAAGTTTAAATGCATTAATCGACAACGATCCATCTCAGTGTGCTCGAAAACTGGTAACGTGATCTGCTGTAATGATTCCACGATCGTACTACATTTTCATGCAGTGAGGAAGGTTCAAAAACCGGGAGTATGTGTAGCGCATTCTCTAAGCCAAAACGACAAAAATTAGCGGGTCCCCATATGTGCATTTCTGCTTACTCACCATCAATGGGCTCGTGAACAACACCGCCCATTCCTCTCCGGTATCGTTACTGGTAACGAGAAACAATGTCTTTATGCTAACGCAAGGAAATAAAGGAATGATTAAGCCAAGTAAAGCAGCAACTCCCCATACAAAGACCTGTGAGCATCTACAAACGATAAAGTTATGCATCTGGTGGAACAAACACAGTGTGTTGTACTACGAATTGCTTCCCCGAGGTGTAAACATCATTTCTGACATTTACTGTCAACAACTGACACGTCTTCTAGACGCAGTCCAACAACAACAAACAGGAAGACTGCGTGAAGTGATGCCAGTCCACGATGACACGCACACACGTTCTGCTACACTGACAAAAAAACATTATGCAGGAATTGGTTGGCAAGTTGTTCCACACCGTCACTAACCACCTGATCTTTGGTCACGAGACTTTCACCTTTAGCGCTAACTGTCAAGCAATCTTCAAGAACTTCCTTTACAGATGGAAATGCGTTGCAAACATGGCTCAACGAGCTCTTCGCCACAAAACCAAGCAATTCCTACATTCGCGAAATCGGAAAGCTATCCCAGCGTTGGCAGACTGTTGTAAATTGTAAATTAGAATACACTATTGATGAGTATAGTCTCTGTTATGTGTATCTGTTTTGTTTATTAAACTTACGGAAAAACGCTACGAACTTATGTCCCAACCTAATATTTCTCAACGTAGTAACCCTGGCTACGAATACGTTTGCCCCTACGAGAGAACCGTTTGTTGATATCGTCACTGTAGAATGTTTGACTTCGTTGACGGAGCCACAACCCCACTTCTGCTTTACACCGCTTCGTCATTGTTAAAGTGAAGTTCACGAAGGTGTTCTTTAAGTTTCGGAAACCGACGAAAATTGGAAGAGGCCAAGTCGGGACAGAACGCAGGATGATCAATGACAGTGAAACCAAGGCGGTGGATTGTTGCAGATGTCGCAGCCCTCGTCTGTGGTCTGGCATTGTCATGCTGAACGATAGCTACACTCTGTGTGTAACTCTTCGACTTCGGAACTCGATTCCAGCAAAGTGTTTCTGACACACCGACATAATTACGTTACAAATGGTTCAAATGGCTCTGAGCACTTTGGCACTTAACATCTGAGGTCATCAGTCCCCTAGAACTTAGAACTACTTAAACCTAACTAACCTAAGGACGTCACACACATCCATGCCCGAGGGAGGATTCTAACCTGCGACCGTAGGGGTCGCGCGGGTCCAGACTGAAGTGCCTAGAACCGCTCGGCCACACCGGCCGGCAATTACGTTACAGGTTGCTATGTTAGGTCCTACAATTCGGAGCCCTCTAGCGGCAGAGGTCTGTAAATATACTGACATGAAGAATAAAGATGGAGAATGTTAATAACGTTTGTTTTATTTAAGAAGCTTTAACAGGTTTAACATAAAAAATTCGGAGACATTACTTTTCAGCAGGCCCTCGTATATTTTGCGCTACTATGATCTGTTTTAAATTCATTTGCCTGGTGTTACATATTTAATGGTCTGTTGTGCAACTATAGCAAGTTTCATAACCGATCTCCGCATCGATGCAGTGGTAGTACAGCTTCCAATACGGAGCAGTCTATAAATACAAGTTGTGCTCAGTAAGTAATGTAGAACTTTCTTCTCTCTGCTAATTTCGGTTGAAAAAATGCAGAATTTGTTGCGGGACATCGTAGAATACTCCTGCTTGAGCCCCGATAATTTCATCAAGTTCCGGTAGGTGGCGGTGCTATACGCAGTCTGGAAAAGTGGCATCTGTTACGTAGGTGCGTTCCAAGCAGGGAGCTGTCATCAAGTTTCTCTTGACGGAAAACCAGAGCATCGAAGATATTGATAGGCGCTTGTAGAATGTCTGCGGAGACTTGGCAGTGAAATAAAGCAAGGTGAGTCATTGGGCGAGGTTTCTGTCAACATCGCAACAAGATCGCGCACACCTGTTCGATCTCTAGCGAGCCGGCCGGCCTCATACAGCTGTGACTCCTGTAGCGTTGGACCCTGCGGACACTCATTCGTGCTTGATGATGGATCGTGATCAAATACCTCGCTGCACAACTGGACGTCTCTGTTGGTAGTGCTGACACTGTCGCCCACCAGTTGAGGTACTCAAAGACGTGCGCCTGGGTGCAAATATCAATTGTGAAGTGCATTGTGCTGCCCTCGGAAACGGCCTTGCCGCAGTGGATACACCGGTTCCCGTGAGATCACCGAAGTTAAGCGCTGTCGGGCGCTGTGGTCGGCACTTGAATGGGTGACCATCCAGGCCGCCATGCGCTGTTGCCATTTTTCGGGGTGCACTCAGCCTCGTGATGCCAATTGACGAGCTACTCTACCGGTCAAGATTACCATGATAACGACCGGGAGAGCGGTGTGCTGACCCCACGGCCCTCCTATACGCATCGTCTACTGAGGATACACGGCGGTCGGATGGTCCCGGTAGGTCACTCGTGGCCTAGAGACTGGTGCTTTTTTTGCTGCCCCCAGTAAAGTGAAAAACGACTGCAGCGTGTTTGTGGCCACAAAAATGAGAACGAACTTTTTCTTCTCAATGGCAACGCAAGGCTTCGCACAAGTCTGCACACCCGAGAGTATCTCACAAAACTTCACTGGACTGCTCTTCCTTATCCAGTCTACAACCCGGATCTCGCACCCTCCGACTTCCATCTGATCGGCTCAATAATGGATGCAGTCCGTGGGAATCAGTACGTGGATGATGGGGAAGTTATTGATGCAGCAAAATGTTCACTCCGACGTCGACCAGTGGAGTTGTACCATGCGTGCATACAGGCCCTCCGATGAAAGTGGCCTATGGCCGTCGCACCGAACGAAGACTATGTTGAAAAATAGGGTTTTGTAGCCGAAAGAGTGAGAATAATACGCTGCATTGGATTCCCGAAGAAAACAAACCTGCTTTCAGGAAAAAAAAAAGGTTGCATTACTTATCGAACGCTGCTTGTAGTTCAGACGATAACAAAGTCATATGAGGCACAGTGACGTGGCCACTGCTGCAGAGGATACTGGGGACGACGGGGAAGAGGCTGCTCCGGAGGGTTGCCCGTGACCGTGCCCGTGATATCACCTGGCGGACGATGGCTCCCCGGCCGGTAAAGCCCGGTAATTGGCTTGCAGGAGATTTACCAGGGGGACTCGGGGGAGCGGCGCTTCTTGCCTCCCCTGCTCCTTGGCCGTCCTGCCGCCCCCTGCTTTCCCACAGGAAACCCCAGCAAGAGCCCCGCCTCAGAAGCCTCCTCCTCCTCTGGCGTCGCCGTCTTTGCCGCCAGGCTGGGGCTTTATGAATCAACTAATTGCGCTCCATCTCTCTTGTAATTATTAATAAAGAAAGTAGCCCCTCAGGCCTAAGGCTCGCTAAGACGTTGCTTATTCGGATTAGCGAAGGGCTTAGAATCCCTTTACCCCCGAAGCACAGCAAGCCGAAGTGAGACCTGGCTTGTCGTTTGCGTAACTTCAGATTAACTGATTAATATCTCCGGTGTCATCCTCCTGATATCTCAGAAATGGGCCTTATTATAGGGTTATATCGAGTGAAAAAAATCTTCAGTTTTTATGGTATCAAAAGGGGATCGTACATTTAGTTATTACCGTAGAATTACATCTGTACTATGCACTGTAGCAAACGAGGGACTACGGCGGCCAGCCGGACCGCGACTGGTTTGTATCCGGCCCGCGGAAGAAATTCGCGGGAGAAAGCAAGCGAGGCGTTCGCTTTGTACTCGGCACGGGACGCATTTTCAAATATTTCGGTTACACTCGGTTCGCCTCAAGCCTGCATCTCATGATGCAGACCGGTGAAACTTTCGCATACTACACCTGCATCTACATCTACATCCATACTCCGCGAGCCACCCTACGGTACGTCGCGGTAGTTGTTCAATACCAATACTAGTCGTTTCCTTTTACTGTTCCACTTGGGATAGAGCGAAGCAAAACCGACTACATATTTCCCACCGTATGGCCTCTAATTTCTCGTATCGTATCTCTGTGGCCCTTATGCGAAATTTATTGGCGGCAGCAGACTCGTTTTGCAGTCACCTTCAATTGCTGGTTCTCCAAATTTTCTAAATATTGTTACTCAAATTGTTCTAATGGCTCTAAGCTCTATTGGACTTAACATTTGAGGTCATCAGGCCCCTAGACTTAGAAATATTTAAACCTAACAAACCTAAGGACATCACACACATGCATGCCCGAGGAAGGATTCGAACCTGCGACCATAGCACCAGCGCGGTTCCAGACTGAAGCTTCTAGAACCGCTTTGCCACAGCGCCCGGCTATTGTTTCTCGAAAAGAACGTTGGCTTCCCTCCAGGAATTGTCATTTGAGTTCCTGAAGTACGAGGTGCATTCAAGTTCTAAGGCCTCCGATTTTTTTCTAATTAACTACTCACCCGAAATCGATGAAACTGGCGTTACTTCTCGACGTAAACGCCCTGCAGACGTACACATTTTACACAACGCTGACGCCATGATTCCATGGCAGCGGCGAAGGCTTCTTTAGGAGTCTGTTTTGACCACTGGAAAATCGCTGAGGCAATACCAGCACGGCTGCTGAATGTGCGGCCACGGAGAGTGTCTTTCATTGTTGGAAAAAGACAAAAGTCACTAGGAGCCAGGTCAGGTGAGTAGGGAGCATGAGGAATCACTTCAAAGTTGTTGTTGTTGTTGTTGTCTTCAGTCCTGAGACTGGTTTGATGCAGCTCTCCATGCTACTCTGTCCTGTTGAAGCTTCTTCATCTCCCAGGACCTACTGCAACCTACATCCTTCTGAATCTGCTTATTGTATTCATCTCTTGGTCTCCCTCTACGATTTTACCCTCCACGCTGCCCTTCAATGCTAAATTTGTGATCCCTTGATGCCTCAGGACATGTCCTACCAACCGATCCCTTCTTCTAGTCAAGTTGTGCCACAAACTTCTCTTCTCCCCAATCCTATTCAATACCTCCTCATTAGTTACGTGATCTACCCACCTTATCTTCAGCATTCTTCTGTAGCACCACATTTCCAAAGCTTCTATTCTCTTCTTGTCCAAACTAGTTATAGTCCATGTTTCACTTCCATACATGGCTTCACTCCATACAAATACTTTCAGAAACGACTTCCTGATACATAAATCATATTCGATGTTAACAAATTTCTCTTCTTCAGAAACGCTTTCCTTGCCATTGCCAGTCTACATTTTATATCCTCTCTACTTTGAACATCATCAGTTATTTTACTTCCTAAATAGCAAAACTCATTTACAACTTTAAGTGTCTCATTTCCTAATCTAATTCCCTCAGCATCACCCGATTTAATTTGACAACATTCCATTATCCTCGTTTTGCTTTTGTTGATGTTCATCTTATATCCTCCTTTCAAGACACTGTCCATCCGTTCAACTGCTCTTCCAGGTCCTTTGCTGTCTCTGACAGAATTACAATATCATCGGCGAACCTCAAAGTTTTGAATTTTAATACCTACTCCGAATTTTTCTTTTGTTTCCTTTACTGCTTGCTCAATATACAGATTGAATAACATCGGGGAGAGGCTACAACCCTGTCTCACTCCCTTCCCAGCCACTGCTTCCCTGTCATGCCCCTCGACTCTTATAACTGCCATCTGGTTTCTATACAAATTGTAAATAGCCTTTCGCTCCCTGTATTTTACCCCTGCCACCTTCAGAATTTGAAAGAAAGTATTCCAGTCAACATTGTCAAAAGCTTTTTCCAAATCTACAAATCCTAGAAACGTAGGTTGGCCTTTTCTTAATCTTTCTTCTAAGATAAGTCGTAAGGTCTGTATTGCCTCACAGGTTCCAACATTTCTATGGAATCCAAACTGAACTTCCTCGAGGTCGGCTTCTACTAGTTTTTCCATTCGTCTGTAAAGAATTCGCGTTAGTAATTTGCAGCTGTGACTTATTAAACTGATAGTTTGGTAATTTTCACATCTGTCAACACCTGATTTCTTTGGGATTGGAATTATTATATTCTTCTTGAAGTCTGAGGGTATTTCGCCTGTCTCATACATCTTGCTCACCAGATGGTACAGTTTTGTCAGGACTGGCTCTCCCAAGGCCGTCAGTAGTTCCAATGGAATGTTGTCTACGCCGGGAGCCTTGTTTCGACTCAGGTCTTTAAGTGCTCTGTCAAACTCTTCACGCAGTATCGTATCTCCCATTTCATCTTCATCAACATCCTCTTCCATTTCCATTATATTGTCGTAAAGTGCATCGCCCTTGTATAGACCCTCTATATACTCCTTCCACCTTTCTGATTCCCCTTCTTTGCTTAGAACTGGGTTTCCATCTGAGCTCTCGATATTCATACAAGTGGTTCTCTTATCTCCAAAGGTCTCTTTAATTTTCCTCTAGGCAGTATCTATCTTACCCCTAGTGAGACAAGCCTTTACATCCTTACATTTGTCCTCTAGCCATCCCTGCTTAGCCATTTTGCATTTCCTGTCGATCTCATTTTTGAGACGTCTGTATTCCTTTTTGCCTGCCTCATTTACTGCATTTTTATATTTTCTCCTTTCATCAATTAAATTCAATATTTCTTCTGTTACCCAAGGATTTCTAGCAGCCCTCGTCTTTTTACCTACTTTATCCTCTGCTGCCTTCACTACTTCATCCCTCAGAGCTACCCATTCTTCTTCTACTGTATTTCTTTCCCCTATTCCTGTCAATTGTCCCCTTATGCTTTCCCTGAAACTCTGTAAACCTCTGTCTGGTTCTTTTAGTTTATCCAGGTCCCATCTCCTTAAATTCCCACCTTTTTGCAGTTTCTTTAGTTTTAATCTACAGATCATAACCAATAGATTGTGGTCAGAGTCTACATCTGCCCCTGGAAATGTTTACAATTTAAAACCTGGTTCCTAAATCTCTGTCTTACCATTATATAATCTATCTGAAACCTGTCAGTATCTCCAGGCTTCTTCCATGTATACAGCCTTCTTTATCCGTATTAAAATGGACCGTTTACCAATCGCGGAAAAGGTTGATATCGTGTTGATGTGTGGCTATTGTGATCAAAATGCCCAACGGGTGTGTGCTATGTATGCTGTTAGGTATCCTGGACGACATAATCCAAGTGACCGGACAGTTCGCCGGATAGTTACGTTCTTTATGGAAACAGGAAGTGTTCAGCCACGTATGAAATGTCAGCCATAACCTGCAACAAATGATGATGCCCAAGTAGGTGTTTTAGCTGATGTCGCGGCTAATCTGCAGACAAATTGCATGAGAATCGGGAATCTCAAGAATGTCGGTGGTGAGAATGCTACATCAACATCGATTGCACCTGTACCAAATTTCTATGCACTAGAAATTGCATGGCGACGACTTTGAACGTTGTGTACAGTTCTGCCACTGGGCACAAGAGAAATTACGCGACGATGGCAGATTTTTTGCACGCTTTCTATTTATGGACGAAGCGTCATTCACCAACAGAAGTAACGTAAACCGGCATAATATACACTATTGAGCAATGGAAAATCCACGATGGCTGCGAAAAGTGGAACATCAGCGACCTTGGCGGGTTAATGTATGGTGCGGCATTATGGGAAGGATAATTGGCCCCCATTTTATCGATGGCAATCTAAATGGTGCAATGTATGCTCATTTCCTACGATATGTTCTACCGATGTTACTAAAAGATGTTTCACTGCGTGACAGAATGGCAATGTTCTTCCAACATGATGGTTGTCCGACACACAGCTCGCATGCAGTTGAAGCGGTATTGAATAGCATATTTCCTGACGTAGATTGGTCGTCGAAGCACCATAGTATGGCCCGCACGTTCACCGGATCTTATGTCCCTGGATATCTTTCTGTGGGGAAAGTTGAAGAATGTTTGCTATCGTGATCCACCGACAACGCCTGGCAACATGCGTCAAAGCACTGTCAATGCATGTGCGAACATTACGGAAGGCGAACTACTCGCTGTTGAGATGTATGTCGTTTCACGTATTGCCAAATTCATTGAGGTTGACGGACATCATTTTGAGCGTTTATTGCATTGATGCGGTACTTACAGGTAATCACACTGTAACAGTATGCGTTCTCAGAATTCATACGTTCACAAAGGTACATGTATCACATTGGGAGCCGGCCGTGGAGGTCTCGCGGTTAAGGCGCTCACTCCGGAACCGCGTGACTGCTACGGTCGCAGGTTCGAATCCTGCCTCTGGCATGGATGTGTGTGATGTCCTTAGGTTAGTTAGGTTTAAGTAGTTCTAAGTTCTAGGGGACTGATGACCACAGATGTTAAGTCCCATAGTGCTCAGAGCCATTTGAACCATTTTTTTATCACATTGAAACAACCGAAATAAAATGTTCAAACGTACCTACGTTCCGTATTTTAATTTAAGAAACCTACCTGTTACCAACTGTTCGCTTAATATTGTGAAACATATGTTTGTGACTATTACAGCGCCATCTGTCACAAAGTAAAAAAAGTGGTCCAACTAAAACATTAATATTCCTTTACGTACTACACGAATATGTGATAAAGAATGGGGGTTCCTATTTAAAGAAAAACGCAGTTGATATCCGTTTGACCTATGGCAGCTCCATCTAGCGGGCCAACCATAGCGTCATCTGGTTTCCCCTGTGAAGCTATACAAGTTTCGTTCTTTGTAAATTTTCGTTTGGCGCTTATTTCATGAGATATTGGGCCCGGTCACGATCAATGGACCACCCACTATACATGAAATCGTACCTATATGAGACCTGTAAAGTCTCTGAAATTCTATCATTTCATTTGTATTAGCGTAAGCTACTATGGACAAATGATTGTCACTAACTCTCTGTAAATAGCCGACTAGCTCTAATTTTGCATCGTAGTGTTGTAAAGAAACGTACTGTGTGATCAAAGGTGTTCGTACGTCCTTTTTTAATGCGAGATTGACCACTAGACGTCATGAAAGGGGATCTCGCTTGTGTAAAACGAGCCAGGGAGTGTTGTCTCAGCAGAGATGCAGTAACAGCACAACGGGTCGGTCATGAGAGCTCAATGACTACGAACATGGATAAATACACTCCTGGAAATGGAAAAAAAAACACATTGACACCGGTGTGTCAGACCCACCATACTTGCTCTGGACACTGCGAGAGGGCTGCACGTGCCCGTCGACCTGGGACCGGACCGCAGCGACGCACCGATGCACGCCAAGACCGTAGGATCCTACGCAGTGCCGTAGGGGACCGCACCGCCACTTCCCAGCAAATTAGGGACACTGTTACTCCTGGGGTATCGGCCAGGACCATTCGCAACCGTCTCCATGAAGCTGGACTACGGCCCCGCACACCGTTAGGCCGTCTTCCGCTCACGCCCCAACATCGTGTAGCCCACCTCCAGTGGTGTCGCGACAGGCGTGAATGGAGGGACGAATGGAGACGTGTCGTCTTCAGCGATGAGAGTCACTTCTGCCTTGGTGCCAATGATGGTCGTATTCGTGTTTGGCGCCGTGCAGGTGAGCGCCACAATCAGGACTGCATACGACCGAGGCACACAGGGCCAACACCCGGCATCATGGTGTGGGGAGCGATCTCCTACACTGGCCGTACACCTCTGGTGATCGTCGAGGGGACACTGAATAGTGCACGGTACATCCAAACCCTCATCGAACCCATCGTTCTACCATTCCTAGACCGGCGAGGGAACTTGCTGTTCCAACAGGACAACGCACGTCCGCATGTATCCCGTGCCACCCAACGTGCTCTAGAAGGTGTAAGTCAACTACCCTGGCCAGCAAGATCTCCGGATCTGTCCCCCATTGAGGATGTTTGGGACTGGATGAAGCGTCGTCTCACGCGGTCTGTTGCTGATTGGCTTAAAGGTGTGGCTAATAACACAATTTATTGAACGTATTTGGCTGCTACGAAATCAGTAGTCGACCGGCAGCCGTCCGGTGTGTAATGGACGAAGTTGTGGACACTTTGCGGTGTCGGTGAAGTCCCAAGGCTGTTGATTGTATTAAGTCCACAGCGAGTGGTCCTCTGTGATCAGTAACGTTGCCTGTGTGTGCAGAAAGTTTGGAAGAAGTTCGCAAGTACGCCCCACGTGAGGCCGAGAAATTTGGCTAGCTCTTTTGTTGGAAATTGCGAGGAGCGTTAGAAATGGATGCACACCTTCACTTAAGTTATTTTGATTATAGCAGTACTTCTCATATTCCAAAATCTGGAAATATTTTTTCCACTGTTACACACACATCAACAATAGTTTTACATTAACCCTTTATTTCGAAATTCATTGCACAGAAAGTTAAGTAAACCTTTCTTTTACTGCTGTAGTAAAGTGAACTAATATATCATGTGTTCTAATTTGATGAGCCTTACCCTAGAGCAATTACAGAAACCACTGTTGTGGATAGACGAAAGTAGTTTCCTCTTTCGCAAGAGTGTTCACGATAACATGAGTTATTCATCAATATGGAACTATCACCAAAACCTTGGTGATACTGTCCCACTATTTGTTGCAGACGCTCTTACCTGTACTGTAAAGTAGTAAGATTGCTCTCGGCAACCACAGAGGTTTAAGGTGGCCACATGTGATGTCACCACAAAGCCTCAGGCCAACACCAACTTGTTGCAAATGTGAGACACAGTAATGGTGGCTTCGATATTATCGGGTTGTCTCCATACAAGTTATGTGCTATTATCTGGGTAGAGTCAGACCCGAGTTTCTTCCATAAACAACACAGTCTGCCAATCGTGGGGTGTCCATTGTGCCTGAAGGATGGCCCACCTATAACAGAGTGCTTCTTGTTGTGGTGTACAACGTCCTGCTTAGTATGATAGTCGGGAATGGTATGCACATCATGCAATCGTCTCCTACACGGCGTCCTGTAGCCTCTCCGAACGCTGAATTCAGTTCTGGAGCAAACAGCCCACCCCACGGTTCTTTTGACCCAAAAGTCATAGATATTGATCGTCCTGTGCAACTGTCGAGATTGGACAGACAGTGAGGCGTAACGCCTCAACACTACCTGCCATCGGGAACCAATTCTTTGCCTATGCCACATCACTTTGACATCGGTGTACATGTCGAGCAACATGCTTCACTAAGCACAACATGATGATACGGACGCGATCATTGGTCGCGATTGGCCTCCCTGGCACGATGTTCACTGTACTGTTCCACAGATTTTTGTAAGGCGGCCTTACGAGTGGTTTACATTGATGTAACGGAAGTCATGGGATACCTCCTAATATACTGTCGGAGCTCCTTTCTTCCGGCGTAATGCAACAACTCGACGTGGCATGGATCCAACACGTCGTTGAAACCACCGTAGAACTACTGAGTCATGCTCCCTATACAGTAGTCCATAATTGTGAAATTGTTTCCGGTGCATGATTTTGTGCACGAATTGACCTCTCGATCATGTCCCATAATTGTTCAATAGGACCCGATATGGATGGCCAAATAATTCGCTATAACTGCAAAGAATGTTCTTCAAACAATAAGCGAGTAATTGTGGCCAGGTGATGGGGTGCATTCTCATCCATAACATGAAATCCGTGAATGGCCGCAAATGGTCTCCAAGCGGCCGAACATAAACATTTAAAGTCAATGATCGATTCAGTTGGTCCAGAGGACCCAGTCCATTCCGTGTAAACACAGCCTACACTACTATGGAGCCGCTACCAGCTTGCACATTGTCTTCAGAATGAGATTTTCACTCTAAAGGGGGGTGGGAGAGGGGGGTGTGCGCTTGCGCTGATATGAAACTTCCTGGCAGATTAAAACTGTGTACCGGACCGAGACTCGAACTCGGGACCTTTGCCTTACGCGGGCAAGTACTCTACTAACTGAGCTACCCAAGCACGACTCACGGCCCGTGCTGCAGGCGTTAAAGTGCTATTAGCAAACGCACTCACGTCGGTCCTCTGCTGCAGTAGCTCATTTACGCTACGTTTCGCCGCACTTCCTGTCGGATACGTTCGTTGTACGTGCCACATTGATTTCTGTGGTTATTTCACTCATTGTTGTTTGTCTGCTAGCACTGATAACTCTACACAAACGCTACTGCTCTCGATTGTTAACTGAAGGCCGTCGGCACTGCGTTGTCCGTGGTGTGAGATAATGCCTGAAATGTGGTATTCTCGCCACACGCTTGACACCGTGGAATTCTCTGACGACTTCCGAAATCGAACATTCCATGTGGCTACCTCCAAGTACCATTTCGCGTTCAATGTCTGTTAATTACCGTCGTGCTGCCGTAATCTTGTCGGAAGCATTTACAAATGAATCAGCTGAGTACAAATGAGAGCTACGCCAGTGCACGGCACTTCATACCTTGTATACGCAGAACTGTCGTCATTGTATTGTATTGTCACCTCAGAGTAATTTTAATTAAAACGCTGCGACTCATTCGAATGTGGCGTTCTTCCTGTCGTAGCGCTCATGGCAAACTGCGTGTATGTTTGCAGACAACTTCAAGGGTAAACTTCCGATCGGTACAGGAGCAGGCACAAAAGCAACACACATGCACGACATAACGCGTTAATGCAACAGTTTTGTTGATGAGTTTATTAGAGCTATTCCGTTACTTGCGTATCCGCGTGGGCTTTACTCACACACTGATTCTTCAACGTGGGAACATCGATTGTATGTCGAATGACTGGATAGAAATATCTGCCGGAAAGATTCGAGATCATGCTGCTTTCGTAAGCGATCCATTAAGAAAGAGTTTTAATTAATATTGCGTTACTGCGTGAAACTATTAACGCCCATTAAGAAACTCTCTTATGTTTACCGTCACCTGTCGAGTAGAGAACGTTGCCGCTTCCATGATTTACTCGCAAGTGTTGACGGTATGCGAGAGTGCTTATTGAATAATGACCGCTAATGAAACTCTACAAGGCGGCTGCTACCGTGAATGCGTCTTTCCACGCGCCGCAAAGGGAAAAAGGAAGACAAGGGGAGCCGGGCAATTGGTATTTGTTAGCGTCCGCGGGGCGTATACAAAGTACACAATTACCCCGAGCCGCCGTAAATCCGTCGCAGCGGCGTCGGGCGTCGTAAAAGTCCCGCGAGTAACGAGGCGGCCCTTAACGAGTGCTGGACCGGCCGCACAGCACAGCACGCCATGGCGCGGCTCGGCTCCACCAGACGCGGCCCGCAGATCGATTATCAGCGCGGTCGACGCAGTTTCTCACAGCACGGCACGCCTCGCGATCGCCCAGGGGCACCAGAAGCAAGGCCTGCCCCGCTCCCTCAGGAACCACAACTCGCCCACAAACTTCACCGCGCGCCCTCCCCGGCACGCTGAACGCCCGCAGGAATATCAGCACCGCACCACAGGCGGAAACAAACAGCCACCAACGTACCTATATCAGTCCCTCAAGGTGCGAACACAGTTACGAGCCGAGGAGCTCACGAACCGCTCGCGATAACGGCGCTCGCCAAGTGTTTGTTGCCCACGACCGGCAAGCTCGGAGCGCGCTACCAGCTACGGCTATTTGTTTTTTTTTTTTGTCTTTTTTTTCCTTTATCGAGCACAAAGGGGGCTCACATTCGTTGGGCACGCCACTGTGTCGTAATCACGCTCCCGGCGACTCCTGAACTTCCACTCTTGAAGAATACGGTTCGCAAGAATGCTCAGTCGACGTTTGCCGCGCCTCTTTCTTCCCCGAGCAGCTCTCGTTGCTCACAGCCACAAAGTGACAATTACTATATGAAAAAATAAACGTAAACTACCCTCCTGGAAATGGAAAAAAGAACACATTGACACCGGTGTGTCAGACCCACCATACTTGCTCCGGACACTGCGAGAGGGCTGTACAAGCAATGATCACACGCACGGCACAGCGGACACACCAGGAACCGCGGTGTTGGCCGTCGAATGGTGCTAGCTGCGCAGCATTTGTGTACCGCCGCCGTCAGTGTCAGCCAGTTTGCCGTGGCATACGGAGATCCATCGCAGTCTTTAACACTGGTAGCATGCCGCGACAGCCTGGACGTAAACCGTATGTGCAGTTGACAGATTTTCAGCGAGGGCGTATAGTGGGCATGCGGGAGGCCGGATGGACGTACCGCCGAATTGCTCAACACGTGGGGCGTGAGGTCTCCACAGTACATCGATGTTGTCGCCAGTGGTCGGCGGAAGGTGCACGTGCCCGTCGACCTGGGACCGGACCGCAGCGACGCACGGATGCACGCCAAGACCGTAGGATCCTACGCAGTGCCGTAGGGGACCGCACCGCCACTTCCCAGCAAATTAGGGACACTGTTGTTCGTGGGGTATCGGCGAGGACCATTCGCAACCGTCTCCATGAAGCTGGGCTATGGTCCCGTACACCGTCAGGCCGTCTTCCGCTCACGCCCCAACATCGTGCAGCCCGCCTCCAGTGGTGTCGCGACAGGCGTGAATGGAGGGACGAATGGAGACGTGTCGTCTTCAGCGATGTGAGTCCCTTCTGCCTTGGTGCCAATGATGGTCGTATGCGTGTTTGGCGCCATGCAGGTGAGCGCCACAATCAGGACTGCATACGACCGAGGAACACACGGCCAACACCCGGCATCATGGTGTGGGGAGCGATCTCCTACACTGGCCGTACACCTCTGGTGATCGTCGAGGGGACACTGAATAGTGCACGGTACATCCAAACCGTCATCGAACCCATCGTTCTACCATTCCTAGACCGGCAAGGGAACTTGCTAGTTCCAACAGGACAATGCACGTCCGCATGTATCCCGTGCCACCCAACGTGCTCTAGAAGGTGTAAGTCAACTACCCTGGCCAGCAAGATCTCCGGATCTGTCCCCCATTGAGCATGTTTGGGACTGGATGAAGCGTCGTCTCACGCGGTCTGCACGTCCAGCACGAACGCTGGTCCAACTGAGGCGCCAGGTGGAAATGGCATGGCAAGCCGTTCCACAGGACTACATCCAGCATCTCTACGATCGTCTCCATGGGAGAATAGCAGCCTGCATTGCTGCGAAAGGTGGATATACACTGTACTAGTGCCGACATTGTGCATGCTCTGTTGCCTATGTCTATGTGCCTGTGGTTCTGTCTGTGTGATCATGTGATGTATCTGACCCCAGGAATGTGTCAATAAAGATTCCCCTTCCTGGGACAATGAATTCACGGTGTTCTTATTTCTATTTCCAGGAGTGTAGTTACAAATTGCGGCGCACATACACCTTATTCAACATGTAAACGTCACTACAGGTATTCCGATTTAGGTTATGACATATTGTATATGCCTGCCATCATTGGCGATGATGTGGCACATGTCAGAACATCGATGACCTCCTGAATGGCTGTTTCCAGCTCAGCAATGGTTTTGGGGTTATTGCTATACACCGTATCTTTAATACAGTCCCACAAAAAGGAATCGCATGTGTTCAGATCCGGAGAATATGGCGGCCAATCGAGGCCTATGAGAGTGGCCCCTGGCTACCCCAAAACCAGAATGTGGTCCGCAGAATGCTCCTCCAGGACATTAAACACTCTCCTGCTTCGATAGGGTCGATTTCCGTCTTGCATGAACCACATCTTTTCGAAATCTGACTCACTTTGTTTAACAGGGATGAAATGATCTTCCGGAAACCTTCACGTACCGTTTGGCAGTCACCGTGCGGTCAAGGAATATCACACCGATTATTCCGTGACTGGACATTACACACCACACTGCCACCCGTTGAGGCTGAAGAAACTTCTCGATCCCAAAAAGCGGATTCTCAGTTCTCCAAATGAGCCAATTTTGCTTATTGACGAACCCATCCAAATGAAAGTGGGCTTCGTCACTAAACCAAACCATATTAATTTACATCATGCCCCGCTGCCAACTGTGCAGTTTAAACGTCCTAACAAAAACCGCTCAGAAGTTATGATGATTTTTATTTCATATAGTTCAATAATTGTCGCCCTGTGTACACGCACAGTTATACAGGGGTACGCAAAAATACGGGAACACCATAAAAGTAACACATTACCATGACTAATAGGATGTACAAAAATCTTTGGCATTCAAAATAGATTCTTATCCTCTCAAATGGTGGAGTACAGTTCCTTTGTGGTTTTCAAGTGATCTCATCCCATTCTTCTTGCAAAGTAGTGGCAAGATCAGGTAGTGATGATGCAGATGGAGAGTGATCACCCATCCTTCTCTCCAGAGTCGACCACAAACGCTGAATGATATTGAGATCTGGTGATTGAGGTCACCAGGAGAGATTCGAAAATTCATCTTCGCACTCAGAAAAGTCAGTTCTGGATGCTGCAATCCCTGTCGTCTTAGAATGCTGCATCTCCATTAGACAACAAACATTCTACCATGTGATGACCCTGACCATCTAAAATGGTCACACAGTCCTTGGCAGTCATGCTGCCCTGTGGAGTAGACATGGGGCTCATGGAGTATCACAATAACGCTGCCCCAATCATCACTAAAATCCCACCATCTTTCGCTCTTGGGACATAAATTCTGCCACAATTTGGAAGGCGTAAACAGTACGATTCATCTGACCAAATGACGTTCTTCCATTGCTCCAAAGTCCAGAGTTTGTGGCTTCGTGCCCGCATCTCGTGGTCGCGCGGTAGCGTTCTCGCTTCCCACGCCCGGGTTCCCGGGTTCGATTCCCGGCGGGGTCAGGGATTTTCTCTGCCTCGTGATGGCTGGTTGTTGTGTGATGTCCTTAGATTAGTTAGGTTTAAGTAGTTCTAAGTTCTAGGGGACTGATGACCATAGATGTCAAGTCCCACAGTGCTCAGAGCCATTTGAACCATTTTTTTATGGATTCTTCGCTGTTTTCCCGTTACGGCCATTGGATCACTGACCGGTGGTTTTGGAATTCAAGCTCGTCTTGCAATTCCCTGCTTATGGAGCTTCCTTTGTGTTGTTGTGATGCTGACAGGGTCTGCAAATGTGACATGCAGTTTTGCAGTGACTTTTGCAGCTGTCGTTCTCTTAATTTTCGTCACAGTCACTAAACACAGACTTTCATCAGTACTGTGGGTGAGCAGATGCTGTTTTCCAGTTTCCCTGCACACGATATAAATCTTCCATCTGGGGTCTTTTGAAACACCGAACACTTTGAGTTCCTTGGTTACAGAAGCACTCATCATGCACGTGACTATACAGAACTCTGTTCCGACCACAACTGACACTTGTACCATATTTAAGACATTACACAGATGCTGTTCATGGTTACATATAATAGCACAACTTGCAGGTGTGGCTGGCGCCAGCATTTATGTTCAAGGGTGCGTTTCTTTCAAAGTTTCCATAATTTTGTTCAAACCCTGTATGTTTATTTTTATGGCTTACACTCATGACAACCATGTAAACAAATTGCGTTACTTGTAACTGTGATAGGTCATGAACAGGCTAAAATTCACTTCTAGTATTTAATTTTGGCCCACCAGTTGTGTATGTATGTGTTACGTTGGGGATCACCTCCCAGGCCCCTGAACCGATTCAACCAAATTTGACACAGAAACAGCAGGCCTCACAAGTCTCACCACACTGGAGTTTATAACCTCCCAGTTCCAAGAGGGGTGTAGACCCCTAAAAACTTTTTTTTCCTGTCCCTAGATTATTGGCAGCTCTGCACACCAGGCATTTTGTGTGGGAGCAGTGTCAGCCTGCCAAATCAACTTATTTTGCATGGTAGAATACACGTCAGGGGCAAGATATGATTTCCTGAGCTCCTTCATGTTAGTTGCCCTGCATGGCAGGTGTGTTGTGTTGGAGTAGTATTGCCCTGAATTATTAAATTGCATTGCAGGGGTTATAAGTGCCAATGAGCAAGGCTGGGGGCTGGTTGGCGTAGACACAAGAAGAAATGAGCAGAGAGAGGGAAGGAGGTGGAGAGTGGAAGGCATAGAAGGGTGCTGTGTAGGTGGGAAAGAAAGAGGAGGAGGTAGAGATGGAAAGAAGGAGAGGAGGATATGAACTGAGGGAGTGAGGAGGAGGGTACTATCAGAGAGAGGGGGTAGATGGAATGATGAAGAAACAGATAGACTGCTGAGGAGGAGACAGAGGCAGAAGAATGAAATGGACAGAGATAGGGAGAATGAGGTAGACACAGAAAGGGGGATGTGGAGATGTGTTCAGTATATGTGTCGCATACATACACAGGGGAACTGCAGGGAACAGGCTAGCACTTACAGATTCGTTAGGATTTAGCCCATCTCGTATGGGCTCCACTGTGATTAAGATTTGGCCAATTATTTTATTTTATTGTGTTTCTGAATATCCTTCCTGTCATCACAATTGTCTGGTACCTAAGGGACATACGTTGTATACACTATCTGTCTGTGAAGTTTGTAAACTTCATTCAGTGTATGATTGTATTTTAACTGATTGTGTGTCGTTTTTCCTGAGACGAAAATTGGGCACCAGTCCAGTATTTGCCTAAACGAGCTTAGAAAACCCCCTAAATACCACACTCAGTCTGTTTGGTGCTCCAACCATGATCGGTTATCCGCTGCATGGAACCGATTTGCGTCTGGCTGTGACTCATCTTCCAATCTTGAGCTAAAATATTAAGGCCACCTGCTTAGCAGTGTCTTGGTCCACCTTTCCATCGCAATACAGAAGGGATTCTGCATGGTATGGTTTCAATAAGCCTTCAGCAGGTTTCAAAACGTATGTAGCACAAGATGTTTGCGTATGTGTCGCGCAATTCAGGCAAATCATGGGCTGGTGATTTGTGGCTGTGGTACTGGTACCCAATTGTGTCCCTGGTGTGTTCCATTGGGTTCAGATCAAGCTAATTTGGTGGTCACGATACGAACATGTGATTACTGTCATGCTTTACAAACCACTGTTGCATGATTCTGGCCATGTAACACAGATAGTTATCCCTCTAGGAAATGTTATCACTTACAGGGCAAGACATCAAACGTGAAAGAGTGGACGGCAGTAATGTTCACATAGTCCACAGCTATCATGGCGTCTTCGATTACTGTCATAGGACTCATGGAAGCGCGTGTGGATGTTCCTCATAACGTAGTACTCTCTTCTTTCATGGCGTCGTGGTGTGGTGTACGTTTCGAGCTGTCGTTTGCTGGGCGACGGCCCACCGAATCACGATCACTGACCTGGTGTAACAAGAAACGTGACTCACCTGTCCCAGTGACATGTTTCCATTGACCCATGTATTGATCTCGAAGATCCCTTGCACACTGCAGCGGTAACCGATAATGACGTTGGATCAACATGGAGACGCATAGGGATCTTCAGTTGCGGAGCCCCGTCTTCAAAAATGTGCCCTGAACGATGTGTTCCGGAACATTTGCGATTACGGAATGGTGGTTGGAGTTAGACGCCTGGGACACTCCATTTCGGAAAGAGTGACGGATTTCACTATTCTGAGATCCACAGTGCACATTTCAGGCATTACTCTATCAAATAAGCCACGCTCGACTCCCACCCAACATAACAGAGCATGGACACCTCCACGCCCACCACATGGACAAAGGCGTGAACGTCCAACACCTTGTGCCTGCTCGTAGTTTCTCCATTCTTCAACCACTTTGCATAGATGCTTAACGACAGTAGGACGCCAACAGGTGACCAGCTTCGCCCTTACCGACATGCTCGTTCAGAGGCACAGAGCCATAACAGTCACATACACATACACACTGAGGTGACATACATCATGGGATAGCGATATGCACATGTAAAGATGGTGATAGTATCGCGTACGTAAGGTATGAAAGGGCAGTGCCGCGGAGCTGTCGTTTGTACTTAGGTGATTCACGTGACAAGGTTTCCGACATGATTATGGCCGCACAGCGGGCATTAACAGACTCTGAACGCGGAATGGTGGTTGGAGCTAGACGGCTGGGACATTCCATTTCAGAAATACTGACGGGTTTCACAGTTCTGGGATCCAAAGAGTGAAGAGTGTGTCGAGAATACATTTCAGGCATTACCTCTCACCACAGAAAACGCAGTGTCCGACGCTCTTCACTTAACGACTGAGAGCAGCGGCGGTTGCGAAGACTTGAACTAACTGCTCGAAATAATTTTCGGAGAATGCGTTTAGCACAATTTAGGATGATATTTTATGCGTACCTCCAGAATTAAACATGTACTTTCGCCAACATATCGAGGGTAAATTAAAGTCACCACCAACTATTATCGTATGAGTCAGGTACGTGTTTGAAATCAAACTCAACTTTTCTATGAAACTTTCAGCAACTGTATCATCTGAACTGGGAGGTCGGTAAAAGGATCCAATTATTATTTTATTCCGGTTGCCAACAAAAACCTCTGCCCATACTAACTCACAGGAAGCATCTACTTCAATTTCGCGACAAGTTAAACTACTTCTAACAGCAACAAACATGCCACCGCCAACCGTGTTTAGCCTACCTTTCCGGGACACCGTTAGGTTCTTCGCAAAAATTTCGGCTGAGTCTATATCGGGCTTTAGGCAGCTTTCCGTCCCTATAACGATTTGAGCATCAGTGCTTTCTATTAGTGTGTGGAGCTCTGGTACTTTCCCAACACAGCTTCGACAATTTACAACTGTTAATATCAATGGTTCCTGTATCTACGTTCTTCCTGTGTCCAGGCTGCACCCTTTGTGACTGAAGCCCTTCTTGTGTTTTCCCGAGACCCTCTAACCTAAAAAACCGCTCAGTCCACGCCACACAGCCTCTGCTATCCGTGTAGCCGCCTCCTGCGTATAGTGGACACCTGACCTATTCAGCGGAACCCGAAACCCAACCACCCTTTCGCGCAAGTCGAGGAATCTGCAGCCTACACGGTCGCAGAACCGTCTAAGTCCCTGATTCAGATTCTCCACTCGGCTCTGTACCAGAGGTCCACAGTCAGTCCTGTCGACTATGCTGCAAATGGTCAGCTCTGCTTTCATCTAGTAAGCAAGACTGGCAGCTGTTACCACTTCTGTTAGCCGCTCGAAACCAGAGAGAATCTCTTCTGATCCAAAGCGACACACATCATTGGCACAGACGTGAGCAACCACCTGCAGTTGGCTGCATCCTGTGCTCCTCATGGCACCCGGGAGGACCCTTTCCACATCTGGAATGACTCCACCCGATATGCACACTGAGTGCACATTGGTTTTCTTACCCTCCTTGTCAGCCAAGTCCCTAAGGGTCCCCATAACGCGCCTTGCGTTGGAGCTCCCAACTACCAACGGTCCCACCCTTTGCGATTGCCCAGATCTTGCAGGATGAGTGGTTTCCTCTGAAACAAGACAGTCGACAGGATCCGGCTCAGCGACAGAGTCAGCCACAGACAGCACGAGGAATTTGTTTGTCAGACAAATCGAGGAGTCCTTACGTGCGGCCGCCTGGGAAGTCTTTCGCCGCCTGCTTCGCCCTGGGGCGACCTCCCACTTGAACACATGTGAGGGGTCAGCCTCAGTGCGAGCAGAAACTGGGACTGCCACCGGTGAGGACCGATCGGAGGACTCTGACGTGCTGGACGTCCGTTGGATCCCCACGGCCGGCCCACAACAGTGGTGCCCATCCACCGCAGCCTCAAGCTGTGTAACCGAAGCCATCACAGTCAGAAGCTGAGAGCGAAGTGTCACCAATTCGGCTCGCATCCACACACAACAATCGCAGTCCCCGTCCATACCAAAGACCGTGGAAACCTAAACTAGGCAGATAAACTGACTACCGGCGCGTTCTGCGCAACTCTAATGTAGACCCTGACGAAAACGCATTAACTGTGTCCAGTGATCGCAGATATTCAAGAACTCAGGTGAAACTAAATACTTTGCCCCTGAGAAGGAACTTGTAATGTGTCACAAAATCGGTTTACTGTCTGACGCCAACGGAAAGGCGAGAACTGTGGCTATTAGATTTTAAATTTACACACATAAACTCAAGAAACTTAACTATTAAAGCACACAGATATAATAAAATTCGCATCTGGTTAGGAACTCGTAAAAGTCACAAAAGCGGTTTACTTATTTGCTGCGGCTACTGCTGCCTGACTGGCTGATATATTTTGCTATTTGGGCTACAAAATATTGGTGATGGGCGAAGTAGAGAGGATATAAAATGAAGACTGGCAATGGCAAGAAAAGAATTTCTGGAAAAGAAAAAGCTGCTAATGTCGAATATAGATTTAAGTGAGAGGGAGTCTTTCCTGAAGGCATTTGCCTGGAGTGTAGCCATGTACGGAAATGAAACATGGACGATAAGCAGTTTCGATAGCAAGAGAGTAGAAAGTTTGGAAATCTGGTGCTACAGAAGAAGGCTGAAACTGAGATGGTTCGATCACGTGACTAATAAGGAAGTACTGAATGGAAATTGGTAGACAAGGAATTTGCAGCATAACTTGACCAAAAGAAGGGATTGGCTAAAAGCACACATTCTGAGACATAAATGGATAGCCAGTTGAGTGTGCGATGGGAATGTGAATGGGATGGGAGAGGGGGGGGGGGGGGGCGGGAGGTTAAAATCGTTGATGAAAACCAAGAAATGAATACAGAAAGTAGATTCAGAAGGAGTAGGTTGCAGCAGTTACTCGGATATGAAGAGGCTTGTACAGGATAGAGTAGCATAGAGAGCCGCATCAGACTAGTCTTTGGAATGAAGATCACAAAAAAAACATGTTAGAACAATTGTTTCCTTTCTAGTTACACATTGTCATATTAGTAACATTAAACTACGTTTTGTACTTTGCACAAACCGGAATGGAAATTGATAGCCAAATGAGCATCTTTATTATTTTCGTCAGTTTTTCGCTCGCGAATAAAAGAGATGTTTTATAAATATTCATCCACAAATTTCTTATTTTAGACATAAACAAGTAGGTTCAGTGGAATAAATCTTTCATGCACAGGCAAATCTTTTCACAAGTGTTGTGACTCGCCAATAATAAAATCATACACTCATAAAAAAAAAAGTTTTGCACCCCCCCCCCTTTCCCAGAACTCCTGAAGATAGAAGTCGATTTTGGATATTGTATCACAGACACAGTCCCTTTGACTGTTCAGAGGTGTCACTAAACCCTCTCAATGATATAAACAACCATGCATGAGCAGCGCCTATTTGACGGGAGGGTCCATCAACCGATCAGTTCCAGTAACTCCACCAGGAAGGAGGTATAATGCTCGTGTTGTTTGTAGTTCAACCATGCCTAGACGGTCAGTACCGCGGTCCGATCGCGTCCGCACTGTTACTTTGGGCCAGGAAGGGCTCTCAACAAGGGAAGTGTCTCGGAATGAACCAAAGCGATGTTGTCCGGACGTGGGGGAGATACAGAGAGAAGCAGGAACTGCGATGACATGCCTCGCTCAGGCCGCCCAAGGGCTACTGCTGCAGTGGATGACCGCTACCTACAGATTATGGCTCGGAGGATCCCTGACAGCAACGCCACCATGTTGGATAATGCTTTTCGTGCAGCCACATGACGTCGTGTTACGACTCAAACTGTGCGCAATAGACTGCTTGATGCGCAACTGCACTCCCGGCGTCCATGGCGAGGTCCATCTTTGCAACCACGACACCATGCAGCGCAATACATATGGGGCCAACAAGACGCCGAATGGAACGCTCAAGATTGGCATCACGTTCTCTAAACCGATGAGTGTCGCATGTGCCTTCAACCAGACAAACGTCGGAGACGTGTTTGGAGGCGACCCAACCAGACTGAACGCCTTAGACACACTGTCCAACGAGTGCAGCAGGGTGGAGGTTCCCTCATGTTTTGTGGTGGCATTATGTGGGACCGACGTACGCCGCTGGTGGTCATGGAAGGCGCCGTAACGTCTGTACGATACGTTAATGCCATCCTCCGAGCGATAGTGCAACTATATCTGAAGCATATTGTCGAGGCATTCCCCATGGACGACAATTCACGCTCCGTCGTGCACATTTTTAGAATGACTACCTTCAGAAATAACATCATCGCTCGACTGGAATGGCCAGCATGATCTCCATACATGAACCCTATCGAACATGCTTGGGATAGAGTAAGAAGGGCTGTTTATGGACGACGTGACCCACCAACCACTCTGAGTTATCTACGCCGAATCGCTGTTGAGGAGTGGGACAATCTTTACCAACCGTGGCTTGATGAACTTGTGGACGGTATGCCTCGACGAATATAGGCATGCACCAATTCAAGAGGGCGTGCTACTGGGTATTAGAGGTACCGGTGTGTACAGCAATCTGGACCACCACATCTGAAGGTGACGCTGTCTTGTTGTGCAACATGCAATGTGTGGTTTTGATGAACAGTAAAAAGGGCGGAAATGATGTTTATGTTGATCTCTATTTCAATTTTCTGTACAGATTCTGGAACTCACGGAACCGAGGTGATGCAAAGCTTTTTTTGATGTGTGTATTTTACTTATAACAGATTGTTTGTCAGTATTTTCTGTGTTTAATATGCTCATTCTGTGTCTGAATTCATGATCTTTCAGATCGCGTAAAACATAACGAAGTGAGTAATTGACACTTCTTATACTGGATGTAAGACTCTCGATGTGTTTCCGATTACTTGCAAACAAACAGCAAGGCGCTGCGCTAAACGACATGGGCATTCCAAAAACCAGGACCACAGCCAACCACCACAACCCCACCCCATCCCACGGCTCGAAACAGCACATCATCTGCCTGTTAATCTGTGTCTGAATTAATGATCTTTCAGATCGCGTGAAACATAACGAAGTGAGTAATTGAGTCTTCTTATACTGGATGTCAGACTCTCGATGTGTTTCCGATTACTTGCAAACAAACAGCAAGGCGCTGCGCTAAATGACATGGGCATTCCAAAAACCAGGACCACAGCCAACAGCCACTACCCCACCCCATCCCACGGCTCGAAACAGCACATCATCTGCCTGTTATGGACAAATCTACGCAATTTACGAGCAACACGATACTCACTCAACCTCCTTTGTTATGAGCAGTTTACATATGTAGCCTATTTATTGTAACTTCGCGTATCAACACACACCCGTCATAAAATTTAGGAGAAAGGGCAACACTTGATCACCGAGAATGTTCATGATACCCTCAATACGACGAAATCATTTCATGTAAAACACTCTGCAACAAATCACAGAAGCACCTCCCTACACTCTCCACTTACTGTGGGATAAATGCCTCACTGGGTGAACTCACATCATCTGAAAAGAGGCGAAATCGCCATTCATCGGATGATACTACTCGCCTCCAGTCGTTGGTTCATTGAAGGTGTAGATTTTCTGTACTAATGAGAGTAATGACGTCCTACGATGTACCCGACTCCGGATGTATACTGCATGCTGTTCATTTCTCAATGTTCGTCTAGAAACTTTTTGACTGAATTCACTGACAGCAGAAGTTCCTCTCAGAATTGAGAACAGTTAGCATCAAGGGATGATTGATGTCTTCGGCCCCTGCCGGTTAGGACTTCTTGACGGCCAGTGTTCTTATGCCGTGCTTGGCTGTGACTGACACACAATCTCTGTAGATATGTCTGCATTGAACGCTGAAGATTAGATGGGTAGATCATGTAACTGTGGAGGAGGTACAGAACATAATTGGGGAGAAGGGAAATTTGTGGTAAAACCTGATTAAAAGAAGGGATCGGTTGATAGGACACATTCTGAGGCATCAAGGGATCACCAATTTGGTTCTGGAGGGAAACGTGGGGGTTAAAAATCGTAGAGAGAAACCAAGAGATGAATACAGTAGGCATATTCAGAAGGCTTAGGTTGCTATAGTTCTTGGAGATGAAGAAGTTTGCACAGGATAGAGTAACATGGAGAGCTGCATCAAACCAGTCTTTGGAATGAAGATCACAAGAACAACATGTTAGAACAATTGCAACTTAACATCTTTACTTTCTGTTTATGCGTGGTCATACTATTAACATTAAATTACGTTTTATACTTTGCACAACCCGGAATGGCAATTGGTGGCCAAATGAGCATCTTTATTATTTTCGCCAGTTTCTCTCTCGCGATTAAAAGAGATGTTTAATAAGCATTCATCCACAAATTTCTTATCAAATGAACATTAACAATTAGACACAGTGCACGTATCCGTGTAGGCACGTCTGCATTGACACACCAATACATAGGGCAACGACATTCACCGTACAATCTAGGGGGCAAATACCCAGTCCTGTTTCTCCTGTCATATCTGCACCTATTTATCCGATATTCTACAGTACGTTTGATCAGTCCTTGTACAAAAATTCTTTTAAACACTAATATAGAGGTTTTTTGTTAAATCCGACTGCGAGAAAGAAAATGCGGAGCTGTACTGTGAAAATGTATGGGTTTGGTTTATTTCTTGCATTCAGTTTTAACTACGATAGAAGGACATGCAAACCATTCCACAGAGTGTCTTTTCCATGTATGGGGTGATTCAGGAGCCATGTCACATAATTTGTGAGGTGATTAAACATGTGAAAATTAACCAAAAAGTCCTACGAACCACGGAACTGGAGTGGATTGAGGACCACAAACATACATGAATGATTGTGAAGACAACTGTGAATATTACTTACCGAAATGCTCTGTGGCGCTGTGGTGGAGAGACTTATACTGGAACAGATGACTGATGCAGCCTACAAGAGGTGCACAGGTTCTCCAACAAATCAGAGCACTGTGATGTCGCACCGAGGCAACAGCAGCAAGCACATCCAGAGTGAAATCGTGGATTGCATCAGTGAGCTATAGTGAGGCCGTGTGTGTGTCGTGCTTGAGTGTCATTCCTTTGATCAACTCCATTGTGTCCGTGAATACGAACACATATTCACCCATTCAGAAATCCCATGTGTGGTTGCTGTAATTACAGTGCCTGTGCAGCTGTGATAGAAGACCAGAGTCATTTCCCCGATCGATGAGCCCCCTATGCCAGGATAATTACCAGTGTTTTTCAAACATTTCTTGATTCCAGAACACTATCCAATGTCATTGTAACATCAGTGTCCAGGCAGTTGAGGGAAAGGAAAACGTTCTAGCAATGGTACAACTGAGTCCCATCACCAGCACACGACACATTAGCTGTCAGCTTGATATTCCTCAAAAGTTAGTGTGGCATGCACTGCATGTCGATAGCTTATAGCCATTATATGTGCAGCCTGTGCAACATCGGCATCCACATAACTCAACAAGCAGACAAAGATTTTGTGAACTGTTGGCTGTACAGAGAGACATGGTGCAATACACTTTATTCACAAATGAGGCTACATTTACACATAATGGTGTCATGAACACTCTCAGTTCACATACATGGTCGATGAAGAATCCATAAAAAGAAGAGAAACAAAATTCCAAGTTAGGTACATAGTGAACTTCTGGTGTGGTATGATTGATGACCTGGTGATGGGGTATGTGTTCCTGTCAAATCGCCACAGCATACGCACATTTCCTGATAGAACACCTACCTGCACTTTTAGAAGAAGTGACATTAGAGTAAAGATCGTAAATGCACCTGTAACGTGATGGATCACCGATTCACTGTACCAGGCAAGTATGCCAGTATCTGAATAACATAGTTCGTCAACGGTGGATGGGCAGTGTCGAACCCAGTAGCTGGCCTGGCAGATCACCCGCCCTAACGCAGTTAGACTTCTCTTTTTGGGGCTGGTGAAAGTGGGATGTGTACACTACAAAGGTGGACTCGCTTGAAGAACTTGCTCGCATCACCGACGCTGTTTCCCGCATTAAGGCCAGCCAAGACCACGATCGATGTGCAACACAATGCACCTTCCAGCCCGTTGCCAAGTGCACTGAGATTCGCGAAAGACTTTTTGAACATCTCTTGTAGGATGGATTACTCGTCTGGATCACCATTATTCTCTTCGTCATAGTGCATTCCCACCAGTTCGGTAATATTCACACTTGTCTTCATAATCACTCATGGATATGTGTAGTCTTAAACCCGCTCCAGTTCCTTAACGATCGAAAGTCAGACACATATTCAAAGCCTTATTTCGGTTTTTTTCTGATGCGAAATCACCTCACAAACTATGTGACATTCCTCCTAAATCACTCTGTATATTCTTTCTCCTTATACACGTTTTCAAACAAAAATAGTATACACAGTTATGTGCTATTTTGTTTTCTTCCTCGCAGTTGGTTTTCCAGAAAATACGAAAGTTTTATTTACGGCTTGTCGGTTTATGATTATAATACTCCAACGGAATCTGAAGCGTCCGAAAGTTTGTAAACCTACCCATTCACAGATTAAAAGTATCCGAAATACTGTCACCGAATCTACTATCCTCACAGATACAGATGCTGGAGATATCTCTCAAGTTCCATTTACCAATGATCCCAACAAATTTATCGATTAATTTTAAGTGACTTCAGTTTCCAATCAACGTTTCGTTTCCAGTAACAATAAACCTTGTATCAGAGAGAGGGGTAAGATGAATGAGACATGGAGGGGGGAGGGAGCAAATGAACATTCAAAGGGGGCAGGAGGAGTTGGATAAAACGAGCGGGCAGTAAAAGATGGACAGCAAGAGACGGAGACGGGGGTAGGGAGGACATTAGGATGTATACCCAATTTCCACACTTATTGGCAATTGCGAAGCATTGTCGCGTTCGGTAGTGATATATGGGTTAAGGTTGCTAGACTGACCGGTACCAGTTCTACAAGATCTACACGATTGCAGAAGATATCAGTGCACTCTTGTAAAGTGGTGACTCTTATTTTGTCCAGTGAGTCCATACAGGGTATCCCAGGAGGAATAGTCAACAGTCAGTGATATGACAGGAACGATCATCCGAAGCGAGGAAGCCTAGTAAACGCGGCCTCTAAAATGCATACCTAAATAGCTGTGAGCACTTGTTCGATAGCAGCGATGTGTTTCACAGTAGCGAATATGAACAAGTGTTCGTAGCTCAGAAGGTATGCCATCTGGAACACATTTTTAAGAAGATTTGTTTTTCTGATGTTGTTGTTTTGGCCCATACTACAGCCTCTCAAAACCACGAAAATAAAGGGGTGGATGTAGAAGACATTTGTTTCACAAAACTGAAAATAAGGAAGTGTTCACAGCTCTTAAGGTATGCATTTCAGAGCCCATGCTTACTCGACGTTTTTGCTTCGAATGATCGTTGCTGTCACAAACCTGAGTAATGGCCATTCCCCCTGGTACACCCTATGAACGGTGAATCACCTAAAACTTTCACCGTAAATATTGCGAAAATGGAAATTGCTATCGATATCCGACTTTCATAGAATGGACTGGCAGTCAGGGACTCATATTGCTAGCCGATCAACACATTGTAACAATTCAGAATGTAACAATGCTTAGAAAGCGTGTTTTTTATGCAGACATACACTTTTTAAATGGAACAATGCCAATTGACAGTAACAAACCAAAAGTAGGATAAATTAGAATGCCAGTGGTTTACGAGATGTATTCTGAAAAGTTCCCACACCGACGCTTGTACAATACCTGCGGTAGCACACACTAAAGAATAACACAATTCCATACACGAGTCATGTAGATACTGACCAGTAACGAGACGACTGACCATCACAAGTTGTGTTCAAAATGACCAGCGGCAGCCGCAATACACGTTTCCAATCTGGTATGGAATGACTGCTGCACATGAGCTAGCATTTCAGCGGAGATGTCCGAGTAGGCTGCATTAATAGGTCGTTGCATATAATCAGATGTTGGTATGACATTGCAGACAGTGTCTTTCAGCTTTCTCCACAGGAAAAAAAGACTACAGGCGTCAAACACAGGGAACGGGCCGGCCAAGGTTCAGGTCCTCTGTGTACCATCCAATGCTTTAGAAACAATTCGTGAAGGCATGCTGTAGCACTTTATGAATTGTGGGCTGGACAGCCATCACGTTGGTACTATAAGTTCCTCCTAGTCTGGAAAGGAACGTCGTCTGTGGAAGATGGTCTGTCAGGAGGCTGCGATAATTGTGTGCATTCAGTGTTCCGTCTACGGAAAACGGGCCTATGAGCTCCTATGAGCTGATAGTTCGTTGTTCCACACCACTCGTTTACATCCTATGGACACTGACGTTCCGCTTGACAAAGCAAACGGTGTTCTCAGCAGACCAAGCTAACACGATTCTCATACTCGTATTCTTGCAGCAGTCGACGGCGAAAGATGTGACAGGCATGGAACCTATGCCAATAGACGATCCATAGGACAATGCCTGACTCATGTCACATCCTCGTGCGATTGCACGGCAGCTAACGCACGGATTCACTGCAAAAGCAGCAAGACCATTAATTTGCCCCTCTTCTGTCGTCACTTGTTTCAGATGGTTCAAATGGCTCTAGGTACTGAGGTCATCAGTCACCTAGACTTAGAACTACTTAAACCTAACTAACCTCAGGACATGACACACATCCATGCCCGAGGCAGGATTCGAACCTGCTACCGTAGCAGCAACGCGGTTCCAGACTGAAGCGCCTAGAACCGCTCGGCCACAGCGAACGGCTCACTTGTTTCCTTCTGTTACGTTGTCTAGGTGTTACACTAGGAATTTCACGTAACTGGTTGCACGGTTTGGTAGATAACTGCCGAGATGATTGACGGCTGTTGCGATATCTTACTGCATACACCGTAGAAGAACATCTGCATTCTTATTACAGTGTCCACACACAGTCAAGAAATACACAAGCACACTATAACCAAACATAACAACATCGAACATAGCTACTTTACTGGTTAAATGGCACAAACAAGTATCGGTATGTAAACTACACAAAATACGATATCTCTTAAATGACTGGCACAAGAACCCTGCAACAGTCACTACTGACATTGTAATTTACCCCGCTTTTAGCTTGTTACAGTCAATAGGCATTACTCCATTTACAAAAGTGTAGGTTTGCACAAAGAATACAGTTTCTAAGCATTAGTACAATCTGTGCATGGGCTAATACTAAAAATGAGAGCCCCTTACTAGCAATCTGTTCTGCGAAAGCCGCGCATCAATAGCGCTTTCCATTTCCACAATATATGTGGTACAAGTTTTAGGTGATTCACCCTGTATAGCAGAACTGAATGGCAGTCCCTATTGAAGATGTACCTCGTATGAAACCGAATGAAATGACGTGTGTCTAGGGCCGCCCGTTGGGTAGACCGGTGGCCTGGTTAAAAGCCCTTTCAGTTGATGCCACTTCGGCGACTTCCGTGACGATGAACGTGATATGATGATGAAGACAACACAACACTCAGTCCCCGAGAGGAGAAAATCTCCGACCTAGCCAGGAATCGAACTAGGGTCCCTTGTATGACATGCCGCCACGCTGAGCACTCACCTATCGAGGCGGACTGAAGCTGAATGTCGCTACTAGACGTTGCCTATGGCCATGGCCGGTTCGAGAACTTTTTTCACACAAACGGCTTATCATGTGGTTCCACCCTCCTTCCCCCATTTTCTCTAGTACGCTGTTACCTATGTCAGTTTTGGCTATTTATTGTGACACACTCTGTTTAACATATCATACACCTAGACACACCTCTCAGCTTGAGGCCCCAAGTGGCCGCTGCTAACCGTAATACGTCCACTATAGAGATGTTAAGACTTAACGAGCCACTGGCGTCCCTCTCAGATTGAAACGGCGGCTGTTGTCGCTTCGTCCTTATCTGGCCCTGACTATGGTGAGTTTGTGGACACGAAATCTGAGCAAATTGTTACAGACAGATGTTTTCTGAATATGGCAGCACGTCACGCGCTAACTGATTATGAATGTGCAAACATCTGCGTCCCCGAGCAGCCTTCTGAACCACTCTGCCTGTTGGTGGAATTATCTCTGAGCCCAGACGACAGATATCGCTTGATCCAACACGTGAAAAAATCTGCAGCTGGTGGTTCTCTGTTCCCTCAACGACTGCCGAAACGGTCTCTTCAACAGGAGACCCTCTTTCATACATTCTGAGTGCACCTGATGTTCCTTCCATCTCTTGCTGCACTTGCCGCCGGTACCATTATCCTCCAAACGTCTGAACTGAAGACGACTACTAAACCGTTATCCTTTTGCTTTTGCCTCCCCTTGGCACCGAAAACAACTGGTTTTTCAACAGAGTAAGTAGTCTCACAGGCTCTGTTTCAGCGGAAGACAGAATCTCGACCTCCGCGGCCGCTGTCTCTCCGTTCAGGTCGCCTACCCTTGCCATTGATACCGCATTCGCAGTAAAGTAGTGGGCGAGAAGTGACAGACGGTGGACTTCGTTTGGTGAGACACTATCCTCAAGAGACGATAGTACTTGAGTTGACTTTGGTATCTTTCATAGTTGACTCTCGGTAACTCCGCAGTTTTCAGTCACGTGGAAATAGTAAGAGTAATTTCCAGATGCTTACAAGCATCAGGTAACTGATCCTGTGCTCGAGAACACTATTCACAATGGTGCTGCGTTGTGAGTGGTGCAACCTCTTACAGAACAGAAAGAAATAAAGTCCAAACTAAGCTTGTCGATTCTCTTTTAACTTCTTGATCTGTTACGCCACAGTTAAGGAACTGAGGCTATCAACACCCGAAAAGGGATCTGTATTACGGGATAACAAAAGTCTGGGAGAAAAACTGTTGATTCTTTGAATCTATTTTTGAGATTATGGTCACCAGTAAACATTGTTAATTTACGATAAATGCAGACAGTACTACCTTATCTTGAAAAGGAAAATTAAATGTATCACGGTAGTTTATGCTACAGTAACTGTAATTAAGTAAAACCAATTATCCACGAAATGCCTTATTATTCGAAAATATACGACACACACACATCAAGTTTGATACACACAACAGAAAAGCGTGTTCATATTTTACGGCTTAGGTTTTCAAAGCGAATTTATCTGACAAGATAAACGAGATACCGGGACTCGGGTTATACTCGTACATATCAGTAAATAAACATGCGACATGAAAGGATTTTGCACTTAGTTTAATGTCGTAACACCTTCCACACTTTTTACACATGACGTCGCTAAGAATGTTCAACACTTTGATTTATTACCATTTTCTAACAACAACCACCATTCAGCACTTCTAAAAGTCATCCATAACGATCTTCTTGCAATTAAATATTGTTCACCGCGCAATAGATTTTGTGGCTACATTTGAAAGCTGTTACATTACAAAGGAGCAGCGAGAAAAGGAGTAGAAATTCGTACATTTCTTACAGCAAAATAACGATCTGTTCTCAATTCTTACCGACTGTATCCATATAAAGATGACGATAGGAAACTGGTGGCAGCTAAAGCAGTTTGTTCTTCAATTATTCTTGCTGTAAGAGAAACTAAGGTCGCAATCAGTAGCGGGTATAGGAAAACCTCAAGGAGGTGGCGCTAAAGATACACTCCTGGAAATTGAAATAAGAACACCGTGAATTCATTGTCCCAGGAAGGCGAAACTTTATTGACACATTCCTGGGGTCAGATACATCACATGATCACACTGACAGAACCACAGGCACACAGACACAGGCAACAGAGCATGCACAATGTCGGCACTAGTACAGTGTATATCCACCTTTCGCAGCAATGCAGGCTGCTATTCTCCCATGGAGACGATCGTAGAGATGCTGGATGTAGTCCTGTGGAACGGCTTGCCATGCCATTTCCACCTGGCGCCTCAGTTGGACCAGCGTTCGTGCTGGACGTGCAGACCGCGTGAGACGATGCTTCATCCAGTCCCAAACGTGCTCAATGGGGAACAGATCCGGAGATCTTGCTGGCCAGGGTAGTTGACTTACACCTTCTAGAGCACGTTCGGTGGCACGGGATACATGCGGACGTGCATTGTCCTGTTGGAACAGCAAGTTCCCTTGCCGGTCTAGGAATGGTAGAACGATGGGTTCGATGACGGTTTGGATGTACCGTGCACTATTCAGTGTCCCCTCGACGATCACCAGAGGTGTACGGCCAGTGTAGGAGATCGCTCCCCACACCATGATGCCGGCTGATGGCGCTGTGTGCCTCGGTCGTATGCAGTCCTGGTTGTGGCGCTCACCTGCACGGCGCCAAACACGCATACGACCGTCATTGGCACCAAGGCAGAAGCGACTCACATCGCTGAAGACGACACGTCTCCATTCGTCCCTCCATTCACGCCTATCGCGACACCACTGGAGGCAGGCTGCACGATGTTGGGGCGTGAGCGGAAGACGGCCTAACGGTGTGCGGGACCGTAGCCCAGCTTCATGGAGACGGTTGCGAATGGTCCTCGCCGATACCCCAGGAGCAACAGTGTCCCTAATTTGCTGGGAAGTGGCGGTGCGGTCCCCTATGGAACTGCGTAGGATCCTACGGTGTTGGCGTGCATCCGTGCGTCGCTGCGGTCCGGTCCCAGGTCGACGGGCACGTGCACCTTCCGCCGACCAATAGCGACAACATCGATGTACTGTGGAGACCTCACGCCCCACGTGTTGAGCAATTCGGCGGTACGTCCATCCGGCCTCCCGCATGCCCACTATACGCCCTAGCTCAAAGTCCGTCAACTGCACATACGGTTCACGTCCACGCTGTCGCGGCATGCTACCAGTGTTAAAGACTGCGATGGAGCTCCGTATGCCACGGCAAACTGGCTGACACTGACGGCGGCGGTGCACAAATGCTGCGCAGCTAGCGCCATTCGACGGCCAACACCGCGGTTCCTGGTGTGTCCGCTGTGCCGTGCGTGTGATCATTGCTTGTACAGCCCTCTCGCAGTGTCCGGAGCAAGTGTGGTGGGTCTGACACACCGGTGTCAATGTGTTCTTTTTTCCATTTCCAGGAGTGTATCTTGAGCTACCTTTACTTTAATAAAAAATAATCAAGTCACGTGCGAAGTCTAAGAATGTTTTATTTAAACTGATTGTGCACTTATACAAGACAATCCCATCTTATGATACAAAAAAGTTACAACTGTGGTTCTCTTCCTTAAATGATGAATTCTATGCGCCTATTGTTCCTGACAGTTTGTTTAATTACATCGTCAATAGGACAATGAGTGCCAGGGTGAGTGTTCAACACAGCTAAGCCATTAAGTCGATCCTCCTTCACTGTCGACCTCAGCCATGTCTTTGTGCCACACAATGTTGAGAAACATTGAATCCATTTATCTGAAAAACAGGTACTCAGGTGTAAAGTCACCATAAACGTTAATTTTTCACAGTGGCTGATCTTTTTCAAGCAGTTAACAGTGCTAAAGCCACGATGTTTTTACAAAAACCAATCACTGGCGACGCAGTGCATTTCTCTAACTTGGCACAGCGCCCATGAGTGACGCTTAGTACACGCTCTCACAATACCATATTGAACAACTACTAAGTGTAGGAAACATTAGACGGGAGAAGAATGGGAAAGCGATACAGTGCTTGCGTATTTACTTTTCACTTCTTCCATCTTTGGGAATGATTTGTTGATGCGAAAATTGCCATGTTACACCATCGTTCGGAGACTATTTTTTTTTTTTTTAATATTTCCGTTTGGCGTTAGGCCATTGTCATACAGCCATCCATCAGATTTGCAGTGATCTTCCTTAATGGTTATTCTACAGTACACTTCGTGAATTGTTTTTATAAAAATATTTAGGGTATCAATAAATGATTGGTACATGCCACCACTGTAGACTACTCATAAAGTTATTATAACGCAATAATTGAAAAAAGAAAACAGAGACTAACAAAAATCCACACATCATGTACACTGTGTGTCTAGGTAGTTAGGTTATTCGTAGTTAATGGGTTGAACATCACATTTGAAACAGTGCACTCCTTTGGGTTGACAACAGCACTGTAGCCAATGTTGGAACAGGAATCTTTGTGTTGACCAATGCGCTGCTAAAGGATTTCTGTTGTGTCTTGCATTGGTACACGAGAACAGTAGATGACTCACGTCTCCCTCTTCATTATATAAATCGTATGGTGGAGATTCCTTCAATCACATTCGGAACATGCAAGTTGAGAATTTGCCATGAATGAAGCACATGCGCGTAATCATTGTAACGAATCATGTGCATCTATTCGTATCAGTAAATCAAGTGTATAACGTCATTTCAGGCTGCAGGTGGCCATATTGCACTCCATTTGATATCTATGTCGAATCTCTTCGCATCTGCCAACTGTTTCTCGCTTTTTCATTGATTAAGCTCTCAATTCTTGGTAATTAGGTCTCTCATTTATGATTTCACCTAAGTTCACTGCTCGCTAGGCTAAGTCACTGAGCCCTGGAATCCACAAGAAATTTGTTACTGTTTCTGCTTGCTTATTTGAAACGATATCTTTAATAATGCCTATAATTACAGGCGATACACTTTTGTTCCATTTTGGTTTCTAAGGCTCTTCAGTACACTTACGGAATCTGTTGATTCAGCACACAGCACTAACGGATTTTACTGCTTCTCTAACTGCGTTGGCTTCCGTAAAATAGATTGTTGCCTCCTTAGGTAGAGAGCATAGGATTTTCTGCAGGGTTGTATTTTGCACATACCATTGCATTGCTATAATAGATCTTGGATCCATTCTTACAAATCTTCGTCGAATTGAAGGAAAATAGTATTGAGCAAAATGCTGATTTCAGTCTCAAAATTTGGATAATCTTTATATTGTACGATGTTATCGAAGATTTATTCTCGGTAGATGAGTGGGACAAGAAATTCTGAGATGAATTCGTTTCATGTCCATTATAATTATCCGGACTGTTATGCTGTCGTCGGTTGATGAATTTTGTCTCAATTCCCAACGTTTAGTCTCCGACTGCGGGAGACATCTTCAAGGGGATCCGTAGGTCGATGGAAGCACATGTGGGCCGTTCGGACTCTTATATAAAGAATTCGACACATTTCATCAGCAGATTGAATGGCATAGTGTTCCAATCGGAGGACATACTGGTCAGCTTCGATGTGGTATCGTTGTTTACCATGGTTCCACTTAATGATGTATTGGAACTGCTGGATCGAATGTTTCCTGCCGATATTTCAGAACTGTTTAAGTGTTGTTTGACGACCACATACTTCAAGTGGAATGAACAATTTTATGAGCAAACTGATGGCGTGGCTATGGGAAGCCCCCTAAGCCCCGTAGTTGCAAACTTCTTTATGGAGAAATTCGAAGAACAGGTCTTAGGTAATGCCAGCTAGAAGCCAAATGTATGGTTCCGAAACGTGGATGACACGTTTGTGCTGTGGAGTCATGGTAGCGAGGCACTAAGCCGGGTCCACGAACATCTGAACAGTATAAACTCGAGAATTCAGTTTACAATGGAGGAGGAGGTAGACGGCAAATTACATTTCCTTGATGTGCTTGTTTTTAGAAACGAAAACGGTAGCTTGGACCACTCAGTATACCGCAAACCCACGCACACGGGCCGTTTTTTGCACAGGGATTCGAACCACCACCGACAACAGAAGCGGGGTGTTATCAAGACGTTACCGGACAGAGCTAGGAATATTTGTGAACCTGAGTTGCTCGACACTGAGATGGAACATCTCCACAATGCACTAATGAATAACGGATATTTGTCCGCCGAAATAAAACGTGCTTTGAGGCAGCCATGCAGAAATCATACTGACGTACAGGCTACTGCAAAATCTAAGGTTTTCTTGCCGTTTGTTAAAAATGTAACGGAAAGAATAGGGAGGATCTTGGCGAAGCGGAATATTACCGTAATTTACAAACCCACCAGGAAGATACAGGAATACCTTAAGCCTGCCAAGGACGCTCGCAAACCTTTGAAAAGAGCTGGAGTGTATAGGATCCCATGCAGCTGTGGTGATGTTTATGTGGGTACCACTAAAAGAACTGTTTCTAAACGTTTGGAAGAGCACAAGGGAAATTGTAGAAGAGGAGAAACGGAACGATCAGCTGTTGCAAAGCATGCTTTCCAGCCAGGGAACCACAATATTCGTTTCGAGGAGACGCAAGTACTAGCTGCCACAAGCGGATATTACGAAAGGCTATACAGGGGAAGCAATCGGAATCGCTAAACACCCAAATAATTTCAACCGAAAGGAGGAGGGCGTGAAATTAAACGGTATATGGATGCCGGTATTAAAGAAGATGTGTACAACGCCTCCACTACTGGGTGATGGCAACGGCGATCGACGGCGACGGACAGTGGCCAATTGCACTGACGTTTTCAAAACACGTGACGTCACGCCGCGGCGCAGGAGCGCGCGGACACGGAATTTAGCGGCAGTCAGTAGCGAGCCAGTGGGTGTTCAAAATGGTTCAAATGGCTCTGAGCACTATGGGACTTAACATCTGTGGTCATCAGTCCCCTAGAACTTAGAACTACTTAAACCTAACTAACCTAAGGACAGCACACACATCCATGCCCGAGGCAGGATTCGAACCTGCGACCGTAGCTGTCGCGCGGTTCCGGACTGAGCGCCTAGAACCGCGAGACCACCGCGGCCGGCGCCAGTGGGTGTGTTGGACCTTCCATCGAGCTACGGACTCCCTTGAAGATGTCTCCCGCAGTCGGAGACGAAACGTTGGGAATTGAGACAAAATTCATCAACCGACCACGGCACAACAGCCCGGATAATTATGATGGACATGATACTTCCGGCCGTGAAACTCTACATTTTAGTATGAATTCGTTTTCTGTATTTTATTTTCTTACAGGTTCCACCGTTCAAGAGATTTCATAATCAATGGTTTCCTTCTATTTCTAGAGAAATAATCAAATTTGTCAGTGTCCGAGCAATACTTGATTGTGCCATTGATTTAGCGAATGTCTTATCTGTGGGATTCGTTTTAAAGTGAATTTTTTTCATGTTTTTCCCTTCTGATATTCAGCTGGTGGTTCCCCTTCCTCAACAAGGAGAGCATTGGTAGCTATGGATAGCATGGTTCAAGTGCATATTCGAATGCAGCGATACTGAAGTTTGTCTAATTTCAATATCGACCTTCCTGCCACATCATGATAAAATATGCGGACATTCCTGCAACATCATGATAAAATATGCATCCATAATCCAAGACTGCTCTTACAAGAGTCCTATACAATTTGAGGAGACTTTTAGGGTGTGCTCCCCACCTTGTGCTGGCCACACATCTCAGTGCATTCATCTTCCATATATCTTGGAGAACATATCATTTATTTGGCGTCTCCACGTTAGTCTCAAGTCGATTCACATGTCTAGAAACTTAACTTGACTCCAGAATAGGATATTTTTGTTCCTTCACGCTGCCATCGAATCGCCACATTGTGTATCGTCATTCCCCACTCCATACAACGTTTTTCCACTGCTCAATCGTCCAGTGTTACGCTCTTTACACCAAGCAAGACGTCGTGATGCACATTGGAATTCCTGAGTGTTGGTCTGGATATTACGACCCTCCTCAACTCTCGACGGCCTTTGTCAGTCAACAGACGAGGTCGGCCTGTACGCTTTTGTGCTATACGTGTCCATTCACGCTTCCACTTGACTATCACATCGAAATAGTGGACCTAGGGAAGTTTAGGAGTGTGGAAATCTCGCGTACAGACGTATGACACAAGTTACACCCAATCACCTGCCCATGTTCGAAGTCCGTGAGTTTCGCAGAGCGCCCCATTCTGCTCTCTCACGATGTCCAGAGACTACTGAGGTCACCGATATGGAGTACCTGGCAGAAGGTGACAGCACAATGCACCTAATATCAAAAACGTGTGTTTTTGGGGTGTCCGGATACTTTTTATCACATAGTGTATGTTACAAATAGTAATGTAGCAACAATACATCAAGTGTCCAAGACATTCTCCAGATTGTTTTTAAGAAGAGAAAAGAGTGTACCAAGCTTGTCTCACGCTCCTTGACTGCCGAACAAAAATAATTACGCTTGGACGTCTGCCACGACTTGACTGAACTGAAAAACGCGGACAGTTCTTTTCTGGAAACGATCATCACTGGTGACGAGGCTTGGTGGTCAATCAGCGTGAACCTACCACAAAACGACGAACTGCGGAAACTCACGTGAATAGTTAATGCTTTGACTACATAACCAACATTCAAATCAATATAATGCGCGAGTTGAACCATATATAAAAGAAGGACTTTTCTGACTTAAATTTTTTCTGTTTTTTATTAATCCACTCTTTAAACTCTGTGGACTGTTAAATCTCAACAGTTCAGATTTTTAACTCTCTGCCTTAACCCGTGTCATCTCAGCATCATCTCCATCTACATCTTTTCAGGTATTTCATAGAAGTGTAAGTACTCTCACCTTGGAGGTTTGTGTTCGAAATTCTCAGGCTAGAAGTCATTTTTCACTAATTACAATACAGTTGTCAGCTTCTTGGTTTATTACACCGTTACTTTTTTCTCAAATAACGCACTCGGGTCGGTAACTATTACATCTGTTACGTAAAATTCAACATGGAGGAATGCTGTACTCGCTAGCATTCAAATATTTTCACTTTAAAATAATATATCGTTATTTTGTCCATGCTGGCTGTATCTTGTTGAGCTCCGCCTTTGTCAACGAATGGTGGTGACAATGAAGTTTTACATGTAGGCAAACAAAACAAAAACAAAATGTTTACATCTCATCCCTTTCGCATGGTAACAGACATACGGACATCTACATAAACATCTACATATATACTCCGAAATCCACCATACGGTGCGAGGCGGAGGGTACCTCGTACAACAACAAGCATTTTCTCTCCCTGATTCACTCCCAAACAGAACGAGGGAAAAATGACTGCCTATATGCCTCTGTACGAGCCCTAATCTTTCTTATCTTATCTTTGTGGTGTTTCCGCGAAATATAAGTTGGTGGCAGTAAAATTGTACTGCAGTGAGCCTCAATGGCGATTCACGAAAAGAACGCCTCGTTTCCTCCAGAGACTCCCACCCGAGTTCCTGAAACATTACATCGTTACTTCTTTCTCAAATAACGCACTCGAGTCGGTAACTCGCGTGATGATCAAACCTGTTGTTGTTGTTGTGGGCTTCAGTACTGAGACTGGTTTGATGCAGCTCTCCATGCTACTCAATCCTGTGCAAGCTTCTTCATCTCCCAGTACCTACTGCAACCTACATCCTTCTGAATCTGCTTAGTGTATTCATCTCTTGGTCTACCTCTACGAATTTTACCCTCCACGCTGCCCTCCAATACTAAATTGGTGATCCCGTGGTGCCTCAGAACATGTCCTACCAACCGATCCCTTCTTCTGGTCAAGTTGTACCACAAACTTCTCTTCTCCTCAATCCTATTCAATACTTCCTCATTAGTTATGTGATCTACCCCTCTGCCAGTAACAAATCTAGCAGCCCGCCTCTGAGTTGCTTCTATGTCCTCCCTCAATCCGACCTGATAGGGATCCTAAACGCTCCAGCAGTACTCAAGAATAGCTCATATTAGTGTTTTATAAGCGGTCTCCTTTACAGATGAATCACATCTTTCCAAAATTCTACCAATGAACCGAAGACGACTATCCGCCTTCCCCACAACTGCCATTACATGCTTGTCCCACTTCACATCGCTCTGCAATGTTACGCCCAAATATTTAACCGACGTGACTGTGTCGAGCGCTACACTACTAATGGAGTATTCAAACATTACGGGATTCTTTTTCCTATTCATCTGCATTAATTTGCATTTATCTTTATTTAGAGTTTGCTACCATTCTTTACACCAATCACAAATCCTGTCCAAGTCATCTTGTATCCTCCTACAGTCACCTAACGTCGACACCTTCCTTTACACCACAGCATCATCAGCAAACAGCCGCACATTGCTAATTACCCTATCCAAAAGATCATTTATGTAGATAGAAAACAATAGCGGACCTACCACATTTCCCTGGGGCACTCCAGATGATACCCTCACCTCCGATGAGCACTCACCATCGAGGACAGAGTACTGGGTTCTAGTACTTAAGAAGTCTTGGAGACACTCACATACTTGGGAACCAATCCCATATGCTAGTACCTTAGTTAGGAGTCTGCAGTGGGGCACCGAGTCAAACGCCTTCCGGCAGTCAAGGAATATGGCTTCCGTCTGATACCATTCACCCATGGTTCGCAAGATATCATGTGAAAAAAGGGCGAGTTGCGTTTCGCAGGAGCGATGTTTCCTAAAGCAACTTCTCTGTCTCAAGGAAATTCCTTATATTCGAACTGAGAATATGTTCGAGAATCATGCAACAAACCGATGTTAAGGATATTGATCCGTAATTTTGAGGATCCCTCCTTCTACCCTTCTTATATACATGCGTCACGTGCGCTTTTTTCCAGTCGCTCGGGACTTGGAAGTTGGGCAAGAGATTCGCGATAAACGCAAGCTAAATAAGGAGCCAATGTAGTAGAGTACTCTCTGTGAAACCGAATTGGAATCCCATCAGCCATTGAGCCATATACACACGAACACGCAACAACAGACGCAAACATGCATACATCCCCTACCACGCAACAACATACACAACACACACTACCAAACCAAAAAAACATAAGAACACAAATGCAGGACATAGTTAACAATCAGCTGCACAGGAAAAGCTAAAAATGGTTCAAATAGCTATGAGCACTAGGGGACTTAACATCTGAGTTCATCAGTCCTCTAGAACTTAACCAACCTAAAGACATCACAGACATCCATGCCCGAGGCAGGATTCGAACCTGCGACCGTAGCTGTCGCGCGGTTCCAAACTGAAGCGCCTAGAACCGCTCGGTCAGACCGGCTGGCACAGGAAAAGCACAGAGACATGCAAACAGACGCTCACAGTCAGACAATGACACGTGAAAACGTGCGCTTACCATCACTAATAACCGCATACAAGTAACATGATATTCCCGTGTGCACGAAAAATCCAAACACGTGTTATTTCTAAAATGAGCGAGGGCATTAGTCTACTAACAGGGCCGCAGAAGAAGTATACAGCACTGAGATACAACCGCAGACTCTAGGTAAGTGTTTTCAATTTTTATATGCATAGAACCCATTGATGATGGTACGGCAGCACCGGTACGAGACTAGATGAACATAAGAATTAGGAGACAGTACCTTGCTCATAACGTCAACCTGCCATTACTTTACGTTGCGAGACTCAAAACTCCAAAAGTGAATGCACAAGAAAACTGTTGGCCTGCGGCCATTAACCCTAGCAATACCAACGTTTTTTTCATAACTCACCGTAATGGGGGAAGCACTTTAAGTCCACCCTAAAGCATAAAAAATGTTGATTTTGTTGGTTTATATTAACAACACAATTTTGAAGAAGTACCGGTTTGTAAATAGAGATTAGAACATGAAAATAGTATGTGTTAGCACAGATCTTCTCAATATTAGTACATTTTCAGTAAAGTGTACTACTGATAACCATTTCGAATATAAAAGAAGCAAATTTCGTTCATTGTTGTTTTTAAAGAGATAATGATGTGTCAGTAAGGCCCTGAAATTGTAATGATTGAATATGAGATTCATTGTGGAATCTGACATCCACCACTAAAAATTTAGTTTTTGGGTTAAGTTTAACTGAAAAATTTGAAACATACTATGGAATCTGCTTAAAAGAATTCATTAAAATATTATCAAAAGGTTGACACAGGATACCACGCCCTCCCCCCCCCCCCCCTCCCACGGCTCCCTCACACACTTGGTATTAATTCTCATAACTGCATTGTTAAATACACAAAGAAGACATAACAATTTGGTTACAGGACAGTCAGATAGGGCTACTATTATCAGAAAACAAAGCAACTGCAGTAGCTTCGGCCCTCATCCCCATGTTTAAACTATATGCCACAACAGGATAAAGTGACGAAATACACTTTAGTGGCTAAAGTAGTGTAATACGGATAACTCTCACGTTGCGTTAATGGCGACCTTCTACGTGGACAGAGCAATGATGGAAGAGAAGAGAAGAAAAAAAGCAGAGAAGAGTAGAGACGTGGAAATAATTCCCAGCAGGTCCACATTAATTTCACACAGGTGATGTTTCCCGCCGTGTCATTAATGCCGCTGTGCGGTAGCAGATATGTACGTACCAGGATGTTGAGGTCAGACATGGCGTGTAATGGTTCCGGGAGAAGCATAAAACGCCGGCTGTACAGTGTGCTCCTCATCCGGCGGGTCTTGTTTGATATCGGCGCAGAGCACCTAACCGTGAAGTGGTCCCAGCGCAAAGCGGACGGTTGAGCGCGGATCGGAAGCAACAATTACTGGTGACTGGACTGACAGGCAGCAATATTCTGCATCAGAGAGTCGAGCATCACAGTTGGTCGAAGCGGGTTGATTGCACAGCGGACCTCCGCCATCAAAAGATTACTGTGTCTACACATTCGTGTTATTCTCGTGAAGGATGACTCGCTGACGATACGTGAAATGTCACTGTGGGGAAATCGCATACCGCACAGAGGATTACTGTGCCGCACAAAGCCAGACATGGGACGGCCTTTTATGTCACTACGGTTTGCGTGACACAACAATCTGAGCGCAAGCTATCGAAGTTGCTAAAGTCTGTTTAGTCGTAGAAATATCCCAAATGCAAAATGAGCGGAGGATGGTTGATCGTCATCCGCAACACCGGTTCACAACTTAAGGCTAAATTCCCAAGTTTAAAACTGAAGTGTTGGTGTGTTCATTACGTCGTTACGTTTCCAGTGACGTATGTTTCTGGTCGAACCCCAGGAAGAAATGAGCTGGAACGGATTACATTCATTCAGATCACCACACATTATTTAGTGTTTTATAATATTTCTAATAATCCACTGCTATAGTGCTTCTTCTTTTTAGTTACTGCTGACATTCCTAGTCAGCCATTTAGAGGTGCTCTGCCCTTAAGGTGGTGTATCATTGAAGACCTTACACCTACAACATGCATCTGCTCGCGGCGGATGTCGTATTTATTTTCGCAGATTTAGGTATTTTGTGTTTTATCTTGCAGTATACCGTTTCAAGGCAATAGCTGATTGAAGATTCATCTCAGACAAGTCTCCCTTACAATTGACTGTCAGTTAATGTCGCACCTATGTAAGTCTTCAAGAGATACGTGTACGATGATACCCAATACAAAAGATAAATCTCTTTTGACTATGGTGTAGAGTAATGGATAATGTCGGGGATTACAGAGACAAAGGAAGTAGGTTCACTTCCTGTTATACTCTTTTCTTCATTTTAATGTTATTAAAACATTCTGGGACTATCCTATAAATGTAAAACAAGTACGTTCTGCAATATTCGATGTTATACATATTAGCATCTAATTAGAAAACCAAGACTAAAATAAACATTGGCTCTTTAATTTCGAATGTGTGTGTCTAGACAGGAACCTAAGAGGACAGCTTAAACTTCATATTCTTCATTGTCACAAATATTCCGCTGTTTATTTCTGAACACGAGGCGATTTCCTAGTGTGTGGTTACGCACGAATCTAAGAGCACATCTTAAAATGCTGCTACTTTCACTAGAAGCAGTGACAATTATATGCTCCGTTTTCAGATATATTTAGCTGTTTGAGATGAGAAGGTGAGAGCAGGCTCCTCGCCTGTGTAAGGTGAGATGCTTCTTACGTCGCTTCCGTTTGGGACAAACGCCTGTTTAGGTTGAACGTCTGTTGTGTATCATGCTGTGTGGAGTATCTCACTGCCTTCTCTTGCAGTGTGGTGCGTCTAATACGGAGTAGTTTCACTATGAAAAAGTGAAAACAGAGATACACAGACAAGCGGCATCTGTACGAAAAGCGGCATCTGTGCGTAACTTTTTCCCGACCTTGAATTTTATCTTTAGGCTACGACCTCAGTCTATATCGCAATGTATGAGCACAAGTAACCAAGACGTGTTTTTTTCACTCAATCACAAAATATCTAGTCAGAGGTCTGGCACAAAATAATTGTATCTGACGCTGCAGATCTATGAACTTTGTATTTTTATTCCTGTAAAAGTGGTTTCCTTCAAAGTAGGACGTTTTTCAGTCCACTCATGTGTGTATGCGTTCCTTTCACTCCTCAAAACATATCTCTTCGAAGCAGCAAACTCTTAAATACCTAGCACTCGAACTCATAACAACCATTTTAAAAGATAACTACATAATTCGTAAACGCTATGGATTTTCTGACTCTAGGTTTGGCTATGTTTTATTCTTGGACGCATAAAGTTTCGTGTATGACTGACATTTTTGTTGCTGACATTCTTACCTCTGACTCAAGAGCATTTATTCCACAGTACAGTGTCAAGGAATTTTAATTCTCTAATTAACTGACCCTGAAGATGTCTGTACGTTTATCAGCCGAAATATTAGAAGAAAAAAATAGTGCTACGCCGGGAGCACAAACGAAAGGCTTCTTGTTACTACTGTCAACAATTTTTTCATCATTTCAACAAAACTTCTTCTCAGCATGTCTCACATCGGCATCCGTGCAGTGATTAAACTAGTTGGAACATCTGGAAGAAAAAAGTCGTGCATCGTGTTTTGAACACGTGTTCAGTTGAATAACAAAAAAAGAAAAAGTAAATAAATAAGGCTGAGAGACCATCTGAGTTGATTACTGCAGTGAAAATGATTGTAATGCGGTAATGAAGAGTAATAGCAAGAAATGAGCTACGAAAAGTATCAGACGTCAAATATTCAATAGGCGGAATTCAAAGTTCTGTATGACTGAAATATTTTTAGAGCAGCGTTCATTCTTTAGTAATTTCAGTAATTACTGTGACAGAGCACCGCCCGTACTAGCAGTCGTACATACTGTAATATAGCAAATGGTCGTGACATTCTGCGGGCTATAGAAGTGGTTACTCTTGAAATTTGTGTCGAAGAGTACGTTTTCAGCAGCAAATTAATCTCAGTAACTAGTATGTGGAATATAAAAACACTTAGCATGCGATCGATACACATTACTGGAACGAACTTGAAGAGTATCATCATAAAATTTATCAAAAGGTGCTGCTACGAGCAGCACATGGTAACACACTCGTATTAGCCAGTCACCGTTGCTCGATCCTAGATTCAAGAACATACACTTACAAGTTGCTTTAGCATTTTAGAAACGACAAAGAATTTTTTGCAGGCATTGAAACGACTGTCAGTGAGGATGGGCAATGTGTTCATACACTACAGGAAAATAGAAAAACCAAATTTGATTTAGAGAGTGAAATTACAAAAGAGCACAAGGAAAGAGTAATTTGCAAACGAGTAGAAACGAGCCCACCATCACAGTCCAGTTATTATCTGGAACATCGCCGTCTGGATCTTAAACAAGATACGTCATGAGTATCGACTCACGCCACCGGTACTATCCAACCAGAGCCACAGCATAGTCACATGGTCATGTCCTGAATGTCCTCAAAAGCAGGACTTTCTCATTGTTAGAAACGTAATAGGCTGGAGGGGAAACTTCTGTCAGAAATGTTATTTTTACAGACTGGACACAAATGTTGCTGGGTATATAATTTTAATTATTGCTGGACATGTTCATAAACATTATATTAGACCTATTTCTATGTTACTTTTTATGCCATGTTAAAAACACCGATGTTTTAGAGTCGATGATTACAGGTCGGTGATAAAATGAATATCAATATCCATGATTTGCAGGACAAAGTTGAAGTCCCACATGCTGATACGCCGCTCCAGATGGTTCGTTAGTAACGCAAGCATCCTTACATCTTAGAGCAACTTTGAACGTAAGTGTCAAAATAAACTACCATAAGGCTAAAATAATGCACTAAGAACACATCGAAAAGAAAGTAGTGCCAGTTAAGAACGAAATCATAGAACCAGCTGAGTTCTTACAGGATGTCCATAAACGAATGGCGCGGTCTTAAAAATTAATAATAAATCGATTTATGCATGAGCAGCGGCAACATTGCAAGTTTTTAGTGCATTAACCACAATCCTACAATACATGCACCCCTGATCATGTCCTCCATGATCGTCAGTGCATGTTTAGCCGATCACAAACTTCCTTGACGGACACGGGCATTGGCGGTGCATAAACTCGGCCATTCACAAACCCCCACAGAAAGAAATTGTAGGTTGTTAAATCCGGCAAAAAGGGCGTGGAGGGGTGGAGGGTGACGAGGGGAGAAGATTGTTTGCTGCTGTTGCTGCACGTCCAATCCAGCACTGGTGATGAATATGATTAGCAAGCTCTTGTATTCCTTTCAAAATGGAGCAGAGCACCGTCCAGTTAACAAAATGTGAACACCATAAGTGATGTTGAACGGGGGTAACAATCAGGTGCCGGCCGGAGTGGCCGAGCGGTTCTAGGCGCTACAGTCTGGAACCGCGAGACCGCTACGGTCGCAGGTTTGAATCCTGCCTCGGACATGGATGTGTGTGATGTCCTTAGGTTAGTTAGGTTTAAGTAGTTCTAAGTTCTAGGGGACTGATGATCTCAGAAGTTAGGTCTCATAGTGCTCAGAGCCATTTGAACCATTGTAAAGGCATCATCAGTTGCTCAAAATACGTTCCATCGTAAATGCCAGAACTTTCAACATGCATATTGTGACATCACACTTCTAAGCTACAAATATTTCCAGTCTTGGCATTGCCTTCCTCAACACGCGTGTTATTTATAGTCTTGCTCGCTCGTCCTGGGGAGAAGCTATTCTTCAACGTACACTTCTAAGAAATATTGTCAGCAAAGAACAAGTAAGTAGTTAGAGATTTTTATCGTGCACACAGTTGCGCATTTTACACAACGGGAAAATGCACAGGTTTCCTGTGTCTAAAGAGGAAAATTTGGTCTTCACCAATGAGTGGTAAAGTGGAAAGAAACTCATCAACACACCTCGAAATTCGACTCAGTTATGATAAAAATATCAAACTGGCAATCATTCATTATGTCAAGAGTACATCTAATACTGGAGCTTTCTAAAAGTATGATCCAAGAAGTGCTGCTTATCATAGGCCCTGGGTAGTAGCGAGAGCAACATACTTTGGGAGAATGACGAAAGTACTGATAGTTATGAGAGAAGCTGCTTAGCTAGCGACGTCAGTGAAGAGTGTAATTTATCGACGTTCCAATATAAAAAATGTGCATAATAGACACCGTATTGTCAAAAGATGTGAATAATTTTTTTCTCCATTATGTTACTCTCTTTCCTCGCCACCTTGCAAATTAATGAAGGTACTCATGAGTTTCTAAAGTAAGTTCCCATGTACTAAGGTTAAAGGTTATATTTGTTACGTGTGAGAAAATCCCATTTTCTGCGGTAGAAGACAGGGAAAAAAAATTAAGAAAAATCAAGCTCGAAAAGATTTTCACTTCAAGAAATGGAACCTTCTCAGCCTCCTTAGGCATACGATATCAGTAGCCCCGTTGTTAATTAGCGTAATAATTTGTCAAGCTGGGGGACAAAGGTCATCTTGATTCCATCCTAGGGTGTTAAGAGTAAGAGTGTACAGGGGAACTTGTGACGCTTTCTGCAGGTTTCTCGTATCCACCTCTTCGAATGCTGGCCCGCGTCACATTTAACGCAAAAAAACCAAAACCGTAGCTTTCATAACACGTTTTATTGAGCATTAACTATGCTAGTTAACTTCAAAACATTGAAGACGTGAAAATACTGTCGTTGTACTAGGTGCACTGCTGTTGTGTCTTTGAAATTCGCGAGTGATTCATTTCGCTGATATCATGTGATTTTGTACAACCAATGTCGGCAGTTCTTGACGGTCCTGCCCTTCAGTATACGACTTCTGCCTGACCTAGCTTTAACTGTGACATTTTCATATGAATCACGTTTTATGCTCGATCGGACGACTGTAATAAGGATCCAGACCAGAGGAGGGGGGCATTATGGTCTGGGGAATGTTTTCGTGGCATGCCTTGGATGATTTAGTCATTCTGGAAGGCATAAAGAAAGAACACAAATACGCGTCTTGTGGTGTCACCGCCAGACACCACACATGCAAGGTGGTAGTCTTTAAATCGGCCGCGGTCCGTTAGTATTTGTCGGACCCGCGTGTCGCCACTATCAGTGATTGCAGACCGAGTGCCGCCACACGGCAGGTCTAGTCTAGAGAGACTCGCTAACACTCGCCCCAGTTGTACAGCCGACTTTGCTAGCGATGGTTCACTGTCTACATATGCTCTCATTTTCAGGGAAGACAGTTTAGCATAGCCTTCAGCTACGTCATTTGCTGCGACCTAGCAAAGCGCCATTTTCAGCTACTATAATTACTTCAAGAATGCATTCTGAACAGATAATATTGTGAATCATGTGCCGTCAAGAGCGACGTTCATCATTAATGGAAAGTTAAGTATCAAGCTAATTTAGTCCGCTTTCTGAATTCTCATTCCTTGTCATGTTCCAGACCTCACGTCAGTATGGTTCTTCCCTCCTCACGCTAACCTGCTTGAGTTAAAACGCGTGCATTTCGGCCTCCACTCGTAACACGGTATTGGCTCTTCTGCTAACCAAAGGCCCTGCTAACACAAAACATCTATCCTTGGGGAACAAATTCATCCCTACACGCGGTTTGTTTTCCCCCTCATGATGGCATCTACCATTAGGACAACGCAACCTGCCTGATAGCTCGCATGGTTCGTAGAGCGGCAGGGTAAATTTACCATTTTCCTCGGATGTCACCCTAATCGTAATCTGTGGGACCACCTCGATTGTGCCGTATGCGGCATGGAAGCTCAACCGTTGAACCTAGTTCAGCTGGCCGCATCACTGGAGATGGCATAGCTCCACATCTTTGTCGGTATCATCCAGAACATCACTGACTCTCTTCTTGCTTGTCTCGCAGCGGTCAGCGCTGCAAAAGATGGTTATTCATAATTCTGACAGGCGTTTACATTACTGTGACTGGACAGTGCACCCATTAGTAACAGTCTTACATTACTTATCTCGTCTAATAGCATTTCATCAGTACTACATAAGTTAATTTGTTACAGTCTTATCACTCTTCTCGTTGGATACTTAATCATTCGTGGTGTATATATTCTTTAGCAGCTATCGCACCTGAGGTCCAGGTGAGCTGCGCCACTACGTGCAAGGGCAGGCGGCGTGCAGGTGGGACTCGACAGCTGACAGGCCATCGGCGCCCACTGCCCACTTCCACCTGCCCTGCCCCACCAGTGGAGCATTCACGTGCAGTGCGGCGCGGGCGTCGACCAGATCGCTATCGGGCTGATCACAATGGGACGGCGTTTACAGAGGCCGGACTAAATTGCAGCCCGCGGGGGACGCGTCTGCAGGCCGTGGGTGTGCCGCATTAGTCGCTAACGAGATTGCTCTGAAACTCCTGAGTGTCTACGGTCCTGAAGGTCAGCACGCGGGCACCGAAGAGTGGGTGGCACGTAGAAACCTGCCGGCTCACGTCATGAAAAATGCTCCATCGTATGCCTCGTTTCTCAGGAGTAGTCGTCCACTGCCACAGCCCTACTTACCAATATGCACTGACGGAAAAAAATGGCAACACCGAAAAGCCATTAATGTAGACGAATGAAATTTCGGGATAACGTTGGTTTGGATAGCATATTTAAGTGATTAACCTTGCAAGGTCACAGGTTAATATGAAAGGCTTGTACATTAATAACCGGTGTAACAGCCGGATTGTTGAATGCAAGCATGCACACGTGCATGCATTGTGTTGTGCAGGTGCCGGATGTTAAGTTGGTGGGATGGAGTTCCATGCTTGTTGCGCCTGATAGTTCAATACAGGGACGGTTAATGCTGTTTATGGATTACGCTGAAGTTGTCGTCCGCTGATGTTACATATGTGATCGATTGGAGAAAGATTCGGTGATCGAGAATGCCAAGGAGCCCGCATCTCGTGGTCGTGCGGTAGCGTTCTCGCTTCCCACGCCCGGGTTCCCGGGTTCAATTCCCGGCGGGGTCAGGGATTTTCTCTGCCTCGTGATGGCTGGGTGTTGTGTGGTGTCCTTAGGTTAGTTAGGTTTAAGTAGTTCTAAGTTCTAGGGGACTGATGACCATAGATGTTAAGTCCCATAGTGCTCAGAGACATATGAACCATTTTTGAGAATGCCAAGGGAAAATGACGACAATGTGTAGAGCAAGTTAGGTACCAGCAACCGTATGTGAGCGAGCGTTATCCTATTGGAAAACACTCCCTGGGACACTGTTTATGACTGGCAGCACAACATGTCGAATCACCAGATTGACGTACAAATTTGCAGTCAGGGTGCGTGGGATAACCACGAGAGTGCACCTGCTGTCATAAGGAATCAACATCACCGGACTATAACTCCAGGCGTAGGTCCATTGTGACTAGCATACAGACAGGTTGGTTGCAGGCTCTCATCTGGTCTCATTCTCACCAACCTACGGCCATCACTGGCACCGATGAAGAACCAGCTCCCAGCAGGAAATATAACAGACCTCCAACGTAGCCTCCAGTGAGCTCTTGTTTGACACCACTGAAATCGCAAATGGCGATGGTTTGGAGTGAGTGGAATGCACGCTACAGTACGTTGGGCTCAAAGCTGTCCTTGAAGTAACCAATCTGTAGTAGTTCCTTGTATCACCGTGGTACCAACTGCTGCTTCAGTTGCTGCTCCAGGTGCAGTACGCTGCGGCAGAGCCATACGCCGAACACGATGGTCTTCCCTCTCCTTAGTGTCGCTTCGTCGTCCGGAGCGCGGTCTTCCTGCGACCGCACGTTCTCCTGACCACCGCTGTCAGGAATCATGTATAGTGGCTAACTTCCTGCCAGATCTACCTGCAGTACCGCATAAGGAACATCCAGGTTCTCGCAGCCCTATTACATGAGTCCATTCAAACTCAGTGAGGTATCGATAATAGCGTCCTTGTCGCCTTAAAGGCATTCTTGATTAACATCAACTCACCACGTCCAGTCTCAAAGGTAACTAACGCTCACCACCATTACAGCTTCTGTTTAAAGCAAACCTAATTTGCATCCTCATAGTGGCGCTACTAGAGCCATTCTTATGCGACCGGGAGATATTAAAAATGGCACCATCTTCCAAATGCAGAAAAACGCCTACTAACTTTCGTTTATCTTGCACAACTCCTTCCTCCTCCTTGGATTTGCGATTTTGTTTTTCGAGAGTGTGTTTCCATTTCATTTGAGCCCTTTTCACTGTATTAAGGCAGTGCAACTTATTCCTCCCACCCAGTGGAGTTTTGTTAAGGCGTCATATGAAGGCGAGTACGTTGAAGAAGACTTTAAAAACTTATATTTTTCTGTAGAATGCTAAATGCACATGTGCAAAAATAAGGTAGATGTGGCTCCGATAAATTCTTTTAAGCATGTATTAGTCCTGTACGGTACAATGACCTTCGCAAGCACCGCGAAATCTTTGTTAAGCCATTTGGACGCTGATTGAGTAACTGTGTGCGACGTCTCTTGCCTTCATTGTGTGCTAAATTTGTGATTTATCTACTGAAAATATCGATCCAACTAATGTTTATTCACTTCCTTACAGTGTTCACCAGTCCTTCGTTTGACAACCTGATATGGTCTGGGAAATTATCCGTAACCACTGATTAGAAGTATACCAAGGTACACCTGGAGATGTGACGTGAAGTATCGAAATCAATCATGGAATGAAACTTATAAAGCTGTAATTACATAATTACGAAAGGACATTTTTGTGAATGAAAATCATATACGCTTATTTGTGCCTTTGAATACGTGTTAAAATTTCTAAAATTTCCCTCAATATTGGTAACATTACTGCCTAAAAGCATCTCCCCCATAGCACATTTTAAATCGTATGTCAGATTTGTTTGCGTGGCTATTCTCCACAGCAAGCACAGAAGTACTTTTCTTGCTACAGCTTAATTTATTTTTTCCAGACGCGGTTCGCCTTTTTCTTACTCTAAGGCATGTTCATTGTGATCTAGAATGATACTGTTTTTTTATTTTTAGATTTTCAAACGTTTCACGTCGAGTTTTTTTGTGTACATAAGTCATTTCTTACAGTTTGTTGACCTCTGTGTTGTCTCTCATCTGGTTTGGAGGTCGCACTATCACATAATTTCCGAAACATAAGAACAGTTTTGGATTCCGAACTTTATTTGTTCAGAAATTTCACGATTTTTCTCCTTCTTTGAGGTGCACTATTCGGAATACAAAATTGTGTCTATGTTTCGGAAATGAAGCGGTAGTGCGACCTCCAGACCAGATGAGAGGAAACACAGATGTCAACAAATTGTAAGTAATTACTTACGTACATAAAAAACGGGACGTGAACCGTGTGACAATCTAAAAATAACAAAATTACATCGTTCTAGATCCCACTGAAGATGGCTTAGAGTAAGAAAAATGTTATGTATTCGTTGTTCTCGCCCGCTTGGACCAAACACATGAGAAGGAGAGTTGAACATTATCTTGTGAAACTTATATGTTAACAAATATTGCTGATGAGAACTATACCTAGTCATGATCTCCAGTGTAATGGCTGTAACTGAATGCATCTTGGAAATCATGCCAAAGACAGAAGTATTTCTTGCATATCGCATGAGAGCTACATCATTTACTATTCAATTCCTTTTATAATTTTCAGTTTAATCAAAAATATCAAGCCAGTATGCTCGATTACTGAGATCCAGTCTGCTTTTATATACTGAAGCAAGACAATTTCTGCATTCGAGGACATCAAAAAATTCTGTGTATGAAATTCGAAAACTCTACTGTTGCCACCCTTCCATGAAGTTTGTGACTACCAGCCCTTCTTTTAAAAAAATCCATAGTATCTACACCACTGGGACTAGGGGTTTGAGCCGCTGAGCTTTCATCATTTTATTACTACCATAACACAATGGTTGTTTCATTCTGACAGTTTGTTAGCAAATGTCACGCCTTCTTCAGTTAGCTGCTCATATAGTCATATTATAAACTGATCCTTAATACGGCCATTTCAGACTCAGTGACACCAACTGAGACGTTTTGAGCCAATTTCACAACATTAAACACATCCAGAATTTGTTTAACGGCGTATTTTAAAAGTGGGTGAGGGTAGTGGGTGAAAAATTTTGTCATGAAAATATATATAACATTAAAATGAACGGAGAGGACTTACATTTGTTCCAGTGCCATCATAAAAAACAGCCCACATTCTGATGCCAGAGCAGACGTCATTGGCTTTGTTTGTATACGACCATAAGAGCTACTCGCTAAAAAAAATATGCTATAGGACATTTTAATTGACCTTTTCTGGGCACAAGCTTGAAATCTAGTGCGCTGAAGCTTCTTTCGCTTCTGCTGGTTGTAAAAATGTTGTTGTAGATGTCTTGCAACTTTGAACGAACTGAAACAATAACAGAATCCTAGTAGTACAGGCATGAAACTAAGTTCGGAGAGTACCCATGAGAAGAAGTATTCGTTTGAAAAGAAATGCAGAGTTAAAGTGTCGAAAAATTCAAGTGACTATCCTGTTCTATATAATAATGAGTTTCTGTAGTAGAGTGTCCTGTTGTTACTCATATTTGTCGCCTTGACTAACTTTTCTTAGGCATTAAGTGCGTTGGAAACACTGCGGCAGTGCTTCTGGTCTGAAATGTCTTCTGGAAGTGCCGGACCTTATTAAAATAATCTTCTCCTTGTAGGAGTAAGGCCTCTACTTTTATTGACAGTGGCTACTGTCTTACGAAATTTTTTTATCTTTTGGCTCAGGAAACCTGTACAAAACGGAAAAAGTATTGTAATATGCAAGACAATCGTAACATGCAATACAAAGCTCGTGGTATGTACAAGATAATTGTCATTTCTTGGCGTTCACTTATTAACAAAAAAACCTCAAATCACTTTATTTCCTTCACCGACTCGTACAGCTGTACGCTGGGCAGGAAATACCATGTTACACTCACACATACAGTTCGTTATTAGCAAACGGAACCTTACATCTGGAAGACGGCCGACACTGGAAATAAACATACCGAGGTGGCATTAGAAAATGCTATGCTCACAGACAGTAGATGTGCATTCAGAAAGTTTAGAAATCATTGCAATCACCTCGTGGTGGCCACATAAAGTGGGTCACCTCCCTGATATGTCGAATGCGGTAACGGCACCTCACTGACCGCACACTAAGTTTACATTTCAGAAAGGGTGGGAGAAGTGTCTACTAATACCCTTACTCGAAGTAGGTTTAGACTAGAGTAGTAGTAGTGTATGATGTGTGTAGTGGTAGTGTATGATGTGTGTGGTAGTGTATGATGTGTGTGATAGTCTATTACTTCTGTTCATCGTCCCCAAAATTGCCGTTACTTAGAAGAGATAGTACGTGCAGCGAGGTCAGAAATGAGCTCGGTATATTCGCTTTTAACTCACCAGCGATTCCTGTGACATTATCTCTAAACTCGCCGTCTCTGTGTGCCCGCAGAGTCGACACGTGAGTCTCCGCCTGCAGCCCATGACGGTCACCGGGGTGAGCGAGTACACGAGCCCGAAACTATAACCGCGGCATTCTCCTTGCATACGCAACATTTTTAAAAGAAGTTTCCGCCGTTAAATTGTAAATTACTATTCATTTATTACACACAATCATGAGTTCAGCTTTATAGCCATTCTTAGGTACAAGGTGAAATGTCACAAAATGAACGAAATGCTTAAATATATATATTAATGTAACAACTGATCGGTTAGCAGTCAATATTGTTCTATGTATAGGTAACTTGTCTTTCTTTTTAATTACCGCTACCAGTCACAAACTTTGGCTACTATTATATTACTTATTTCTTTACGGACATGTTTCGAGGGAACATCTCATCTTCAGGCTAAGTGGCATTACAAAAACAACTTTACAAAACGGGCATACTGATGTTACATAGTCTTTTCGTAAATGCTGTGGTCATCTTTGTTCTTTGGCGGGCAGTCTCGTTGTGATGCGTTGAGGTGTTTCCATTTCCGTGGCTCTCTTGGTCACTGTTCACAAATTGTCACTAACATAGCAGTAACTTGGAAACACGATCACAAACAGTCTTGTCCACTGCACTACAGAACTGTTTGTGATCGTGTTTCCAAGTTACTGCTATGCTAGTGACAATTTGAGAACAGTACAGTAACCAAGAGAGCCACGGAATTGGAAACACCTCAGCGTATCACAATGAGATTGCCACTCGCTAGTTGGCCGTATTTGGCGTCGCCGGATTTCTTTCCGTGAGGACATTTAAAAGATAAGGTGTAGCAGTAAGTGCCAACAGGCCATGAAGACATCGTCGACCGCATCAGTAACGCCTGTGCTGACATTTACGCTGATCTGCTTCTGTCCTGTGCATGGTCATTTGAAAAGCGGATCGCTAAATGCATTGAAGTTGGCGGTACCACGTTTGAACACATACTCTAATTGGAAAAGTAGAATAATGTTCACCTTGAGCCACGGCCGCAGTGACGCGTCGAGTAATCCGTTGTTCGACATGTCGGAGGAATAAAATGTTGCGAATGGGGTTTCCAATTTGAAGTTATGAAATACTGGCCAATACTGCCCTCGCAGAATGGAGGTCGGGTCCCATGTGCTACTGGATATTCAAGGGCCACTGAGTAGCATGTAGTTAAATTACGACTGTGCACCCATTTATGTTCCTCTGTTTACAGCGCCATCTATAGCGAAACGAAGAAAGTGCTTAATACAAAACTTATTTTGCCGTAGAATCATAATCTGCCTTAAAGAACTTGCGTTCCTATTGAAGATTTCAAAGCACCCATAGGGTACGGTGGCGGGTCGCCTGTGGCGCCATTGGATGTCCCCCTCCGAGACAAACAAATTGGAATTGCACCTTTCAAAATCTTCAGTTAAAATGAGCACCCCGCTTATAATCATTTTATGTTGTATTCTCAAGAACTTTCTGAACGGAATCCTATGATTTGTGGAGTTCTTGCTCGTGTTTTGCCAGATGCTGAAACGGGGCGAGAAGGGCCAGCTGCAAGCTCCAGGCTCTGGGTAGACAATAGCAGAAGTCCGGGACGTCTTCCACCTGGAACTCCAGGGAACAGTGGGCATGTGAAAAACCCACTCTGGGTATCTCCTAAGCTAGAGCAACAAAAAAGCGCCTTTCACAGCAGTGGGAGTCACGTGAGTTTCTAAGAGAGTTTACACAAAAGCCCACAGGTTTTACTAAAAGCAGAAGCAAAGAAAAGAACCACCACTATGCTGCCTAAAATAAACTGGGAAGAGAGCAGCATTATATGCCCAGACGTCTTTCCGCTAAACATAATGTGGGAGCCAGTGCTGTGACACCTTTTAGTTGGTTAACAGAGAACAAACGAGCACTGAAGGAGTAAATTCTGCAGGTTTTTCATGCACGCATGAAGACAGAGGGAAATTTTCTGTTGTCACTAGGTTCGTTCGAGTTAACCCATCACAAAGGAGTGAAACCATATTCAAACTGTCTCTGATCCTCACGAACAGCTTCATTATAGTTTCGACCGTTGGAACACCGTGGGTACCCGAACGCATATTTCGTGTGTGTCGTTGTCTGACCACCTGCAGCGCTAGTTGATACCTCTACTCTCTTCGCGTTGCACATATATTTCTGGTTTCAGTAATGAAACAGAGCACCGGGTATGTATTTTTTCTTTTTTTAGTGCTTAGCACTACTCGTTTCCAGAATTTATTCTCGTTGTCAAATGAAAATATTTACGTAAGTATTTTGTGTGCTGTTTGTATGTTGTGCACCTTTTCCACTGTACTGCGTCGCCTTTTTGAGCTTAAGGTATCATACTGTGCCTCGTACATCATGCAGAAAAAAAACACACATATTATGAAATTTCATAAACAGCATGAGTGATGGTGTGCGCGTGTCTTAAATTTCTGCATACTTGAGAAGGCAAAGTAACTTATGACCACAAAAAGATGGCTACAGTGCAAGACAGACAGGAGAACACGCTAACACTAATATAAGTATTCGATTCTTGACGATGAGAAAGTCTCGAAATGCGTCGTCCAAAGCGTGGAAAAATATGAAAGCGGTGCGGTGTTTCATTATTGTTTTTGAAGAATGAATGACAGTTGCAGGCTTTACTAGTACATCGTTTATGGTGAATGAAACTGAATCAAACGTTTCTGCTTCCCGCTTGCCATCGGCACTTCTTGGAGAACCAGTGATGAAAATGTTAACTGAAGACGTTCATAATTATTCCTGACACCTTCACAATTCTCTATTATTCCAATCTCATACAGCGGGCGGAAAGAATGAACACCTATATCTTTCCGTACGAGCTCTGATTCCACTTATTTTATCGTGGTGATCGTTCCTCCCTATGTAGGTCGGTGTCAACAAAATATTTTCGCATTCGAAGGAGAAAGCTGATGATTGGAATTTCGTGAGAAGAGTCCGTCGCAGCGAAAAACGCCTTTCTTTTAACGGTTTCCAGCCTAAATCTTGTATCATTTCCGTGACACTCTCTCCCATATTTCGAGATAATACAAAAAGGTGCTGCCTTTCTTTGAACTTTTTCGATGTGCTCCGTCAGTCCTATCTGGTATGGATCCCACACCGCGCAGCAGTATTCTAAAAGAGGACGGACAAGCGTAGTATAGGCAGTCTCCTTAGTAGGTCTGTTACATTTTCTGAGTGTCCTGCCAATAAAACGCAGTCTTTGGTTAGCCTTCCCCACAACATTTTCTATGTGTTCCTTCCAATTTAAGTTGTTCGTAATTGTAATATCTAGGTATTTAGTGGAATTTACGGCTTTTAGATTAGACTGATTTATCGTGTAACCGAAGTTTAACGAGTTTCTTTTAGCACTCATGTGGATGACCTCACACTTATCGTTATTTAGCGTCAACTGCTACTTTTCGCACCTTTCAGATATCTTTTCGAAATCGTTTTGCAATTTGTTTTGATCTCCTGATGACTTTATTAGTCTATAAGTGACGGCGTCATCTGCAAACAACCGAAGACGGCTGCTCAGATTGTCTACAAAATCGTTTATATAGATAAGGAACAGCAAAGGGCCTTTAACACTACCTCGGGGAACGCCAGAAATCAGTTCTGTTTTACTCGATGACTTTCCGCCAATTACTACGAACTGTGACCCCTCTGACAGGAACATTATGGGGAGGGCCCTCAAATCATCTCTGGATTTTGACGTTCTAATGCGACAGTGGGACAGAATTTGGCACGATATCCTCAGGAAGACATCGAGCAACTCTATCAGTCAAAGCCAAGACGAATATCTGCTTGAATATAGGCCGGAGATGGACCAATGCGTTATTGACGTCCTCATTGTGTGAAGCTCTTTTGTGAAGTTGTTTTACTTGAATAAACATCCAGTTTTTCTGAAACCGTAATCATTTGTTTTTCTCTACATGTACATAACATCTTGTCAAGGGGCATGAAAGGGGCGCAGTGGTTGGGAAGGGAGTGAGATAGGGTTGTAGCCCATCCCCGATGTTATTCAATCTGTATATTGAACAAGCATTAAAGGAAACAAAAGAAAAATTCGGACTAGGAATTAAAATCCATGGGGAAGAAATAAAAACTTTGAGGTTCGCCGATGACATAGTAATTCTGTCAGAGACATCAAAGGACCTGGAAGAGCAGCTGAACGGAATGGACAGTGTCTTTAAAGGAGAATATAAGATGAAGATCAACAAAAGCAAAACAAGGATAATGGAAGGTAGTCGAATAAAATCGGGTGACGCTGCGGGAATTAGATTCGGAAATGGGACGCTTAAAGTAGTAAAGGCGTTTTGCTATTTAGGGAGCAAAATAACTGATGATGGTCGAAGTAGAGAGGATATAAAATGTAGACTGACAACGGCAAGGAAAGCGTTTCTGAAGAAGAGAAATTTGTTAACATCGTGTATAGATTTACGTGACAGGATGTCGTTTCTGGAAGTATTTGTATTGAGTGTAGCCTTGTATGGAAGTGAAACGTCAACGATAAATAGTTTAGACAAGAAGAGAATGGAGCCTTTCGAAATGTGGTGCTACAGAAGAATGCTGAAGATTAGCTGGGTAGATCACATAAATAATGAGGAGGTACTGAATAGAACTGGAGAGAAGACAAATTTGTGGCACAACTTGACTAGAAGAAGGTATCGGTTTGTAGGGGATATTCTGAGACATCAAGGGATCACCAGTTTGATATTGGAGGGAAGCGTGGAGGGTAAAAATCGTAGAGGGAGACCAAGAAATGAATACACTAAACAGATTCAGAAGGATGTAGGTTGCAGTAGGTACTGGGAGATGAAGAAGCTTGCACAGGATAGTGTAGCATGGAGAGCTGCATCAAACCAGTCTCTAGACTGAAAACTACAACAGCAACAACAACATAACATCAACCGATTTTCATCACATTCAAATGATTCATTGGTCATACGTCGCTTTTTAAAGTGTATTTTGGGGGATTAATATTTGTGTTCTGAACTTCTCGTACCGCAAATTCGAAAAATTCAAAAGCCATGCCGTCTGATTGTTAGTGCTGCTTAGGAATACCGCAAATTTTCGTTGTCACACTTTCGGACAGGCAGGTACGGTGAGCGATCGGCCCCCATCTCGAGAGTCTGATACGGAGAGCTTGTACATGAGAGGATACCATTAACAGTGCAGCTTCTCCAATGTCATCGCTTTGTAGTGGATTAGTGTGCAGACGCAGTAGTGACGGCTGGGGGAGGTTAGCTAATGTGCGCCTCAAGTGCTCATTTCGCAAACGCCCTGGCATTGGTAACTGCCGGCGCGGTGGGATGTATTCAGGCAGCCGCGTCGCTGCTGCTCGATACAAGACGAGACAGATGCGGCGGCGAGTGTTTGAATAATACAGCCTTGCGAAGCCTCTTCTGATTAATCCCCGCGTGGCGACGGGCGTCGCATAATGTAGCCGGTTCTGCTATCGCTGAGCGCCTGGCGCTTGCTTACCAGCGGCATACGTGGTAGCCACGGCTATGGGCGGTTCCAGTAACTAACTTTGTCATACGTTACGGACATTCTGATCAGGGGGTGGTCTACAGACTGTAACAGTTGAAGAAATATTTCACAGCCGAAATCGCATTTAAGAATTCTCTTTGAGCTTATGGTCGATTTCAACAATACCTTTGCTCATCTTCGGAACTGCAGTACGACGTCGAGACACACTGCATTATTTTGTAATACTTTCTAAGCCACTAATAATGAAGTACGTAATGCACTTCACATACCGTATATACAACGTACCTCATCTTTTTCACAATAATGCCTTATATTTTGGCAATATTGAACAATTTAAATAGTTTAGAAATGGACGTTAACCAGCAGCCAGATCACAACCAATCATCATGTCATAAACAAAAATTTCATTTACGATTATGTTTCCTTGCTTCTTAATGAAAGCTTGATGTTGACAGCCATTGCTACTGTGTAATCTCTATAAAACGTTTGTAATTTTCTGTAACTACAACTGTGGTCTACTTCAATTGCTGTGCAAGTTTCTGATAAGTGAACTATATAATTTATCTAATGTAAATGCACACAGTAGCATTCGTAACCTCGCAATTACCTAGCGGACGTAAGAGGTAGCTTGCCTGTCACAGCGGACGACTCAGTATAGCTTCAGACAAGCATGTGTGTGCTCGCATGTAAATAGTAGTTTTATTAATGACATGCTAGTTGGTTGTGATATACCTGCTGGTACACCTCGCATTTGCCGGCCGGAGTGGCCGAGCGGTTCTAGGAGCTACAGTCTGGAACCGCGCGACGCTACGGTCGCAGGTTCGAATCCTGCCTCGGGCATGGAAGTGTGTGATGTCCTTAGGCTAGTTAGGTTTAAGTAGTTTTAAGTTCTACGGGACTGATGACCTTAGAAGTTAAGCCCCATAGTGCTCAGAGCCAGCCAGACCTTGCATTTCCAAACTACTTACATTTTCAACATTGCCAAAATATATGACAAAAATCTCAAAAAGATGAGGTATGTTATCTATATATAAAATACGTATTTCATTAATACTAGCATAAAAAAATATATTTACAGAGACCGTGTGTGTATACGTCGTGTTGCAGGTCAGAAGATGGCAGCAGAGTACTGTTGAAACTGCTCATCAACTAAAAAAAATATTTAATTGTGATATTGGTTCTGAAGTAATACTTCAAATATTACGATTAGCGTTGTCTTTCATTTGACAGCACGTTTGGAGCCTTTGTGCCTTGAAGAAGAAAAATATGATTTGCCTAAGGCGGCAAATTACAATCCCGCCTGTACTCAATTTGTATCTCTGCATTTTTTTAATCTTCCACCAAATACTTGTATCACTAAAACGTAATATGTTTCTTCGGAAAGGAACAGTAATAATAATAAGAATAATAATAATAATAATAATAATAATAATAGTTACAATTGTAGTGGAATTGTCGTGACGAAGTGTAACTGAGCTGGAACAAGCAATTGTGATGAAATGAACATTGGTCAAACGAGAGATTCACAGAGGACGGAGGAGAGGACAGAGTTTCGGGACACCCTCTTGACCACGGAGTCGCAAACTACACCTAAAAGGCAGAAGCACCAGCAACTACCAGCGGCATGGGAACGCAGAAGGCAGTGGAAACCACCTCATTAAAGACACATAATGTTTCCACAGGACATGTGTCTTGCACCGTATTTGAAAATCTGTCGTGATCATCTCTCCATTTGCAACAAATTCCGGATTAGACACCATTTGGATATACGGGAGCAGACTGCAAAGGAGGCGGTGACCATGAAATGAGATTGAATTACCGACAAAATGGTGACACTTTGAGTTTTGGGGCGTAGAATGTCGTTAAGTATGAACATGGCAGAGAAACTAGAATATCTGAATATGGAAGTGCAAACTGTCAATTTTAATTTAGTGTTGTTGTTGTGGTCTTCAGTCCTGAGAATGTTTTGATGCAGCTCTCCACGCTACTCTACCCTGTGCAAGCTTCTTCATCTCCCAGTACCTACTGCAACCTACATCCTTCTGAATCTGCTTAGTGTATTCTTGGTCTCTCTCTACGATTTTTACCCTCCACGCTGCCCTCCAGTACGAAACTGGTGATCCCTTGATGCGTCAGAACATGCCCTACCAACCGATCCCTTCTTCTAGTCAAGTTCTGCCACAAACTCCTCTTCTCCCCAGTTCTATTCAGTACCTTCTCATCAGTTATGTGGTCTACCCATCTAATCTTCAGCATTCTTCTGTAGCACCACATTTCGAAACCTTCTATTCTCTTCTTGTCTAAACTAGTTATCGTCCATGTTTCACTTCCATACATGGCTACACTCCACACAAATACTTACAGAAACGACTTCCTGACACTTAAATCTATCCTCGATGTTAACAAATTCCTCTTCTTCAGAAACGCTTTCCTTCCCATTGCCAGTTTACATTTTATATCCTCTCTACTTCGACCAACATCAGTTATTTTGCTCCCCAAATTGCAAAACTACTTTACTACTTTAAGTGCCTCATTTCCTAATCTAATCCCTCAGCATCACCCGACTTAATTCGACTACATTCCATTATCCTCATTTTGCTTTTGTTGATGTTCATCTTATATCCTCCTTTCAAGACACTGTCCATTCCGTTCAACTGCTTTTCCAAGTCCTTTGCTGTCTCTGACAGAATTACAATGTCATCGGCGAACCTCATAGTTTTTATTTCTTTTCCGTGGATTTTAATACCTACTCCGAATTTTTATTTTGTTTCCCTTACTGCTTGATCAATATACAGATTGAATAACATGGGGGAGAGACTACAACCCTGTCTCACTCCCTTCCCAATCTTTGCTTTCCTTTCATGCCCCTCGACTCGTATAACTGCTATCTGGTTTCTGTACACATTGAAAATAGCCTTTCGCTCCCTGTATTTTACCACTGCCACCTTCAGAATTTGAAAGAGAGTATTCCAGTCAACATAGTCAAAAGCTTTCTCTAAGTCTACAAATGCTAGAAACGTAGGTTTGCCTTTCCTTAATCTTTCTTCCAAGATAAGTCGTAAGGTCAGTATTGCCTCACGTGTTCCAACATTTCTACGGAATCCAAACTGATCTTTCCCGAGGTCGGCTTCTACCATTTTTTCGATTCGTCTGTAAGGAATTCGTGTTAGTATTTTGCAGATGTGACTTACTAAACTGATCGTTTCATAAATTTCACATCTGTCAATATCTGCTTTCTTTGGAATTGGAATTATTATATTCTTCTTGACGTCTGATGGTATTTCGCCTGTCTCATACATCTTGCTCACCAGATGGTACAGTTTTGTCAGGACTGGCTCTCCCAAGCCCGTAGAAGTTCTAATAGAATGTTGTCCACTCGCGGGACCTTATTTCGACTCAGGTCTTTCAGTGCTCTGTCAAACTCTTCACGCAGTATCGTATCTCCCATTTCATCTTCATCTACATCCTCTTCCATTTCCATAATACTGTCCTCAAGTACATCGCCCTTATATAGACACTCTATATACTCCTTCCACTTTTCTGCTTTCCCTTCTTTGCTTAGAACTGGTATTCCATCTGAGCTCTTGATATTCATACAGGTGGCTCTTTTTTCTCCAAAGGTCTCTTTAATTTTCCTGTAGGCAGTAACTATCGTACCCCTAGTGAGATAAGCCTCTACATCCTTACATTTGTCCTCTAGCCATTCCTGCTTAGCCATTTTGCACTTCCTGTCAATCTCATTTTTGAGACGTTTGTATTCCTTTTTGCTTATTTCATTTACTGCAGTTTTGTATTTTCTCCTTTCATCAATTAAATGCAGTATCTCTTCTGTTACTCAAGGATTTCTACTAGCCCTCTTCTTTTTACCTACTTGATCCTCTGCTGCCTTCACTACTTCATCCCTCAAAGCTACCCATTCTTCTTCCACCGTATTTCTTTTCCCCATTCCTGTCAATTGCTCCCTTATGCTCTCCCTGAAACTCTGTACAACCTCTGGTTCTTTTAGTTTATCCAGGTCCCATCTCCTTAAATTCCCACCTTTTTGCAGTTTCTTTAATTTTAATCTACAGGTCATAATCAATAGATTGTGGTCAGAGTCCACATCTGCCCCTGGAAATGTCTTTCAATTTAAAACCTGGTTCCCAAATCTCTGTCTTACCATTATATAATCTATCTGATACCTTCTAGTATCACCAGGATTCTTCCATGTATACACCCTTCTTTTATGATTCTTGAACCAAGTGTTAGCTATGATTAAGTTATGCTTTGTGCAGAATTCTACCAGACGGCTCCCTCTTTAATTTCTTACCCCCAATCCATATTCACCTACTATGTTTCCTTCTCTTTCTTTTCCTACTCTCGAATTCCAGTCACCCATGACTATTAAATTTTCGTCACCCTTCACTATCTGAATAATTTCTTTTATCTCATCATACATTTCTTCAATTTCTTCGTCATCTGCGGAGCTAGTTGGCATATAAACTTGTACTACTGTAGTAGCCGTGGGCTTCGTGTCTATCTTGACCACAATAATGCGTTCACTGTGCTGTTTGTAGTAGCTTACCCGCACTCCTATTTTTTTTATTCCTTATTAAACCTACTCGTGCATTACCACTATTTGGTTTTGTATTTACAACCCTGCATTCACCTGACCAGAAGTGTTATTCCTCATGCCACTGAACTTCACTAATTCCCACTATATGTAACTTTAACCTGTTCTTTTCCCTTTTTAAATTTTCTAACATATCTTCCCGATTAAGGGATCTGACATTCCACGCTCCGATCCGTAGAACGCAAGTTTTGTTTCTCCTGATAACGACGTCCTCTTGAGTAGTCCCTGCCCGGAGATCCGAATGGGGGACTATTTTACCTCCGGAATATTTTACCCAAGAGGGCGCCATCATCATTGAACCATACAGTAAAGCTGCATGCCCTCGGGAAAAATTACGGCTGTAGTTTCACCTTGCTTTCAGCCGTTCGCAGTACCAGCACAGCAAGGTCGTTTTGCTTAGTGTTACAAGGCCAGATCAGTAGTGATGGTCTGTAAAATGAAGCACAAAGAAAATAAGAATTTCTGTTCAGGCGAATATTGGGTAATATCAACAGCAGCAGGAAATTATGAAAAAAACGAAGGGCAGAGAGGGAGTTACTGTCAACAGTTAAGAGATACGATTAGTCTTGTCAGAATCGACAAGAAATTAACGCTAGCAACAATATTGGTATACAGGGTGTAACAAAAATGTACAGCACATTCCTTACACGTAGACGAAGAAATTATTTTATATGAACATGTGTCGGGAAACGCTTTGTTTCCATGTTACATCTCACTTTCCCCAACTCATTAATCATGGGAAAAATATAAGAACAGAAAGTTTGAACATTGTGGAACATGCACTCTTGATGGCGTCTGGTTACATTGTGCATCGCCTGCCATCAACAAAAATTTTCTGTCAATATCTGGGCCGGCATTGTCTGTGACTGTTTCGTAGGGTCTCTCTTTCTTCCTCCCATGCTCAACGGACAAACTTAGCGTAATTTCATTGAGAATGTTCTACCTTTTCTCTTAGCAGATGTGCCTTTAGCTGTGCGACAAAACATGTACTTCATGCACGGTGGAGCACCTTCTCATTTTAATGTTAATCTCCGTCGGTTTTCAAATAACAGTTTCAATGACAGATATAACAGAGATGGTCCAAACGCCTGGCCCCCACGCTCTCCGGACCTAAGCCCACCGGACTTTTATTTATGGGGCTTTCGTAGGTCAAGTGTACGGAACCCCAATACAAGATGTTCAGAGTGTTCGTGGTCCTATTATGTAAGGCCGAGAAACCGTACGCAGTACTCCAGGGATGCGTCAGCGAATCCTAGATTCACTATGACAGTAGGTTTATGCATGAATCAATGACCACAGAGGGTATATTGAACATCTGTGAGAAAGAGTTGCATGTGGTAGGCTGGTGAGTTCTATTCGTGTATGTTTCCGACGTTTAGAGTCTGAGAAAATGAGCATTTCCAGATCCATGTTCGTGTAACATAATTTTTTCCCCTACGTGTGAGAAATGTGTCCTGCAATTTCTGCTGTACATTTTTTTTTTACATCCTGTACATGCTGACGTTACAAGCAGAATATAGAATAGAGAATATTCCGAGATCCTCCTAATTTTCGATGTGAAAACTTTTACTGCTTTTAGAATAAAACAAATGCTATCAACAGTCAACAACTTTATTCTTCGTGACTACACATTTGCAGCCATCTGTTGCTAGAGGACTCCAAACTGTAGTGTCTAACAAGGAACTGCGTACCGCCACTATATCGGTGCCTGAGAAACGGCATGCGCTAACCGAGTTCCGAATTCGAAGAGTTTGCCCACTTATGGAGCACCTCTTCCTTCAGCAGACAATGCTAAATCACACACGAGCGCTGCGAAATCTACAACCATCTGACGCCTTGACTTCGCTGACATCGATCATCCTCCATATAGTCCCGACTTGGCCCCATCCGATTTGAATCCGTTTCCGAAACTTAAGTAACACCTTCGACGACTTCACCTTGACAGTGATGAAGCAGCGCAAAGCAGAGTTGAGCTTATGGCTCCGTCAACGAAGTCACACGTTCTAGACTGACGGTATCAACGAACTGGTGTCTGATTGGAAGAAATGTGTTCGCCGCAACGGTGACTATGTTGAGAAAGAAATATGTGGACATGAAGAATAAAGATGTAGGATTTAATAGCGATTTGTTTTAACTGAAAAGTTTTAAGAGTTTTCACATAAGGAAATAGGAGGCGTTATTTTTCAGCACGCAGTCGTTTATATGGATACTAAATAGGTTATTTCGTATTTAAAGGGAGACGTAAGTCTAAAAAACGTGGATGACTGGAGGGCAGTAGTCGTGGGAGGGATAGAAGAATATGGGCTCGGTAGAAGGAATGAGAGAGAAGAAAGTCTAACTGAGTTCTACAATAAATTTCTGCTAGTAATACCGAATACACTTATCAAAAACCACAAGAGGATGGATATATTTTGAAAAGGAGCAGAGACACGGCAAGATTCCATCTGGATTACATCAAGATCAGACAGAAAATCCGGAATCAGATATTGGACAGTGAGGTGTACACAGGAGCAGGTATAGGCTCAGATCTCACTTTAGTAATAACAAACAATAGACTCGAGTTCAAGACAATAGTTTCGAGGAATCTCTGTGAAAAGTTGTGGGATACTGGTGAATAATGAGAAGATTTGAAGTTTTCTATGACTAGATTATGCGATAATACCACAATAGTCAGCTTAGTGGAAGAGGAATGGACGTCGGTAAAAAGGAGAGAAAAATATAGATACGTGGATGATGACTGCGAAGAAATCGTACTTACCAGAAGAAATACTTGAACTGATCGACGAAAGAAGGTAATTCAAAAAGTCTTACTTAACAATGAAATAAGTAGGAATTGCAGGAGAACCAAAACAAAATAGCTGCAGAAACAACACAAGGCCGCAGCCGAGCACCCTCTGTATTAGTGTAGGACAGGACGGTGCAGGCAACAGGCTCCCTTGCGTGATCGTATTGAAAGACCTCAAAGGTTGACACAGTCACTGGTCTAAAAACGTCAGAAGTATGATTGTTGTTGTTCAAATTATTGCCGAGTGGTTCTAGGCACTTCAGTCTGGAACGACGCGACTGCTACGGTCGCAGGTTCGAATCATGCCTCGGGCATGGATGTGTGTGATGTCCTTAGGTTAGTTAGGTTTAAGTAGTTGTATGTTCTAGGGGACTGATGACCTCACATGTTAAGTCTCATAGTGCTGAGTGTCATTTGAACCATTTGTTCAAATTATTGACGCAATGACACTCTAGTCCATCACGTTAGATGCGGCGCCCGCATGATGATGACAATATCTATCTGTGCCTTCAGACACAAATACGTCCATCGCTATGCTGTACGTAAAAGTGGAGCTCTTGTGGAAAGAAATCGTGGTGCGCCTCCTATATTGTATGGCACGCCACTGTCGGCAAGCCTGTGTTTACCGCCGCAAGGGAAGCCGCTACAGTGGTCACCGTGCTGACAGTCCGTGGTGCTCCAGTCATAGTTACGCCACCCGTATGGATACTACTCTTGTTGCTCAAAGTACGTGACGTGGCTGTAATCATTTTAGGTTTTCTTGCCTGCCGCCTTCGTGTTGTTGCAATTTTAACAGTCAGAAGAGCAAAATTAAGAGACAACCATACATACAGTGTATCAATGGGAAACATTCACGTGGGACCTTGAACACCATCTTGGGAAACGGGAGGGTCCACAGCATATTCATCATGAAGACGTAGGACAAAGGTTTGCACTTGGTAACCGAGAATGTTAAAATAAACATCGTGGTCCACTTTCACGGTAACGTGAATAAGATGGCCCAAGATACGGTACGAAAACACCCCTAAAACAGCGCAGAGTCACCTCCTGATTGCATTGGACCCACCACATATTGAGGGTTAAACGCCTCATTGCTCCGTCGGCTCACACGGAGCCTTGCATCATTTGAAAAGAGGCGAAATCGCGATTCCTCGGACAACACTAAACGCCTTCAGTCAGCTAGTGTCCAGTTTCTATATTGTTTGGACCATTAAAGACGACCAGCTTTGTGTACCACTGTGGGCGGCCGTCTCTCGTTGGGTACCCGACTCTATACAATGACTAACCAAAAGACTGTGACCATCTGCTTAACAGCTTGTTGTCCGTCTTTGGAACAAAGTACATCACTGATTCTGCGTATCAGCGACTCGATAACTTGTTGGTAGATTTACGGAGGTATGTAGCATTAGATGCCTAGGCACAGGTAAATAACGGGCCGCTGATTTGCGCAAGCGGTGACGGCGACCGATAGAGACGCAGATGGTTTCCATGGAATTTACATCAGGCGAAATTAGTCGACGAGACATCAACGTGAGTTCACTATAATGCTCCTCAGACCAATGTAGTATGCTACTGACTCCGAGACATGGACATTTATACTGCTGAAAGATGACATCGCTCGCAGGTTCGAATCCTGCCTCGGGCATGGATGTATGTAATGTCCTTAGGTTAGCTAGGTTTAAGTAGTTCTAAGTTCTAGGGGACTGATGGCCACAGCAGTTGAGTCCCATAGTGCTCAGAGCCATTTGAACCATTTTTTGATGACATCGCCGGCGGGGAAGACATCAAGCATGAAGGGATGCAGACGATTCGCAGCTGTCAGCGTGTGTTCAATTACTACCACGGGTCCCATGCAAGCGCAGGAGAATGTCTCCCGTAGCATAATACTGTTCCCACCAGTCTGCGTCGGTGGCGCGGTGCCCGTTTCGAGCCTCCGTTCATGAAAATGAAGACGTTTGTGGAGATGACCAGCGACCTAGTGTAGCAAAATTGTGATTCACCTGCAGAACCGACACGTTTCCATTGATCGACTGTTGAATCCCGATGGTTCCGTGCCCACTGCAATCGTAATTGATGATGTCGTTGGGTGAACATGTGAACACGTACGGGTGGTCTGCAGGGCTCCGAGTTCTACAATGTACGATGAACGAGGTTGCTTCGAGACCCTTGTGCGAGCACCATCATTGTGCTCATTCGGCAGAAACGCCAAAGATCACCGTCGATCGTACTTTATAGAGCACCTTCTTTATAGAGCAGACAAGCCTCCAAACACTACGTTCTGTGAAGAGTCGTGAACGTCCAGCCATTTAGCGCCAAGTGGTAGTTTTACTGCCGTTCTACCTCTTTCCGTAGATGCTCACGGCAGTAGCACGTGAACGGAGTTCCATGTTCAACACTGTATGATGAACGGTGTACTCCGAAACACTTGCGCGTGCACCAGCATTGTGCTCTTCCGGCAGAGATGCCACAGACCACCATCTAGCCTACTTTACAGAGCAGACAAGCGTCCAAACCGCATGGTGTGTGAACAGTGATGAGCATCCAACCATTTATCTCTTACCGGTCGTTTCAGTGTCCTTCTACCTCTTTCCGTAATTACTCATGGCAGTAACACGTGAACTTTAGACCAGATTCGCCGCTTTCGAGATACTCTTTCACAAGCTCTGTGTAATAATGATCTACCCTTTGTACTTCTGTTACTGCGAGGTGTGCCCGGAACGCCACTAGATGGCATCCAACGTCGCTACGTTGCGGTGGACAGCGGTCATAAGGTTTTGGCTGTTCATTGTGTGTCCACTGCATGTAGTTTGCTTCGCAACGTTCCCTCGGAAACAGGTTGAGATTGACCTACAGCTAGTAACGGTAGCAATTTTTAATGGATTTTCAATCGATTGTCATTATGTCCAATAAAGATAGCTCTTTTCACCATTTTGTCAAGTTTACACGTCGATCCGCCTTACTGTGCAGATTCCATAACACCAACTGCTATATGTTCACTACTTTACTGCCATGACTGACGTCAGCAGTGAGCGGTCACATGACCACGTGGCACCAGCTCTACGTGTTCTACAGCGCTCCATAATGACCAGTGTACCGTTGTAAGGAGGTAATTACCTTTTGTACGAAGAACTTATCACACTGTTCAGCTTCATCGGGAACGAATCCGATGTCTTCCTACTAAACAAAACTCGGCAAATTCGCTGCTTCGACTGACACCTTCCTCAGCAAGCTTTCAGCTCAGCAGTCTAATGTAAGGGTGTCATCTATACGAATCATAAGACCGTTTTCTTTGGAAGTCATAATTTCCAGTAAAACTCCGATCCCAAATTCGTAGTACTTATGAGCACCTGATAGTTTAGCAAACCCTTCAGACTGCCACGTTTAGCTGACGGTCTTTCTTTTATCGTGTCAGAAGCACCGAACAAAAGAGGTATTGATATAAAGAATTTGATTTATACATAGACAAATTAATGAACTGACAACCTATAAAGAAAGAGACTAAAAGTGATGGATGTTAAGTACTACACAGAACATAAATGGACATAATCAAATACTAACGCTAAATACAATATTCACGAGTTGTGACCAGTATTTGATTAAACTGATGGCATAGGGTTTGGCCAGTGCTACTTAGAACCCTGTGCACGAGCCCGGACAAAGGCGGCACTTCAGCAGATGATTTGAAATTTGTCACTCCCCATGTTCGCACAGTGAGTCTCCATCTTTCGCATTGCCCCGTTTCTTGATGCTGCCCTTGGATCTTGCAATTCCTTTGCGCAGCCTGTTCAAAGAGTTCTACGTATATCATCTCTCTTTATAATTAGGTGGCAGTTCTTCATCAGTTTTGACAGGATACTCCTGTTCCCAAAGTTCAATCCTGACTTTCCTTCCGTATGCATGAAGTTGAGCAGAAACTGTAAAAGACTACTCCTGTACTTCAGGCGAGCTGGTGGTGGCTGATATTGATTAAGGGGACGGGCTGAGATCTTACGAAGCTTTTTCCTCTCTGTATTAGTGACCACTTGTGGTGCGATGTCGTTTGCGACTGCCTGTGAGTACAACTTCAGTGCAGGTGTTGGTTTCGGACTGCCTGTGATCAGCCTGCAGGTTTCATTCAGGGCTGTACCAGCTTTTTTTGACGAGAAGATTTGTACAACAGAGGATTGTCACATTGAACAGATAACAAAAGAACATTTAAAACGACAACTCCCCTTCCGTGACCAACATAATGCCTAAATCTGCCATTTGCCTCAAAAAAGAACGTTCAGATTGGCTATAATTCCAACTTTATTGAATGTGTTGTATCCTAGCAGGTCCTCTAAAAACTATTATTTGCATAGCAACGATAATAAAATTCCCATTACGTAAAATGAAACGCTCAAACGCTGTAGTGGGCCCATAAATCTAGCTAGCTGACACCTTTTGGAAAAAAAAATTATTCAGTAATGTTTTCAGATAATTGCTGGAAGGTTTTCTTCCCAATGACAGTTTCTTCCTGCAGTCACTTTGGCACACCAACACGTCAATTTTAATTTTTTTTCACACACCACAGATCCGTGAAAAATCCTTACTACTATAAAAGCCAATCTTTACATGCCCGAATATGATAGTTTACACGTTTCTTAATGTTGTACATAAACATTGTGTCCTAATAAAGTACGGGAACAATTGCGAACATCTATAGAAACCTTGATCCCCGAATGGAGGACGGAAAGAGGGACGGGAGGAAGATTAAAGCCTCGTCAACGTCGATGTCATTAGAGTCGAAGCACAAGTTCGAAATGTTTCAAGGATGGGAAACGAGCTATCCCTGTATTTGCCTGGAACGATGAGAGAGATCATAGAAAACATAAATGTGGGTGGCCGGACGAGGTATTGAACCGTCGTCACCCAGAACAACGATGAAATAATCTATTAATGGCTGTATGAACTAAATTTTCATCTTATAATACAAATGTACCAAAGGTACGACAGCAGTTATAAAGTTTACGACTGATTGATAGAGTTCTTACGTATCCTCCTCAGAGATACCGTGCCAAATTCTGAACAGATGGGGCTTTAGATCTTCAAAATCTTGAGCTATTTTGAGGATCCTGCCCATAATGCTCCAAACGTTCTCAGTTTGGAAGAGAACTGGCGACCTTGCTGACCAAGGTAGGGTTTAGTAAGCGCGAAGAAAAGCTGTAGAAACTCTCCCCGTATGCGGCCGGATATTACGAGGGTCACTCCAAAAGAAATGCACACTATTTTTGTAAAAATTCTGCATGTGTGAAAGTTTTACAGTGTGTAGATACATCCATACCGCTTGTTTTCAAACTTACTTCAACCTGTTCCCGTGAGTGGCGCTGTCACAGCATGTCTTCAAGATGGCTGCTACACTTGTTCGTCAGAAGCAACGTACTGTCATAGAATTCCTGTGCTGTGGAAACGAGACAGTGGGAAACATCCACAAGAGCTTGAAAAAGGTGTATGGAGATGCCGCTGTAGATCGCAGTGCAGTTAATCGGTGGGCAAACAGGTTACGTGATGAAAGCGGGCACGGCATTATTGAGGAGTGTCCTCGCAGCGGCAGGCCTCTTACTGCACACACACTCCAGACAATGGGCAGAGAGTTAACGAATTGTGCCAAGTGGGTTCCCAGGATGTTGACAGTGGCTCACAAACTCGGATGGACGACACTGAAACACCCGCGTTACAGTCCTGACCTGGATCCGTGTGACTATCATCTCTTTGGGAAACTGGAAGACTCTCTTCATGGTACAAAGTTTGAAGATGATGTCTCCCTTGTGCACCCTACCAAACAGTGGCTCCAACAGGTTGGTTCAGAATTTTACCGTGCGGGTATACAGGCGCTGGTTCCAAGATGGTGTAAGGCTGTTGAGAGGGATGGAAATTATGTGGAGAAATGAAAATATTGCTCCTAAACGATGTATCTACACACTGTAAAACTCTCAAACATGTAGAATAAGAGATGGATTTTAAAAAGAATAGTGTGCATTTCTTTTGGAGTGACCCTCGTATCTGGCGAAATATAAGGCCACAATGACTTGTCTTGAAGGGCAATAGAACGGGGCGTAGAGTATCGCCGACGTACCACTGTAAGAGTGCCGCGGATGGCAACCAAGGGGTCATGTTATGAAAAAAAAACATGACCCATTCCACCATCACCCCTGGCTGTCGGGTCGAATGACGAGCGACCATCAGGCTGGTGTTTCCACCACTGCCCAGCCTGTCTCCAGACACCTCTTCGCTGGTCATCAGGATTCAGTTTGAAGCGAGACACCACTGAAGCCAATTTCACTCCAGTGAGTGCGATACCAGGCCGAATGTGCACGACAGGACTGCAAAAGGGCTTGTTGGTGTACAGGGCTCAATGGTACTCCCTGCAAGGGGCGCCGGGATCTCGGCTCCCTTTGTGTGTACCGCTTATTAATGTTCGCTGAACCAGGGGAGGGGTTACTTTTTGCACGCAGTTTGAAAATATTGTAATCTAATTAGTTATTTTAGATTTTAAAATTTCGAAAAAAATATGTTTATTCTTTTCAATGAATTATTCAACTGGATTCCACAAATGTTTTCAATTTTTCAGTTAAACTTAGTCCAAAAATGTATGTGACAGTATTAGATGTCAGTTCCCTCAGTGACTGCCATGTTTAATATTCCCAGGTTCATAACATTTATTACATGTCAGGATCTCTTTAAAAAGTATGTTGGGACTGACAGTCAAGAGCAATGAACGACACTCGCATTTTTAATTTTTTTTTTTTTGGTCTTAAAGTTGGTAGTAATACATTACTGAAAGCATGTCGATATTGCTAAGAGTTTCACAAGATAGTTTCGGGTTCTGGACCATACTTACACATCAGTACCTCTTTAAAAATATGTTGTTAATATAACTAATGGACAATTAAAGAATTTTATTTTATTTTTAAATTTTCTATGGCGGACATGAGGTATCCCCTCTCATTGGCAATGCGCGCTTGGAAAATGTCTTGGCATTGCTCGGATTAATGATCCCTGTGTTCACGGAAGCACCAGTTGCACGTCGGACCGATGATGATGAATTCAGAGCTGTGAGTGCTTCTCTGATAATTGCTCGGTCTTCACGTTCTATCGTCTCTTCACGTTGACCACTTCTTTCTTCACTCTGTGTTTGGCCATGATTCACCTACTCCCGCCGACACCTTCGAATTGTGGCATCGCTCCTATTCAGATGACGAGCAATTTGCCCATTACTCCAACCAGCTTCTTTGATCCTAACTGCAGGCCGTGGTGGTCGATCGGTTCTAGGTGCTACAGTCTGGAACCGCGTGACCGCTACGGACGCAGGTTCGAATCCTGCCTCGGGCATGGGTGTGAGTGATGTCCTTAGGTTAGTTAGGTGTAAGCAGTTCTAACTTCTAGGGGACTGATGACCTCTGACGTTCCATAATGCTCAGAGCCATTTGAACCATTTTGATCCAAACTACGCGCCATCTCTTAAATATTAACATTATCGTATATTGTTCATGCACCTGCCTGGGAGGCATAGTTACAGTCTAACTGAGTACACGTAATGAAATCTGCAAAGACTTTATGCCCTAGTATCGAGATGTGGCCTGTTTACTATCCTTGCCAGCTGCGCTGTGAAATTGCACTGCAGCATCACACGTTCGTCCACCGGCTGGCAAAGCTTACAGTTTTGTACTTTTAGTTGAAACCTATATGAATATCAATTTGTGACCAATTTTCCTAACTCTTTTCTCGTACAGTGTCTTTGGACAGTATTTATGTACGGGTCGTGCAAAAGTATTATTAACCGTTGTCTATTATTAGCTGCACTTACAAGAGATATGGACGTTCCTTCAAATGTCTACGTATCATTATTACTAAATATTTGTGTGACACACTTTTGTCTCGCCTATGGATGGGCCCACGAATTATGGACATTGATGCACTGCAGCATTAGGCCAGATGGTTTCCCCTATGTTTTCGAGTAGCACACCTGTGGAGGAAGAAAGCAGTCAGGAACAACAGTGTTTACTGACAAAGGCTCCTTTTTTCCCCCTGTTAGAGTCCCGAATTCCGAGAAATGCGCAGGTAAAGAAGCTTAGCGTCGGCCTTCCCATTAACTGCGAAATTCCTGCACGGCATTCCTGCTTAGAGCATTATGATAATGACCTCGGGACGCTATCCGGAGGATCTCGCCGAGGCCCGCTTTTCCGGGTCAGGTACGAGGGGGCGGGGGGAGGCGGCGTCCGTCGCTACCTGCGGCCCAGGCCCCGCCCACACACATTCGGCCCAGCATCGCCGCAAGAGCCAGACTCCATCTCGCCTTCCCTCCCCTTCCCGACGCACCACGGCTGCATCGCGTTTCGCGCCGTCAGTGCGCGCCCAGCACCTCGCGATCCCCCCCTCCCCGCCGGCGCACGACGGATGCTTCCATTTTCGTTATTCAGCAGAACGTCAATAGCCGCTGCAGTATCCGATTTCAAAGGCAGGTCTGGCATTCGACGCGCTCGAGAGAGCCCGCCAGTCAGCGCCGGCACAAAGCCCTCCCGCACGCGAGTCGCAATCTCCTGCACAGCGCCCCCAGCTGCCGCCACAGCACAGCCGCGTGCCCCGAGCAGATGGCAATCTGTCCACAATGCCGCCGAGAACACCGACTCGTTCGCGTCGTCACCCGCGCGGAATTCCGCGCGAGGTGACGGCTTGCGGATTCCATTACTTCCCAACAATGCTCACAGAGCAACTCCCGCTCTGGGGCGTAACACTCAAGGACGTGTCCCAAATACACTACTGGCCATTAACATTGTTACACCAAGAAGAAATGCAGATGATAAACGGGTATTCATTGGACTGATATTTTATACTAGAACTGACATGTGATTACATTTTCACATAGTTTGGGTGCATAGATCCTGAGAAATCAGTACTCAGAACAACCACCTCTGGCCGTAATAACGGCCTTGAAACGCCTGGGCATTGAGTCAAACAGAGCTTGGATGGCGTGTACAGGAACAGCTGCCCATTCAGCTTCAACACGATACCACAGTTCATCAAGAGTAGTGACTGGCGTATTGTGACGAGCCAGTTGCAGGCCACCATTGACCAGACGTTTTCCATTGGTGATAGATCTGGAGAATGTGCTGGCCAGAGCAGCAGTCGAACATTTTCTGTATCCAGAAAGGCCCGAACAGGACCTCCAACATGCGATCGTGCATTATCCTGCTGAAATGTAGAGTTTCGCAGGGACCGAATGAAGCGTAGAGCCATGAGTCGTAACACATCTGATATGTAACGTCCACTGTTCAAAGTGCCGTCAATGTTTTAAAAGAAGTGACCGAGACGGGTAACCAGTGGCACCCCATACCATCACGCCAGGTGATACGCCAGTATGGCGATGACAAATACACGCTTCCATTTTGCGTTCACCGCAATGTCGCCAAACACGGATGCGACCATCATGAAGCTGTAAATAGAACCTGGAGTCATCCTAAAAAATTACGTTTTACCATTCGTACAACCAGGTTCGTCGTTGTGTACACCATCGCAGGCTCTACTGTCTGTGATGCAGCGTCAAGAGTAACCGCAGCCATGGTCTCCAAGCTGATAGTCCATGCTGCTGCAAACGTCGTCGAACTGTTCTTGCAGATCGTTGTTGTCTTGCAAACGTCCCCATCTGTTAACTCAGGGATGGAAACGTGGCTGCACGATCCGTTACAGCCATGCGGACAAGATGCCTGTCATCTCGACTGCTAGTGATACGAGACCGTTGGGATCCAGCACCGCGTTCCGTATTACCCTGCTGAACCCACCGATTCCATATTCTGCTAACAGTCATTGGATCTCGACCAACGCGAGCAGCAATCTCGCGATACGATAAACCACAATCGCGGTAGGCTACAATCCGACCTTTATCAAAGTCGGAAACGTGATAGTACGCATTTCTCCTCCTTACACGAAGCATCACAAGAACGTTTCACCAGGCAACGCCGGTCAACTGCTGTTTGTCTATGAGAAATCGGTTGGAAACTGTCCTAATGTCAGCACGTTGTAGGTGTCATCATCGGCGCCAACCTTGTGTGAATGCTTTGAAAAGCTAATCGTTTGCATATCACAGCATCTTCTTCGTGTCGGATAAATTTCGTGTCTGTAGCACGTCATCTTCGTGGTGTAGCAATTTTAATTACCAGTCGTGTACAATACTTCTCATGCGATTAAGTACAGGCCAGGAAGCTAGAATCAAGGTAGCAAAGAAACTTGTGGGCGAAGATTTTCAGTGCAGCTGGTTAATCAAGTGATTAATGTTTTTAATTGCCAACATTTCACGTTAGAATGAAAACATGATCCAAATACGTTGTATTCTTTTTATTATGTGTGACGCGTAGTAAAAAGAATGCAGCCTGTTAGAACCATATTCCCATGTTTTCCTTTTTCCGTCACGGATAATAGAAAGAATACAGCCTACTTGAACCATATTTTAATTTTCAAAACTTGTTGAGGCTGTGGACTTTCACAAAAATTAAATTTTAAGATTGTTGAATAGGCTTTGCCGTAACTGTTATAGATATCGAATGACACAATAAGTTTACTGTGAAATTTGAAACTTCTCCGACGTACTGGATGTTCCATAAAATTTCGGGAGAAGTTTTGGGTTGTCTGTAAATTCGTACCGCGGTCTCGTGCCCATCTTCAGGTGATTAGTCTGCAGCTTGTAGTCTAGTGGCTAGCGTTGTTGCCTCTGGATCACGGATCACGAGGTTCGATTCCCGGATGGGTCGGGGATTTTCTCCGGCCGGGGAATGGGAATTTGTGTTGTTCTCATCACCTCATCTTCATTCGGGTAGTGATGCGACTGGAAAGGGAAATATTTGGATCATGTAAGGGCGAGAATGACCACGGTGTGATCGTCTTCAGGTGAATACTGACGAGAATGCTCTGAGCTCACGTTTTTAAGACATATATATGTGGTGTATTCCTCGACGCAATTTTCATTTAACAACAAGTTTTTTGAACTATCTGACGGTATCGCTATTGGGAGTCCTCTGTCAGTCCAGGTGGCCAATTTTTTTGTGGAATATTTTGATGTGCGAGTTCTTCCCTCAGCTATTTTAAAACCAACAGAATTTTGGCGAGACGTTGATGGCCCTTTTAAAGAGACTGGTTCAAAAAGAAAGAACAGATTTCATTTGCTTATTACAGACAAACTAAGGAAGATAGAAACACATTGCACATGTCACTGGACAGAGGAAGGTTCAATATTTCATCTTAACGCAGACATTATACCATATTCAACATGAGCACCACGCGTAGCTGGAGAAACCTGGAAATGATGGTCCACTTCATTCCACACACGAATCAACGGTTTGCTGAACCGACAGTTTCAGCCGTTCGGTTTATCAGCTCTTGAAGATTAGCTGCCATTGGTAGGGCAAAGACTCTGTCTTTTACGCACCCCCACAGAAAAAACCGGAAGGTGTGAGTTATTGTAAACTGGGAGGCCAAAAGCAATGAACAAGATCTTGTTGTCCACCTCTTCCAATCCAGTGTTGCGGGATGGTGTTATTAAGATAACGCAGCACCTCAAGGTGAAAGTGAGGGGAGGTGCAGACATGCATAAAAATGAAATCAATGGAACTTTCGTGAAGCTGAGGAAACAGCCAGTTTCGCAGTATGTACAGGTATTAGACCCCTTTCACAGCTTCCATCGCAAAAAAGAAAGGTCTATACACTTGCGGACAGAAACGGAGCAAAACGCAGTCAGTTTCAGTGAGTCTCATTCATGTTCAACGACGACGACAGGATTTTGTGACCCCCACATTTTTACATTATGACAGGTTACTTCACCCTGTAGAAGAATGGTCGATTCGTCCGAATAGATGAGTCATTCGGTAAAAATATCCTCTGCCAAATCCCAGAGAACTGAAATGCAAATTTCGTACCTTCTGTTTTGATCGCTGTGACAGAGTTCGTGCAGTAACTGATACACATTTACGGCTTCATACACAAGCATCGTTTCAGATAATGTCACACCTTTGTTTGAGGAACTTTAAGTTCCTGGCCTGCCTGTCTTATGGACTTCCGGAGGATCCGTCTGATCGCATGACGGATACCCATGACATTTTCTTCAGACGTGCGTCGTTGAACAGTCTTCTTCATTTTGTATATGCAACAAACTTCCAAGAATTTTGTATGCCAGTCATAAATCTGCTTGTGCAGAGGTGGCTTCTTGCTGAATCGACAGCAGAATGGACGTTGCACTTGAACAGTGGATTGACTTTGTGCAAATTCCAACACACAAAATAATTTCTCTTCTGTTGTGGTCCCCATGTGGCTACAAACAATGAACAGCACTGATTTGTCAAAACTCTAAACCTTCCTCTATCCAGAGACTTACACAATATGTTGCTATCTTTTACAGTATATCAGTAATAAACAGCTGAAACACGTCTTTCTTTCTGACTCGACCGGTAGTTCGGACTCATGTGTGGACAGTTCCCTCAACATCTAAACTCCAAATAAAGGTTTGACCTTTCACTAGAAAAAATATTCAAATGGCAACATGAAAATACCGGGACGGAGGAAATGGTTGCTTGTCTTTTTTAGACATCTTGTTGCGACGTACGAGCGAAGGCACACTTGGGCACTAAGTGTTCCAAAAGCCCACACATACTGACCGTATTTACCAGCTACGAGTAGCCACACTCCGGCACAAACGAAGGACATTATAAGACCTAAATCCACCGAGCCCACTCCATCTATGATACCGATAGTCTGCAAACAGAAATGAAACACCTGAAAACCGTGTTCCTGTACAATGGTTTTTTGTCTCAGAAAGTACAGGTTACGCTACAGTCCCACAAACGATCGAACAAAGAATAGGATGAGGCCTTCAAAACGATTGCTAATCTCCCATAAATCGGGTATTTTTCAGCGAAAATGTGCATCTTCCTTCCAAAATCTCGAAACTTTTGAGCTCTGTCAAAGACGATTTAGATTTGCGCAAGGCAGATGTACATAGGAATACGTGCGAATGCGCAAATGTTACACAGGGCAAACGACGCACTCTGTGCAGGATCGCACTGCAGAACATCAACGACATACCCGCCTCTTTCAAGCCATTATCGCCGAACATTGAATTTCCACTGGTCATTTGATGAAATAAAATGAAACAAAACTTGTGGCCGATACCACAAAGTTTTGGAGCACCGTCACAAGTGAATCGGACGAAACACTACTGTCTGAGTCCCTTATTAATCGAGACGGCTGCTCCAAGTTAAATTCAGGATGGAATCCTGTCACAGTAAAACTTCTTGCCCTGCGTAGACGACGTCGTTTTGCGATTTTATCATTCGAAGGCTATCGAAGCGATGTCGCTGTGGGGAGCTTTCGACCGGAGGGCGCGGCGCAGCTGCACTTTCCAGTCGACTTTGTTCTGTCTCACTTAACGGTATTTGTGCTTTCAGCAGATAAACCAATTTTCCTGAATTGTTATTGGGATCAACTCATATACCGCAAAACCTCAATGAGCGGTACGCCTCGCCTACTTCCTTTGCATGTTTTTACAGACCAGAAGCCATCGACTGCTGGAATTGCAGAGGGAGCTGGCAGATCATCACTTTAAAAATAATATGATTCTTTTCTGTATTAGAATTTTCATGTTTCTGAGTAGAATGTTTAGGCTAACATACAGGGCCAAGTATGCCCACTGCACCTAACTTGGCTACAAGTTCGGTCGCTTACAGGATACTAACATTAGTTCATGTGTTTATGACTACTTAGTATGTTCGTGCAATTCAGTAATCTAGTTAGGGCCATTAGTATTACGTTTCACGAAATAAGCTGTCCCTGTTCTCTTGTTCTATTCCGTTAAAAACGTGTAGTCAGATAGCATTAGTATATGATTTAATGGGTCTAAATGTTGTAAACAAGAGGGAATTTTTTTCAGGATACATATTCATATGTAATACGACGTTGAAACAGAGACAAGAGTCTTATTACATAACGGCAATTACGAAGAGAGAGAAACTAAAATTTTTAGTTAGAACTGCTGTAGTAATAGCAGCAAAGTCTCAGGCCTCACATGTCTCCAACAAAGCAGTCTGCCTCACATCATGATGGGATTTGAGGGTTGGTTGGAACCCGAAGTAGAAAGTAGTGAAGTTTTCGACAAGTCGTAGAATATTTGTTGGAATGATAGATTGGAAGCCCCGGAAGGATGAGTGTTTATATCGACAAGCAGAAACATTGGTTACAGCTCGGTTCTAAATAAGTTCGACACTTATTTCGACAAGAGTAGATAAGGGCTATGGATTAAGATTAGTGATCGGATGTTTCTAGCGACCGCTAGATTCAGACACACTGGTCTAACAGTCATTTAAAGATAGCCTAGTCCCGACAGCACGAAAACATCCAGAGTGTATGATTGCAGTAAGTGGTAAGGACAAACGGTGTCGCAAAGTAATACGGAATGCACTGCCCGACTGCTCTCTCGAAGATATAATCCGGCACCCCACACGCTGAAGGTATGTTTTAGACCTACTGCTGTAAACAGGCCGATCTTTTCGAGAGTGTCACGAATGACATACGGATACGTGGAGGTAAAACTATTACAGGAACGACTGTCACCAAAGAAAAAGAAAGAGAGGAACAAATCTGCGAGAATATTAGTATTGTGTGTAAATGAAATCATTCACACACAACTCGCTTGAAGGACGCACACACAGCTCGCTTGATGGACGAAATAAGGTTGTTTACACGCATCAAGATATGTGTTGCATTATGCTGATATGTGATGTAACTGTGTTGCTACCGTGACTATTACTGTACAGATGGCAGATAACGTGTGTCGAGACAACCCGGTAACATCGAACACATCAACACTGTGTCCCACAAGTGCAGCATTGTGGTGTTAGAGTGATGTTCTGGGGTAGCATTACAGGGGGACACTGTTGTTTTTGTTGAGGACAATCTCACTGTTCTATTGTATAGGGATGAGATTCTGCAACCAAGAAGGGGTTTTTATTGCCAACATTTTGGTGGAAATTTCATCTTGACGGATGACGACTAGCGTGCTCATCTTGTTGCTCTCGTGAACACATTCCTTCAGCATGGTGTTATCACCAGAGTGAGGTGGTTTGCCTGTTGCTCGGACGCGAAGCCAATCGAATAAGTGTGGGATTGACTGAAACGAGCTCTGTTTGGATGTTGACAACGAGCATGTACTAAGAGCGACCTACGCACAGTCGCCAGTGGAGGGTGGGACAATTTAGATCAGGACTCAGTTGATGTTCTCAGCGATGGTATGCCACGAGAGATTTAGGGATGCATCCCAGCAAAGTGATGTTCCACCACGTATTAACGTTGCTCAAGAGTGCTGCGACAACCCACCATACGATACAGACGATTTTGTCATTACACAAGTGTTTGTATTTCTTTTTTTTTTTTTTGTGATATGGGCATGTTGCCAATGAATATATGCGCGAGCGTCAGAGCCAATTTTTGTTTTCTCTGCATGAATTCCGAAATAAAGGGGTGATGCAAAACTTTTGTTTATGTGTATAGTTCAGATTCGGCGAACGCAGAACAAGTGTGGATTCAGTTGACAGACATTATAAACCGCGGTCTAGCTAAATACGTACTAAATGAAGTGACATAGCGTGCCAAAGATCTTCCTTGGCTTAATGATACCGTTTACAGGATGTTTCGTAAACAGAAACTACTTCTGTCTCACCACAGAGAAACTGTAAGGAAACTGATTGAGCAAACATATTACCAACTCGTTCAGTCCGTAAGAAGGGACATGCGTAGAGCTTACTACAGTTTTTACAATCAAACGAAAGCGACAGGTGATTTCGTGCAGCCTTGAAACTGAAGGTAGCAGACATAAAGCAGATATATTAAATTCCACATTTAAATATTTATTTACACTTACTGTCGTAGCAGCATTTGATGCCCGGTATTGAAAAAGATTTAATGTTACTTAAAGCGAATAAGGCACATGCGCCTGACGCAATATACTACGGAATTAGCCCCTTTTCTAATTCATATTTATCGAGGATATTTTGCGCAATGAATAATCCCACTTGAACTGATATCTCCAAGAATTTCTGTTTACAAATAAAGTAAGAGATCGGGTGCACAGAATTACGGATCAACGTAGCTGGTATCAGTCTATTTGAGGATCCTACAGCACCACGCATCCATCCACATGGCTCCAGATTATGTGAAGAGGAACACCGCAGGAGCCGCGCCCTGCCCCGAATACGGGACTGGGCCTGACACGCAACCAGCGCCGACGCTATAACCAAATCAAAGTTTCTGGTAGAAGAACAAACCTCCGCGAAGCTGTAGGCTCAAATTGGCGTGAGAAACAACAAGCGCTATAAACTTCAGTGGTGGTAGTTTGCTACAGCTCTGTTGTCTGGTAAAAATCCGTTCCCTCTAAGCAGACTTATGCCGCAGTCAACAAAACAGGCCGACTCTTCAACGGTTGTTCAAAATCTACACCCGTATATAAATTCTTCCACCTACCTGGAATCGCTCCACAGACAATTCGACTGGAGGCCTGTAACGGGAGAATAAAACCTTCTACGTACGAAAAAGATAATACACTGTACGGCATTCGATCGGCGTATCGTCTCTCTCCCTCGCTCTCTCTCTCTCTCTCTCTCTCTCTCTCTCTATCTATCTATCTCTCTCTTGCCTCTTGCCCAAAAGTTATCTGTTTGGAATTGCCGATGAAAATATTTGTAAGTCGTTTCGTCGCGTATATTTCGCGGGCTAAAATATACGCTTACAATCATCAGTGTTGCTACGTAGGCAAATAATTCTCAGTAAAGATTCTAGGTTGAGTTGTAACAATTTACTTAGGTTGTCAACACACACGGCTAGCTCAAAAATACGCACGACTTGTTTAAAACAGTGGCAGTTGTTGCAAATAAATAAATATTGTTGCAGAGAGAGATACCTACGGAGGTGCACTATTATTCTTAATGTTACGTAAATTCTTTGTTAAACAATTACCTTCCATACTGTTGATTGTGATTTGAATAAAATTTAGGGCAGTCAAAACAAGATTTTTACGAGTCAGCGATTTACTCAAAGGCAACCGTGGGCCGTGCATTATTATTTATTATCTTTGCATTCGTTTTGTGTATTTAATGAAAACTGTTCCCCAAAAAATACTTTCTTTTCATGATAGCAAATATATTTAAGGTATTTTTTTCTGTTACCTTTTGGATAAAGCCGAAAACAATGCCATTAATTATATTTCAAATAACGGCTGCCAATGTGCCATTACAGCATAGAATGGTACATGGCCAATGGTAAAACTTGAATTCTAGCTATAATTAATTATTTCCACGTAATCATATTCACGTGGAGGGAGAGGTGTGAAATGAGATTACAATATCAAATAATTTTTTTAAAATATGTACTGAAAAACTTACGTACAATTAACAAATTCGTGCACTTAAACGCAACCTCGTACAAAAGCGTCTAGTAGGTTCGAAAGCTGACACCAAAGTGATAATTTGATTCATTCAGGTCTTTATCACACAGTTCTATAGAAATTCCATGACATGTTGTTGTGGTCTTCAGTCCAGAGACTGTTTTGATGCAGCTCTCCATGCTGTTCTATCCCGTGCGAGCCTCTTCATCTCGCAGTACCTACTGCAACCTACATCCTTCTGAATCTGCTTACTGTATTCATCTTTTGGTCTCCCTCTGTGATTATTACCCCTCCCCCCTTCCCTCACTTCGCTCCAGTACTAAATTGGTGATCCTATTAACAAACTCAGAGCAGAAAAAACAAGGACCAAGGTAAATTTGCTAAAATGGGTATGTCGAGTATCATCTAAGCTTTTGCAGTTGTGGTGAGACCCAGACAGCCGAACACAAGAACTCCTACACTAATTGAAGCCCTCCACCTTACCCCATTTCACACAAGTACAACATTTGGGAACTATCAGCAATGACGACTGCTATTGATGTCGCCCGCTCCTGGGCTCTCAAGATTAATTAATATGCTTGGTTTTGTACGCGTACGCACACACACACACACACACACACACGCACGCACGCACGCACGCACGCACGCACGCACGCATGCACACACACGCACAATGATGAGCCAAAACATTATGAGCACTGCCTATAGTGAGATTAAAATTCGCCTGCTACTTTGCGGGCACCCACTGCGGTAAGGAAAAATAGCGATTCATTCTAAAGACGACACCAGCTGCAGATGGGGAATCCCGGGATATAATCAACTTTGACAATGGCTAGATTGTTTTGGCCGTATACTCGTATCTAGAGAATGTCTAGTCGGCTGTATATTTGAATGTACGGTGTCTGTTCTTTCGGACATGTCCGAAAGAGCAGACAATGCACATTCACTTAATCGATTCACCTCAAATTCACAATTGTCAGTGCGGATGCACATTTACATTCGACCTCTAGCAGTAATCCAATATCAGAGAGCATGGTGGAGGTGGAGTGCGTATAGGTGGTGCTCGGTGGGAGTGTGGGTCAGCTGCGGAGCGTGCCAAGATATTTCGCACACTTACGATAAACAAAGTGTCTGGGTGGCACATGGCTGGCTCTGAGCACTATGGGACTTAACATCTATGGTCATCAGTCCCCTAGAACTTAGAACTACTCAAACCTAACTAACCTAAGGACAACACACAACACCCAGCCATCACGAGGCAGAGAAAATCCCTGACCCCGCGGTAATCGAACTCGGGAACCCGGGCGCGGGAAGCGAGAACGCTACCGCACGACCACGCGATGCCAGTGGGTAGGAGCTCCAAGGTTCGATTCCCGTCCGGCAGGCATTTTCACTCGTCGCCCCTAATTTTGCATAAGATCCCGATGTAACTGATATCATTAGTTCTCTCACTTTCCGTTCCTTCCTCCCGAACTCATCTTCAGCTTATAGGAATTGTACGACTTGTGCTTGTAGACATATGGCACCTACCGGAGGTGTATCGTTCATTAACTGAAGCCACTATTTGCAGGGCAGCACTGTGTTTGCACTCACTAAATTATGTCAAGTCGCGAATAAAATGTTACAAACAAGTCTGAAAACGAAATGGGAGGTCCAGTTTACATGAGGGTTATTCACAAAGTAGGAATGATCGGTCACAAAATGGAGTCCACAATGAAAATTCGATGAATTTGTGCACAGATATGTTGGGCAGTGTCTCTCATATGCACGTAGATATCGTCACGTCGCTTTTATCACTTCTGTGCACACACTGAGCGCGTCAAGGTACCAAGTATGGATGCCTGCCGAGAGACTTCGCCTGATTTCATGCAACCCCACATAACGTCACTGTCTTCATGACAGTTCTAGGCTGCAACTCCAGGCGCAATGAGGATGCTCCTGCAGACTTTCCGATGGGAAGTGTTTAATCACACACCATACAGCCCAGACTTAGCTCCCTCTGATTTTCATCTCTGCTCAAATGAACCGCTTACTATCAAGATAACGTTGCACAGACAACGAGCTGCAGTCCAGCATAGAAAATTATCGGAAGGCACAGGATTGTGCATTCTATGACAAGGGTATTGGAAATTTGGTTCAGATGGTTCAAACGGCTCTAAGCACAAAGAGACTTAATGTCTGAGGTCATCAGTCCCCTAGGCTTGGAACTGCTTAAACCTAACTAACCTAAGGACATCAAACACATCCATACCACAGGCAGGATTCGAACCTGCGACTGTAGCAGCAGCGCCGTACCGGACTAAAGCGCCCAGAACTGTTCGGTCACAGCGGCCGGCTGGAAAGTTGGTACAACGCTATGATGGGTGTCTAAGTCGGAGTGGCGTTTCCGTAGAGTATTAGCTAGAAGGTGTAGCTAACTGCAACAAATGCAACAATTTTGATTTTCGCCGTTGTTTCGATTTCGCGAGCGATCGTTCCTAGCTTTCCGAATAGCCGTTGCTGCTATGGGGTTTTATGGGGTTCAGGACATATGACACACTATCTATCAATATGTGCGTGCTTCAACACATCTGTGAACTACAGCCGTGATTTTGGCGACGATATTTAGCGTGGGAAATGGGAAATGCCGTGTGGCTAGGGCCTCCTGGCGGCTAGACCGTTCGCCTAGTGCAAGTCTTTCGAGTTGACGCCACTTCGGCGACTTGCTTGTAGATGGAGATGAAATGATGATGTTAAGGACAACAAAACACCCAGTCCCTGAGCGGAGAAAACCTCCGACCCAGCCAGGAACCTAACCCGGGCCGTTAGGAATGACATTCCGTCACGCTGACCACTCAGCTACCAGGGGCGGACTATTTAGCGTTCGTGGAAAGGATGGCCTCCAACGCTTTTCATGTGTAGCTAAAACCACGCCACAACGTGTCGCCCCTGTCATTAGCGTGAAAAATGGTGCTAAATGCCACTTGGTTTGGTTCAGTAGCACATAAATGTATAATACTATGTTCGTGAAGAACACCGCGTGCTATTTAGCCGTTTGATCGTTAATTCCCCATGAAATACTCTTTTGCAAGCCGTCTTCCTTGTGAGTCTGAAGCAATTAATGTGCTTGGAAGCCCGCTTTATCGAACCTATATATTGCATCCGCACAATATTAAATGGAGGCAGTGTTGGTGAAACTAGGCCAACAAAACTCCCACGCAGACATATGTTAAGAATCACTCTTGCTCAACAGCTTACTGAAAACGGAAAAAGGTTAATACATAGCTCAATGAAATTCACCCTCCGTCGCGTTCTTTGCAGGAATCTGGAGAACATGGACGATTTCCTTTGGCAACAAACTGAATGTAGCCGAACCCTTGACGGGAGAATCGGCTACGCGAGACGTGGCTGGTAAGGCGGTCGCAGTCGGGCTTTTCAAGAAACCAGAGGAGCGTTTGGCGCATGCACAGCCGGCATCCTTGGCGGTCACCCGACACCGCCGCCTCCGCTTCAGCCGCCGCCCTCGCGCTGGCTGCCTGCTGGCTTAGGATCCGCTTACCAGGCGCCCTGGGTCGTAGCTCCGCGCCGTGCTGTGGACCCCGCGGCACACACTTGCTATCAGAAAACTTCATCACAACCACTGTGCAAACAACAACTTGTGAACTATGCAGTTCAAAATGGTTGAAATGGCTATAAGCACTATGGGACTTAGCATCTCATGTCATCAGACCTCAAAACGTATGACTACTTAAACCTAACTAACCTAAGGACATCACACACATCCATGCCGAGGCAGGATTCGAACCTGCGACCGTAGCACCCGCGTGGTTCCGGACTGAAGCGCTTAGAACCGCTCGGCCACAGCGGCCGGCGAACCACGCAGTTCGTTCCGTTCACTTTGGAAGTCCAACGCCATCCTATTACCATCATCTTCGTTGTGAAACACGCAGTCCGTTCCGTTCACATAGGATTTCCACCGTCATACTACCATTTCATCCAGGCGGTTCTAACAAAGCTTTATTCGCGTATCTTTTGTCTTACATTGCAAAATGGTGCTCGTTCCGGTTCCTATTCTTTATTTGGTTTCATTTGCGGCAGGCGATCAGTAAGTAATGTAACACTTTCTTTCTCGCCGTGTTTCGATTGAAAAATTGCGGAATTTATTGTGGAACATTGTGGAATATTGCCGCTTCAGTCCCTGTAATTTAATGAAGATCCGATAGGTGGCTTCGCCATACGTAGTCTTCAAAATGGCATCTATAACGGAGGTGTGTTCGAAGCAGAGATCTATCATCGAGTTACTTTTGGCAGAAAACCAGAGCATCACTGATATTCATAGTCCATTGCAAAATACCTACGGACACCTGGCAGTGAACAAAAGCACGATGAGTCGATGGGCGAGGCTCCATCATCATAGCAACGTGGCACAAACCTATCAGACCTCTCCCGCGCCGGTCGGCTGCACGTATTTGTGGCTGCTGCAACGTCGGAACCTGTGGACTCTGTCATTCGAGTTGGACGGTGGATCACAATCAGACATTATGCTGCACAACTGGACGTCTATGTTTGCCAACACATTCGTCCACCAATTGAGTTACTCAGAGGTATGTGCCCGCTGTGTTGCTCACCGCCAGCAGGAGACCATAAAGAGCAACGAAAGACGGATGATCTGTGAGGAACTGCTTGTGTGTTACGAGGCTGACCGTGACAATTTTTTGTCTAACATCCTAACGGGCAATGAAACATGAGTTCATCACTTCGAACAGGAAACAAGACGGCAATGCATGGAGTGGCGTTACACCACCTCCCCTCCGAAGAAGTAGTTCAGAGCTATACCTTCAGCCAGTAAAGTTCCAGTGACGGTCACCTGGGACGCTGAAGGAGTTATTATGCTTGAAGTCCTCCCTCAAGGTGTGACGGCCAACTAATAAGAGTTTTATACTAATCCCAGGAAACTGCAGAAACGACTTCAGCTTGTTTGTCGCCACAGCCTACAACGCATTGCCTCACTCAGTTCTGTGAATCCGAGAAGGGCTCAAAAAACTTAACTGGACCTTTCTTTCTCATTCAACCTACAGCTTGGGTCTCGTACCTTTCGACTTCCGTCTGTTTGGCACAATGAAGGATGTGAAGGACGCACTCCGCGGGTAGCAGTACGTGGTTGATGGGGAGGCTATTGATGGTGAAAAACGTTAGTTCCGACGTCGACCAGTAGAGTCGCACCATGCGGCCATACAGGCACTCCCAGTAAGATAGCGTAAGGTGGTCGCGTTGAACGGAGATTATATTATCCTATTTAAAAATGGGATTTTGTGGCCAAAAGAGAGGGGAATAATACGTAGTATTAGAATCCTAATAAAACAAATCGGCTTTCAGAGAAAAATGTGTTGCGTTACTTACTGAACGCCCCTCGTATATGTTTTCGTTTCTTGTCAAATTTCAAGGGCCTTTCCTCTCAGGAATCTTATTTTCACTGTTTCACTAGCTCACTTCTCTGTTCTCTTCACGCTGTCCGGGGAGGCCGAGCGGTTGTAGGCGCTACAGTCTGGAACTGCGCGACCGCTACGGTCGCAGGTTCGAATCCTGCCTCGGGCATGGATGTGTGTGCTGCCCTTAGGTTAGTTAGGTTTAAGTAGTTCTAAGTTCTAGGGGACTGATGACCTCAGAAGTTAAGTGCCATAGTGCTCAGAGCCATTTGAACCATTTCTTTTCTTCGCATTCTAATTCTAACTACAATAAACAGCATGGGCGCCACCATCTTATAATTTATAAAATCTCGTTTGTGATCCTTTCTTGCTTTGTTCTACATCTACATTTGTTGGTTAGAATTTTATTTGTAGCACCACAAATCTCTCTGGATACATATATTTTATTTGTCAAAGCTTCTCTGTCATAAATGTGTAATACAACTCGTAAAACTTGTCCTGTGGCTCTAAGCACTACGGGATTTAACATCTGATGTCGTCAGTCCCCTAGACTCAGAACTACTTAAACCTAACTAATCTAAGGACATCACACACATCCACGCCCCACGCAGGATTCGAGCCTGCGACGGTAGCAGCAGCGCGTTTCCGGACTGAAGCGCCTAGTAATTTGTCCTGTGATTGCGCTGTACTGTTGACACAGTGTGGTAGCTCGACTGTTTGATTTGAATTAACATTACTGAACTGATAATCATTTATTAGTTGCAATTTTTTCCAGTGATTTTAGGTTATACGACGGATTGTAACATGTTAAAACGAGGGTTTGCCTACGAAAGGCAAAGTTCCCGGGTTCAAATCCCGGTCTGGCACACACTTTTAATCTTCCAGGAAGTCTCATGTCAGCACACACATCACTATAGGGTGAAAATTCGTTCTAAAAACACTCCCTTAGGCTGTGGCTAAGTCGTGTCTCCGCAGAATCCTTTCTTCCAGGAGTGCTAGCCCAGAAAGTTTCGCAGGAGAACTTCTGTGAAGTTTAGAAGATAGAAGATGAGGTGGTGACTAAACTAAAGCTGCGAGGGCGGGTTGTGAGACGTACTCGAGTAACTCAGTGGGTGATCAATTGCCTGTGATAGGTAAAGGTCCCTGGTTCGATTTCCAGTCCGGCACACAGCTTTAATCTGCCACGAAGTTTCAAGGCAGTTGAGCAGTGACAGTATGTCCTTTGACCTCTATTTAACAGGCCGTGCTGTATATGTTTGGTTGCCACACGAAGAAAAGATCTGGTAGAGTTCTAGCGAGACGCTGTTCGGCATAAGTTGGACTGTAACATTTCGGATCGGCAATACACGTCATAATTGTGGTCGTAAGAAAAGCGAACTCTTCGAGTCCGTCCCTATTTCCGTTTGACCATCCTTCCACCTTCCACCTTAGTCGAGTAAAATATAAAAATCAGAGTAGCATCTGCCTTCTGCTAGGTACAAGGAGCGAATGCAAATTAGGTTAATAGCTTAGGATATCTTCTGTATCCTCAGCCCATGAACTAGTGGTAAGAAGTACAACGTAAGAATTTCTTGAACTACAGGAAGAACGGACTGCGTGCGATACGACGCCAGATACCGGGAACGGACAATCAATGGCGATTCGAGTCCCGCATGCAGGTTCAACGGATCGTCTCAGCTACTGTGGCTATTGTGCAGCAGCAGAGCCTGGCTGTCACGTAGTTCGTACTGCGTGACTGCTTGAGAGGTGACCGTACTCCACCTTGTCGAATGACTACTTAATTTGATATACACGGTACCAAGTCGACGGATACCTTACAGCTCCCATGGAAAGTAAGGAATATTAGGGTCTGATTTTTCGTTGACGATGAGCCCATAAACAAAGCAAACAACAAAAATGTTGCGTCATTGGTCATGTAATGGAACCTTGACTACTACATATTGACTGCAGTTAAAAAAGTGAGTGCTACATGATCAGCACATTCAAATGACGATTCTCTCATCTAACATGCCTGAATTACGGCCAGTCGGAAGTTCGATCGTTCCGATCCTCCAACGAACTAGGATACAATGTGTCCTGAAATTCCTGTCAAAAACCTCTAGGACATGTGGAAGGCAGTCAGGAGATAATATTTTGAATTGGAATCAGGAAATAATGTTGGTGACGCGGCCACGTTTACAAGTAATCGATTAGTCGCAAACCAGTACATCACTCGTTTTACAGTTTCACCCATTAATAGCCAAACAGTTGCTCGTGTAGTCGTGGTGCAGTACGGCCTCCTCCAGTTCGGGAGTGCGGAGTCTCCTTGGAGGACCGCAGTCACGAGTTCTGACGGTGAAGCGGTTGCGTAATTGTGGCGAAAAGGATATGCGATAAAGTAGGACGTTGTGGATAACCACCTTGATAAATACGATGAGCAGCTCTTCCATTAAAATGAGCTTCAGCGTCCAGAAGAATCATGTCGGTGTTTTCTGCAGACGTATACTCAACCATGTTGCTCTGACATCACAGACACGTGAATGAGGCTCGAACCAATTCAAAGAGTAGGGTACACTGGTAGCAGTTACTTCTGGAAAATATCTGGGAGTATGCAAGCGGAACGACTTGAAGTGGAATGATCATATAAAATTAATTGTTGGTAAGGTGGGTACCAGGTTGAGATTCATTGAGAGAGTCCTTAGAAAATGTAGTCCATCAACAAAGGAGGTGGCTTACAAAACACTTGTTCGACCTGTACTTGAGTATTGCTCATCAGTGTGGGGTCCGTACCAGGTCGGGTTGACGGAGGAGATAGAGAAGATCCAAAGAAGAGCGGCGCGTTTCGTCACAGGGTTATTTGGTAAGCGTGATAGCGTTACGGAGATGTTTAGCAAACTCCAGTGAAAGACTCTGCAAGAAAGGCGCTCTGCATCTCGGTATAGCTAGCTGTCCAGGTTTCGAGAGGATGCGTTTCTGGATGAGGTCTCGAATATATTGCTTCCCCCTACTTATACCTCCCGGGGAGATCATGAATGTACAATTAGAGAGATTCGAGCGGGCACGGAGGCTTTCCGGCAGTAGTTCTTCCCGCGAACCATACGCGACTGGAACAGGAAAGGGAGGTAATGACAGTGGCATGTAAAGTGCCCTCCGCCACACACCGTTGGGTGGCTTGCGGTGTATGTAGATGTAGATGTAGATGTAGACGTCAAATGACATCAGTCGATCCGACGTAACCCCACCCCACCATGACTGTCCTGTTGAATACCTACCTAGCAAACGTGTTTTCAAATGGGTGTAGCCCGGTAACGGTAGGTTCCCGGACATTGTTTCCTATTCTATATATTATGTACTCACTCTCCTCTACAAGTCACAGAAGTCTGTAACGGGAATTTCCGAACAACCAGTATTAACGGTGTGGACGGAGGTGCCCTAACAACTTGTTCAGCCCTCTTTGAGTCCACGCCAAGTTGTTTATAGGGTCTGACTGCAGAAAGATACCGCTCCGTGTAGTTATGAATTTCCAGATTCAGAGTTCGTATATGTGAAAACGTGCCGGAAGGAAATGTCTCCAAATTTTTTTGTGTGAAAACTCTTAAAGCTTTCTAAATAAAACAAACATTGTTAACATTCTGATTTCTACATATTTATTTCTCAACTTAGTGACCCTGGCGACGAACACATTTCTCCCAACGAGAGACCAGTTTGTTGATACCATTAATGTAGAATGTTTGTTGGTGGAACCAAAAGCTCATCTCTGTTTGCACCGCTTCATCACTGTCAAAGTGAAGTCCTCGAAGAAGTTCTTTAAGTTTTGGTAACAGATGAAAATCGGATGCAGCTAAGTCGGAACTGCACGGCGACTGACAGATGACAGTGAAACCAAGGCGCGGGACTGTTGCAGATGTCGCACTGTATGGTCTGACATTCCCGTGCCGAAGGAGAGAGTGCTTCATATTGGGACTAACATTAGAATTCGTGGCTACAAAGCTTTTAAAGGCGGCATCCTTGCATAAAAATTTCTCTGTTCACTTGACGCAGCAAGTGAATCTTGGAATTCGTGCTTTCAGTTTTCTGAGGGTCTCGCAGGACATTGTAGAGTTTATGGTGCTTCAGACATTAATTCTAGATACACCACACCTTGAATAACCCAGAACAGTGTGAACATTACTCTGCCTGCTGATGGCACAGTCTTCAAGTGGTTTGGCGTTGGTGAGTCTCCGTGGCGGAACTCTATTGAGGTCCTCTGTTTTCGGGTCAAAATGGTGAACCCAGCTTTGATAATCTCTTTCACTGTTATTAAGAAACTCTCGTGCTCACGTGCAAAACCCAGAAGAAATTCCTAACGCATGTCCAGCCTCCCCTGTTTTTTGTCATGAGTTAGCATTCGAGGCACTCAACGTGCACACAGTTTTCTGTACCGCAGTTCTGCAGTGACGGCCTGAGCATGCTCTGGTGATATGCCACGCTTACCTGAGAGCTGTGCCTGTGCTATCCGACGACTTTCTCTGGTGAGTTCATCAACACGGTTGCGATGAGTCTCGTGGGCTGACGTACGCGGCCATACCCAACTCTGGCACACACGTTGAGGTTAGCACCACCGTTTCCTTCGTTACGAGCACGAACAATCCAACGTCGCACATTACTGACGGCGATACAATCATCAACGTCTACAGCTCTCATTCTTCTGTGGTTTTAAATCGGAGGCACGTTTTCTGCTGTTAGAAACTCGATTACAGCATGCTGTTTCTCACACATCGACGTAGTTACTTCACACACAGCCACATTATACGCTCCACAGTTCGGAGGCCTCTAGCGGCAAATAATTATAACCTGCGTCGGCAAGGCGGGAAAGTCGACCGTGTAATATGAATGGTACATGTAACACCTCACCCGATATTGAGAACAGAGTAAAAAATTCGGAGGCATTACTTTTCAGCACGCCCTAGTAGTCCTCTAGGCATCTACATCTACATCTACATTCATACTCCGCAAGCCACCCAACGGTGCCACTGTCATTACCTCCCTTTTCTGATCCAGTCGCGTATGGTTCGCGGGAAGAACGACTGTCTGAAAGCCTCCGTGCCCGCTCGAATCTCTCTAATTTTACATTCGTGATCTCCACGGGAGGTATAGGTAGGGGGAAGCAGTATATTCGATACCTCATCCAGAAACGCACCCTATCGAAACCTGGCGAGCAAGCTACACCGCGATGCAGAGTGCCTCTCTTGCAGAGTCTGCCACTTGAGTTTGCTAAACATCTCCGTAACGCTATCACGGTTACCAAATAACCCTGTGACGAAATGCGCCGCTCTTCTTTGGATCTTCTCTATCTCCTCCGTCAACCCGATCTGGTACGGATCCCACACTGGTGAGCAATACTCAAGTATAGGTCGAACGAGTGTTTTGTAAGCGACCTCCTTTGTTGATGGACTTCATTTTCTAAGGACTCTCCCAATGAATCTCAACCTGGTACCCGCCTTACCAACAATTAATTTTATATGATCATTCCACCTCAAATCGTTCCGCACGCGTACTCCCAGATATTTAACAGAAGTAACTGCTACCAGTGTTTATTCCGCTATCATATAATCATACAATAAAGGATCCTTCTTTCTATGTATTCGCAATACATTACATTTGTCTATGTTAAGGGTCAGTTGCCACTCTCTACACCAAGTGCCTATCCGCTGCAGATCTTCCTGCATTTCGCTAGAATTTTCGAATGCTGCAACTTCTCTATATACTACAGCATCATCCGCGAAAAGCCGCATGGAACTTCCAACACTATCTACTAGGTCATTTATATATATTGTGAAAAGAAATGGTCCCATAACACTACCCTGTGGCACGCCAGATGTTACTTTAACGTCTGTAGACATCTCTCCATTGATAACAACATTCTGTGTTCTGTTTGCTAAAAACTCTTCAATCCAGCCACACAGCTGGTCTGATATTGCGTAGGCTCTTACTTTGTTTATCAGGCGACAGTGCGGAACTGTATCGAACGCCTTCCAGAAGTCTAGAAAAATAGCATGTACCTGGGAGCCTGTATCTAATAATTTCTGGGTCTCATGAACAAATAAAGCGAGTTGGGTCTCACACGATCGCTGTTTCCGGAATCCATGTTGATTCCTACAGAGTAGATTCTGGGTTTCCAAAACCGACATGATACTCGAACAAAAAACATGTTCTAAAATTCTACAACAGATCGACGTCAGAGATATAGGTCTATAGTTTTGCGCATCTGCTCGACGACCCTTTTTGAAGGCTGGGGCTACCTGTGATCTTTTCCAATCATTTGGAACCTTCCGTTCCTCTAGAGACTTGCGGTACACGGCTGTTAGAAGGGCTGAAAGTTCTTTCGCGTACTCTGTGTAGAATCGAATTGGTATCCCGTCAGGTCCAGTGGACTTCCCTCTGTTGAGTGATTCCAGTTGCTTTTCTATTCCTTGGACACTTATTTCGATGTCAGCCATTTTTTCGTTTGTGCGAGGATTTAGAGAAGGAACTGCAGTGCGGTCTTCCTCTGTCAGTCATATGACGCCTACCTGGCACAGTCTTCCCCTCAATAGAAAGCATATTGCACGACCAGACAGAAGACGTGAAACATACACGAGGCAGTCTGGCAGCATACAGTCGTATTAGATATTCACAGCACTGGACGCGTTATATAAATAGTTTCCATATCAAAGGAGGAACAAAGGAAAATTAGGGTTTAGCGTTCTGTGGGCGATGATGTCTGCAGGCACAGAGAACGAAGAACAACCTCCGAAGTGACAATGTTTGTCAAGAAAATCGCCATTTATGTTCTCTAAACAACTGGCCCCTCATTCGCTTACATAATTTAAGTCATTCACGAGAAACACAATTCAGACAACCGAAAGGAGATCTGAGTTCCTGTTTTGTAGAATGGAACTGAATTCTAATCTAACGAGCATTGCATCAGTATTTCTTCGCCATCTGATCACTGGTTACAGTCTCTGGCGCAAGTTACAGAAACCTGAATAATGTCAGTTACGAAGGTAGTAGGGAGTAAAATGAAGCTATTGTCGCACACATTTGGCTCTAGAGCATACTAGGACGAACACTGAAACACAAGTCGTGCACATATGGATACCCATGAAAGGGATAGTATAACAGGCGTTGAAGATGTGCTAGAACTACGCGGCCGACATCGCTCGGCATTGACAATGAGCTAAGAATCATTGCATGTAGCATTATGACAGATACTTATAGTGATAGCCGAGCTGACATACATATTAAAACACTCTGAATATCTCGATCCCAACATTGTCACAAACAGTATTGTGGACGACAAAATGAATCTGTGCTACGAACATGGTATCCAATTTTCCTTTCGTCCACAGATCATCATCGTACCAATCACCTTTGCTGTCAATAGCGTGACTATTGGAATGAAAGTAAGTAAATTAGTATGGTAGGATTGACTGCGAAGGCATCAGTGCGGATGGTTCAGCTTAAAAGAAAACAAAATCCCCAAAATAGACCAAGTCTTACAGAAGCTTGAATTTAGAGCAGTCTTCAGTGCGAGATGCTTCTAATAGTTTCCACGACGAAACTGTCCCGAAACCTGACAGAAAACCCGGAGAGATTCTTGTCCTATGTAAAGTACACCACTGGCAAGACGCAATCAGTACCTTTACTCGTCATAGCGGAGGTAATGTCACTGATGGCAGTGCCACTAAAGCAGGGTTACTAAACACGGTTTTCGGAAATTCCTTGACCAAAGAAGGCAAAGTAAATATTCCAGAATTCGAATAAAGGACAACTGCTAACGTGAACAATTTAGTTGTAGATATCCCCGGTACAGCGAAGTAGCTGAACGCTCTTAAAAACGACAAGGCCTGCGGGTCAGACTGTGTACATGTCAGGTTTCTTTCAGACTATGCTGATACTAACTACATACTTCGCGATCATATACAACCGCTCACACAGACAAAGATCCGTACCTAAAAACTGACGACCGGTTCTAGGCGCTACAGTCTGGAACCACACGACAGCTACGATCGCAGGTTCGAATCCTGCCTCGGGCGTGGGTGTGTGATGTCAAAATGGTTCAAATGGCTCTGAGCACTATGGGACCTAACTGCTGTGGTCATTAGTCCCCTAGAACTTAGAACTACTTAAATCTAACTAACCTAAGGACATAACACACATCCATGCCCGAGGCAGGATTCGAACCTGTGACCGTAGCAGTCGCACGGTTCCGGACTGCGCGCCTAGAACCGCGAGCCCACCGCGGCCAGCTGTGTGATGTCCTTAGGTTAGTCAGGTTTAAGTAGTTCTAAGTTCTAGGGGACTGATGACCTCAGAAGTTAAATCCCATAGTGCTCAGAGCCTAAAAACTGAAAAGTTGCACAGGTCACACGAATACCGAAGAAAGGAAGTGGGAGTAATCCGTTGAATTGCAGACCCATATCACTAAATTCGATCAGTAGTAGAATTTTGGAACGTACACTGTGTTCGAATGTTATGAATTACCTCAAAGAAAACGATTTATTGACGTATAGTCAACACGGGTCCAGAAAATATCGTTAGTGTGAAACACAACCACATTTTGCTTCTCGCGAAATAATGAATGCTGTCGACAGAAGATGTCAGATTGTTTCCGTAATTCTAGATTTCCAGAAGGCTTTTGGTACAGTACCTCACAAGCGGCTTGTAATCAAATTGCGTCTCATGTATGCCACTGGATTCATGATTTCCTGTCAGAGATGTCGCAGTTCGCATTAACTTACGGTAAGTCATCGAGAAAAATAGAAGCAATATAGTGGCTCTCCTACATAGTTTGCAAATGAGGCTCTAATTTACCACCTTCTCCTGTCGTTCCCCAAGGAATTGCTATAGGCCCTCTGCTGTCCTTGATCTATATACACGATTTAGAAGACAATCTGAGCAGCTCTCCTACATAGTTTGCAAATGAGGCTCTAATTTACCACCTTCTAAAGCAATCCAATGAAAAGCAACAGCATAATTATTTAGACATGATATCTGTATGGTGAGAAAAGTGGCAACTGATTCTAAATAATGAAACGTGTGGAGTCACCACACGTGAGTACCAAAAGCAATACACTAAATTTCTGTTCCACGATAAATCACACAAATCTGTAGGTTATCAGCTCAACTAAGTACATATGGATAACAGTTGCGAATAACTTCAATTGCAGCGATCCCATAGATAACGTTGTGGGCAAAGCGAACCAAAGACTGGGATTTATTGGCAGATCATTTTGAAAATGTAACAGGTCTACTGAAGAGACTGCTTACACCGCAGTTGTCCGTCCTCTTTTGGAGTGCTGCTGCGAGGTGTGGGTCCACATCAAAGAAGACTGACCGGGGGCATCGAAAAAACTCAAAGAAAGGCAGTTCATTTTCTATTATTGCGAAATAGAGAGGAGGACGTCACGGATATGATACATGAACTTGAGTGGCAGTCGATGATACAAAGACGTTTTTCGTTGCGGCGGCATCTTTTCATGAAACTTCATTCATCAACTTTCTTCTCTCAATGCGTAAATATTCTTTTGCGTCCACTTAGAATCGATGAACATGATAAAATAAGAGTTACCTGAAAAGATTTAGGGTACGTTTTTTCCATTGCGCTGTTCGAGAGTCGATCGGTAGAGAAATAGCTTTAAGATGGTTGGATTAAATCTCTGACAGGCACTCCGTTGTGAACTGCAGAGTAATCATGTAGATGCAGATGTAGACTGAGAGATAAAGGCTAGCGCAGAGATAGACTGAAAAATTCCGTTGCCCGATCGGAATTAGATCGCGTGATCTTTTGGTCTCTGGCACGCATTCCACTGTTAAAACAACATGCCCGAACCCATTGAAGTTAACGACGTCGTCGCACTGGATTCTCGTATAACTCATAATTCTGTTAAAATCTTTACTGTATTAGTAATTTTAAAAATGTAGTTTTCCTAAGACAAGGAAACGATATGCTACATATATCGACCAGTTTCCACCAGGTGCTCATAGCAAAAACTCTAAAACAACACCATATAAAATGTAAAGGTGTTTGTTAGAATCGCGAGAGATATCGGGGTGGTTAAATTAAAGTGCAACTACTCATGAAAGTCCATTGTCGGCTGTAATCATCGCATGGCTGTGAAACTTGATAGTATGCTAATGTGTTAAGGGGACCAGTTTACACTGGAAAAATTTAGTTCCAATTTTTGCCACCAGGTGCAAATCTAGCGCTGTACATTGTATGTATGACTGTATGATATTCATGTGAATGAACAATATGGGCATCAAGAAGAGAGAACGTCCACTGTTAGTGAAGTTATATGCACGGTAGCAATTACAATGCTGTATTGAGAGAGTGTCGTGGACTGAAAGATCTGAACAGAAGGGCGATGTCATAAAATGGTTTAAAGAAGGCGATAATGAAATTCCAAAACACGAGTGGGCTTGGTATTGCACTTGAAAGAGAAATGCGTCCTGTCCCAGTGGACGTTACTGACGAGGTTACTGTCGCTATACATGACAATGCACCACGTGCCTCGGCTAGTGCTAGGGCTTATGCAGTGTGACGAGAATTCTCCGTCGCATGGTCAACGGGAAGTTTTGCGGTCTAATTTTACACTTGTATCCGTACAAGACCCAGATTGTGCAGCAACTGAAACCTCTTAATCCGCAGAGACGTTGAAAACTTGCTCTTCGGTTTCTGGTACGGATCGAAGTTGAAAACACGTGGCCGGATAATATTCTGTGGAGCGACGAGGCCCATAATACACAAGAGAGTGCAGTGAATACACATAACTGCCGAATTTGGGGTACTGCTAAGCTGCGTATTGTACACGAAGAGCCACTACACCCTCCGTTTGTCACTGTGTGTTGTGGATTCACAGACATCTCTATTCTCGGTTTGTTCTTCTTTGAAGAGAATACGCGCAGAGGGAGCATATGATTCCTGCTCTGGAAGGGCGCAACTTTGTGGAAACCACTGTTTTCATGCAAGATGTGGCAACACCTCATGTCGCTCGCCCACGGAAGGATCTCCTTAATGCAACCTTCCACGAGCGTTCTATCTCCAAGGGTTTTCCAGAAGCGTGGCCTGCAAGATCACTTGATCTGAATCCACGTGATTTTGCCTCTCGGGATATTTAAAGGAACCGTAAGGGCAGAATACAGGGGCACGTTGGTCAGATTCCACTGGAACTGCTTCGAGCAACTGTTGATCACGTTGTTTTACGGACGCAGCATCACGTCGACGACTTCGGTGCTCATACTGAACAAATTGTGTAAGCGATGGTTTATGTTTGTCTCGCTTGTTTCATCTTTTCTGCTCACGACACTTTTGTAATCCATTACATATGGTAACATTTCTATACGTATTTCTTGCATTCACAGAGCTTGATTTGAACCTGGTGGCCAAAAGTGGAACTAATTATTATTATTTTTTTTTCCAGCGTGAATTAGTTCCACATTAACGCATCAGAATATCTACCAAGTTCCGCTGACATACAATAATTACAGCCCCGACTGGACATCTGTGGGTAGCTGTTATTTAATGATAACCAGCCGGAATAAGGTAGGATTGTTAATATTTTTAAAAATATCGGGAATCCGATACATCGATATTTAAAAAAAATTTCAATACTGGCCCTCGATATATCGATGAAAGCATCGACACACAGACAGAAAAAATGTAGACATATCTTGCTATGAAAATATCGGCTGCACATTGTAAAGTTTGTGCCAGGTTTAGAACTACATATTTAAGTATTGATTTTTTGTTAGATGTTCTGTACATCGACACGCTAGGAGTCTGGGTATCCCCCTTAGAGCAAGAATTGAAAGGTAAACGATACACGTTCGCTTTCGGCTATAACCACTTTGATAAAAATGGTAACTGTATGTAAGTGGCACAATAAAAGATGTCTCCTGGTCCTTGGATCGGTTTCGTCACATATCAGCTTTGTCCGGAATACATCATGTCGACTTTTCTATATTTTTCATTTTTGCAAGCACAGTACCTAGCAGCTGTAGTGTCAAAATTGCATGGTGATGTTAAACGTTATAGTTTCCGTTGGTAGCGACTAGCGCCGATTACCGTCAACATATCCACTCACACGTCTGCACCCACCGCAAAGACCAATGTTTTCAGTTAGATTTTTGTTCATCATTTTCAACAACTGTTTTTGAAGAATACCGACGTGAAGAAACAGCAGACTAGTTGGTGTTTGCTGTTTCTTCACATCGGAAATCTTGTTATCACATTCACACACTCAACAACCCCCCCCCCCCCCCCCCCCCGTCATCTCCCTCAACCCCTCCCCGTGCAGTCGGACTTCTTTTTCTTCTGTGCCACATTTATTTCCTTCACACAGTCAAAATGGAAGCTCAGGAAATAGTAACACTCCTTCACACAGTTGCAGTAAAATTATGTTCTACTACAATTTGAAAAGAACAACTTCACGTATTTACCAAAAAATGTGAAAAAATAATACGAAATAAAAATATCGGCACTCGATATTGCTCCCGTTTGTATCGATGTATCGATATCTCGATAAGAAAAATATCGCTGATGTGTATCGGTATATAGAGGAAAAAATATCGATATGTCGACATTTTAATCAACAGCTCTAGTGTAAGGACGCTTCCCTTTAGCAATTAAAGAGCGAGGTGGCGCAGTGGCTAGCACACTGGACTCGCATTGGGGAGGACGACGGTTCAATCCCGCGTCCGGCCATTCTGATTTAGGTTTTCCGTGATTTCCCTAAATCGCTCCAGGCGAATGCCGGGATGGTTCCTTTGAAAGGGCACGGCCGACTTCCTTCCCCGTCGTTCCCTAATCCGATGAGATCGATGATCTCGCTGTCTGTTCACCACCCGTAAACAACCCTACCCCGTAGTATTGGTTAAAAACAGTCTTAGTTGCAAATTTAGTTTTTTTTATTTTTCAGCGAAGCGTTTCGCCTTATTTAGGAATTTTCAGGTTATCTTTTCTAGATGGAAGCGAGAGGCACCAAGATCCGCATAACACGTTCCCGTTCACTGAACCGCGTTTGCAGATTTTGGTGCATCTCGCGTCCATCTAGAAAAGATAACCTGAAGATGCTTACATAATGCGAAACGCGTTGTAGAAAAATAAAAATAAAAATAAAAAATTGCAACCAAGACTATTAAACACTGGTTTGCTGTTTGCCACATATGGATTAGAAGAACCCTACCCCTGTAGCAAGAATTTAGAAACTTCGGCGGGTTTACGCTGGAATAATTTCAACACTCTTGGGGAGAAAAAAGATACGGCATGAGATAGGTCTCTGAGACGCAGCGAGTGTTTTCTGAATCAGGAACAGTGAGAGCCTGGGGTTTTCCCAGCTCGTTTCATATGCGCCTGTTTACGGGGCGCACACAGTCAAAAGGATTTCTCCGAGGGGCAGGCGCCCCAGCGAGCAGCGGCCGGAAATACAATAGCGGGTCTGGCGGCCGCAGAGACAGACGGTTCGTTACGCTATCCGCCGCCTCACCTCAGGAGGATAAAACACGACACGACAAAACAGGGGCGCGCCCTAGCGGAAAGGTCGCCGCGGTGCGCTGCGCACCTCACGGGCGTCGCTCCGGGCTGGCGTGGTGGCACTCTGCCGCGGCTCAGGTAGCACGGCGGGGCAGTGTCTGTGTACGTAGCGGAGGCCGATGCTGCGTCCGTCCTCAAATGGTTCAAATGGCTCTGAGCACTATGGGACTTAACATCTGACGTCATCAGTCCCCTAGAACTTAGAACAACTTAAACCTAGCCAACCTAAGGACATCAAACACATCCATGCCCAAGGCACGATTCGAACCTGCGACCGTAGAGGTCACGGGGTTCCAGACTAAAGCGCCTAGAGCCGCATTGATACAACGGCCGGCCAGGATTCCTCAGAGAGCTGTCGACATTCACAAGGAAACTGGTTCCTCAGCAGTGTGTTCTGCGCTGCAGAGAGGGAGATTCTTTCTGGAAACTATCCCCTAAAAGCCATGTCTCCGAAATATCCCTTCTTTCAGGAATGCTAGTTCATCTAGGTGTACAGAATATGTGAAATTTGCAAACTGGGAAAGATGATGGTGACAGACGGTAAGCTGTGAGGGCGCTATGTGGAGTACCTTGGTAGCTCAGCCAGAAAAAACCACCGCCCGTGGAAGAAAAGGTTTTGGGTTCGCGTTCCAGCCCAGAACACATCCAAGCAATTCCACGTAACAAATCACTGCCCGTAGGCCATAGCAGTCTTCCCCAGTTTGGTCTGAAGTTCACACGGTTCAAATAGCTCTAAGCACTATGGGACTTAACATGTCAGGTCATCAGTCCCCTAGACTTAGAACTACTTAAACCTAACTAACCTAAGGACATCACACACTTACACACAATCATGCCCGAGGCAGGATACGAACCTGCGACCGAAGCAGCACCGCGGCTCCGGACTGAAGCGCCTAGAACTCCGACACAGCAGCTGGCTGGTCTGAAGTGGTCGACTAAGTGACATTTACATGTAGAGGAACACTTAATGGCTCAAATGGCTCTGAGCACCATGGGACTAACTGCTGTGGTCATCAGTCCCCTAGAACTTAGAACTACTTAAACCTAACTAAACTAAGGACATCACACACATCCATGCCCGAGGCAGGATTTGAACCCGCGACCGTAGAGGTCACGTGGTACCAGACTATTGCGCCTAGAACCGCACGGCCACTCCGGCCGGCGAACATTTAATGCGGTGGCATTCTTCTCTCATGATTTTATTTGTACCGGGCGATATAAAATCTGAAACTAGATCTGGTAAAAGCTTGCTGTCATAACTAGGTCAGCGCCGGAAACGGTATCGTTGTATTATACACTGTTTTCACACCTGAGTTTCGACCTGTCATCCGGACACAGTAACCACACTTCTGTGCTTGGTTATTTTACTTCTTACAATTTACAACTGGAAAAGCCAGGACTGCAGGATGATATACCACTTACTTGACCTGAATTGGAAACCGAGGCAAAGATAAACATAAGAAAAAATCGCAGAGCATGTTAAAACACACTGTGTAAGAATACAATAGGATTCAAGTGATGCCTTAGAACCATAGAACAGTAGAGGTTATAGAACCAATATCAATCTTGTTAACATTTGTCTTCCTTCACAATTCACATACTTACGTAGCTTTCACATTCAAAAGATACGTGAAGTCTTCGACATAAAACATTAGCGAAGGCTTCTTCTCTTAGTTTTGAAATAACCAGGGAATAAAAATATTTTAGTAAATCTTGAAAAGTGAGTTTCCTTAGCCAAATGCTAACGCTGAAGAAGATGATTTAGGCGCGGGTAAGATCTGCATCTGCATCTGCATCACTAACCTGCAATTCACAATTAAGTACTTGGCAGAGGCCTCCGTCATGCTACTTCTCTACCGTCCCACTGTCGAACAGTGCACAGGAGAATCGAACACTTAAATCTTTCAGTGCGTCGTCTAATTTCTCTTATTTTATTGTGGTGATCATTTGTCCCTGTTAAAAAGGGTGCCAACAACACATATTCGCATTCGTAGGAGAAATCTCGTGATCAAACTCTAATGGGAAGTTCCCGCTGCAGTTAAATACGCCTTTCTTTCTTTTTTTTGTCCTTTAGTGAGTCCCACCCCAATTCGTGTATCAAATCCGTGGAACGCTCTACTCTATTTCACGATAACACAAACCAAGCTGTCCTTCTTTGGAATTTTTCGATGTCCTCCGCGTATCCCATCTGTTAAGGATCCCACATGGCACAGCAGTACTCTAGCACAGGGCGGAAAAGCGTACTGCAGACAGTCTTTTTAGACGACCTGTTGCATTTTCTAAGTTTTTTGCTGATTAATCGCAGTGTTTGCTTCGCTTCCCCGACAAGATTATCCGTGTCATAGTTCCAGTTTAAGTTATTCGTAATGGAAATGAGGGTTTGGCGTCATTGGCCGGGAGGCCCCTTACGGGGCAGGTCTGGCCGCCTTGATGCAGGTCTTATTACATTCGACGCCACATTGGGCGACCCGCGCGTCGGATGGAGATGAAATGATGATGAAGACAACACAACACCCAGTCCCTGAGCGGAGAAAATCCCCGACCCAGCCGGGAATCGAACTAGGGCCCGTAGGACGGCAATTCGTCACGCTGACCACTCAGCTATCGGGACGGACATTACTCGTAATTGTAATCACTTAGTATTTAGTTTAGTTCACAGCCTTTAGATTTCTGTGATTTATCGTGTAACCAAAATTTAGCGGTTTCCTTTTATTACTTTTCTTTATTTAGAGCCAGTCGACACTTTTCTGAAAGCACAGATATGTTCCCACAATGAGATTTTCACTCTGCAGTGGAGTGTGCGCTGATATGAAACTTCCTGGCAGATTAAAACTGTGTGCCCGACCGAGACTCGGACTCGGGACCTTTGTCTTTCGAGGGCAAGTGCTCTACCATCTGAGCTACCGAAGCAAGACTCACGCCCGGTACTCACAGCTTTACTTCTGCCAGTACCTCGTCTCCTACCTTCCAATTTTACAGAAACTCTCCTGCGAACCTTGCAGAACTAGCACTCCTGAAAGAAAGGATATTGAGGAGACATGGCTTAGCCACAGCCTGGGGGATGTTTCCAGAATGAGATTTTCACTCTGCAGCGGAGTGTGCGCTGATGTGAAACTTCCTGGCAGATTAAAACTGTGTACCCGCCCGAGACTAGAACTCGGGACCTTTGCCTTTCGCGGGCAAGTGCTCTACCATCTGAGCACAGATATGTTGTTTAAATCATTTTTCACTTGGTTTTGTTCTTGTAATGACTTCATTTGCAAATTATCTACGATTATTGCTTAAATTGTCTTCTAAATCTTTTTTGTAGATCAGGACAGCAGAGGCCCTACTGAACTACAGGTATTACTTCTGTTTTATTAGATGACTTTGCATCAGTTATTATGAACTGTGACCTTACTGACAGGAAATCACGAATCCAGTCACACAACTCAGACGATACACCGTAGGTATACAATTTCATTAGAAGTAGGTTGTGAGGAACAGATCAAAAGCTTTTTGAAAATCTAAAAATGTGGGATGAATTTGCTTCCGCTTGTCGATAGCGCTCGTTTCTTCGTGAATACAAGTAGCTAGCTGAGTTTCACTGGAATGATATTTCCTAAATTCGTGTTAGCTATTTGCTACAGAAGAATACTGAAGATAAGGTGGATAGATCACGTAACTAATGAGGAGGTATTGAATAGGATTGGGGAGAAGAGAAGTTTGTGGCACAACTTGACTAGAAGAAGGGATCGGTTGGTAGGACATGTTTTGAGGCATCAAGGGATCACAAATTTAGCATTGGAGGGCAGTGTGGAGGGTAAAAATCGTAGAGGGAGACCGAGAGATGAGTACACTAAGCAGATTCAGAAGGATGTAGGTTGCAGTAGGTACTGGGAGATGAAGAAGCTTGCACAGGATAGAGTAGCATGGAGAGCTGCATCAAACCAGTCTCAGGACTGAAGACCACAACAACAACAACATTTGTCAATAAATTGTTTTCTTCCAGGTGATTCATAATGTTCGAATACAGTATGTATACTATTGCAAAACGACATTAGTGATACGGGACTGTGATTCAGCTGCAAGTCTAAGTTGTAGGTCGATAAAAGAAAGACGACAGCACATTCGGTAAGCACGTTGCTACCAAGAGGGAGGAATCCTATTTCGTGTTTCAGTCCTGCAACACAATTTTAACCTGCCAGAAAGTTTCAGGAAATCAAATACTAATTTAGCAACAGTAATACTCAACACAGAAATGAAAAGGCTACAGTGGTGCATACAAAGTTTTCTGTGAAGAATGTTCTACACATTATCTTGGGCACAGCAGGGTGCCGGAGCGCTTAAGGGGGAGGGCGGTCCATATCCGCCTTCGGCCAACCAGGTTCAGATTTCATGTGATTTTCCTAAATCGCTCCAGAGAGAAAATGCCGGGATGTTTCTTCTTGTAGCTACTGCCGATTTGTTTCCCCCATCCTTCACAAAACAATAGGAGCTTATGCACTGTCTCTAGTGACAGCACGTCAAACTTTAAGCTTCCTTCCTTCCTTCTGGCTCTGAAAGAGTTTTAAGAAACGCTTTCAAGGACGTCTTCACTCATTTAGACTGAACCAGTTCAACAAATCAACCATGGTCTCGAACGTGCGATGGATCATAAAATTCGTGTGGCGGACAAAATATTCAGTATCCTCCGCACCAGAGTTAACACCAAAATACTCGATTCCAAGAAAAACTTTATATTGATTTAGACATATTTAAGCAACAAGAAAATTTGTTGCTGGAGAAGACTAACCTCAACAGCTACAACTTTTTCAGCAACTTGGCAGATGCATTTCTACCTTATACTTAAATATCTGGGATAAAGAATAAGATTGTTAAATAAGTATGTTTGTACATGCAAGCTCTGGAATTAACAGGGGCATATGTAACTAATATGTAATAATCTAACGTTCTATGTAACTTTATACTTTTAAGTGTACTAAGAAAGAAGTTTTTCATAGTAATTTCGCTCACGAACTGTGATCTTTGGCTTTTGTCATTTGTTCTTATATTGTGTACCGACCCTACGGAGTTTTGCGATGTTAGCTTGTTACAGCAAATCGCTTTCATGTTATACTGCTAGCCTACTCTGATGCCCTTGTAAGAAATAGCCTCGCCGGGGAAAAATTAGTCATAGCTGGAAAAATCGGTACAAGCATCTTTTATTACAGCGTAATTCCACCCCTGGAGTCGAAAGCCGCCCGGTTAGGAAGTGAGTCCATGACTTACACAAGTGCAACACTTTCAAGGTCAAGCCACTCACTGAGGATTTGATCGCTCAAATCCCCCACACTGCGGGATACTGAAGTCAGCGTTTTACCCGCTATTACAACATGTTCCACAAATTTTCTACGCTGTTCAGGTCAGGTGATTTTGCAGGCAATCGTAATGTAATAGCGTGGACAAGTGTTCAGAAAACCAGTCACACACTCTTCCAGTCGGATGAACTCCACAGTGCAGGCCGATGTTGCCGAGCGGTTCTAGGTGCATCAGCCCGGAACCACGCTGCTGCTACGGTCGCAAGTTCCAATCCTGCCTCGGGCATGGGTGTGTGTGATGTCTTTAGGTTAGTCAGGTTTAAGTAGTTCTAAGTCCAAGAGACTGATGACCTCAGATGTTAAGTCCCACAGTGCTGAGAGCAATTTTGAACTCCGCTGTTGTCGTCTTGAAAAGTAGAGGTATCAATAGCATACTCGCCATGAATGGTTAACTGAAAGGCAACACCTGATCACTCAGAACGTTTAAATAAACGTGTTTGATCATGTTAGCTGTCACCCCAGTGAGCGTGCCCAGTTCTTGATAAGAAAAATATCCTCAGAACACCACAGACCTACCTCCGGCTTGATCTGAGCTTGCTCACATCCAGGATGGAGTGATTCATTTGGGCCTTCGGTGCACTCGACGATGTAGTGCAGGCAAAATTTTGATTCGTGAGATTGCATTTCGTTCCGCCAGCCAACTACTGCCCACGTTAGGCGATTTCTAGCCCACTGAAGACGCGCAGCTTTATGTGCCTGTGTGAGCAGTAGACTCTTGCGAAATGCCCGATCCCAAATGTTTATTGCATGCCTCTCCCAACGGAACGTCCTCTCGCTAACAGGAGGGGATGAGCCTTTATTCACTACGTGTAGCAGTTCCTGTCGGGTTTGGAAGCGATATTGATTCATAAGCAGTGAAACGTGTCTCCGGCCCGTCTCAGTCAGCATCTTTTTCCTACCTCAACTCTGATGTCGTGTTTCTTGGCCACTCAAATTACGCTGCTACTTGCAGACGCACTGAACAGCCTCCCGCGAAATAACAAATGCATCTATTTCTCACTCTGTATGGCCACGAACACGACCAAACACGATTTTCTTGTTTGCCACTGTGTCACGTCCTTAAATAAACCCATGTTTACGTACAATGTCTGCTTCTAACATAGATGTCTCATTCGTCACTACGTCCTTATGCTCACATAGCGTCAGTGCGCTTGCAGTTGAACACGTGGCTCGATCACTGCGCTGTCTATGAAAGTTTAAAGATTCAACTGTACGTGCGCACTGAGGTGGCTAATTTTTTTTATCTTTTGACCTTACTTCTACATGCAGTAGCAATAAAGTTTTAATTGTCACCACGTAAAAATTAATGACTCTTAATAAAGTTGTCAATTCTTCTATACACACTCTTCAAAATGACGCATGCTGCTTAATAAAGTTGTCAATTCTTCTATACATACTCTTCAAAATGACGCATGCTGCTCAACGATGAATGCCGTGGCTGTGACCTGTATCGATCTGCGTTTTAGTTGTTCAGAAAACATCCCACCTCGAAAATCACTTATCCGTCGCTCTCTAAATGCCTGCCATGCAATGATTTCCTAATCACTAGAAATAGAAAGAGTGTCACTGCCAGGAAAATTCGAAGATCGGGAGGGGGGGGGGGGGACAGGAAAGCAAAATGTTTCGTGTATACAAAGATGTCGGGGAGTAAAAAAGCACGGCAGCGGAGACGTCTGTTCGTGTTGACGACCTCCCGTAATCTCGTTTACAGAAGCTTCCGATAGTGTGCACTTGTGATCGTTTACCAATTACGATCATAATCTGTTAGCTTTTTAGTACTTTAGCAATCCCAAAACATAGTCAGCATCATTTTCACCGACTCTGGCAGGGCTTTCGCCATTTTCTGGCGATGGTGAACTAACACGTTTCCACGGCCTATTTGGTTCCTTTGTTTCGGGCCACGATGATCCCCCCGGAACTTGTTCGTGGTGACGAGGTGGCTAAACAACTTTTCTGGACCGGCCTACCACAGCTGTAACATTTCCACTGTAGCCTCGGTTCGGTGGACATTATGAATGGGTGTGGGCAGTTGCAGAACGTAGCGGGCGGGGACTTTCCTCACGTTCAAAATGTCGTGTAACACGTTGAAAATTGATCCTACACTGATCTTCACTTTTTAGGCTATCGACTCGATTTTAACACGTCTCTTCGACCACCAAGGACTGTACTTCATCGTTCACAGAGAGATGGTCTACCACTTCCTTGCCGGCCGGAGTGGCCGAGCGGTTCTAGGCGTTACAGTCTGGAACCGCGCGACCGCTACGATCGCAGTTTCGAATCCTGCCTCGGGCATGGATGTGTGTGATGTCCTTAGGTTAGTTAGGTTTAAGTAGTTCTAAGTTCTAGGGGACTGATGACCTCGGAAGTTAAGTTCCATAGTGCTCAGAGCCATTTGAACCATCCACCACTTCCTCCATCGTCATGACACTTGTTTGACTATATTGGAAGCACCAGAGACACCTAACTACTGTTTCGTATCATGTTCCATCTTTTCTGTACACATCCAACTCAGCATTGATTGTTGTAGTGTTGTTCCTCTCCAAATGTAGGAAATGAATTACAGCACTATATTCGCCTTCATCAACGGAGTTAGCTGTTCGGTTTTGGCTCCTGCATTGGTGCGCTACTGTGGTACGGGGAGTATTGTATTTAACTTAATGGGTATCCCTCGTGTACATACCAATAACCTATTTATATCGTAACGTTCTTCGTACTTACGACAAAATCTGTTCTGTTTATACTGCATTCAGTAAATTGTTTATACATATACATGTCACTTCTGAGAGAAAAGATGCGTCTGAAGATGGATACACGATCCTAAAACGCGTAATGAAAGATTTAAGTTATTTTATGGTCGACGGCGACATTTCTTCATCAATTGGATTGGTGGGATCCGCATCAGATGGGATCAACGGATGATATCGAAAAAGTACAAAGAACGGCAGCTCGTTTTATATTATCGCGAAGTAGGGGAGATATTGCCACAGACGTGATACGTGAATTGGAGTGGCAAACACTAAAACAAAGTTGTTTTTCATTGTGACGGAATCTTCTCATGAAATTTCAATCACCAGTTTTCTCCTCCGATTGTGAAAACTTTCTGTTGGCACCCACCAACATAGGGACAAATGATCATCAGGATAAAATAAGAGAACTCAGGGCTCGCACAGAAAAATTTAAGTGCTCGTTCCTGCCGCGTGCCTCTCGAGAGTAGAACGGTAGAGAGACAGCTTGAAGGCGGTTCATCGAACCCTCTGCCAAATACTTCATTGAGAATAGCAAGGGAATCACGTAGATGTAGATGGAGACGATAGTCACGGTTATTTGTTTCCTAATGCATGAGAGTAAATGCCTTCTCTGTTTCTGTTACCCCTTCCCCTTTCCTACACAGTGACTACGGTTTTGACAAGTTTTTCTGTTTAACAGGGTCCTTTGTTTCCCCCTCTTGATTGATCCTACAGTTGTCTGGGACGCAGACGATCCACCTCATCCTATATTCCTGAAGGTTCCTACCAGTTTCGCCCTCACCCTTCTTCCAATGTGTGTCTCATCTTTTCACACGAGATATCCATACGAGTGCAGTCTTTTCATCAGGACATGTTTGGGCACTTTTGTTACTTCTTAAGACTTTAGTATTTCCTTTTTCGGTATACTGTCCAATCTGTGACTTCATATCCATTTCAGTAGACACTGTTCATGAACTTTAACAAACGAGCTATAGCAGATCTCACCCTGGATTATGTGTCTTACAATGGACATGATTATGACGATGATTACATTTTTTGGCCCAACTGTGAGCAAGAAATGCTCGCCTATTCTGCAACCTGCTTCTATTAGGAAAATTGATCTGACTATCTAAAACTAAATTTCCATATGCTGTACATGCGATGTGCAATGCAAGACTGTATCTTACTATTTTTCACAAAATGCTTCTGGAGCACACAACTCGCGATGTGCAATGCGTGGATACAAACACGTTTGTAAATGTAAAGAATGAAGAATGAGGAACTAAACTTAACGAATAATAAATGAGAACAAAGGCCCCAAGTATAAATATTCTTCATTAAGCCACAACAACAATACATATTTTTATAAAGTTCACACACCTAAACACGTTAGTAAAATATGTCTTATCTTTCCTGTGTACAATTACTTTCCTTAACACTTGTTTCAACTACAAGACAAAACCGTATGTTGCATTATAAAATATCTACAGTAAATTTCAGCCGTACACAATGTTCAAACAATAAGAAATTATACAGTTACGAATATACACAAGAAACTAAATTATCTTAAAAATTCCTCTTTTGACATTGTTGCATTCATATAATCTCATTTTTACAAAACTTTTCCTCACAACATATTATTACAAAATACTTTTTTAATTATGCTACCTCCACTGAAAGGCAGGCCACTTCCATTCTTTGTAAACCAAGCACATTGCCAGACTGTCCAGCCGACATTGTCCGCTACTCTCTTCAAAAGAAGTAACTTCTCGAATCAAAATCTGTATTCTCAGGAACAGTCTTACAAAGAATGTGGTTATATCGATGTTACAGAGGTTGAGTACATTTATCAAATCCACAACTTCCTTCACATGTATGGCCAAAACATCTTGAAAATCTACATGGAAAATAGGACAGTTACCCTCCACTTAGCTATGCCCTTCTTTAACGTATTCTCTAAGGTACCTCGTACAGTTAGTATTACATATGGAGCTCTTCTTACATCTCTGCGGGACCCAAACTGATCTTCTCCTAGCTCGGGCATCTTTCATAAATAATTCGTGTTACTAATTTCAACCAGTATTTATTAAACTGATAAAACAACAGAATATATGCAGAATACAGTTGAACACAATAAATCCATACATATTATAAAAATGCTTGTGTGTGTTTTTCTGTAAATATTCCACATCTCCCCTTAAATCACTGCACCAATTTTAGCCAAACTTGGTACACATATTCCTTAGCGTCAGTTAATAATCCTTGTGTGAGTAAGAACCACCTACGTGTCACAATTCAGGAAGAATGATTTCATAAGAAATACGACGCGAGAAAAACTGCTGAATTTTAAATTTATAATTTTTGTAATAAATTTCGCAGATTGTATCCACATATGCCACTAAAACCGACTACAAAATTATATAGTTCAGAGATATGACGTCATAGACATGGAAACGTGTGAAAAACTCCGGCTTTGTGCATGACGTTGAAATTTATTACTTTTTTGATGTATGACATAAGCATTGAGACGGGTGAGAAAATACCGATTCATGCACGACGACCAAATTATCTCTTCTTTGTTACTGACTCTATCCGCAATATATTTCGCAGACATTATTTACATACGCAACTGAATGTACCTACACAAGTACATCATTGTACAACACATAGTTGGAGAGATATTACGTCATAAACGCTGAGATGCGTGAAAAAATGCCTCATCAAGTAAGAACTTATAATAAATTTATTCTTTAGCGCAAAGACATTCTTATAGTCGAGTGAATTTAAGGAAATCCTTGACACCTGGTAGCGCTTTTGACCTCTACAGCAAACGGCTGTAGGGAAGATGAACAGTTGTTACCCCAGACAAGTTCACAAAACCACGTTGTAGACACGCGAAGCAGCTGAATGCAGCGCACAGAAATTGTCCAGGATCATCTCACACCCAGTCTACTGCATAAGTGCCGGCCGATGTGACGGAGCGGTTCTAGGCGCTGCAGTCTGGAACCGCGCGACGGCTACGGTCGCAGGTTCGAATCCTGCCTCGGGCATGGATGTGTGTGATGTCCTTGGGCTAGTTAGGTTTAAGTAGTTCTAAGTTCTAGGGGACTGATGACCTCAGAAATTAAGTCCCATAGTGTTCAGAGCCATTTGAGCCATCTGTTGCATAAGTACCTGTAAGGTTTCCTTTCTATCCGAAAACCGACAAAATGAATAACCGTGGATTGCCAGGTTTGCAGCTAGTTAGTAAAGTCGATGTATGTAATGGAACAACTTGAGACACCTGCGGCGTAACTAGTCATTTAATGTTTATTGAAGACTGTTTGCCAGATATATTGGGTAGTAGTGCTTAGTATCGTTAGTTCCTGCAACAGGTGTCTGCATAAGGGGCGTAGAGTCTTAACTTGTTGTTTCCATCGCGTCACCCAGCTGTCAGACTCTGTCGTCGCAGAAAAATTCCAGAGCGGCCGGGTTCCCACAGCCTCGAGTTGCGCTTATACTGCGGGGCGACAGCAGGTATGCGCTGAATGGCCAGAAATACGCAGAGCGTGGCGGCGCAGGGCAAAGCGGACAGCCGTCACCGGTACCGGCAGCGGCGCCAGCGCCTGGCTCCGCATTCACGTTCACGTTCACGTTCCCTCACGCACGCGGCGCGCGGCCGCCGACCGTGGGAAAGCTCGGCGGATAACCGCAGGGTGAGGCCGACCCCTCGCAACCCAGAGGCAGCGCGGCCTGCCCCCGCGACCGGCACCGCTCACTCCCAGCACCACACTCCACGAGCGCGCGCTACTCACCTCCACTTCACCTGCAGCAAGTGGTTTCTCTCACGGCACCGAGAACTGATCATTTTCATTCATCAAACAGGCGCATAGTTCCTCCCGCCCACACATATTCAAGTTTTCCACAGCTCCCATAAGACGGTTATGCCATCGGCTGCACTTGCCGTGCAGTCGACCGCGAACGTTGAAAGTTCCAAGTTCGATGAGCTGCTGGACGTTTAGAAACGATACGACTTGAGCGTACGGTATGTGTGCCTCAACTCGCTGCTGGGCGGCAGTTGTTGGCTGTATCTGGTTCACACATCACACTGTTTACGAAACGGGCTAATGTAAAATTTCCGAGTCAGCGCACATTAGCTCCCTTGTCCACATGCTAGTTATGTTGTTCTGTCTGCAATACACATAAATAAAAACTTAAATATCCGTGGACATGTTATAAGACAAAAGGAAAAGTACTATGTCCAGTCAATAAGGGCATAATCTTTTAACGGTTCACAAAATCGAACAAACTCACTCTTGACAGAACGCACTTATTCTTACATGACATCAAATATTACAGAAACTATTTCAGTTAATTTATTGAGAAACGAGCATCCTATTAAAAAACGGGTAGATGGAAAAAATGGGCGAAAAAAGAACGCCAACTCGCTATCCACTCATCCCTAACGTAACGCTCCAATAAATTAATTCACGCTGAAGATCGTCAATATGCGATCTTGTATTTTATGTTGCAGTCTTCTGAAGACTTTAATCGCTGATATTTTATTAGGTTACAATTATCACAAATATTACACATTTTTGATGAATCCTCAATGTGGCTATGCCTTAAAACGGTTTACTTTCATAACACGCGAGTTATGGAAATAACTAAATACGAAAATTCTTCATCCGCAATATGACCTTCCCGCCTTTTAAGACGACAAATCATACCAATTACTAAGAGTTCTCTAGAGCTTCAATGTTCAAAATGGTTCAGATGGCTCTGAGCACTGTGGGACTTAATTGCTATGGTCATTAGTCCCCTAGAACTTAGAACTACTTAAACCTAACTAACCTAAGGACATCACACACTCCCATGCCCGAGGCAGGATTCGAACCTACGACTGTAGCGGTCGCGCGGTTCAAATCTGTAGCGCCTTTAACCGCTCGGCCACTCCGGCCGGCTAGCTTCAATGTCCTAGTGCTTAGAAACAGCATGTATTCACAGGAGCAAAATATGTACAAAATTTGAAATAAGGAACTTAAAGCCGGCCGTTATGCTCGAGCGGTTCTATGCGCTTCAGTCCGGAACCGCGCTGCTGCTACGGTCGCAGGTTCGAATCCTGCCTCGGGCATGGATGCGTGTGACGTCCTAAGCTTAGTTAGGTTTAAGTAGTTCTAAGTTCTAGGGGACTGATGACCTCAGATGTTAAGTCCCATAGTGCTTACAGCCATTTGAATCATTTTTTGTTATCTTTCCATTCTATTTCTGTTTTTTCTAATCTCATTTTGTTCGCTATTGTTCTTTGCATTTGTTCGGGTGCAATTCTATAGTGCATATTGTCCACTGCACTACAGATTTGTTTTTGTGATAGTATTTCCAAGCCCGCATCTCGTGGTCGTGCGGTAGCGTTCTCGCTTCCCACGCCCGGGTTCGATTCCCGGCGGGGTCAGGGATTTTCTCTCTGCCTCGTGATGGCTGGGTGTTGTGTGATGTCCTTAGGTTAGTTAGGTTTAAGTAGTTCTAAGTTCTAGGGGACTGATGACCAAAGATGTTAAGTCCCATAGTGCTCAGAGCCAGTTGAACCAGTATTTCCAACTTACTGTTACGTTTGTGAAAATTTGTGAACATGACCAAGACAGCCAAGAGAGCCACAGAAATGGAAACACCTTAGCACATCACAACGATACTGCCACGCCAGAAGAATAAAGTGAGTGACCGTTATGAAACATTTTCATGCAAACATCAGTCCAACTTCCTAAGTGACATCGCCTCTTACTAAGTTTTCTCTTCTTCCACAGGATAACCACAGCATTTATGAAAAGACTATGTAACATCAGTATGAACATATTGTAAAATTGTTTTTGTAATGCCATTTAGCCTGAAGATGAGGTATTCCCTAGAAACATGTCGCAAAATAAATAAGTAATACCATAGTTAACGAAGTCTGTGACTGGTAGTGGTAATTTAAAAAACCACGCTGCTGCTACGGTCGCAGGTTCGAATCCTGATGTTACTGATGTTGCTTGCATTATTCAAAGGTTAGCAAGCAATAACAAAATATTTCAATACAAATTACAATTATGTAAGGTCAACACTGGAGAAATACAAAAATGTAACTCAACATGAAAATTTATTCTAACACGAAAGTCCTCATGCTATTTGAAACTTCCTAACAGATTAAAACTGCGTTCCGGACGGAGATTCTAAGTCGGGACCTTTGCCCCTTTCGCGGCAAGTGCTCTACCAACTTCTTTTAATCTCATTTTGTTCGTATTAGTTCGTTGCATCTGCTCGGGGCAGACGTCGGAAGACATCCATTTCAGTTCGTCGTTGATCCATTAACTCAAGTTTTATTTATTTATTTATTTATTTTTATCACAGAGAGCAGCTAACCGTCTGACCGAACACCCTAAGTTACCGTGCCGGCAACCATCTGAGCTACACAAGCACGACTCAAGCCGCTCCTCACAGTTTCAGTTCTGCCAGTACCTCGTCTCCTACCTTCCAATCTTCACAGAAGCTCTTATATACCAAAATCATACTGTTCTCTAAATTCTATTCGTCTCTTCATTTCATTAACATTGACTGTGAGAAAAAATTGTAGAAGTATCAAGAAATTCCTGACCAGGATGTCTGTAACAATTTGTCCATTTTATTTGGACTGTTGAGCTCCGTGGCCGTGGATAATGATATTTCACTGAAAAAATACGGCAACCAGCCACTTTATAATGCGTTTTTTTATTTACGCCAATATGCATTTCGGGTTTGCACCCATCTTCAGCTGGCAAATTACATGGATCTTCAGTTACTACAGTAGTACAATCTCAACAGCAGTTTGGATGCTGCAGCAGGCATTCTCCTCTCCTTGTTTTTTCCTGGCTTTTCTTCATTTTGCAACAACACAAACACTTTTTATCACGTATTTTGCACAAGCGCACTGCGTTATCCCTCATGTTGTCAACTCACAATATTTTAACATATCTGGGACGCAGTTGGGAGCCATATCCACTCGCAAAAGCCAGCTACCCCAAATTTACAGCAACTGCCAGACCTGTGCGTAGCCATATATCTCGGAAATTCTACCAAGGACTCGTGGAATCCAACCTGCATTGAACCAGGTGGTCGTAACGTTGAGCCTCATAAGTGTATTATGTGGACGTTACTGTGCAAAGCTTTTATTTCCATGTACAAACTCCCTTTCTACAATTCATAGAACATCAATTATGGAACATATACAGGAACGGAACGCACAAATACAACAAAAAAATTTTCAGGATGTATCCAAAATGCGCTCTTGGCGACGTACGAAAAAGCTTTATTTTACAACATTCCCACGAATTTAATTGTGTGGCGAAAGGGCAGGAACGGGTAGGTCAGTTTCCTAGCCTCCACGTCCTGTAAACTTGAACACAGCAGGTTTTGATTTGTGGAGCCACTAGAGAGTTCTGATGTACCGAAACCCATTACAACCATTACTAGGTGCTGAGATCCTCCGTACCCCATGTGCGGATTGCTAAGAAGAAACCACAGACTGCTCACTAGGAATTCATCGATAGAGTAGGGTTTCACTGTGAAGGCAGGTTGGTGAGTACTGTGTGGTGAATCAGCTGCCCCTACCGATGTCGTTTTACGCGACCCGCAGTGTTTTATCTGGCCTTCAAAAACCACCCACGAGATTTTCATATTCTCCGTCGCTAAGCCCAAACTGTTAGTCTTACACAAAAACTGAAACTGATCTTTCTGTAGAAAACTTAACAATATTGTCTTTTAATGTTAACTGCAGCAAAGTAGTTCTACAAGTAAAAGGTTCGAACGCTCAGACTCTGTCACCAAAAACCACCATCCAGTGAAAAGGTAAAGGATCGGTCAGTGCTCACCAAAAGTATTTAACGATCAACAGCCAAACGAAGCCAAACTCCTTAACTACAGCTGCTGCTACGTCGCTCAGACCATGAATTACCGTTTACAACGAACAAAGACTACCGATAAAAGACGACGTGCACGCTGCAGCTCTCACTGCAATTCTTCCTGTGACGTCAAACACAATCTAATCCTAGTTAAATACTGAAACAGTGACCACCACTTCAAAGAAAGGCTGTCTGCTTATATGCACACAATATTACAAAACTCTCACAATTATTCTAGCACTTCGTGATTTCTCATTAAAAAAATATACTGTATTAGATACTTATTAGCAATATTCGTAAATATGCTTTCATGCAGTTTTACAATACGAAACATTTGGGTTAAAATTAAAAAATGCATATGGGCAGCTTGAAGAAAACGCGTTATAATCTTTGTTAATGGCCTTCTGCATAAATAATTATTTAAAGTACTCTAACTGCTAGCTGTAGTTAGTATTTACCTGGGATTATCAGGTGAAGAAATAGGCAGTGCATGCTGTCTTGATACGATGTGAGGTTGTGGGGGATCTATGACTGTGGAACATTTTTATATTTACCTTTTGTAAAACCGCCTACTATTTCTGGTATCAACGCAGGATTTGAAATATAGTCTGTCGTGTTGTTTGCCGATATCGTCACCTTTGTTCGATACATCATACGAATGATCGTTCCCATGGTTTGATTGTTATTGATTTCCATCGTGAAGCTAAATATCCATAATTGAAGACAGTTTTAATTTTCTTAATACTTATCATTCAATAAGGCCTAAAGTTTCAATGAACTTCTCGCTTTGCCGCAGTTTTTGTGGTGTATTTTATTTTATTTTATTGCCTAATGCACGTAAGGCCTGTAACGTACTTTTCCACAAAATGTAATATCAGTCTCATATTCCGTTCACTGTAGCTGCCACTGTATCTTCTTTAAACGCCCTCACGACGCCTGTGTATCCACCGGGGAAAATCCCTTGTCCACCAGCCACGGTGATTGCCTTATCGCACTGACAGTTAACGCCCCTTGCGCCAGCTCACGCTACGCTGGCTGACTGTCCATTATTTCACAACCCGACGATGAAATTACAGGAAGTTTACTTCAGATTCTTGAGTCTTTCATTCCCCATGTGAAGCGGCCAAGGTGGGCTGGGTAAAAAGCACGTTCTTACCAACAAAGTTAGCTTAGAAAAATAATGACTTCATTACAGAAAATGTGTAAAGAACTATCAGGGCGATAGCAACGGAAATACAAACGATGATAGCACCGCTAAAGCAGAGTTGCCATACACAGCCTTCCGAAATTCCTTCACCAAACACGACAAGGAAAATGTTCCAGAATTCAAATCAAGAACAGCTGCCAATATGAGTAACTTAAAAGTAAATATCCTCGGAGTAGCGGAGCAACTTCAGTAAAGTAGTAAAAGCAAGTTTTCTGGAGCAGACTGCGTACCAATCATGTTCCTTTCAGAGTATGCTGATGCAATAGCTTCATACTTAACAATCAGATGCGTACCAAAAGATTCGAAAGTTGCACAGGTCGCACCAACATTCGGAGAAAGGCAATAGGAGTAATCCACTAAATGACAGGCCCATATCATTAACGTCGATGTGGAGCAGGAGTTGGGAACATGTAGTGTAGTCGAACATTATGAATTAGCTCGAAGAGAATGGTCTATTTTCACACAGTCAATTCGGGGATTACAAGCTCTTTACTCACAGGAATTGTAGAGTGCTATACACAAGGGATTTCAAATTGATTCCGTATTTCTAGATTTCCAGAAGGCTTTTGACACTGTACTTCACAAGCGTCTTGTAAATCAAATTGCGTGCTTGTGGAATACCATCTCTGTTATGTGACTGGATTCGTGATATCCTTGTCAGAGAATACACAGTTCGTAGTAACACGGAAACCCATCGAGTAAAACGGAAGTGATTTCTAGCTTTCCCCAAAGTAATGTTACAGGCCCTCTGCTGTTCCCTATCCATATAATAGATTGAGGAGACAATCTGAGCAGCCGTGTTGGGTTGTTTGCAGATGATGCTGTCGTTTATCGAATGGTAAAACCATCAGAATATCAAAACAAATTACAAAAAGATTTAGAAAAGATATCTGCATTGTGCGAAAATTGGCAATTGAACCTATATAATGAAGGCAAATCAAAGACTGCAATTTACTGATAGTACACTTAGAAGATGCAACATATCTACTAAAGAGACTGCCTACACTGCTCTTGCCCGTCCTCTTTTGTAGTACTGCTATGCGGTGTGCGATCCTTACCAGATAGGTTTAAAGGAGTACATTGAGAATGGTCAAAGAAGATCAGCATGTTTTGCATTGTCGAGAAAAAGGGGAAAGAGTGCCACGGGTATGATGCAGTGTTTGGGATGGATATCATTAAAACAAAAGCGTTTCTCGTGCGGCGGTATCTTCTCACGAAATTTCAATCACCAACTTTCTCCTCCGAGAGCGAAAATATTTTATTGACGCCGACCTACACAAGGAGAACCGATGATCATAGTAAACTAAGGTAAATCAGATCTTTCAGAGAAAGATATAGGTGTTCGTTTCTTCCGAGAGCTGTTCGAGAGTGGAGTAATAGAGAATTATGGTGAAGGCGGTTCGATGAACCCTGCGCCAGGCGCTTTAGTGTGGTTTGCACAGTATCCATGTAGATGTAGAATCTGTCGAAGATAAAAGAAAGATATCCAGCGCCTCGTCACGCCTTACTAAATCAAAATAATGTCCTGGTGGGCGTTAACGACAGTGCAAGCATGGCCTGCACGTGCGCGCGGTTGTTTTCTGCAGAGGCATAAATACAGAGGGATCTGACACGTGGCAGAAAGATTACCGTTTACGTAAAATTTGTCCCCACACAGGTAGAGGTCCAGCGAAAATTTGAGTTCGGGTTGAGCAAATAAATTCACAAACTTGTAACGTCTTAAAATGCATAATTACTCTTTCACAGTGATTATTTTTTAATACAGTATTAACTGATCTTTTTTTGATACTGTATCTCCCTCTCAGGAGACACTGCCTTAGAATAGCACTGTCCGTGAGGACGGGAGGGTTTGCGTGCCCCAGGAAAGCAGAGGGCGATGCCGGTGGGAGCGTAGCTACTGGCAGGGCCTCCCAAGCCGGAGGACCTCTGCAGAGGAGCCAAAGTGTGTCTCACAACGCCCTTTCTTTCCTCTTATCATATCCAGTTTCCCATCTCTTGTCTTAGGAGACACGGACTTCCTTAGCACTAGCATGTCATCCGAGTAGGAGAGGAACAATTCGAAACTGAAACCCGAAATCGGCACTTCCGTTAGGCGCAAGTGCGGTCCAACCGGAAATGAGCGGCAATTGCCTGCAGCCAACCTGACTCCGCACAACGCGTATTTTCACTCCTGTAGAACCAGTCCGATAGGCCGAGAGATGTCACGAATAGTGGACAAGCACGCCATCACCTAAAATCTCTGTTCCAGGCGCAGTAGCATCCAGGGAGAGGACACTCCATCCATGCGAAAACAACGCGGATAGCGGCAGTTGCCGGTCACAAACTAGCTCTAATGGACAGAGGAGCGGGCGCTTGGGGTCGCTATTGACAGTAGGAGGGCCCATCGTAAGTCCACTGGCCAGTCACAGCCCTCTTGAAGCTGGGCAGCCCCCAGTCAGTTAGGTACTGGCCCGTCCTAGTACCGATTGTTTCATTGGGTGTATGGAACACTAGCACTGCTAGAAGCCGTTACCATTAATAGTGACACTCGCTGCTACAAAAATAAAAAAATAGAATAAAATAAAAAGTAAAGATATTTCACTACGCATCGGTACATGGAACATCCTTCCTATGTTGCAAAGCTTCCCGGACACCTGTGGAAGCTCACAAGAGCTGCGCAAAAGCGGCTGCTATCAACTTAGAGCTAATCAGACTCAATATCGCTACAACACCACTGCAGGAAGCCAGGCTTCCAGAAGAAGGCTCAGTACGGAGAAAAAACTACACTTTTTCTGGAATGGCAGATATATTGCTAGCCCCAGACAGCACGGAATAGGTTTTACTGTCCGCAGTGACATGCTGTGTTGTACAGAAAACCCGATTAGGATCTCAGGACGCATTATGACTCTGCTTTTCACAACAAATAGTGGACCACTGACGCTGATAAACGTGTGTGCATGAACACTTACCTTAGCTACAGGTGCGAAGGATCAATTTTATGAACAACTCAGTGATGTGGTGCAAGAAGTGCATCCCGCGGACCGTCTATGCGTCCTTGGTGATTTCAGCGCTCGTATTGGTAACGATTTGGCACTTGGCCCGACTGCCTAGGCAAGCAGGGAGTGGGCAAGATGAATGAAAAGGGACTACGGTTGCTTGAATTCTGTGCAAAGTACCAGTTGTGTGTCGCCAATACATACTTTAAAGGCAAACTGAACCACAAGGTTTCCTGGACACATCCTCGCTCAAAATATTGGCACCAATTAGATCTTATTCTAACGAAAAGGAAACATCTGCGTTACGTCTCCCAACGTTCTTGCCTTAGTGTCGACTGTGACACGGATCATGCACTAGTAGCGACAAAAGTGGGCCTTGTGACTAAAAAGTTTCACTCTGCCAAAACGCCATTAATCTTCGCCAAACAAGAAACATTGCTGCAGTGGAAGTATTTAGTGACGACATACGAAAAGAGGTGGATCCTTGGGACCCAGTCGCTTCTATTTCTGAAGGCTGGCAGAAGATAAAATCGCTTCTTACCGTTAATGGCTGTAAATGTGTTCGGTAATCTGGAGGCAAAATCGCAGGGTTGGTTAGTCGGGAACGTAGGTGTCCTGAAACCTCTCCTTGAGGCTAAGCGTCAGGCCACTGTCATCTGGCATAAAAACCCATGCAATTTTACACGCAGGGAGCTAAGCAAACCAGAGGCAGCTGTTCAACGCACTGTCCACAACTGCATCAACTGGGAGCAATTTTGCAGTGGCATGTTTCAATGCTGGCGACATTGGTGGTGTGTACTTGGGCATCAAACGGGCCATTGGACTCATTCCAAAGAAGTCATCACAGATCGAAATCGTCAATTGCACCATTGGGCAGAACATTACTCCAGCCTCTACTCACACCCCATCAGTATTAGTCCAAACTCAATGGATGAATTTCCTCAGATGACACCTTACCATGACTTGGATGACACGCCTACTATGGAAGGGGCTTCAAAGAGCAGCTGCCCAGATCAGATGTGGAAAGTGCCCAGCCAAAGAGAACATCTCCACAGAAATTGTAAGACTTAAGCCACTTTTTCCGCTGCTTTTCAACCTCTTATTGAAATGTTGGACTGAGGGTACTGTGCCCCAAGACATGCGCGACGCCAATTTGTAACTTTATACAAAGTTATAGGTGATCGCTGCGATTGCAACTGTCACCGTGGAATCTCATTTCTGAGTATACCTGGGAAAACATTTGCCCGTGTGTAGTTTGGCAGACTTCAGAAGCTTCCCGAGCGCATATACCATGAGGAACACTATGGGTTTCGTTCCCAATGATCTACGCTTGATATGATTTTCACACTTTGGCAAATTCAGGGAAAGTGCCGCGAGCAGAAAACCCCTCTGTTCATTGCCTTTATCGACCTAAACAAGGCTTTCGACACAGTCACCAGAGAAGGATTGTATGCAGTGCTTTTGAAGATAGGTTGTCCTCCAAAGCTCCGAAAGAGGATCAATGCTTTTCACGTAGATATGGAAGGTGCTGAGATTTTCGACGTAATCACATCCGACCCGTTTGCTGTGAAGTGAGGGGTTCGTCAAAGCTGCGTATTGGCTCCCAGTCCATTCAATACTTTTTTCTCAGCTCTCCTCAAAGTTGCTTTTTCTGGAACTAACCTCGGCGTTCATCTGTATACAACAGCAGATGATAAGCTCTACAACATTTCTCTACTCAGGTCGAAGCGCTTCAGAGAAGAATTGTTTGTAAATAGCCTTTTATTTGTTGACGATGCTACATTTGCAGTGCATATTCAAGACGATCTGCAAGAGCTTGTGGATAAATTCTCTACTGCATGCAAGCTCTTCTCCATGTCTATAAATATAAAGAATACGGTTGTCATAGCACAAAGATACACAGATCCGCCTGTACTCAAACTGGACGGCTCCTTGTTGAAGGTAGTCAATAAATTCTACTATCTTGATTCAATAATGATAGAAGATCTCTCCCTGCATGACGAGATAAATGCAAGAATAGGAAAGGCAACCAGCACTTTCGGAAAGTTTCGCACTGTCGACAAAAATACTTGTGCATCAATAATGTGTGCCGAGTACTCTCCTGTATGGAGCTGAGACTTGGACATAGTATGCCAAATCGGAACGGAAGCTCAACGCATTTCACCTGCGGTGCTTACGGAGCATCTCTGGAACATCATGGAAGGATTGTGTGACATATGATAGGGTTCTAAAAACTGCAAAACAACAGAGTATCACTGCCACGTTCAAGCAACGTCGCCTTCGGTTGTTAGAAGATCTACATCGTATAGACCCCTCCCGTCTGCCCTGGGACACATTACTCAGTGAAATAGCAGGAGCAAAGAGACCTTGTGGAGGATCTTCACTAGGCTCTAGGGATTGCGTCAAGCGTGATATGTGCGCATTTAATATTGACAGTGACAAGTGGGAGCAACTCGGTGACGATCGCAGCAAATGGAGGAAACACTGCAGATGGAAGCAAAATGCATCGACCAAGTATAGCTTAACAATTTAGCGGCAAAACTATCGCGTAGACATGAGCTTATGGCTAACCCTGGAGCGACTCATATTTTCCTCGCTTGTGGGCGCCAAGTCGGCTCTCGCATCGGACTTCTGAAGCACCAACGAAAATGTCTCGATGATGCCACTTGAATCTTCCGTCAGGAAGCACCAGCCATCATATATTACGTATTAACTGACCTTGACTTCTCGTCTAGGGTGGTGGTAACGCAGCTGTGCGATAATTTTCCGTAAAAAGTAAATTAGCCTCTCGCTGGAAGAATAGTTTTTAGTTTAATTAATGTAAAATCGATTTGGTACAGCCTCATCTTGAGATTCATCTTCAAATATACATCAGACTGATATTAGGTATTATATTTTCGGAATCATAGTTGGCTGTCATGTATAAGTCTCTAGCGCCCAGGTCTGTAAATTATTGAATTCCACATTTATTAATAAATCATTTTATTTCGACTTTTCCTCTTCAAGGCTTCCCTATGAACTAACGAAAAACTATAAGCCACTTCTTCCGCTGCGGACCTCAAGAGTGGATCTCAGACCACATGACGATTGACCTTCTGCTTAAAATGTAATTTCTTATTTAGGACAATAAGAGATGCTCGTTGCACGAACAGTTTCACTCCTGTATTATACCGGTTCTGTTCTGTTATGAATCTCTGCTGGATGGGGACCTGAAACAAGATCAGTGTCTAGATAAACAAACAATCTGAATCCTCATTTGTACGTGCAGTAACCGCTCCTGGGATATCCGATGATGAATAAATTCCGGAATTCGTCATATGAGTAATGAAGCCATCCCTGGTTTGCTGTATGACTTTTACAGTTGCGACCCAGTCAGCCTGAATACAGCAACTATTGACTGTTTGAATTTCACGTTTTACGACGGATAACAAATGACATAAGAAATTTTTTCGTATGATATAATTCCAAATTAACAATTGTCGAAGATTTTCCGTCACTTACACCGTAAAACTTTGCTTCTTGCCAAATGTCTTGATTCTAGACCAACGCCATAGGTTTTGATGAGTGAGTTTAGGAGTACCAAAATGTGCAATCTAAAGGGCCGTAACCTTTGGTTACATTGACTTAAGAAGCTTACATTTATTACCTCGAAGGGCCTATGGGCCTTAGTATATCACATAATTTTGCAATGCACCAAACCGTCTTCAGCCCGAAAAAAGCGCATCACTTGTTTGTATCGCCTCAACTTAGTATCGATTTTTGTGTGCTAGAAGAGTGAAGAGTTTAAGTTGATTGCATAGTTTTGTTAAATTTTTGTCTTAAAATGTTGTAGATAAGTGACACCCGATGGTCGAGAAAACGTGTGTCCTGTCAAGTGAGTGAGTTTTCAACGTCCAGCCGACTGATGAATCGTGTGTGCGGCAAAGATAACTAATACGACGCAGCTGGCCACTACGAACGTTTACCGATGACTGCAAAGAAGAAAGGCATTGTTAAAGAGAGAAATAGCGTGATATGTTTGTTCGCAGAGATTGGTTCTTGGCTTCTCCTTTTAGAATTTTAGCAGTCAAGGTTTAAAATAAACATAATTTAATGCAACTGTGGGCTGTTTTTCATTCGAGACAATTTCAGGAGCAGTATCCGTTTATCGTTCGAGTAATGAGCCTCGAGAGAAATTATCTGAAGACTATGATGAGATCGGCTCACACGTACGATACAATAACTAGTTTGCAGTGGAGATAGAGCTCAGATGTGTTCCAAGTTGTTTAGGAAGGTATTTTGAGAAGATTATCGGCTTGTGTATGAAATGATTACTTCGCTGATTTTGGTAGTGTGGACTCACCAGGCATAGGAAAAGCTCCGATTCATTGAAGTGTGAGATTAGTTTCTCCTAGATGTGATTGTGTCTTGTGCTGCTTATCAGCCACGCAATGGTAGGCGAATTCAATATTTTTGTGAGATTTTCCGTCTGATGATGTACGTGAAGAGACGTGTACACACGAAAGTCTTTTAGTAGTTTTGTGGCTGAGGTTTAAAGCGTGCACTAAGGGATAGTAGCGTTCCATTGTGTTATTGTGGTTGTATAGGTACGCAAGCACTAAGGAGTAGTGTCTTAGCGATATTTTGATTAGGATTTATTGTGTGACTTCTGCGTGAGCGTCGCAATACAGTAAATTTCGGAAATCTTGTTGGATACACTGAATGTGTAGTCTATATTAAAGAGAACGGTCGTCCTGTGCAATACTTATTTATTGAGAAACAGTCGGACGTTTATCGAGAATGCGACACCTTTTCCCTTTGTCCCTAAACGACAAATCCAGAACCATTTAAGAAAGAAGACACTAATTCTCTCTGAAAGAGATCATCGAGTGCTGTGTTTTAAATTTTAAAAACTAGTGGGCCGCGGAAGTCAACGCCTGAAGTGGTTGAGCTTTACCTGATTATCTAAGTTCATATAGCTGAAAAGTGGCGGTGACACTCAGGTTTTTTGTTTTGTTTTTTAATTACATTTCCGCTTAGAGTAGATAAAAAGCACTCTGAAAATAAAATGTTAACTTGTACCTATACTTGATTTAATTACAGGAAATAAAGAAAATGGTTTTAAACTGAAGAAATCAGTACCCGACTTCTCTTTACCCCCAAAATTATTACAAAAAAGTAATCAAAGGCTTACTTGATAGCAGACTAATATACGGAATATATTTTATCGGAATAAAGTAAATCCAAAGGCCAATAATGTAAAAGACTGGAATACTGGTAAAAGCAAAGTTCGAAGTAATTAAAGAGAAGGAATAGTATTTTTCAGTGCACGACTTGTAACGAAAAGAAAGATAATTAATCTTTAGGCAGGGAGAGAAATTTTACTTACTATGGGAAAGTGATTAATTATAAATGAAAAGTTAGTCGATTTAATTTTGCAAACAGAGATTAACGAAATAGTTTATTATGATAAAAGTTCAGTAGAGTCAAGGATACTGTTGTAGCGAGGCGCTACTTACGGAGGTTATCGTTGATTGACAACGAGACAGAAACAGTATTCTCCAATATACGTTGCTGTTATTCGTAAAGTAAATACATCATTCTTACTCCCCATAGACTCTCACATTTAGTATTTTTCTGTTAACTGACACTAGCTTTGGTGGTAGTTTATCTTTCGAACCTAGTGATCCCTGACAGTCAGATGCGTTGCTGTAATATCCAGGTAACTATCACTGCTCCATTATACTACGAAAATTGTCATTGTGTCCATCCTCTCGTACTTAGTGATGATGTAGCGAGCGGTGGTGTAATTATAGCGTGGTAAGCTGAATATAAAATCTTACGTGAAGCTGTGTTAATAACAGACGATTATTTCAAGCCACACAGATTACGCCGTTTAGTGTAGGCGAGGTCTTGTCAGGACAACCTGTTGTATTACGAGAACGAGCTACATTTCCTGACGTTGATTTTCATCTACGTATTGCAGTGCTGACAGAGTTTATTCATACAGTATATCTCCTACGATTGAAACATAGTACTAAGTTGGAGTTAGTGGGACCTAAAGGGTGGCGCAGTACAGGTGTCAACTCAATACGTATATCCATTTTTGAGAAGAAAGTGTCTTAACAGACGGATGGACAAACAGTCAGATAACAAATGTAAAAAAAAAATATCCCATGCTATATAGCAACAAATTCATTGTTTTCAAACTTTTGTCTTATGTTGTACTTTGAAACCTTGCTTTTTGCCAACTTTCGTGATTCTAGGCGAACAGGAAGTATAAATTTTGATGAGGAACTTTGCGAGTACCAAAATATGTGACGTAAATGCTCATAGCTTTTGGTTGTAGTGACTTAGAAGCTTCAATTTTTTACGCCGTCAAGAGGTCGCAGACTTTAATGTGTGACATAAATTTCAACTTGATACGTATACTCGATACTGAGGAAAACGTTTTTTTTTATATAGTCGGACAGAGAGACAGATAGCAAAGCGATCACGCAAGGGTTCCGTTTTTGCCGATTCAGGCACGAAATCCAAAAAAGTCTAGTTTCGTTCGGTTTCTACGTGCAAAAAACAGTTTTGTGAGTTTTTGGGGGGTCCACGTCTACTTTTCAAATTACATCCAAAAAAACATTTTTCTGGGAGGTTTTTGAAACGCGTGACTTCCATATTTTAAATTTGTACGGATCGGTTCAAACTTTGAACTAAAATGAATAAATGGTTAAAGTCAAAACGCAGCTTTTTTAATCAAATAATCTGTACCCGTTGTGGAGAGCGATGGTTTAAATTTGAGGTGAATATAACACACAAAAGTCATTCTTACTTGAACTGAATGCGAGGCAACGATTTAAAGTGATTCAAATAATTGAAAATGCATTCTCACGATTAAGGTGAGAACTAGTCTTCAAAAATCTAGCTTTATTCGAATTTTACATGCAAAAAATACGTTTTTTGCGAGTTTTTTTAACACATGCGGCGCTTTTACATTTCAAAGAAGTGCCAATCGGTTCACGTTTTGTAAGAAGGTAGACAAACGCACGAATTAGTGGTCAACCTGTTGTTTTTTGAAAGCTTTATCTCTCGCCACAATATAAGCAACATGGTTCGAACAGAAAAAAACTTATATCGAATCAATCGTCGTCAGAGTCAACAGAAACCTACATCTGTTGCCGAGCTATGGCTGTATAAGGTCAAAATTTACTCTACCATACCCAGAATGAAATATGCTCCAGTCGTAGAACGAAAAAGGGAAATGTGGCCTGGACAGAGCTGCGATGTAAAAGAAAGGAACTAGCTTTTCGGCTCCCCTGGCAACTTCAAAGACATTTAAATCAAAACGTCTTGTCGCGCTTTTTTACGAGTTAAGCCTATCTTCCGAGCGCAATGAGATGTCTTTGCTGCAGGAGGTTGGTAGGCCTGCATCTTGTAAATTATGGGCTAAAGTCGCTAAATCTATGCTCACAGTCCAGGATTAGTAAACAGTATATGACATACAGGGGATACGCAAAATAATGTGAATGGGATGGTTGTGTTTGACCGTCAACAACGCTGGTAAGGCACGTGTCGCGCTGGACTGTGCGTGTTTAGCACGGACTAGGCAGCATCAGTGCAGGTTGTTTACGAGTAGTGCACACTTCTCATTTGCATTCAGAGGCCAAGGTCCACGTGCAATGAAAGACCTAACAGAGTTCCAGAGAGGGCAGATTGTGGGGACCCGATTAGCTAGAGCATCAGTAATCAAGACAGCCAACTCTTTGAATGTTTCAAGAGCAACTGTTTCAACAGCCAAGACAGCCTACACAAAACATGGAGAGACATCATAGTGTAAACGTAATAGTGGACGCAAATCAAAAATAAATGACAGAGATTGTCGTACGCTAACACGAATTGTGGCAAAACACCACAAAACACGATTGCTAAAGTGACTGCAGAGGTCAATAGCCTTCCTCGAAATCTATCGACATTGTCTCTAAAGTGAATATTCATGGATGACCTGCTGTATAGAAACCATTAGTGACGACAATAAACTCAAAGAAGCGTAAAAGGTGGTGGCAGGAGCATAGAGCATGGGCGGCTGATCAGTGGAAGCGAGTCAACATTTTAGTTATTTCCTACATCGATCTGGGTTTACGTCTGGAGAACGCGGAATGAAGTCAACAATCCTGATTACTTGGTTTCAACAGTTAAGCATGGAGGTGGAAGTGCGATGGTGTGGGCAACCATATCATGGTATTCTGCTGGTCCCGTCATTACCCTCAAAGCCTATTTTACAGCCAACGATTATGTGAACGCTTTAGATGATCAGGTGCACCCCATGATTCAAATGATGTTCGCCAAGAATGATGCCATACATCAGGACAACAATGCACCCATTCACACAGGCAGGACAGTACAATCCTGGTATGAGAAGCTTGCAACTCAACTGCACCATCTTCCCTGGCCAGAACAGTTCACGGACTCCAATATTATCGAACCCTTGTGGGCGGTATTGGAGCGCAGACTGCGGAGCAGGTTTCCGTCTCTCTCGTTAGAATTGGAAGAGTTTCTGATCGAAGAGTGGCATAACATTCCACTGGAGACTATAGAATCATTATATGCCAATATTCCAAGAAGAATACAGCTGTATTACAGGCAAATTGGAGTCCAATCCCTTATTAATAAACCATTCCCAAGTAAGTACAGGTGTTTACATTATTTTGCCTGACCCCTGATGTCTGATGATTATACATGCAATAGCTAAAAATGTCTATCTAGGAGGGGGGAGGAGGGACAAAATTTCTGGGGGTGGTTTGGATCCTGAGGAGGGGGGATGGCATCATTTATCAAGTTACTTTACTTGAGACGATGACATTGTATTACAGGACATGGTACTAATACTAATAGGTAAAAGATTGTCAATACGGTAATATGTTACGGTTCAAATAACTTTTAAACTGCCACATAAGTCAAAATGCCTTCTTTTACATCCCTAACACTGCCCAGGACACGTCTTTTATGTGCTCATTTCCCATTCTGGTCAATTTTGCTATCAAAAATTTTAGACTTACACACTGCTCTAACTAACTTTTGCTAAGAACAACATACACACACTCCCATGCCCGAGGAAGAACTCGACCCTCCGGCGGGAAAGGCCGCGCAATCCGTGACATGGTGCCTCAAATCGCGCGGTCAATCCGGCAGTTTTGCTATCGGTTATGTTAGATGCAGTCTGTCTGCTGGAAGCACCACTTAACGTATACTTCAGAATCAAGCTCTCTGATGATTTTGGATTAGATAAACTTCTTCCCTTCCATCACATTTACACGTCATCATTCTAATTATATTTTCGTATCCTTTAAAAAAATACATACAGTGTGCTGAGAAAGTATGCTATTCATCTGGCTTTTGCGGGCTGGAGGGCTAAATTCGAATTACAAGTAGTAGAGTGGGCTTGGAAGATATACTCTGTTGTCCTGATTTTGAATGCGAGCACCTAAATGATGGAATCTCAATTAAAGTAAGCCAAACTGTAATTCCATTTATTCCCCTCTTTTCTTCTGAACTTGCATTCTTTTACATGATTTATCGATTTAGCTATTTCATTGCGAATTTAAATGGGTTCAAAGTCTGTTTGTCTTTTTCTTTTTACACTCAAAACATAAAACCATTGTTGCGCCCTATTCATCTGCCAGCATTCACATCCTGTCAGAATCTCTTGGGTCCTTAAGTCAGTACTTTCTCCTGCTCCTTTGACAGAGGGTCTCTGTCTTCCAGGCTTCATAACATGTTCCTGAATCCGTCCAAGACTCAGACTGCTATTTTCATGGCATCCAATTCCTTTGAAACATGTCTCATCAACTTGTAAAAATCTTGGCTATGCTGCGTTTCGTCTAATGAAATTCCGAGTCTTCTTTGCTTGACATTGTCCATTACGTATGTGTAATCTTAGGCTGCGATCAAGACACAAAGGAATTAAAGACATTAGTTGCCAGTGGGCAATGATTTATGTCAATGGGGCAACTTGAATATTTGTGCTGGACCCGCATTCGAACCCGGGCCTCGTGCTCACTATACACAGATGCGTTGACCACTAGGCCCTTTGGTTACAGTGGTCACTAGAACTACACAGACTATTCTAGCAAGCCACCGTCAGACCCCAATTCTCAACTTCACTACTGATGTGGAACCCCTGCTCATTAGCCTAATTATTTGCTGCATCTCGACGATTCCCGTAAGAGTTCGAGCTACGTGTACATCTGCACTGAAGAACCATTGGCCCTCATTGCCTTCATTAATTATATATATCATGTCCTAAATAACAGACTTCATTTTGATTCTGCGGGCACTATGAGTGTTTCTTGACTTCCGCAAGGCGTTTGACACAGTTCCCCACAGTCGTTTAATGAACAAAGTAACAGCATACGGACTATCAGATCAATTGTGTGATTGGATTGAGGAGTTCCTAGATAACAGAACGCAGCATGTCATTCTCAATGGAGAGAAGTCTTCCGAAGTAAGAGTGATTTCAGGTGTGCCGCAGGGGAGTGTCATAGGACCGTTGCTATTCACAATATACATAAATGACCTGGTGGATGACATCGGAAGTTCACTGAGGCTTTTTGCAGATGATGCTGTGGTGTATCGAGAGGTTGCAACAATGGAAAATTGTACTGAAATGCAGGAGGATCTGCAGCGAATTGACGCATGGTGCAGGGAATGGCAATTGAATCTCAATGTAGACAAGTGTAATGTGATGCGAATACATAGAAAGATAGGTCCCTTATCATTTAGCTACAAAATAGCAGGTCAGCAACTGGAAGCAGTTAATTCCACAAATTATCTGGGAGTACGCATTAGGAGTGATTTAAAATGGAATGATCATATAAAGTTGATCGTCGGTAAAGCAGATGCCAGACTGAGATTCATTGGAAGAATCCTAAGGAAATGCAACCCGACAACAAAGGAAGTAGGTTACAGTACGCTTGTTCGCCCACTGCTTGAATACTGCTCAGCAGTGTGGGATTCGCACCAGATAGGGTTGATAGAAGAGATAGAGAAGATCCAACGGAGAGCAGCGCGCTTCGTTACAGGATCATTTAGTAATCGCGAAAGCGTTACGGAGATGATAGCTAAACTCCAGTGGAAGACTCTGCAGGAGAGACGCTCAGTAGCTCGGTACGGGCTTTTGTTAAAGTTTTGAGAACATACCTTCACCAAAGAGTCAAGCAGTATATTGCTCCCTCCTACTTATATCTCGCGAAGAGACCATGAGGATAAAATCAGAGAGATTAGAGCCCACACAGAAGCATACCGACAATCCTTCTTTCCACGTACAATACGAGACTGGAATAGAAGGGAGAACCGATAGAGGTACTCAGGGTACCCTCCGCCACACACCGTCAGGTGGCTTGCGGAGTATGGATGTAGATGTAGATGTAGATGTAGATGTAGATGTAGAAGACACAGAGGAATTAAAGACATTAAATGCCAGTGGCATCTACCCAGTAAGTATGACCGGCACAAATTTTAACGTGCTCCATTTGCATAAGTCAGCGTCCACTTACAGCTAATGCCTTTAATTCCTTTCTGTCTTGATTCGCAGTGGCTGCAGGCTCAAAATGGTGTCTGTTCTTTCGGACATGTGACATATATAAATAGGCTGCACTCTTCAAATTCTTTCTGATGTCGTTATGATTCTGCCTTCAAGTATAACACTACGTCCGTAAATAATCTTGTCTGTCTCTCATCCTACATGCTTAAAATTTTCTCTGTATTCTGCGTTCTTGTTTGACCAGCTTACTGACTAGCCCATTTAAATACATCACTTAAGTCCCTTCTGATTTAGTAACCATGTTGTGACTTCTTATCCTGGCTCGAAAATTGGGTCTTGTTGCTGTCGAAACATACTACCATGGGAAGGGTTCAGTCCAGTTCTGAGATCCTTCCATTGAGCTATTACTGTGCTAGACTGTTTTTTAATTTTTTTTTAAATGCCGCATGTGATATTATCAGAATTAGCGGTAATCTGTTCCAGTCCACCAATGAACTTTGTGACCTAATTAATTATGGCGAAGTAAATCTGCTGTCCCGCTCTCTTACCTGTTCCTCCTCTAGCCAACTGATCTTCTTCTTTCATGAGTCGATATTGTTATACAAGACGGCTGGGTCATCGGCAAAGGCTTGGTAGCCTACGCACACTCCATTTGTGATACAATTTGGGTTCATTTTCCTCATGTTCTCAGCTCTGGTCTTCCTCCAACCTCTCATTACTTTTTACAAACCATAAATGAAAATTAATGGAGCAACTCTATCAACTTCGCTGAAACAAGTTTTAATCTCGAAAGGTTCTGATACATCAATCATGAGTTTTTTCTTAGACAATGTATTTGTAAGACTATATTGTAATTTTAACGATTGTCTACTCTGAAGTCTTCCAGCATATTGAATGAAAAATCCCGCTGTGTCAAGTTACAAAGTGAAAGATTTAGGACTCAACGCAGTGGGTTCCCAACTTTCTTGTTTCCTGCCGCTCCCAACACATCAAAATATTCTCGCGAAGCGGAAACGTTTATCTGACACAGTTCGGGTGGTCAGTTAATGCTTTTAGGTCAGTTTAAAAATATAATAGTAATAAGTGAAATAGACGTTTAAAATTCAGAAACAGCTTAGTGAAGAGATTGATCGTTAATGTAATACTTGGGATGGATGAGCTTCACCACACAACTTCCCAAAACTTGTTATCAAACTATATAATTTTCGCACGATTCGTATACTTCTTTGAATTTTGGATTTAATCTGGCTTGGTTTCACTCGTTTTCTGCCCGCATCTCGTGGTCGTGCGGTAGCGTTCTCGCTTCCCGCGCCCCGGTTCCCGGGTTCGATTCCCGACGGGGTAAGGAATTTTCTCTGCCTCGTGATGGCTGGGTGTTGTGTGATGTCCTTAGGTTAGTTAGGTTTAAGTAGTTTTAAGTTCTACGGGACTGATGACCATAGATGTTAAGCACCATAGAGCTCAGAGCCATTTGAACTCGTTTTCTTGGCTCTAGGCGCCAGAGACGAATCCCATGTAAATAGTCCTGTGTTCCCCTATTGTCACTCAAAGACAACACTTTTCCGTACAGTGCAGCGTCGTCAGCGAACAGCCGTACGTTCCTGATGACACTATCTGTCTGATCGCTTGTGTGTTTAGAGAATAATAGCGGTTGTATCACACTTCCCTGGGGCTCTCCATAATAATTACCTCCGCTGAACGCTCGTTGACGAGAGTAGTGTGCTGTGTTCTGTTACTTAATATTGCGTATTCAATCATGTCGCACACATAATAAAAATTTCACATTTGTTGCATGCAACCTCCAAGGTTCTAATGACTGTCAGTGTGTATAGCTCTGTGAATATTTCGTTGTTTTCCGTGCTTTGCTTTTCATTGGCGATGTAGAAAGTGTTTCAGTGAAGCCGTTGCTTCACGCAGTACATGAAGTGTTTTTGTAGATATTGCAAGTACATTTAGATCTACACCTTTACTCTGACAATCTCTGTGACGCGCGTGGCAGAGTGTACGTCCTATTGTACCAGTTACTAGGGTTTCTTTCCCGTTTCGTTCAGGTATGGACCGCGGGAAGAATGCTTACTTAAATGTCTCTGTGCGCTGTTGTTACTCTAAGATTATCTTCGCGATCGCTTTTGGAGCGAAACGTTGGGGGTTACAATATATTTCGAGATTCAGCAATTAGAGTTGTTTCTAGAAACTTTCTAGGTTGGCTTTCTCCGGATAGTTTGCGCGTCTATCCTCAAGAGTCTGCCAGTTCAGTTCTTTCAGCATCTCCTTGACGCTCTCCCATGGGTCGAATAAACCTGTCACCATTCGTGCTGCTCATGTTACTGAAGCCCAAGCCGTATTTGGTACAGGTCCACACACTTAGTGAGCAGTCTAGGACGGGCAGCGCGATTGTTTTGTAGGCAATTTCCTTTGTACTCTGATAATATTTCCTGGCATTCTGTCAATGAACTGCAGTCTCCCATCTGTTTTACCTGCGACTGAACCTATGAGGTCGTACCACTTCACATCCCTGGAGAGAGAATTCTACGGATATCATACACAAATTCGTGTGGCAGACATTGAAACAAAGGCGTCTTTTGTTGCAGCAGGATCTTCTTATGAAATTTCAGTCACCAACATCTTCCTGAGAATGTGAAAATATTTTGTTGGTGCCCACTAATATAGGAAAAAATTACCATTACAATAATATAACAGTAATAGGAACTCGTGCGGAAAGATTTAAGCGTTGAAAAGTGGAACGGTAGAGAAACAGGTTGAAAATCGTTCGATGAGCGCTCTGCCAGGCACTTAATTTTGTTGTAGAAGTAGCTGTATTTGTGTGAGTTATTCGGTTCGGACTGGGCCGCAATGCTTTTTTTTTCTTTTTTTTGTCGTCGAGTGCATAATTTTACGTTTCCGAAGATTCAAAACAAGCTACCAATCTTTACACCAACTTTAAATCTCATCCAGTTCAGACTGCATACTTGATGTGCTTTTTTCAGACATTACTTTGTTATTCGGAGTGTCTGTTCTAAGGGTCGTTAGGAGCAAATTTCTCTAGTGTCACAGCAGATACCTGCCATTCGGTATTTGAAATACGTATCTCGAGTTACCCCAAATAAATGACAGTAATCGGAGCTAGCAAGGAAAGATTTCAGTATTGGAGAGTGGAACGGTACAGAAACAGGTCGAAAATCTTTCGTTGACAGACGGTGTCGACGGAAGGCACCAGTTTGCTTCCCTTTACAAACAAAATGATTTTTAAAAGCGGAATTTTACGCCCTCATTCGATAGAGCGGTCCGAAATTAGTTTAGCGCAATAGCGTGTTATCTATGCTCGGATGTATTAACACCGACAATAAAGTACGAAGAATAATCAGTTTTCCAGCAGCGAGTCGCTTGCTGCCCTGCCCGCGCTATTTGCAACATTTATGCAACAGCGCTACTCGTACTGGTTATTCTTCTTGTTTTACTGTTTCCGTTAATACGAATCGACACAACCGAATCTCGTAACAGAGTGATTTGGGACCGCTCTATCGAATTGGCACGTAAAACTGCCCTTTAAAAATAAATTTGTTTGTAACGGGAAACAAACACACACTGTCTATTGGCAATGAAGTCAACGAGCAGTGTTTGTTAGAGCTGGCTCCATCTACACATCGCAAAAAGGAAATTGCAAGTATGTGCAGAAGCACGAGAGATAATGCGCCCGACGTTAGGAGAGGCATATTATATACAGGGTGGTTACGTGATGATGTTACAGACTTTCAGGAGGGATGCAGAAGGGTAAACGTATGAATTTAAGGTCCTGGAAGTAACCAAGTGGAACGTTAAAAGTGAAAATAGTTCTGATAGCTCCGACACTTTACCTCTCCTTTGTATGTCTTTACTTTACACATTTTAGGTGTAGATAGTATGGACGGAAACAATAAATTGTCCATTAGACGTGGGTTCAAAATTCATGCCCTAAGAGCTATGACACTTGCTGAATACTCGTAGGAGAGAAGTTTTCACAGTAGCAAAACTGAGAAAGTATTCATAGGTGCTAACGTATACAATTTAGGATCCATGTTTACTAGACATTTTTTCTTGTTTTCGTCCACAATACCTCCTCTCAAAATGTGGAAAGCAAAGAGCTTGCAATGGATGTGATCCACTGTCAGAGGTATGAGAACAATATTCGCTTATAGTTTTCTACTCAGTAGTTTCCGGACCAGGGTCTCTTAAGCCAAATTGATACATTTACTCCTCTGCATCATCGCTGAAAGAATTAACATCATCGCAGTATCACCCTGTATAACCCTAATCACTGAAAAGTTTGAAGTTATTATTATAATACTGTCTGCAGGGTCATTAATATATAATATGAACACCGGCGGTCCCAGAATATTTCGTTGGGGTATATCTGACGTTACTTCGACATCTCTCTATAACTCTCGATCCTAAATAATATTCTGTACCGTCTCCACCAAGAACTTCTCAATCTAGTAACAAATATCGCCAGATACACCCTATGCTCGTACCTCTGACAGTAAGCGAACGTGTTACTGCTAGGTGGCCAGTTTTCTCTGAAACTGTCACCCAACATGTTTTAGAATATTTTTATGTTCGTTTCGCTTGATCACGTAGTCGATCAGGGACACTGAGTAATGATCGCAATCAAGATTCGGTACGTCTAGTTACTGTTACTTTTACTACTTTCTGTTCGCTTCTCGTTTCAGAAAGATCAAGAAACTGCACAGTTCGGAGCCTATGAGCTAACTAGCAAAAAACAGGAACCCCTTTAAGAGGATCTGGCTATCATAAAAAGGTTCAGAATATGAGGTGAAGTCGTAGCCTCATGTATCCAGATAGGTAACTTCACTCATCCCACACTCTCCAGGCAAGCCATGGGAAAACATAGTAGCGAAAAACACAGTATTGTTCGTAAAAATCTTTTAGTAAGAAAAGAGATTAACAGCCAGTTGTCACTTAGCAGAGATTGGCATATGAATTTTGGTTACATTAGAAGCGACACCAAAAAATAATTTTCGTTTAAATTTTCTTATTCCGTCGTCCTGGTAGCTTCTTACCGTTATTTTTCCTTAAGCACGCAGGTTTTTGGCGGTGCCTATGTGTCAGTCATATCATAGACGTGTATCAAAATTGTGCCCTGTAGAGGGAAGATGATCTGCCTTCCTCCCCATATCATAACACTATTGATGGAAAATTGAAAAAATTATAAAGAATAGGAGATCGTTTAACATCTTTAAGTGAGTTTTATTTGATAGAACTTGCAAGATTTGCCACCATTGGCTAGCGAGTTGCTGCGCTGGCGAAAAGTGGGGAAAAATTTCAGAGCGTCCGTAAAGAAAACACTTTAAGCTAGGTAACGAAAGAGTACACTTCACGTTAGGAGACGGAGGAGTAAACACCGACGACTAGACAGGAGAAGAGTTGGGATGACTCATGAGGCGAACCTTACAGTTGCAGGGTAGGATGTTTCCACTCTAGTTCTGAGGACAGAAAGAGAGCCAAACTCTGTGCATCCAGCAGCTACCAGCACTGTCTTCCGCATTACGCTAAGAGTATCGTGAGATGCGCCCTCGTTGCAAGGGGAGATTCAGTAGGGATGCAAAATTAGTTCACTCCCTTCAGGAGACATTTTTTTCTGTTTTAATACTCCACAGCCAGCTTTCAGTATGCGTTTTGGCGGTCTCACTAGTGTTCTATACTTTATTTCCATGGTCTTCCTGTAATTTACAAACTATGCTTACAGTCACTGATTGTATTCATGTATTATCTGCATAACTTTGCAAAAAAATGGTTCAATTAGCTCTGAGCACTATGGGACTTAACATCTGAGGTCATCAGTCCCCTAGAACGTAGAATTACTTAAACCTAACTAACAAAGGGCATCACACACATACATGCCCGAGGCAGGATTCGAACCTGCGACCGTAGCAGTCGCGCGGTTCCGGACTTCGCGCCTAGCAGCGCTCGGCCACCACGGCCCGCCATAACTTTGCATTTACCGTGTGCATCCACCTGCGCCAGTGCTGCAGTTCACCATTATAAACACGTATCCAAGTGCTTAACGTTCACTTGTTTGTCTAATCCGGTAACTCACGTGTTTTATTTTACATTAATGAATGTGACTTTCATAGTGACCACTTGTTTCTGTTGCAGATTAGATAATCCCTCGCCTCGTTAATATGTCTATGTCTAAGTGTATGATGTGGTACCCATATTATCATGTTTGATTAGGCCACCAGTATTAATTATCATTCATTAAGACATTCCCATCACATGATATTATCATTTCCTTCAATTAACTTGAACGACCCTATGAGGTGCTTCACTTCTGTGTAGGTCACCAGAGATCAGACTTTAGTATCATAGGGGTATGCAAAACTGCACAGGTGAGGTCCCTTAGTACTGAGGGAAATGCCTATCGGAAGTCAAGAAATCTTGCATCTTTATGTCTGCGTTGATCCATCACTTTCAGCAATGGCGACAAGTAATCATGTGCTAATGTGTTACAGCACAATGTAAATATTTCATTGAAGTTATACCGGAAATCGCACTAAAATTAAGCCTTTCTCTTCGAATGCAAGCCGGAAATGGCACTAAACCTGCCGTTTCCGTTCGAATGCGGGCTTGTATCCAAAGGAAACAGACGAAAGTGTGTTTTGCAGAGCTCTCTCCGTGAGAACTGGGAACCAGTGTCGCGTGTTGAAATCACAGTTAGCCGCACTACAAACGCTTGAGAGAAGCAATGCAGATTACGAACTTCCAACATACTAGAGTAACTTGGGTCAGTAACGTCTGTGAATGAATAGAATCAATTGAACGAAAAACCAGTATACGTTGAAATTGCCGGCAGGAGTGGCCGTGAGGTTCTAGGCGCTGCAGTCTGGAACCGAGCGACCGGTCCGGTCGCAGATTCGAATCCTGCCTCGGGCATGGATGTGTGTGATGTCCTTAGGTTAGTTAGGTTTAATTAGTTCTAAGTTCTAGGCGACTGATGACCTCAGGAGTTAAGTCGCATAGTGCTCAGAGCTATTTGAACCAACACGTTGCAATTATTTTATTTTTCATTTGATTACTAGTTTCGCACTGAGACCCACTTTCAGACCAAACGTAACAAAGTCGAAAATGGCATTTCTGAAGATGTTAACAAAATATGTACAATATACGTTCACAGTGCGTACAGATAACATCTATCAAACTAGTCACCGAATGAATAATAAAATATCTGTAGCTAGGACTGGTTTATTTCATTTTATTTTAATTGTCTATTTTCTATTGCACATGCTCTACTGTGACGTCGTCCCTTCCTGCGCTACGAGTGCTACGTTGCTAACAGCACAAAGTCAGTATTGTTCTTAGAAACTGCATGTAGCAAAGAACATGAGAAATTTTTGAAGTCCTATTGTATTGACAGGGCAACGGCCTTGCCGCATTGGTTACACCGGTTCCCGTGACATCACCGAAGTTCAGCGCAGTCGGGCGTGGTCGGCACTTGGGTGGGTGACCATCCAGGCCGCCATGCGCTGTTGCCATTTTTCGGGGTGCTCTCAGCCTCGTGATGGCAATTGAGGAGGTACTCGACCGAACAGTCAAGAATTAGGTCAAGAATACCACCGCAACGACCGAGAGAGCGGTGTGCTAATCCCACGCCCTTCCTATCCACAACCTCCTCCGAGGATGACACGGCGGTCGGATGATACCGGTAGCCCCCTCCCCCTGGCCTGAAGACGGAATTCTTTATTGCAGTGACAACACTGTAGGTGAGTGGTCTGAAGTATAAGCTGGTAATTTGCGGGCCTGAGTTCAGTTGTCGCCGTAATAACATTTTTTTCCATTTTATTTCATTACTCGAGATATTTAACTATTAAATATAAAATTTAAATCTTTTTAAACAGTTTTATTTACGTTAAATCAATGTATACAATTTTAAACAGCGTTGTTCTTATTATGGAAGTTTGTTCGACCAGATTATTTCAGCGAAATTAAATCACCATCTTCAGATCATTGCATTGTATTGCAGTGTATGTTGACCGGGGACCTAGAAACGACGGAGATGCTCCATCCCCGCCGCAGGTGCAGTGGTCCACAACCCCACGACGAATACTGCAGTCCACTTCATCCCTCCGCCGCCCCACGCCAAACCCAGGTTTATTGTGCGATTCGGCCAACGGTGGATCTCCCAGGGAACGTCTCGCACCAGACGAGTGTAACCCCTGTGTTTGCGTGGTAGAGTAACGGTGGTGTACGTGTACGTGGAGAACTTGTTTGCGCAGCAATCGCCGACGTAGTGTAACTGAGGCGGAATAAGAGGAACTAGCCCGCATACGTCGAGGCAGATGGAAAACCGCCTAAAAACCATCCACAGACTGGCCGGTTCACCGGACCTCGACACAAATCCGCGAGGCGGATTCGTGCCGGGGACCAGGCGCTCCTTCCCGCCTGGAAAGCCGTGCGTTAGACCGCACGGTAAACCAGACGGGTTTCAGATCATTTGTATAGCAACAAAATTTTACAGGTTCAATACATTTCGTCGAGTGTAAAAACTTTTTCAGTACAAATGATCTGAAGGCGGCGAATTAATTTCTCTGAAACTAGGAATCATTTGGTATTTTTATACTTTTGTATTAAGAAAAACATCAGTGTTTAGCTCCTAAGATCGGCTCCAATACAGTCGGCAATGTCGGGAAATCATCATAATATTTAGTTTAGTTACGATTACTACCACGAACATCAAGAGCTCCGATGGAAACCCAGTCCTAAGCAAAGAAGGGAAAGCAGAAAGGTGGAAGGAGTATATAGAGGGTCTATACAAGGGCGATGTACTTGAGGACAATATTATAGAAATGGAAGAGGATGTAGATGAAGATGAAATGGGAGATACGATACTGCGTGAAGAGTTTGACAGAACACTGAAAGACCTGAGTCGAAACAAGGCCCCCGGAGTAGACACCAATCCATTGGAACTACTGACGGCCTTGGGAGAGCCAGTCCTGACAAAACTGTATCATCTGGTGACCTAGATGTAAAAGACAGGCGAAGTACCCTCAGACTTCAAGAAGAATATAATAATTCCAATCCCAAAAAAGTAGGTGTTGACAGATGTGAAAATTACCGAACTATCAGTTTAATAAGTCACAGCTGCAAATTACTAACGCGAATTCTTTACAGACGAATGGAAAAACTAGTAGAAGCCGATCTCGAGGAAGATCAGTTTGGATTCCGTAGAAATGTTGGAACCTGTGAGGCAATACAGGCCTTACGACTTATCTTAGAAGAAAGATTAAGAAAAGGCAAACCTACGTTTCTAGGATTTGTAGATTTGGAAAAAGCTTTTGACAATGTTGACTGGAATACTGTCTTTCAAATTCTGAAGGTGGCAGGGGTAAAATACAGGGAGCGAAAGGCTATTTACAATTTGTACAGAAACCAGATGGCAGTTATAAGAGTCGAGGGACATGAAAGGGAAGCAGTGGTTGGGACGGGAGTGAGACAGGGTTGTAGCCTCTCCCCGATGTTATTCAATCTGTATATTGAGCAAGCAGTAAAGGAAACAAAAGAAAAATTTGGAGTAGGTATTAAAATTCATGGAGAAGAAATAAAAACTTTGAGGTTTGCCGATGACATTGTAATTCCGTCAGAGACTGCAAAGGACTTGGAAGAGCAGTTGAACGGAATGGACAGTGTCTTGAAAGGAGGATATAAGATGAACATCAACAAAAGCAAAACGACGATAATGGAACGTAGTCAAATTAAATCGGGTGATGCTGAGGGAATTAGATTAGGAAATGAGACACTTAAGTAGTAAAGGAGTTTTGCTATTTGGGGAGCAAAATAACTGATGATGGTCGAAGTAGAGAGGATATAAAATGTATACTGGCAATGGTAAGGAAATCGTTTCTGAAGAAGAGAAATTTGTTAACATCGAGTATTGATTTAAGTGTCAGGAAGTCTTTTCTGAAAGTATTTGTATGGAGTGTAGCCATGTATGGAAGTTAAACATGGACGATAACTAGTTTGGACAAGAGGAGAATAGAAGCTTTCGAAATGTGGTGCTACAGATGAATGCTGAAGATTAGATGGGTAGATCACATAACTAATGAGGAAGTATTGAATAGGATTGGGGGAGAGGAGATGTTTGTGGCACAACTTGACCAGAAGAAGGGATCGGTTGGTAGGACATGTTCTGAGGCATCAAGGGATCACCAATTTAGTATTAGAGGGCAGGGTGGAGGGTAAAAATCGTAAAGGGAGACCAAGAGATGACTACACTAAGCAGATTGAGAAGAATGTAGGTTGCAGTAGATACTGGGAGATGAAGAAGCTTGCACAAGATAGAGTAGCATGGAGAGCTGCATCAAACCAGTCTCAGGACTGAAGACCACAACAACAACAACCACTGTAAGTCAGAAGGGTGTAGGACATCATATGGTATAACTTTGCACGAGCCGCCACTCGTTTTCAGTACGCCATATGAGAAAAGCGCGAATTGCGTTTCACACTATCGATATGCTAGGGAAGAGGCGGTCGTTTTGTTGGCCATACTGCAGCGACAATACGAGTACGCCTTTGCTCGGCACTCGCTGCTGTGGTGACTCCGACTCCGAGGCGTGGTGGCCCGCGGCTCGTCGGTACCTGCCGGCTGTCGCACGGAGCGACGCTCGTGGTACTCGTATTTCGGCTCCGGCTTTTCGCGGGCGGTCGCTGCCCGCAGAGGTCGGCGACCCCGCGGCGTGGCGCGGCGCGGCGCGCCTGTATTTACGACTGCCTTGTCTGCCGCTGCCTCCGGCGCAGCTGCGGCTGTGTGTGCGGCCCGGCGCGGGTCAGCGCTCCCGTCGCGTCGTTAGCACCCAGCCAGCCTCTGTCCCGCCCGTCAACACGCCCGCACCTCCCGTGCGCACGTGACAAACGACCGCACCGTCCTCTGTCACGGGGGGAGATGCCAGCTAATCTCCAACACGCAACGGAACCATCCGGAAGGATGGCACGTTTATACGCTTTTCATCATCACCACTCATTTTTTATCCATTCCGAACTGTTGGCCGCTTAACTTCTGAGGATCACTACCGCAGCTGGAGACGAAATGTTAGCGAAAATTTTACATATCGACCAGTGCCTGTCAGTTTGGAAGTTAACACCGACTGTAAAAGCACGAATTAGAAAGTACTTAGGAAAAAATGTAACAGCCGACGAAAGAACGGACAGAAAAGTGCCTAGGCAAAATCGTTGAATATGGGAGCATTCCAAGGTAGGAGGGTAAAACCAAAACCATTTTATGCACACTGAAGCGCGAAAGAAACTTGTATAGGTACGAGTATTCAACTACAGAGATACGTAACCAGAAACGGCGCTGCGGTCGGCAACGTCTATGTAAGACAACAGGTGTCTGGAGCAGCTGTTAGATCGGTTACTGCTGCTACAATGGCAAGTTAACAAGATTCAAGTGCGTTTGAACGTGGTGTTATTGTCGGCGCACGAGCGATGGGACACAGCATTTCCGAGGTAGCGATGAAATGGGGATTTTGCCGTACGATCATTTCAAGAGAGTACATGAATATCAGGAATCCGGTAAAACACCAAATCTACGACATTGATTTGGCTGGAGAAAGATCCTGAAAGAAAGGGACCAATGACGACTGAGGAGAAGCGATCAACGTGACAGTAGTGCAATCTTTCCGCAGACTGCTGCAGATGTCAATGCTGAGACGTCGGCAAGTGTCACCGTGCCAACCATTCAACGAAACATCATTGATATAGGCTTTCGGAGCCGAGGGCCACTCGTGTACCCTTGATGACTGCACGACACAAAGCTTTACCTCTCACTTAGGCCACTCAACAGCGATATAGGAATGTTGGTGACTGAAAACTTGTTGCCTGACCGGCGAGTCTCGTTTCAAGTTGTATCGAGCGGATGGACGTGTACGGGTATCGAGACAACCTCATGAATCCATGGACCCTGCTTGTCAGAAGGGGACTGTTCAAGCTGGTGGAAGCTCTGAAATACTATGGGGCGTGTGCAGTTGGAGTGATATGGGACCCCTGATACGTCTAAATACGACTCTGACAGGTGACACGTACGTAAGCGTTCTGTCTGATCGCCTGCATCCATTTATGTCCATTGTGCATTCCGACGGACTTGGGAAATTCCAGCAGGACAATGCAACAGCCCACACGTCCAGAATTGCTACAGAGTGGCTCCAGGAACACACTTCTCAATTTAAACACTTCTGCTGGCCGCCAAAATCCCCAGACATGAACATCATTGAGAATATCTGAGACGCCTTGTAACGTGCTTTTCGGAAGAGATCTCCACCCCGTCGAACTCTTACGGTTTTAAGGACTCCCTGCAGGATTCATAATGTCAGTGACTTCGAGCACTACTTCAGGCATTAGTCGAGTCCATGCCATGTCATATTGCAGCACTTCTGCGTGCTCGCGGAGGCACTACATGATATTAGGCAGGTGTACCAGTTTCTTTCGAGCTTCACTGTATGTATTCCATGTTGTTAAAACAACTGTAAAATCGTCATTTCCGGCGGAGGTTCGGGTTCTCCCTTGGGCATGGATGTGTGTGTTTGTCTTTAGGATAACTTAGGTTAAGTAATCTGTAAGCATAGGGACTGATGACCTTAGCAGTTAAGCCCCATAAGATTTTTTTTTAAATCATTTCAGTCCGTTTGTCGGTCTGAAAACGATTGCCGCCAGAACTACTGCACGAATTTTGATGGGGTTTTCACGTATAACTTTATTGTAGCTTGGAGCAACATGCAGAGTTTATTTCTTACAAATCATGTCACGGAGAAAAAAGAAGTCATGACTCCAAGTTTTATCTAAAATTGTCGTGTCTGACTGCGTGTCTGAAACCGCTAATCTCGAAAACTGCTAGACGAATTTCCAAGGAGTTTACACAGATCATCTGAACGTCACTTGGGGCAACACACAGGCTTTACTTCGTCGAAATAGGAAAACGGAAAGAAAAGATACTGTAATGTTAACTTTTTGGATTTTAAATCAAACGGCATAGTACACCAAAGAATCAATGGATTGCACTGTTAGTCCTTTTTAACTCAGTGAAGAGGTACTGTCGGAAAGTTACATAAGTGGAAGAATTAAGGGCAGCAGTCTTACTATTACGAATACAAACAGTGAATTTACTTGTCTAGGATATACGGTTTACTGATTTTGATTTGTGTATGAGAAAGTCGATGAAATTGCTTTGTTTCTTTTCATACGTGTTATTTATATTCGACTTTTTTCTAGGATTTTTTTTACCTAAATGCCAAAAGGATTTTTGGAAGTTTACGTCAGTGACAGAATAAACGTCGCTTTCTTGTCTTTATGAGTACAAGGTTTACTGGTTCCGCTTTGTGGATTAAACGCCGATATTGTTTCGCATCTTTTGATGGGTTTTAGTTATATACTTTGCTAGAAAATCGAAATTGGCTTTGTGATTTGGGTTCCTACTCACTACATTTAGACTTCGTTTTGTCTATGAATAAAAATGCCTAGAAAACAGTCGAGTCTTCCCGAATACATCAGAACAGCTAAAGACTCAGGAATGTGCAGTCTCAAGAATCCAATGAAGATCCTGAGGAGAGAGTTGCTACAGCGCGAGACCATCAGGCTTTAACTCCCTCTTTTGACAATTCCTTGCGAAAGCGAGGTGTGATGGTATGTCTGATCGGCAGCGTCAGGCATTATGTCGCTCCTCAGGACCCTTCACTCAAGCTTAATGTTACTTCTCTGCTATGTAACATAATAGAAGAGGAACTTCTGATGGAAAGTGGCGCACGCGAATACGTTTTTACACCTCAAATACCGCTTATTCCTTACAATTTACCATTTAGCATTAAACGTCTCAGTTCCCTGTGAGTTTACAAGGCGCATCCAGAAAGTACGTTTCTCTACGCTGTTTCCTTTAAAGTAGACGAACTGAGCCGGGAAAATTGCACATTCGCAACAGATCTATGACGTGACAATCAAATGCCGCCCGGATAGGTCCCGCTTGGTGCCGGTACCGCGGCAGCAGTGCACCGAAATGGCGTCTGGCCGCCGCCTGCAACGTTCCGACGGCGATAAGGTTCCTTAATGCACAAAACGTAGTGCCCGTCGAAATTCATCGTCAGCTCTGTCAGTTCTACGGGCAGAACATCGAGAGCAAACAGATGGTTCGACACTGGTGCAGGCTTTTTGCCGAACGTCGTCAAAGTGTCCGTGGTGAAGAGCGCAGTGGGCGACCGTCCCTCACCAATGATCACCTGGTTGAGTTGGTGTGGCAGCGCATCCTGCAGAACCGCCGTTTCACTATTACGGAGCTCAGCAGCCATTTCTCGCAGATATCTCTATCCTTGTTCCATGAAACTGTCACTAAGCAGCTACTGTTAAAGAAATTAAGAAAACCTGATACCCGAACACAAAATGAAACGCATTGGAGCAGCACTGACATTTCCGCAGCGATGTCACGATGACGGCGACGACTTACCTGACAGGATCGTCACGGGCGATGAGATGTTGATTTCCTTCTAGACTCCGGAAACCAAGCGGCAGTCAATGCATTAGCTTTGCCGTGGATCTCAGGTCAAGACGAAATTCAAACATACTGTCGGTGCAGAAAGTGATGTGCACCGTGTTCTGGGACAGAAACGCCATTCTGCTCACTGACTTGCTGCACAGAGGTGAAACAGTAAATGCTGACCGTTACTGTGAAACAATATGGAAATGGCGACGTTCCATTCAGAACGAGATGCCTGGAATGCTTACTGCAGGTGATGTGCTGCTCCGTGACAATACGACTCGGTGCTCAGTAACTGTTTTGCTGAGAGCTGTTTGAGCATCCAAATACTGCTCCCAGCGATTTCCATCTATTCTTGAGCCTCAAGAAATTCCTGTCCTCTAGACAACGTTTTGATAACGACGAAGAGCGGAAGACGTCTGTCACACACTGGTTCCACTCACAGGTGGCAGACCTCTACGACACACGAATACAAAAGTTGATCCCACGATATGAGAAGTGTTTCAGTTCCCCTGGTACCTAAGTCGAAAGTAGCTCAAACATGGCTGCACTTGTTGCCAATAAAGTTTCTGACGTTGTCTTTCTTTTTAGATAATAGGGAAACTTAATTTCTGGATGTGCCTTATGTTCTATGTCGTGACCATAAACAAAGCGCAAAGCCCAGAAGCTGCTCGTTGAGGGAGTGGACCTTAGTGTCAGTTGCTTTTCTCATGCCCAGCTGTACGACGCGGTCTCCCGTGGCAGTGAAGCAAACAAGACTCTTCGTTCATGTTCCCAACCACACTACTTGAAAAACTTTATAAGAGAGAAATGAATACCACACAAAGGAAGTCTAGAGCTCAGAAATAAGTACACTGAAGAAATTGGTATAGGCAATCGTATTCAAATACAGAGATGTGTATACTGCGGTCGGCAACGCCTGTATAAGACGACAGGTGTCTGGCGCAGTTGTTAGATGGGTCACCGCTGCTACAATGGCGGCTTATCAAGATTTAAGTGAGTTTGAACGTGCTGTTATAGGTGGCGTACGAGCGATGACACACAGCATCGCCGAGGTAGTAATGGAGTGGGTATTTTACAGTACGACCATTTCACGAGTGTACCGTGAATATCAGGAATCAGGTAAAATAGTAAATCTGCGACATTGCTGTGGCCGGAGAAAAATTCTGCAATAAAGGGACCAATGACGACTGAGGAGAACCGATCAACGTGACAGAAGTGCAACCCTTCCGCAAACTGCTGAAGATGTTAATGCTGAGCTATCAACAAGTGTCAGCGTGTGAACCATTGAATGAAACTTCATCGATTTTCCGGCTTTCGGAGCCGAAGGCCCACTCGTATACCCATGATGAATGCACGACACAAAGCTTTACGCCTCGCCTGGACCCGTCAACACCTACTGTTGGTGACTGGAAACATGTTGCCTGGTCGGACGAGTCTCGTTTCTAATTATATCGGTCAGCTAGATGTGTACTCGAAATACGGTCGCAGCTATTCCTATTAGATAGCTAAATAAACTTTTATGTTTCGTACTAACGAACTCCTCCATATTCGATGAACAGTAAATACGTTTCACTGTTTCACAGTCAACTTGTATTCAAACCTCTGTACGGCTAAGAAATGTTCCTCTGTGCGAGGTGTGTGACGTGGCCGTCTCAGAGTCATGATGGCTACTATTGGATTATTTGCAGGAGACGGGATGGAATTCAAATGCCAGCGTCAGTGTCGTAAACAGTGTTGTGAAGAGCACGTGCTCCTTCGATACTGCTATATAATGACTCCTTAGGCAGAGTTCGAAGGAGCGGCAGGCTGACAAGCCAATATCCTAGTGGAACATCGCATCTAAGAGCTAAGTTTCCTCATTTGGAGACGTGGAACGCAACGCACTATCTTCATTCTCAAACAGGTCTACAAAACTTCCCCCAAAGTTTGTATTTACCAGCACTTCGTTACGTAGAACTATTTTCCTCTTTTAACCTTACAGTGACCTTTCAATGGGCAGTAGTTTCTTCAACCGTGCACGTGGAAAGGGGGCATACGTATTCTCTGAGGGGGTACAAGATGTTAGGGTGTGTCGCAGTAAGATCTCTCCAGTATTTCTAATTCATACCACACTAAATGCGTACCACAATTCTGTTTTCACATCATGTCCTCTTGATGCAACAGGCAAAGGATTTCTGAACTTCAACGTTGATTAGTCTGAGAGTTGAAGTACCGTGACATATGCAGGTATGATCATGAGAAAAAAAACGTCGTTTCAGGATCAGACTATCAATCACAGACCGCAACAATCAGTTGCAATACCGACATCATGCAACAGTATATGAATTGGTCAGTCGATGCGCCACTTTTTCTTTGCTGAGATTCCGTATGAGTTTATGCTCAGCTCTGCTGGCAGATGCTAATAACACACTAGTATGAAGAGCTAAATGGAGTAATGGCATTCTCGAATTATTTCCAAGGACGCAAGTAACTCGCCACTAATCAGAATCCCAGGAAAGGTCCACAGCGCATGTAGCGATCATACCCTGCCTAGTGGTTAATGGGTCCCGCGCAACGCCAGACACTACTCTTAATGCAGTTCGCAAAACTCCCGGTATTTAATGTGTACCCTTGGTCTCAACGAGCGCCTGACAACTATGATTGTAATTTACCACCAATATCATCTATTTCTTTCAAAGTGGCATTACAGTTCATAACTCCTGACGAGTCGTACAACAAAAAAATATGTAATTACTATGGAGATATTTTGATGAAGACCAATGAACAGGCACACTGCATGACAATTTTCACACAACAAGAGGACGTCTATTATCGTGCTGTTAAGAGACCTCTCCTGAAGATAGACTGATAATCCAGTTACCACTGCCTATATACACAGTGGTAACACCGATTCCCGTCAGGACAGTGAAATTTAACACTGTCGGACTTGGCTGGCACTTAATGGATGACCGTCTGGGTCTGCTGAGAGCTGCTAGCAAGCGGGGTGCTCTCATCCTCTGGGAGGCCAATTGGGGAGCTCCTTGACCGAGTAGTAGCGTATCCGGTCACGAAAACTGACAACAGCCGAGAGAATGGTGTACTGACCACATCCGCATCCAGTGTCGCCCATCGGCTGAGGATAACCCAGCGATCGGTCGGTACTGTTGAGCCTTCCGAGGCTGGTTCACATGCAGACAGAGAGAGAGAGAGAGAGAAAGAAAGACAGAATATACTGTAACGAGCCTAAACTTTATGACCAGCCGTTTCATAAAGTGCTAGTCCACCTTTGGAAGCAATACATCAGCAGTTCTGCGCACCATGGATGTGACAAGTCCTTGGTACGCTTTCGTACACGTCATGTATTTCCAGCAAATTGCAGGCTAGTGGAATGTGGGCCCTGAAATGGCACCCGATGACCTCCAAGGCGTGGTGCATCGGGTTCGAATCAAGCGAATCATGTGGTCAAGACATTAACGCGAGTTCTCTCTCATCCTCCTCAGACCATTGTAGTACGATTCTGACATTGTGACAGTGACAGTTATCCTGCTGAAAATGCCACCGTCATTGCAGACGACAGCTAGCATAAAACGTCCACAGTAATGTTCGCGTAATCCATAGTTGCCACGCTGTCTTCAGCTAGTACCGCAGGTTCCATGCAAAACCAGGTCAATGTCCCTCACAGCAAAATACAGCCTCCGCCCGCCAGCGTATGTGACGCAGTGCATGTTTCTAGCATCCGTTCGCATCGACGACGGCGTATCCGGACTCCATCAGCGGGCTGTTCTAACAAGCAACGTGATTCATCCAACCAGATATCATGTTACCCCTGATCCACAGTCCAGTTTCGATGATCCCGTCTGCACTGCATTCGTGATTGACCAAGTCAGTGAGTCAACTTGGGAATGTGTAGAAGTTTGCTGCAGAGCACCATGTTCAACTATGTGCGCTGAGTGGTGCGCTCCGAAACACTTGTGCCTTCACCAGAATTGTAGTCTGTCGTCAGATCTGGCACAGATAGCCGCCGAATTGTCTGCTGGAAGGACAATCACGTTCTGTGACGAGGCATGGCCTTCCAACACCTCCTCGGCTACCAGTAGTTGCACCGTCCTACCACTACATGTCACATATGCTGACGATAGTAGCACGCGCACAGCTGACCAGCTTCGCTGTTCCTGAGATACTCATTCCCAGGCACCGTGGCATAACAATTCCCCATGCGTCAAAGTGGCTTACATCAGTGGATTTCCCCACTTGAGGCCCCTATCGCTGCTGTCATTGCCTACTAATGAGGGTCAGGTGGGCTGTTGTAGAACTTTGTTCTTTTTAGCCAAATGTCTCTGTAGTCAGGAAATGGGACAGAGGGGATCATAGTTGGAAATGTTTGCGAGGGGATTTCCTGTTGTAACATTCGCTTGATGGTCGAGGGAAACTTCCTGGAAACCTTGATCGGAACAGAGAGATAGCAATTAATTTATTTCTGGGAAAGTGTTGACCACTGGCCCAATCAAAAATTAAAATTGTGTGTCACTGTGTGTATGAATGGTTCTCCATTTGCCGCAACTCCCCTTTTATGCTTTTCTTATCACGTCACATGCCCGAAACACCACAAGGCATGATTCAGTCTCACGGTAACCAATGGTTATAGTGTTTCGGCTCTTTAGCGCAAATGCAGTTCATGAAGTAAAATGGACTGACGTAAAAGCACTAATTCATAAGCGATACAGAAGCATTTAGTCAGCTGCTTTGAGCACGCTGAGATTTGGTCGCATCTAACATTCATACTGAAATTCCCACAGCAATTTCAAAATCTTTATTGAATTAACACATACCTGGTGGCCTGCAGCATAAGGCTATTCAGTGACTTTCCATAAGGCAAGGACAAGCGCCTTCACTCTGGGAATAATACCGCAATTAAGTGGATACCGACATTCGTAGCGTTTGCCTGTAATAACAGTTACTATTTGAGACGAACAGCACACAGAAAACAAAATAGTCAGTACTATAGAGCTCTTGATTATCTACAAGCTTTGGCACAAACCCAGGTACTTTCTCTGTTGCACATCTCAAGAAATCTGCGCATTTGGAGTTCAGTATGTAGTTAAGCAGGGTTCGAAAAACGATATATTGTAGTATTACTAGAGAAAATCGCTGGATAGAGAGCGGAAGAACCTGACGTTAGAAAAGATAAGATCTGAACGACGTCGAATAGCGGCTTTCGTCCTTCTTAGAAGTGTACAGGTAAGCACTGTGTTGTGACTGAATCACTTGTACTGTCTCTTGTTGTTTTCTTCGGATGAGATGGTGAGATATCAGAGTTATTATAAACAAGATTGTTACGTTGCTTGATGCATTCATTATGTGACTAGCTGCATAACATCATCTTTTATGATGAGATGTAAACATTTTGACATGATTCTTTCTTTTTAGGGCTCAGTCATTCTCTTGTATTTTTTTACTTTGACGTTAAGGTACAATTTTTTGTCATCCGTGATAATCTTGCGTAGGGCTGGTCGTTATCTCTTCGCGACGTAACTGATAACGAATAATCAGAATTTCACAAATGATCGACAACTAAGTTTCTGTAGGTTTGACTTGCAGTATACTGCGCCAATATGTCGGATATGCTGAACCCTTGCAACGTGTATGTGTAAAACAAACGATGAGTCGTCTCCCATGTGTGCAGTTTCGATAGCTCGGGACTGAATTTTGAGAAGCCCTGATAGATAACTGGTTCAATGGAAGCACTCTCTTTGATCCGGTCTGACTACAAGTGCACGTGGCGTCCATTACACGCACGTAATGACATTATTCTCTTTCACGTTGCGTCTGACCACCTTCCTGACTACAGGCGGACTAATTTGAGGAATTGGTAAAACGAGAGGAGAGCTGGAAAGATTCCAAAAACAAATTTCACCAACATTGACATTTTATTATGGGGAACAGAAACCCACATTAAACAGAAAATGTATTTTCACTTAAAATTATCCCTGTTATATGGAATGTTTCGGGGACTGCAACTGAATTGTAGATTTATGAAATAATTTCTACTGCTTCAGTCCCTTAGTATTAATATTCGTAGCATGCTGCCATTATCAGGTGTATTCTAGTTACATGTACATTAAGTTAACCTGAAGTGCGCCTAGGTTTATTCGCTGAGCGTGGCAGTGAAATTACACATCGGAATACAGTCATTTTTTTGGTTATTTAGTTGTCTGCTTCATACAGCACTGTGACAGACATATCACAGTGTAACACTTTCACATTCAGATGTTCACATCATTCCAGATACTCTTAACTTCATGTGAAGTGCCAGATGTGTTTCACAAGAAAAAAATCCGTGCAGGCTTTGTGTCAATACATCGTTTTCTTCAAGGTATTTCATTCTGTTCGTACACAGTATTTATTTCAAAATTCAACTGCAAATCGATCTCAGTCTATAATTCAGCGCATTACTTCTACACTCCTGGAAATTGAAAAAAGAACACATTGACACCGGTGTGTCAGACCCACCATACTTGCTCCGGACACTGCGAGAGGGCTGTACAAGCAATGATCACACGCACGGCACAGCGGACACACCAGGAACCGCGGTGTTGGCCGTCGAATGGCGCTAGCTGCGCAGCATTTGTGCACCGCCGCCGTCAGTGTCAGCCAGTTTGCCGTGGCATACGGAGCTCCATCGCAGTCTTTAACACTGGTAGCATGCCGCGACAGCGTGGACGTGAACCGTATGTGCAGTTGACGGACTTTGAGCGAGGGCGTATAGTGGGCATGCGGGAGGCCGGGTGGACGTACCGCCGAATTGCTCAACACGTGGGGCGTGAGGTCTCCACAGCACATAGATGTTGTCGCCAGTGGTCGGCGGAAGGTGCACGTGCCCGTCGACCTGGGACCGGACCGCAGCGACGCACGGATGCACGCCAAGACCGTAGGATCCTACGCAGTGCCGTAGGGGACCGCACCGCCACTTCCCAGCAAATTAGGGACATTTTTGCTCCTGGGGTATCGGCGAGGACCATTCGCAACCGTCTCCATGAAGCTGGGCTACGGTCCCGCACACCGTTAGGCCGTCTTCCGCTCACGCCCCAACATCGTGCAGCCCGCCTCCAGTGGTGTCACGGCAGGCGTGAATGGAGGGACGAATGGAGACGTGTCGTCTTCAGCGATGAGAGTCGATTCTGCCTTGGTGCCAATGATGGTCGTATGCGTGTTTGGCGCCGTGCAGGTGAGCGCCACAATCAGGACTGCATACGACCGAGGCACACAGGGCCAATACCCGGCATCATGGTGTGGGGAGTGATCTCCTACACTGGCCGTACACCTCTGGTGATCGTCGAGGGGACACTGAATAGTGCACGGTACATCCAAATCGTCATCGAACCCATCGTTCTACCATTCCTAGACCGGCAAGGGAACTTGCTGTTCCAACAGGACAATGCACGTCCCCATGTATCCCGTGCCACCCAACGTGCTCTAGAAGGTGTAAGTCAACTACCCTGGCCAGCAAGATCTCCGGATCTGTCCCCCATTGAGCATGTTTGGGACTGGATGAAGCGTCGTCTCACGCGGTCTGCACGTCCAGCACGAACGCTGATCCAAGTGAGGCGCCAGGTGGCAATGGCATGGCAAGCCGTTCCACAGGACTACATCCAGCATCTCTACGATCGTCTCCATGGGAGAATAGCAGCCTGCATTGCTGCGAAAGGTTGGATATACACTGTACTAGTGCCGACATTGTGCATGCTCTGTTGCCTGTGTCTATGTGCCTGTGGTTCTGTCAGTGTGATCATGTGATGTATCTGACCCCAGGAATGTGTCAATAAAGTTTCCCCTTCCTGGGACAATGAATTCACGGTGTTCTTATTTCAATTTCCAGGAGTGTATTTCCTTTCATGCACATTGGTGCGATCTGCCCAACTTTTCACTCTTCAGCTACAAATGCTCAGTGGGACAAGTGGTTGTATATGGTTGTTAAAAATGGAGCTATTTCGTCAGCCTACTGCGAAAGAAGCCTAAATTGGTGTACAATCTGGACCAACAGACTTGCATTTATCGATAGAGTTAAGTTGCTACGCTGCATGGGCGGTATACGCATGTAAGTTACTCATACTGATTCGACCTCTCGAATGTTTGCTGCATCTCCCATGGTGAAAATATTTCGGGGAGCCGTGTTTAGTACCTCGGCTTTGTTGGCGCTGTCATCTATTTCATTACCATTGTTATCATGCAATGGAGATATTGATTCTGCCCTGCCGCTCGTATACTTAATATACGATTGGAATGTCTGTGCATTTTCTGCCGAATATAGAGACAGTTTCATTGTCAACGTTATTAAAAGCATATCGTCCAAATTCCGCTCCAACTTCCGAGACTTACTAAAATATCATCAACCTCATTCTCCGTTCTTTTCAATATGACATGCTTTTTTCAAAACTTCAGAACTGTGCCGTGACCTGTTTAGTTTGCTGTTGTCGAACTCTTCCATTTCTTTTTGATTTATTTGATATGAAAATCTGGGCAGATGTCATAACTATTTATGCGAATTCAAGCCATAGCTTGTAACATTCCAGGCTTATGGTTACCACCCCTACATTATGTATTACTAGATCAATACTCTTATATCTCCAGCTATAATTAAATTCAATTACTTTTCGATAATAGGAAAAAGGCTTTTAGAAGAATAATAGTAATACCAAACAATAGTAGTTACAATACCCTTTGTACCATAAACAAACATAATCAGATTCAGGAAATTAACATATGGAAAATGTTTAGATAAAAGAATAATATATTTCGTTCTCATCATTTGTAAATAGTAACAATTAAATCTCGAGCCTAATTAACAAAATACAGATAATTGATCGTTTAGCACTGTTAGAATGGTTATTTCTGCAAATTCATTATTAATGTGATTTTTATGTCTTTAGAAAATGTCTTAAACTTGTTCCAGCAAAGTAGGGAATATTATAGAGTGTTTGATAACGTTGTTAAACTATTTCGTATTATAAATTATGTTTTGCATTATTATAACCAGTAGTACATTGTAGGAAGAGTGCAAATACTCGGCCTCGAATATGGTTAGGGCAGATGAGTGTTGGACCCAGTAGTGGACAGATCTGAGCGTACAGTTGAGGTACGTTATTGGAACATGATTCAGGTTTGTATTTACAATAGAGCAGCTCGTGTGTTGGGCATTGTCTACAACAGCATATTAGAACAGTGAAGTGACGGATTATTTTGGAGTGTTAATCTGATTTAATATCGCAAAAGGCAGAATGATTTTGACTTTATATTCGTACTTTGTTGAGCATTAGTGTTGAACAATGCAATGGAGCTCACACATGCATTTCTATCAAATTCCTGCATCTGGACTATTTAAAATCGCCATTGTAGTATGCGCTACCGTCTGTTAGCTGTAGTAGTAACAACGATGCTTATTACACCGAAGATACTAGTTTTGAAGTGAATAAATCTACGTACTTACTTTATTTCAGTTGTGGCCTACATCACTGTAGTTTAATCCATTATGGTATCCTCTATTTATTGAACAAGCATGTTTTAGCTCATACATGCAGTCGTCAAGGGACATCGAAGGCAAGATATTCACAGGTATTTAAACAATTTTTAACTACTCACTAACCGGTGGGACGTTACAAGTTGTTCTACTTTTTACGTAGAAAGTTTGGAAGGAATGGGGACTGCAAGATGTGTTATTCGGTCTTAAGAGTGCCAAAGTGAAGTGCCACGCCTGTTCACGCAGTATTCTTCTATAGTGCGTCACATTATTTCACTCTGTGGAATTCAAACGTCTATATTTTGTAACGGAAGACATCAAACCCATATTCAGGACAGAGGAAAACTAAAACGTGCTGTAGTCACTCTCCTGCTTCGAGTCGGCCTGTGCAAGGCATTTAGAAAATTATTGTTTGCTTTTTCACACTGATTTATCTTGCGTTTACTTTTGGTGGATTTGAATGTTATGCTATTCAGTCTTACTACAACGATTCTGTCACCACTAATCCCTGAACTCGTCATGACGCTTCCTATTAGCTTATAACTATCTTGTTGCTAAACCAAACGGTATGTTACCACAACTATTTACATTTCTTGTGGGCTCCTGAACTAATTGTTCAATATACTTTTCTAAGAATGTTCAATTTAGGGCAGGTTTTATACCTGTTACCGTCTTTAAATGAATCATATCGATTCGATACTCTGTGGAGTTGTGTGATGATATGAATCTTTATGGAAGATACAACTGTTTGCTGACCAGGACTCATGCCGTTCTTGGGCAACTCGAACTGAGCTATCCAGACACGATTCAAGACTCATCTTTATACTTTTTGCACAATTTTTTACTGTATTTCGTCCAGTAAATAAAGTAAATTAGACCTTCACTTTACACTAACAGGAACAAGCGATAGTACTCCTATATCGGGGCTGCTAAATTCATCAGTAAAGAGCATAACAGGTGGTTATCCTTGATAGCTTCAAAAGCACGAACGCCACTGTTCATTTTAACTGGGCTACTGTAGAGCTCCCGATAGTTAGGAGAGGCCGTTAAAACGTCGTAGAGATTCGCAGAGTCAAACAAAAATGAGACACCAACATGAAGTAAACTTCACTGTGTGCCAAAAGAGGTATTACTGTGCAAGTCTGTGAACGTAAATAGCAAGAGAGCGCACGATCCGTTATGCGGGTACTAAGTTCGATGATTGGTCTGTTTGAAAACAGAAGAAGGTCACGCGAAAAGAAAGGAGAGTCCACTGCATTTGGGGTATAAATGGATTACAGCTGTACGTCGACGAAATAAGAAAAGTTCTGTATGAACTAGCGGCTTTCATATCGCGCAGGGGTAAGCTTAGAAAAGTCAGAGCAGCACTTTACCGAAGCGGGAGTAGTCGGATCGTAGGGCGAATGTAAACGAGACCGCGATAAGTGCTCCGTAGATCATTTATTATTACTATGGCCAAAGTGAACAAGTAACCTTTGGCAAGGCAGCACGGGATAGCGCAGCTGGCGTTCATCCGGCACTGCCCTCCCTCTTTCCCCACAGCTCATGCTGCCTCCGCCCCCCAACGTCTGCTGATATTCCTGAGTCAATGTGTGCGGTAGGCAACCTGGTCGGGCTCCGGTGGAAGAAAATAGTGGGCTAAGACGGCAACTGTTCTCACAACCAGATGGGCATCCAACTTTTACAGTGTCAACATACCGGGTGATCAAAAAGACAGCCTAAATTTGAAAACTGAATAAATCACGGAATAATGTAGATAGAGGGGTACAAATTGACACACATGCTTGGAATGACATCTATCTACTTTATTCCGTGGTTTATTAAGTTTTCAAATATATACTGACTTTTTGATCACCCGGTAAATCTCACAGTGCTGTCAGGTCACTACTAAATGGCTTTAGCATATTTACATTAAATACTTAGACCAAAGTACATTTTTTTCGATAAACAGTGGAGAGGTGCACCACATCAGTCTTCGGACTGAAGACCACAACAGTTGTAGAATTCTAATCAGAAGTTGATCCATAGCCTTAACGTAATATTGTTAAAAGGATTCATTCTGTATATGGCTGTTAAAAACACGAGGGCTATTCGGAAAGTAAGGTCTCATCGATAGCGAAATGGAAACCACAGTGAAAATCTGGTGAAGCTTTGAAGAGATGTGTTGGACAGTGTCTCCAGCATGCCCGTCGATCACGACACGTCGCTCTTTTCAGTTCTGAGCGCACAGTGAGCACCTAAGATGCCTAGAAAATAGTGTCTCCCGCCAAGTATGTGCCTGTGAGGGATTTCGTCTAATTTCATGCAGCCTAGACAACGAAATTGTCGTGCATTTCCTTATTTTTGATATTTCTCGTCCGCAAACTGTGGAAACAATTAGGACGCTCCTGCAGCGTTTCCGACGGGGAGCGTTTAATCTCGCACCATACAGCCCGGACTTGACATCCTCTGACTTTTATCTCTCTTCACATGAACCACTGGCTATGAATAAAACATTTTGGCAAGGACAACAAGGTGCATATCAGCGTAGAGAATTGGTAATTGGCAGAAAGCACAGGCTGCTTCCTTCTATGACTAGGGTATTGCAAATCTGGTACAGTTCTACGACAAATGTCTCAGTTGTAGCGGTGAGCAGTAGGTGGAAGGTGTAGCTAACCGTTGGAAATAACGCATATTTGATTTTCTGTGTGGTTTCCATTTCGCGACCGATACACCCTTACTTTCCGTATAGCTCCCGTATTCATTGCGATTACACTTCTACATTTTATCACAGTCAGGTATTGCGTAATGTTATAGTCCACTCTATAACGCTAAGCTGTAGAATGGGCCTTCACATCCCACCTTTTTTTTTTTTAGAGTGAAAAATATCGTAATTTTAGTAGCAATAAATGTTTTTAACGCTCATCTCCAGAATGACTAATTTCAGTAAGAATAATTGCTTTGTCGAACATTAGTTAAACAATATGGAATGAAACATATCTTAATTTCGAAATATCACCCTCAAAGTAATTTAGTAGAAAGAGTCATGAAAGAATTAGGACGATTATGAAGAACTTATTGTGCATATAAACATACTCGGTGGGCCAAAGTAACGCCTGAATTCGTAAAGATATTAAATGAAGTGCCTCATCTAACGACAGGATTATCACCTATAGAAATTTTAGACAAACGAATTACAGGTGAGCTGCTCTACCTTGGGCACCAGTAAATTAGATCCAACGATGTATTCCAAGCGAAAAAATTCGCGAACAGATTGTTAAAATGCTGAACGGAGAATTAAAAGTTATAATCAACATGCTACAGAACCCTCAATTCAGGTAGGAGACCTTGTATCAGTACGATCTCATCCTAAAAGTTCGAAGATCAATAAGGAATGTAGAATATTCTTTATCTTTGAAGGTCCATATGTTGTTCATAAAATTGTACATCCCAAAGCGCTACTTCTTATGGAACCTTCATCAGGTGTAATTAAAGGATTATATAGTGTCGATCAAATTAAACCCTTCATTCCTAAATAAGTTAATATTTAGTATATGTTACATACGGACGAGCGTTCATAGTTTATTCATGTGAAGTTTTTCATGATAGTTACGTGTTATTTTAAAGAAATGGCAGGAAGTTTAAAGAAGTGTTCTACAATAATCTACCGGTACTTCAAAAAGGGAAAGATAACTAAAAGGGGATTTATATGGAAGAAATTTTGTTATTAGGTCAGAAGGAGTTTTGTATATTTTATATTTACTCGGATAGTAGGAACCAAAGGGGATGGTTAATAATTTTAGGGACCATGGGGCGACCAGAGCTATATGGCTCGCGAGAACATAGCAGAGTGCCTTTAATAGAGATTTGTAATAGTGTTAATATAGAACACACCAAACGGGGCTGTCTCGCTTTTTCTCCTATATAAATTGCCATTACCCAACAAAGTGTCCATAGGTAAAGAAAGCCATGCCGAGATTCTAAAGAAAGTTTTGCTTGATTTCTTCTTGACCTCATGCATAAATAAAGCATTATGGAAAAGAACGATGTAAAGTAAATAGTACTATTAGTTATTGTGAGAAACTTATTAGTAATATATGTTTTGGAAAGAATAACTCTAGTAAATGAATAAAACTGAAACTAACCTATCACAATTTGAACGCTCTGTCCTAATGTAACAACGTTAAAGAACGTACTAAATTATTATTTACTAGCAACTATTAAATGAAAAGGAGTAATCTCCATATATTCAGTTATGAATTACAACAATAGTATAATTAAAAGTAAATTACAAATGGTCACAACAATATCGTCATAACAGGATTGAATTTATCTAAGACCAAGGACTTTAGATTATGGAATATGTGAGAAAAATGTATAATAATAACAGTTAAATATTGTATACAGCAGAAGTTTTATTTTCGGTTAAAACCTGACAAACTGAGCTTGTGTGTGGGGTATTTAGTGGGACGCGAAATTGAAGCGTCACCCATCCACCAGTGTCAGCCCAGTTTGCAGGTGAATATAAATTTAATTTAGTGTTTCGTTTATGTATTTTTGAATATTTGTAATGTTTGTGAATTATCTAAAGTTTTGTATTTACTTTTATGTTTCATGTACGGAGAGGGCGGCGCAACGAACGGAGACAGCATCTTCGCTGCCGGACCAGAGAGAAAATTGCTGGCCACTATGCGTCGCGGATCGACAGCCAAAGAGCAACAGAAGACGCTGAAACCGAGTTGTTGCGTCGTGCTTCTAAAAAAACTGAAACAAAAACAATTTGTAAATTTTCTACAACACTGACTTCATAGAAAGTTTAATCATGTTGTAAATGTTCAGTCCTATTTTTCAAGGCACAGGTTCACGTCTATATGTAGTATATACGAAGATAATAAACTAGTGTATACTACAAGAGTTTAAATACGTGTTCCGAGAACTTATTTATGAAGAATTACATTAAGGAAGAAGTATTACTGATTTATTTGACAAGATTATTAATTTTTGACAACGTTCATCGCTAGTTTGAGTCTTAAAAGTTTATTCAATGTGGTTTTAATATTTATTAAAGCAGATAAGTTGCATTAATGTAATTTCTTAGAAGAAACAAACGACATCTAAATTAAAAAAAGTTTGCGCAAACCAATTGCACTGAGTGATGTAATTCTGCGTATACGACTCAAATGATGATGTTTTAATTACAGTTTCGTTCAAGAACCATTCAGAACCGACTTTAAAAAGAATTTAAATAATTTTGAAGTGTTTTGTAACTGTCGTAGGCGACGAAGTCTGCACATGGTCATATGTCAAAAGAAAATCATTTATACAAAACGTATAGTAGAAACGAAGGAAGAAAGGAAGTTTAAAGTTTAACGTCCTATCGACAGTTGTGTGATTAGAGACGAAGCACTAGTTCGGATTACGGATGAATTGGAACGGGAATCAACAGTGTCTTGTTCGAAGGACACAGTTTTAATCTGCCAGGAAGTTTCATATCAGCGAACACTCTGCTGCAGAGTGAAAGTCTCATTTTAGAAATACATTGTTGAAATCCTCTTCTGCAGTAATCTTGTCTTTGTCACTGATTTAATTGTGATCAGCATGAAAGGTGATATAGCTGAAGAACTGCAGAACTCAGCATACAAAGTTTGTCTGACGGGAGTGGTTGTCATGAAAGGATTTGATCACCTTCATCAAGCTGACCTGACAGACCTGTCCGGATGTTCCAAATGCAATTCAGGTTAAAAGTATTTATTTGCAGTAATTGACATGTACTCCAGATATGCACAGGTCACTAATCCAAAGCCTAAAACTAGTGCTGAGGTTGCAGATGTATTTAGAAAAGTATAGAGAAGAAACAAGATGTATTCCAAATCATTATAGCCAGACATAGGTAAGAAATTTTACAGTATCCATTTCGAAAAGCTAAAGGAGAAATATACCATTAATGTATATTCATCATTTTCAACCTTGAAACTTCTGCCGTGGAGCAGTTCGATAGAATTCTTAAGGTAATGATGTTTAAATGATTCACTTCTTTCAGATGAACTGATATGGTGCAACAAACATAATCACACAAAACACAGAACAAAGTACCATACTGAGCGGGATCCACAAACCGAAACGTCCATCATCAGCAGATAATTCTTTTAGTTCAGTTCTATTTCCTCTAGCAACTTTATGTAATGCGGTTGCGTCTTTTGGTGTAAAAGGTGTTTATTCTTTTATGAGCATTGCAGTTCCGAAGTTGTACACACGATGAGTAGTTTGGTTATTTCCGGTAACATGCGAAGTGCGTTATTTTAATTTAATTTTAAGTCGATGTCGATCGACAAGTCTTCCTTCAATATACAGACGAGTCTCGCATGGCCGTAAGTGTTGCGATATTGTAACGCAGTAGACATGGAACCGTTGTGAGTGAAAAATGATGGGCCAAATGCTTTGTCGTTTTCTTCTTCTTCAACCAGGACAAAGATGATTAAGAGCTCACAGAGAATGGTGTTAATATTTACAGAAATGTGTAGACTAGTGATAAAAGTATTTATCTGTTGTGAGGGACCAATATATTTTCCACTTTCCTATTCTTCTTCTTATTCTCCGTCATTTTCTTCTTCTTCCTCGTATCCCTTTTCTTTTTTTTTTTTTTTTGTTTGGACACAAAATACTTCTTGAATATGATGCCCATTGCCTATACTTAAGTGCAATCGCTCAAAACAATTATTTTCTCACCGTTGAAATTCACAGGACTTCGGTCTTGATCCCCAGTTGCTACATTTTACTCTGAAATGTATCTTACCACGAATGTCATGTCAATGGACGGATTTGGCGATTCCACAATCTTGTATCCAGATAGTTCTGCAAGTCAAAGCTGATTTAACATGTCGCAGGGACAGCATTGTGGAATGCACCCCTAGAAGAATTACTCTCAACGCGTAGAACGGTAACTTTGTAGATATTTACTGAGTACGCTGCTGTCTTTAAGGTTTCTTTTTCGTTCACATCTCTCTCAAAACCTAAAACTGAGCCCATATTATCATCCAACACATTATTCCACATTTCTCATCGTTTGAGAGATTTTTTTTATTTTAGCTGATGTTCAATTGGCCGTGACTCGTTGTTTTCCTCTGCACCATCTTCTTGGTCATTCTTGGTGATGTATTATTCTATTTCTCTCAGCAGGGCGGAAGTAGAGCATTCGAGCTCGTAATTTTCACACTTTAAAGTAGCTGTCCTTAATTTTCAGATTATATGGTTAGAAGTTACTGTTTCTCGATGAAATATTCGGTATAGAATTGTAAGTTAGATGAGTACAGGAATTTCGTATGCATGATGAGGAAAATTAGAGTGGAAATAATGACAGAAGTAGCATTCTAGCTTTCTTTGCCAGACAGGCTACATGTTACAGAACGCTCAATGACATCAGTATGTGCTATCTACAATTCACAAACTTTAAACAAAGATGACGATCCCTCCGACTTTTAGGTGATTGTATCGTATTATTGTTATACTTTATTGTACAGTATTTGGTATACCTCACTAATTCCGGCAGAGGTGGTGCGCTGTCGAAGCTATCGAGATAATATACAACATTACTCTCTTCTTGCAACATACCCGATGTGAACCGCGTTCACTTTCTGTCTGGATCTTAACAATCGCACTGTCATATCTCTTAGGTGTTTTGGATAAAGTAGCTCCTTAACCACAGCTCCAAAATGTGGTATATTCAGGCTTTTGTGTAATATAACACTGGGTGGTTATAATTAAGCTGACGGTTTTCCGAGTGCTGTAGTGCGTACTGTACACATCGCATTAACCTGAAACATTATAGGTACGTTCATTAATTGGTGCGCTCGTGGAGTTGGCTGAAAAAGTTAATTGTTCCACTTCCTGGCACCAGCTGAAAATATGGCGCTGTACCAGTCGGAATGTGAAATTCCAGATCACGTAAGAAACAGATTGCCCGATCGCTTGGTCTAACAGGCAACCCTTGTCAGGGAACGGCCACCAGGCGGCAATAGCGTCACACCCTTACTTGTGGCACCAACCACTAGTGGTCACCCCGTTCTGTGAAATATGTGGCAACATCGTCCGAACGCATGCAGCTTTAAACCATTTGGCGCATGTGAAGTACAGCTGTTTCTGACATACCGGTGGTAGTGGATCAAATCGTCATGCCGAGGGCCTGCGAGTATATCAACTGTAGGAGGAGTAGACGGACAAATTCTGAACTAAAAATGTTCAGATTTCACATCAAAGATAAAGAAAGGTTATGGGAGTGGATTTTAAATTCAGGTAAATCAATAAATTAGTTACGAGTAGGAAGTAATAAAGAGCCGTAAGCATTCGATCCTATCTAAATTTTGTCGATCTTATATTCTGATATAACGTGGCAGCTCTTCCTGTACAAGAATCATATCAAGCAATTTTAAAATGAAATCTTTGCAGCGATTTGGACTTTTTTTAAAATTGTTTTTCACTTCACTATCGTAATTTTGGCTGTAGAGGCATTTTTCTGTGCAATGTGAAAACTGAAACCAATATAAGATATGGATAGCAAAATGCAAAGCATAGTGTGGTAACATTTGGTAAACAATTTAAGAGGCATTACCTTACAAGACCTTTCCCTTTCCACCATTTTACACTTTAAGTCATCGTTTTATCGCCTGTTTTCCTTGTTTCTTTTCTTCTTCCGTTTTTCAAAAAGTCTGTATGCTGTAGAACAGCATACTAAGCTGCTGCCAGATCGCCCCTTTCGGGTGGAATTGAAATTCAATAAAGGAAAAAGAAAAAAAGACCTTTCCCTTGGTACTTGAAAATGGCTCTAGAGCTGAAATCGCAACAGTGAAATAAATGAATAATAGCCGTCATCTAACTGCTAGGTAATCGGTCCCTCTAAATCCTGGTATATACTAGAGCGAACGAAGTGAACGAGTGTAAAATCTCGTTTACACTGCTGCAAACGAGTATTTATAGATAATTCGCCAATGTTCACTGCCATTCGTTTGTACTTGTGAACAAGTGTTTATACTGGAATGAAGGGAGGAGAATAGAAGAGAACGAGCATAACACGCAAACTATAGACGCTGCCTATTTTAATTTTTTTTATCTGCCCTTTCACTCGAAAACAACACTACTTATAGTAACAGGCCTGCACGAGTGCAGATATCCCCCGTATTAACTGTGTTGCAGACAAAAGTATACGTTTGTTGCGAATATTTGCGGGTTATCTTTAAACTGTACAAAGTACATTTTTAACATAATTATGGTTTGCCGTCTGTGGCTCTTCAAAGTTGACACCGCCAAAATATGCTCGAAAAACACGCTTTCATTTGTATATTACTGCGTTTGCAGCCCCCTTTCAACAACAATCCAAAATTCATCGTTTTGTGCCACTCTTATATCATTTACGATAAATTACATGTAAAGTAAAAGAATTTAAATTTGAAATGACTGTCACTGAAATATGTCCAGCCTTAATTCGCATCATAACCGAGTGCGGATTTTGAATAACTTTCTAGTGTTAACCTGCACGTGGAGATCTTTTTTACCACCAAAATCCGTATCAGAAGAGCTGTACAGCAAAGAGGAAATAGACAGCATGGAAGGCGAGTGTAAAACCTATGCCTCTGCAATGCAGTCTGCATTTAAACAGTTGCTCACGAGAAATGTTTGTGTGTTACTTTTCATTTATTTCATTTCGCATATGATTGTGAGAAATAAAGTTGGTTTGTAGAATTACAGGAGCTAATCTACAGTCTTTGATTGAAAACTCGGGAAAAACCACAGCCGATCATGAGCTACAGTCAGCAGTGTGACGATGAGTGTTTCTTTCTTTTGTGAAGTGACTTGGTATAAAAGGTGAGTAGGTTGAAGTGTTGTTAAGGCTTTCGTGGCCACTTCTTGAAAAACTGGCCCAGTTCACCACCGACAATGGAGGGTGAAGCTTTGACAATGCCAGACACTCTTGCTGGTGAAACGTCAGTAAAATCATTAGATAAACGTCGACCGAAGAACCCGAGACTGCGGTAATATCGCAAAGAGGCCCCATGTCAATAAATGGGTTAAAGTATATGACCAACAAATTTGAACAAACAGGTGAATTAGGTGACGCAGCAGGGGCAGGGAGGTGGCCCATTCCTTTGTCTGTTATTCATGAAGTTGCTGAAGCTACAACCTGCCGCGCAGCACATGTCTTCAATTCTGCAGCCAGTGCTCGAGCTGTGTCACAGGAATTGCCTCTCCTCCGGTCAACGTTTCAAAAGATTTTGCGGTATGTTTTATACCAGCATCCATACAAGATTCAGAGTATACACTATATGAAGCCCCAAAACAGGCTACAAGGCCGTGATTTGGCCCTTCGTTTTTTGGCATGCAGGGAAATGGATGACATATGTCTGGGAAAATGTTCTTTGGACATACTAGGTACATTTTACTATGTACGGTGCTGTGAACACACAGAATGTCACATATGGGGTTCTGATCCACCACATATTGTGCAGTAATATCCACTGCAATCAGCTTATACACTTAGCATATACACTATGTGATCAGAAGCATCGGAACACCTGGATGAAAATGACTTACAAGTTCGTGGCGCCCTCTGTGGGTAATGTTGGAATTCAGTATGGTATTGGCCCACCCTTAGCCTTGATGACAGCTTCCACTCTCACAGGCATACGTTCAGTCAGGTACTGGAAGGTTTCTTGGGGAACGGCAGACAATTCTTCAGGGAATTCTGCACTGTGGAGAGGTATCGATTTCGGTCGGTGAGGCCTGGCACGAAGTCGGCGTTCCAAAACATCCCGAAGGTGTTCTATAAGATTCAGGTCAGAACACTGTGCAGGCCAGTCCACTACAGGAATGTTGTTGTCGTGTAACCACTCCGCCACAGGCCGTGCATTATGAATAGGTGCTCGGTCATGTTGAAAGATGCAGTCGCCATCCTTGAATTGGTCTTCAACAGTGGAAAGCAATAAAGTGCTTAAAACAACAATGCAGGCCTGTGCTGTGACAGTGCCACGCAAAACAACAAGAGGTACAAGCCCCCTCCATAAAAACGCGATCACACCACAACACCGCCGGCTTCGAATTTTACTGTCCGCGCTACACATGTTGGCAGATTACTTTTACTGGGCATTCGCCATATCCACACCCTGCCATCGGATCGATACATTGTGTACCGTGATTCGTCACTCCACACAAGGTTATTCCACTGTTCAGTCGTCCCAAGTTTATGCTCCTTACACCAAGCGAGGCGTCATTTGGCATGCACGGTGTGATGTGTGGCTTACGAGGAGCCGCTCGACCATGAAATCCAAGTTTTCTCACCTCCTGCCTAACTGCCATAGTTCTTGCAGTGGATCCTGATGCAGTTTCTAATTCCTGTGTGATGGTCTGGATGGATGTATGCCTACGACCCTCTGTCGGTCATATTACGATCTCTGTCAGTCAACCGACAAGGTAGGCCTGTACGCTTTTGTGCTGTACGTGTCCTTTCACGTTTCCACTTCACTATCACATCAGCCACAGTGGACTTAGGGACGTTTAGAAGGGTGGAAATCTCATGTACAGACGTATGACACAAATGACGCCCAGTCACCTGACCATATCAAGTCCGTGAGTTCCGCGGAGCACCCCATTCTGCTCTCTCATGATGTCTGATGACTACTGAGGTCGCCGATATGGAGTACCTGACAGTAGGTGATAACACAATGCATCTAATATGAAAAGAGTATGTTTTTGGGGGTTCTGGATACTTTTGATAACATAGTGTATGTAGACTGGTTTGACAAGCTCCTTCGTTCTCGGTCTGTTTTTCTTCAAAGAGCTGACCCCTCACAGGCTTGTGAATTGTACAGCGACTTATGCACGTTATAAGGACTTCCTTGTGCATATGTGCCCACACCACTATTTTCATGCAAGGTGGGGCGACATCATATGTCGCCTGCCAGGTGAAAGATTTGCTTCGGTGGTAGCAACCGCATCATATTTAAGCAGTTTGAAGATGTACAGCCTTCCAGAGCTCCGGACCTAAATCCATGTGACTTCTCATTGTGGGGATATCTGAAAGATCGTGTTTATCATGGATGTGTCTGGATTCTTCCTGATCAGCATACAATGACATATCGCTCTGATTACTCCGGATATGTTGTGTGCATCTGTCGATGTTCCCTGTTATGGATTTAACATGTTGCTGAGACGGGAGACCACACCCTAATAAACATGCCAGAACTACGTAAACATGTTTCTGATTGTTCTTTTCCTTTCTCCTGCACTCACACCACATTCTGAATGCTTACAGCGCCATATTTCCATCTGCTGGTGGAAAGTGGAACCATCACTTTTTCAGCATACTCCACAACCCCACCAATTAATAAACATACCTAAGAAGATTCTACATCCAGCAACGTATACAGCCCATACTGTAGCACTCGGAAAACCGTCAGCTTCATTATAACTACCCAGTCTGTCAAATGTGTGTGTGTGAAATCTTATGGGACTTAGCTCCTTAGGTCATCAGTCCCTAAGCTTACACACTACTTAACATAAAATAATCCTAAGGACAAACACACACACCCATGCCCGAGGGAGGAATCGAACCTTCGCCGGGACCAGCCGCACAGTCCATGACTGCAGCGTTTCAAACCGCTCGGCTAATCCCGCGCAGCCCCAGTCTGTCAGTTAGTACTCTTGTTCGAGGACTGCTTAAAGCGAATTTTTTCCATCAAATACAAACTAAGTTAATTTTTGCTTTTGGTCCTAAATATGACACATTTCCTTCATATCTTTGCATCTCAACTAACTGTTTGCGAGAAACCTTTGCACCATTAACGGCCTAGCAAAGCACGCTAAACTACCAGCTAATTCTCCGAGTGTTGATAACGAAGGAAATATGGAAACGAGAGGCAATACTCTATCTGTCTTGCGGGTGGGCATCATGCGTTCTGTGCAGAGCGACCTTTCATTTGGAGCAAGTTGTGAGCTATTTTCACAGCTGCCATGAGAGTACTGCCTAGCTTCATACACTTCTGACTACTTTTGACTTTTTTACTTATTCTGTTCATTACATTCTCAAGTTCATTTGCTCTTCGATTTTCATTGCTCCAGTCACAGCTAAAACAGCTAATTTTTCACTGTGTTTAGCATATTTTACCTTCAGTCTACGCTTTGCTCTTTGACGCAGAATCCGTTGTGCATAACGTCTGTCTGACGAACAGTCTGGATGCACTACAGAAGCGACACTATTTTCCCTGTACATTGCATCTAGGACTCGATTTGAACATCGCCTCTGTTTAGCTATTCCATGAACATATCTCTTGTCCCATATTGTGAGTAGCTACGTATATATAATTTTACAGGTAAGATGAACCAATACAATTACGGAGACATCCACCTTGATTCTTCTTGTTAACAGCTAAGATTACACCTTATAAGCAACGTACTACAATCCACGCAATGCTCTTGTGTGTTTGTTGTTGCAAAGGAAAAGAATTCCTAGTGTTTTTGTGGGTGCAATTCAAGAAGCATGAACATTGAACTCCTATCAGTGCTGTTACTCAAGAAATTGGGTCACAACCACACAATCATAAACATGGCGATTTTTCTTCCAAAGGTGGTAGCTAACCTTCTCCTTCATCCAAACGGTCACAGAGTCACAAATATAAGAAGTACATATATTCGAAACCGCTTCAGCAGTATAAGTAACAAACTCAAGGGCAAAACGGGAAGTTGTGTATGAAAACAGTCCATCAGTTGAAAGACGTTTGCAAAAAGCAGGTTTTGTGGGTTTGGAAACAGTTCATGTAGTCGTTGTGTGGGATTTCGAATACCCAACACCACGCATAGGATATTGGGAACAGATGGTGTCTGATCATATTTGTTTTCTCAAGGAGGTCTAGAAATAGAGACTGAAGTGTAGAACCGATATTACGCCTGTATAACAAGTGCTGTGTTTGAGATAATGTCCAGCTGCGCATCTGTGTTATCTCAAAGGAGGCTAGCAAATGCTGATGGGTGTGGTGCCATGTGGAAAGCGTGGCGTCTTGGATTATTACCCGTCAGACAAAGAATAAAATGATTTTTTTACCTATTCCGCAAAATTCATATCTGATTCGTTTTGCAGAGATGTAACACGCACATCTGAGTCTGAGTTTCCTTGATTATGTGTGTCTCTCTGAGCTTGCATTCCTCCAAGATCACGTTCCTTGTGAGTTTGAGAAACCGAAACATGCAAAATATGATGCCACATCAGCAAGATAGCAGTTGCTGACTGATGCTTCCTAATCGTATTTCCTGTCTATCATAAGTTGCTGACTCAGCATGGTGTTGTGTTATAAAAGCTAGGAGACTCACGGCAGCACCGTGTCATGTCACTGCATCTTCACAACCCAGATACTGTCATCATCGCAGTAGCCATCATTACTGATGACTTTCTTTTTTTTGTACACAAAATACAAATACGACATGCAACATATACTAGTTATATAATCTATATAATTTGCTTGTCAGTAACTTGTTGTAACACGAGAAACCAGGAATTTCTTCTGTTTGTATGTTACAGAATTTGAAGCGCCGAGGAGTTGGCCGAAGCACAGAATGCACTGAAAGACTGTCGTCATTCGAGAAGGGGCAGCATCATCCCATACTGAGCGCGAGATGCGTCAACACCAAATTAGGAGCAGCGATGATGGATCATCTGGAAGAGTGCACAATATATCTGCCAATAAGATTCCCGAACATAAATACTGGTAAACATGACTTTCTAAACAGCAGCTGCATGATTTATTGCGGAAGATTATACAACGTAATGTAACGTTTTTTCATGTGTGTCTAATAGAAAAACATTGCGTACAACACAGTCGGATCCTATTTACAAATTATTACGAAATGGAACTATAAGTGCTATTAATGTCAGATCTCTAACAAAAGATTGTCGTGGCTCTTTGTTTAACTCACAAGTGTGTTTAGTTCTCATATATAAAGTCTTTTGTTTCTGTTACGATCTAAATACTTTTTTAGAAGGGAATGTGAACATAATACTTTCGCTTAAGAGAGACTGCTTTACAGATTCTGAACATTTTGTCATATTTGAAGGGTACAACTGGTATTAATGTATTTATTACTCTGGAAACTGGTTGACTGTTACATTAGGGATATATTATTTATAATGTATACAGTTTGCACACAAAATACAATTCAGTGCAATTTTGATTTTATTAATGCACACACAGCAGTCAGATTTTGGTTGTTAAATGGAGTTGTCTCAAATATGTATTAAAACTGTAACAACCTACTGTTTGCAATTGATCATATTCTAAAGGTGTGGAAGATGATAACTAAATTCGTATGTATCCGCTATGTGTGATAACAAGTCATATTTACAGTAACATTTTTATCTAATGTATTTTTTTTGGAGCTTCTTCCTTCCAGTAACTCTCTAATATATGAATGTGATGATGATAGTGATGATGATGATGTGAGGCAGATGTAGAAATATTTCATTAATGTTATGTGCACACACATGTGAGATGAAATTTAATTCTGAGGCAGAGTTTGAAAGAGAGAGTGAGAGAAATATGAAACTTATTGTGATCAATAAATCAGAGATGATGATGAGGCAGGTATGGAAATACTGTAGGAAATTTATGACTAAATTTAATGATGCGTATGAGATGGTAAAACAGAGACAGGAAATTTACTGTGCTGTATAAATCAGATATATGTTTGTCAGACACATGTGGAAAATTGTTCCTAAAATGCAACCTTAACTGGAAAAGATATAGATGTACTGCCTAAAGCGATATCTAAAAGTTCGCGCCAGACCAAGACTCACAACCAAATTTCCTGCTCCTTGTGAATGGTCACTTTACCACTTACACTGTACGAGCATGCTCTGCAAACAAAACCCAAACTTCCATATGTCACACAGCTAACTATTGCTCCACATAGATTATTAATTCATTTTTCCACATTCGCACATATCTTGATTCCCATACACTTTTTAGCAACAACACAATGAAACGTCATACTCTGTTACCGTCATTGGCGTCCCAGGCCTGTTTTCATCTTATATACATTTATATCTGCTGTGTTGTATGAATGAGAGAGATAGGCTTGATGAGGTAGAGACAGAAAAAGAAAGGGATAGAAAATGATTTGTGTGGACAGGAGAAATGAAATTTAATGATGAGGCAGTACAATATTTACAGAAATGGAACATTGTGCAGCATGTGTGTGTATGTATGTATGTATGTATGTGTGTGTGTGTGTGTGTGTGTGTGTGTGTGTGTGTGTGTGTGTGTGTGTGTGTGCAGTCTTAGACACGTTGTGTGAACTCGTGGTCTAGTGGTGCATTCTAAACTTGCAGTCGCATGTTCGTGTCGAATTGTATCTCCTTTTTTTACCATATTTTGGATCTTGACTAAAGTTAAGAGTCTGATTGACCATCGAAGATAATTCGCTTCATATTCTACCCACCAGTAATAACAAATACTTCCAGACACCATTCCACAGGACAGCTCGTGGCTGCGACGCGATCAGAACAGCATACGCTTGAGCGTTTACTCACGCTGCAGCGGCTACCAGCCACTGACCAGATGCCACCTACCACATGAAATCAGGCGCCACCCAGGTGAAGGCGGCGCGACGCTGTCAATGTATGAATCAATTGTCATTTTCGAATTTGAAGTTCTAGTTATCATCTCGCAGTTAAGCACTGGATTTTGCGTAGTGGAAATACATGAACTACAGTTAAACGTTGTAAAATTGGGTCACAAGTGGAAAAAGGTGTAAGATCTGCAAACAGTATTTACTCTGACGAAACACACTGAGCTACCATGCCACTGGCCTCTCGATGTGCAGTCGAATGCTCTACGACTTTTTTCTTTTAATCTCATTTGGTTGACATTTTTCGTTGCATTTGTTTGAGGTGGGCGTCCTGTGGCAACTGTTCAAGTTCATCGATGATCCAGTTACTCAGTTTTTTATATTGCAAAAGGCAGCTAACCTTTCACCAAACAGGTTGAGCTACCCTACCGCGCTGGCAAACGAGGCCACACAACGCGACAGTTTCTTGGAAGTATACAACACTTCGTTCTGACACTTCCGCATCTTACAGTGTTGCCAGATCGTGCAAGTGGCAGCACTTAGCGTTGTCAGGGGCGGTCGGTTTTGTTGGCCACCTTAACGACTCGGACTTAAGTCTCTGTGGCGACCGGGTGGCGGTCAGTTTTTATGTCTAAGACTGTACATGTGTGTACAAAGAAAATGAAAGGAAATAATGATTTCGTAAAAACACTCATACTATTCCTGGATATCTATGTAGGAGAGAGAAAGGGAGGGAGAGAGGGAGAGAGTGAGAGAGAGAGAGAGAGAGAGAGAGAGAGAGAGAGAGAGAGAACATGTGCAAGCAATACAGAATTCGACGTATGAAATACAGATATATGTGTGTGTATGTGTGTATGTATGCGCGTGCAAGCGCGCTCTCGCACGTGCGCTCTCGCGCGCATGCACTCGCTTTCGCAATGCAAAGACAAATGTCTTTTAACTTGGCGCCATTTTCTCATATTTCAAATAACTGACTTCTCATTTTAATACTACGGTGAGATTGATTAGGTTGATGAACGGATGGAGGAGGGGGCGGGGGGAGGGGAGAAAGTGGAAGTGCCACAGCTCGCTCCCACAGAGATCGCCACTGCCGCCTCAGGCATGTCATGTGGACCTCTCCATGGACGCTACGATATCCTCAAGTATCGCTGTCCCCCACTTCTTCCAACTGTTCTTGCTAGTCTGTAAAAACTTCGATGGACACCACTAATAGTATTAGTCGACCACAATATTATTGCACCTGGGAGTGAGTTCGCTTCGGTCGGCTTTCGTGGGTTTTTATCGTGATATTTAACGAGGATACAGTGAGCCACTTAATAGCACACGTAAACTGTCTTGAAAGCACTGACAGAGTGATGCGTGTTCCTTAGTCACCACTGTACTTCTTTGTTGTAGCGCCACCACTAGTTCCCGATAACGGCCACGGGAGCCCAAGTACAGTAATAACGTTTTTCGATTCGAATAGCTAATTGCACTGTTTGTTCACACTTACAATGTCTTTCGCTGCGCTCTGGTCTTTCTTCTGGCTAGCTGTTCACGTCAGCCGTCATCGACCAATAGAACTCTGTCTGTTCCACCGGTCTCCGCGTCACTGTCGGCGCGAGTGACCGTAAACTGTGGTGTGTCTATGTTGAATAGGATGGAAAAAATATTATGGGTTAATAAAGACTGTGTTTAAAGGAGAGCTAAGTGTTTTATAACAATGATACATAACAAAGAGTAGCTAGCACTACATACATGTTAATAAGCAGGTTAATTTACCACTACATTAGGCAAAACTAGGGTTTATTAAAATAAATAATTCCTCCGCCAATATTTGTCTGACTACGCCAGTGTTCCACTTCCAGTAACACTGCCGCCAACGAAGAGTTAATCTCTGATGGCTTTTAATTATTTTTTTCAGCGGGACGACAGTTCAAACCCCTTTCCTGCCATACAGATTTAGGTGTACCATGATTTCCCTAAACCGCTCCAGGCAAATGTCGGGATGGTTCCTTTGAAAAGGACACGGCCGATTTCCTTACCCATCCCTGACACAATGCGAGCTTCTGCTCCGTCTCTAATAACCTCGATGTCTGTGGGACATTAAACCCAGTCTTCCTTCCTTCGTTTAATTTTGTTTAAATTTGCGTGAGGGATATTTACGACTTGTAAGAGACAAGGACCGCATGTGGAACTAAGAGGCAATGAAATATCAGTTAACGCAAAATAACTGTGCCAAAGAAGTAAATACAACATGTAATCATGTCAAATAAAATCTGAAATAGAACAATAAAAGAAAAAAAAAGAGACACACCACCAAGGGTTAGCTCACCGGAAGGGAATTTGCTAGTGTGATGTGCATGTACAGACAAACAAATAAATACATTTTCATAAAAAATGGATGATGTATTCAAGAGGAAAGACCTTCACAAACTGAGCGAGTCAGTAGCACGTCGGTCCACCTCTCGCCCTTATGCAACCAATTATTCAGCTTCACATTGATTGCAAGACTTGTTGGATGTCCTCCTAAGGAATATCATGCACGTTCTGTGCAATTGACGCGTCAGCTCGTCAAAATCCCGAGCTTTTTGGAGGGTCCTGCCCATAATGATTCCAACGTTCTCTACCGGGAAGAGATCCTACGACTTTTCTGGCCAAGGTAATGTTTGGCAAGCACGAAGATAAGCAACAGAAACTCTCACCGGGCGCGTGTGGGAGGTATCTTCCTGAAATATAAGAACAGTATAGCTTACCATGAAGGGCAACAAAACGACACGTGTAAGAATATCGTCGACGTAACGCTGTGCAGCAAGTATGCCGCGATTGAGAACCAAAGGGGTCCCGCTGTGAACAGCCCGACTCATTACTAAAGATACTCATACTCCAGCCAATGAGATTCCAGGTCGAAGACGTGTCTGGAAACACTACAGACAACAGTGGGATACCACACTGAGTGACGCCAGCCACGTGGACCGACAGCCAGGAGTGATGGTTTAAGGTGTCATTTCATTTCATAGTGTGTGAAATCTTATGGGACTTAACTGCTAAGGTCATCAGTCCCTCAGCTTACACACTACCTAATCTGAATTATCCTAACGACAAACACACACACCCATGCCCGAGGAAGGACTCGAACCTCCGCCGGGACGAGCCGTGACAACCGTTGCAAATTAATGCCCGCCCGCACACGGCGAAAGTTACTACTGCTTATCTGAGTACTTGCGAAACCCTCTTTTAGTGAGACAGGCCGCCGGATAGCTCTCTAGTTGAGAATGTTTGAAGCATTATGGGCAGGGCCCTCCAACCAGCTTGGAATCTGACGATCTAACGTGCCAACTGGACAGAATTTGCCACGATATTCCTCAGGTTGACATCCCATAACTCTGTCAATCAGTGCCAAGCCAAATAACTGCTTGCAAAAGGGCCAGAGACGGACCAGCGCGTTATTCACTCACTCACTTTGCGAAGCTCTTTCTCTTGAATAAATCATCCAGTTTTTCTACAACTGGAATCATTTCTTTGCCTGTACATGCAAATCACATCTACTGATTTACGTCCCTTTCCGATAATTCCTTCGAGCTATCTTTTTTTCCTTAGAGTATATGTAAGAAACACATTAGGACGTTACTAGGTTATTTTAATTAAACTGATCTATCATTTTTCGAAACCGTGCTACTGTGCCATTAATGACTCAAACAATAAAAATTGATGCACTAGCTACGTTTTTACCTGTGTAGCATTCCAAACGTCAAGTGGTGAGGAAAGTGACATAGCAACTAGATACAACGTTGGTATTCTGCCTCTCTTTCCGCGCACTCTTTTTTATGTTCTCACTATACTGAAATCATCCGGAAATATAAGTCTTGTAATTCAGAATCTGACCTTGTAGGAAAATATTTTTCTATACTTACTTATAGAAATAGTGCCCCCTTCATAACGTAGAAATTCACAATCACGAAACACATCTGTCACAGTGGCTCTACACAGTATATCATAACTTAGTTCAAAGATACTGCGACAATAGTGCTTGCAAAAGAGTTAGAATACAGAGTAGATCGACTCTGGAGCATTACAGTTTTCATTTACATTAAACTGTCACTTTCACCTGCCGTCAGCAACAAAAAGACCATTTTAAATAACAATTAACCTTCACATTAAATTTTATGCTATTCTGTTATGGCCATGGTTGCTAAGTATGGGATAAACATTTTAAAAACATAATTTTTCTAAAAAATAATGGACTCAGTTTCTAACTTGACGTTAAGGAATTTTTCTGAATTTTTGTGGGGTAAAAAACTTGTTAATTCGCCCACCAAATCCATTGAGTCGATGCTCCTTGCTAGATAACAAACTACAATTATAAGTTTCATTATTATTTACTAATGAGAAAAGTGCGCTCAGACTGAACATTAATATACAAGTTTCACAGGTTTTAGTCTCTGCCTTTGTCTATTACAGTTTTCGTTCTCTTCACGAAAGTTATAATGTGGCATTTTTTACGTCCTTGTCCGTGCAGCACCTATTTACGCTCTTCAGTCGGTTCGTGTGCTTTGTTGTTGGTATGCATTTCATGACGAAACTCGTGTATTTGCGTCTTTTTTAAACTTGTATCCCAAGCCCGGCCATCCTGATTTAGGTTTCCATGATTTCCCTAAATCGCTCCAGGCAAATGCCGGGATGGTTCCTTTGGAAGGGCACGGCCGGCTTCCTTCCCCGTCCTTCCCTAATCCGATGAGACCGACGACCTCGCTGCCTGGTCTCCTCCCCCAAACAATCCAATCCAATCCAAAACTTCTATGGTATAGCTGCCATCCAGCATGAATGGTGTGTTGTAGAATCCTGTGTCTATCTTCTTCTTCTTCTTCTTGCCCCTGACGTTAATTCGATGCTGACATCCTCCTGGGTAAGGTAGCCAATGTTGTAATGTGAAGTCCTCTATGAAATAAATCTCTTTTACGAGCCCATATGTAAGTCGGGATGGCGCTATTTTTTTCATTCCTAATACCCGGTTCACGAACATAATCTTGACTTTTTCTGTTCCTTTCATATCAGCGATCTTAATGTTTTCTATGTGATGCGTCTTCCATTCGTTATTTTTGGCGTCAACGCCTCTTTGAATAGCGTCATCGCTGTGCCTGTCGATACATTGGTTACTTTTGGAATATTGTATGAGGCTTCGTGGGATGGCTGCTACGTTTCTTTTCTGAATATGCATACTGAAAGATATTGCTGTTGTATGTGGTTTAATTCCCAGGCATGTACATTTCCCTACTTTTTCTATCGGTTTCTTGTAAGTAGTTGTCCTGCCTTTGGATGATATTTTTCCTCCGGTTCTGAAATGTCGTTTGAAATATGTTCTCTTAGTTAACTTCGAGGTCATTTTCTTCTGTCCAAGTTTTTACTTCTGTACGTCCCCTCTTACTGCTGATCCTATGACCATACATTCTGCATAATAAGTTTCATTATGACTAGACGATACTTTCGTAATTTATGAAGTGGCAGCTACGAATGAGTTTACAGAATATGCGCAGAGGAAGTTGGGCGTGGAGGAACATTCCAACGAAGATCCTGGATAACTGATGGTGTCACGTTTGTGGAATGCGCGCTGGCCTCGCTCCACCGCTACCTTCCCTGTCCTTTCTTATGAATCGTGCCAGCGAGACTGCTTATTGACAGTAAGTATTCTGCACCACGTAAGGTCTCCTTCTAACATGTGAAGGCTGCTGTATCGAATGGGTGACTATCATTTTTACATTTAACGGTTCATATTTCTGGTTTTATGATTAACAGAAAGCTAAGACTTTCCATATGGCCTTAGTTCGCGAGAGGAGACAAGGTGAGGAAGCAGTAACCACTTGTACACACACGCTTGAATCTTGCTATCTAAATGTCATTCGGGTGAAGGGCTTGTATCCTGATTTAAATATCTCAGTCTGTTTAAATAAGTAAAACGAAATTCATTCTCTATGTGAACAATTTTTCAAACAAAATGATACTTGCTGAAATTTAAAATCGTTTTTCTTGTCGTCCAAGGCACTTTGCCAATGGTGCGTGCTTGTGTTTCTCACCATCTCCATTCATTAGCTTGCCGGTTTATGTCGAACCAAGATATAACACGTTTGATGTGTATATTTACGAGAAAATGTGAAGAAATTGTTGGAATGCCCGTCACTTACAAGAGCCAGTAGTTAGTATTGTGGCCTTCCAATCCATGGGGCCAATTTAAACGCTCGCCTGTGCTGCGATTTGTAAAATGCCGTACTACGGCAGTCAAAGACTGCTGAAATTTGGAGTACTTGTAATTCCGAGAACATTTATGAACCGAAAAAATTCATACCTCGTTATGGATAACAAGCGAGGTGTTGGTGGTCGAATGGCTTGTACGGAAGAAAGATGCAAAGTTAAGGGGAACTAATACACGAATAACTCAGAGTGTTTTTACTGAAAATGTAATCATATGATCCATTTACTTTATGTAGAGAAATGCCTTCCTATGAGGTGTAGTGTCTAATGGTTATGCTGGTAAAGAGGATTTGAGGAGGCGAAAAATTAAATATATATTTTTTTGAAATTCAGTAAGTAAAATGCTAATCGATAAACAAAAGTCCGCAGCTCGTGGTCGTGCGGTAGCGTTCTCGTTTCCCAGGTTCGATTCCCGGCGGGGTCAGAGATTTCTCTGCCTCGTGATGACTAGGTGTTGTGTGATGTCCTTAGGTTAGTTAGGTTTAAGTAGTTCTAAGTTCTAGGGGACTGATGACCATAGATGTTAAGTCCCATAGTCCTCAGAGCCATTTGAACCATTTTTTGATTAATAAAATAAATTAATACTGTATAACATACACAATACTGTGCTTTTCATTTATGATTCCCTGATTTTCTTCTTTTGTCGAATGCAAAGAACACTCAGATTAAGTGATATGTCTTCCCTACTGAATTCCAATAGAGACCAACAGAACAGTGAAAAAGTAATGAAATGTAGCGCTAATTATGGGAAAAGTAGCCAGACGTCAAAAATTGGGAAGAGAGGTTGGAGAAGTAAACGAAATATGCTGTCTGGAGGAGGCATTATTCTGCAGAATGGATGAAATAGGTACGACAAAGAGCAGACTTAGAACTAAGAATGTTGTCTTCAAGTACAGAAATCTGTTCGTGTCAAACGTTGACCCACAATTGAGAGAAATTGTTCCAAGCTGTATTAGACGGGGCAGTTGATGTAGGACGCCTTGAAAGGAGAAATAACTGGTTTTCGACGTGTATCAATCCGTCCCAACTAAATTAAACTGACAATTGAAGGAGAGACTCAGTTCAAGCTTTCTAAAGCTAAAAACTAAAATCGTACTGCGGCTATTTCGTGTCTGTAGAGCACAATCGTCTAGCCTTGGTTTCCTCGAGTCAAACCTATGAACCGCCCCCTACCTATCAAAACTGTTGCTATGTTAAGCAGCTTGGACGATCTTCATATTCTGAAGGGGGAACTGGATGATTCGCCCTCGGTAGCCGGACGTAAAGGTCTTCCCCTTGCCTAAAAGATAGCGTCTCAGGACGCTTACTACGTGCTTTCCAATGGGAGTAAATTAAATGCGACGCGAGCGCAAAAGTAAGCGCAAGGCAGTACTTTGTTTATTAGTGTTGGTTGAACTCAGAGGTAATAACTATTGCTGCAAATCACTGTTTATGCTGTACAGTGTCCAATATGGCTGTTTGGACACAGCAATGAGAAATGTGGTCACTGTAAACTCGCCCCACCACAAAAGTTTACGACGCGTCATTATCTGCCACCCTACAGCTTAAAATCTGCCCTAATTTCGGTCTCCCACAGTGTTAAATGTGCGTAACTGCTTAAATTCTTTCTTACTCCCCTTTAACGGAAAGAGAACTACTAGGACCAGTCCAGATAGACAGGAAAATGTTCTCTTCGTCATCTCACAAGTCGATTTGGAAGAGGTGAGAAGATTTGTTGCTGAACACTTAATTTACTCCCCAGCCGTTCTTCATCAGACACCTTCGGCTTTATGCATTTGTAAAGGAAGCGCCCAGACTGTGAGACCTCTGACAGCCCCCTCCTAACGATTCTGTCTTTTTTCTGATACGGTGATTTTTAGTTGTCACCCACACCGCGAAGAACTGGAGGATGCAGCGAAGTTTTGGGAAGTTGAGGTTGGCCTTTGCTATTGTATTGATTCCTAAAGGAAATGTAACTATACAGAGCGAACTAGAAGTTTTTCGACTATTACAAGGTGTATTTAGCCGAACTGAGGCTAGGGACCCATGTTCTTAAACGTCATCCTCAACGCCAAAGCTACAGAGGAAACGCATGCCACTTGGTCTTGCCTTTGGCAACAGACGTTAGCTGCAACCCTGATGGACCGCAGAATGAACAGCTTGCATTGGACCTGAGCCAGTGCTGACTTTCCGGGGATATGCATTAGATTTAGCCTCAATCTGGGGCATTTTTAAATTGTACGTTGATATTCCTTTTACGTCTCCTCGCAACCAATCTCACAGCCTTTTTGTAACGTGACGAGTATGTTGACTCGTAAAATATTATTGAAATAGTTCCACCTGTGAATGTTTAGAGGCACAGAGATTTTAAAATATTTTTTGAGAAGGACTGCTGTCATTGATATGCAATGTTGTCGTAACGTCGTTCGTTCATTGCCGTACTCGATGTTGTAGAGGTTAAGGTGAAGTGTGGAATTCAGCTAGTTTCAGAGTCGAAATTAATCGCCAAATTACGTAGTATATCTGATCGCTAGCAAACAAAAATGTTAAGCTGTTTGACGGTCATGATAAAAATGACAGAGGTGATGAAAGTACGGAAGAGAATGGAAGCGGAACTGTGTGTGCTGAAGTTGTTCCATTCACATGTGGGCCTACTTCTGTAGGTAGTGTTGATTACTGTCTTCCTCACTTCTGGACAGGGGAACAGACAGAAGACTTCTGTAATAAGAATGGATGGCTGATAGTTAAAAAAGAGAAACTAGGGTGGAAAAGTTGCAAGAAAGTTAGGAAACTGGGGCTAGAAAGAAGTAAATTGGGAATGAATATCTCGCAACTGTGCTAGACAATTTCGGCGTCATCCTTTGGAGAAAGGAAAACAGACAGGATGTCAACTCTCCGAAAGAAAATATTCAAACACAAAGGAAATCAAGTCCATAAAGTTTCATTGAAAATATTATTTACTGCAAATTAAGAATCTTAAGAATCTGTGTGTGTTGAAGCACCAAATAATGACAAGTTAGTAACAGTTAATGATTTCAGAACAGTCTAATAAGTAGCCAAAAGAAATCAACCGTGAAATTATTTTTAGTCGGCAACTGATGTTCAGAAATGTTGTTCATTACTTGTTGGCATTTGTCATATTAAATCAATTTCTGCAGAAGTCAAAGCCAGAGTCATCAAAAAGATAATTCAGTCACATAATAAAAATTCCTTGATACTTGATGGAGGATCAACATTCAGAGAGTTGCCTTTATTGATTATTTAAATTCGAACGGTGCTACCTGATACGACGGAACAACTAATATTTTCGCAGGTTTCATTGAAATACAATAAATGACAGCTGAAGGTATGCTCTAATGAATGATTTAAACTTTTATGGTTTTCTGTTGCCAATTATGGTGCAGCAGTTGTGTTAGGAAAAAAGAAAGCAGCAGCAGCGTTGTTGAAACAAGTTTGCCTTCAAAATTTAGGTTGGCTGGGCCAGCCAGAAGGCAGAGATATCTGTTGGTGATGTTATAAGAAAAAGTTCTCCTTAAGAAATCAATCACTTTAACTCTTTCCTTGATAGTTTTTACATCCACTACCACTATTCGCCCAAAAATGATAGAGAATGAAGAAGACAAACTTGATAATTTGACGCTCAAATTCTTATAATTATTAGAGTGCTAGGCAGTAAGTGGGTGGCCTCTAGCTTTAGAAGCGTTTCAGTAGTTGGGAAAAATTATTTTCCAAATGATGTTTATGTCAAGTTTTGTTTTTATGATTTGTGTATATGCTTTGCTGATTTGGATATAATTACATATTATTTTGGTGTTGATTATTTTTCTTTTCACATTTTTCTAATGCTAAGAGTGATGTGATCAAAGACAGCACTGGCAGGAACATATATGTAGGACTTCTAAAGAAAATCACAAGTACTGTCTTATAGGATCTGTGTTTAACGTGCGGTGCGCTACCAGAATTATCTGACCTCAGTGTAGAACTGCAGGCTCGTGATATGATATCACTCTTCAGCCTAAAAAAAAGGCAGTGTTTGAAGAGAAAACGGTAAACAGTGCTCCATCAACATCATTTTATGAAGGGCTATGCAGCGAAGATATATTGTTAACCTATGAAGATGATATTTCTTCATGTACCAAAGCACTGGATTCTTCTTACTGGAGTGACAATCGTGTAGTAAGTTTTCGTGAGAAAGAAATTTAAAAAAAGTCAGAGATTCAGATTACCTAGAAGAAAAGAAATGTGCAGCTTCTCTACTGCCACTGATAAACACAACTATCTCCATACCAAAAACCATCAGTAAATGTTACAGGCGATTTTTACAGATGAACCAAGTTTTAAAGCGTTAAGAGTATCATTGCACCTGAAGATTTGATGTTGATCAAACTAGTAGTTTCTCCTTTACAGCTGGTTAGACCAACTGTATTTGGAGACCTGCTTCTTGAGAGGAAGACATCAGGCTACAGACAGCAGAAGTAACGAGGGGAAGCAGGAGAAATATGATAGTGGCATTCAGATATCGATCTTGGCGATCTGACACTTGCTTCAAACCTCAAGGTTCATTTCCAAGATGCACCCTTTAACCTTAGTTTCAGATATATTCAAATCTGAAATGTTTGCTTAGTTTAAGGTACGCGTTAAAAGCATGTTATGATTTCTTGCTGCAGTAATATGGAAACATTAGCTATTGACGTTATGTCACTCAGAGCACCACTTAACTCGATTTCGGAAAATCAGCATTGTACTTGACAATACGGAGAACGTTAGATGGCGCCTAATGAGTCCACACATGTCACAACACGGCAGAGACCGCTAAGCGCAGTGACAGCAGAGGCGTCAGCGTTGCAGCTCACTTTCGCTGCCGAAGGAATCGGCTGTCGGCAGTCCTTTTACGCAGTAGCTTCGACACTGTGTAGCTTTGTTGTATGACTGCTACAGAGCTACTTTGTTAGGAGATGGGAGCATTGGTGCAAGTAGTGGCCTTCAACCCAAATTACGTGGGAAAATGGCTTGTTATTAAAACATTCATGATCCAATGAACAATTTCGTAACGCTATCTGTCTTTGCAAATGAGTAAGAAATTAGATCAGTAGCACACATTTAAAATAAATAGCGCATCTACTACAAGAGAGTGAAAATCACTCATACGATCATATAAAAATTACAAAAGTGTAAAAGTGGCCATCTTAGAGAGGAATACTGTGCAATGGGGATTTTTGGCCCGTTTGTAACCTCCAAGTCATTTGAATAATAACGTTCTTCGAAAGAACTGAATATAAATACACTGCTATGGAATGCTGAACAAATCAGTGTAATGCTGTGTGTAAGTTACCTCATGGAACACTGACACATAAACTGTACCGCAGCCATTCTGCACACAGCGATCGACGACTAAGTCTACCGCCACACTCGAAAATTTTTGTGAGGAGAACGATATATTTATTACTGTTAATGGGGCAACTGTTTGAAATCCCAATTGTTGATTCATCTGCACTATTTGCAATAGTTCACAGACATACATAGGCACTTTGCAACACGTGTGCTCAATCCGGTGCCAGATAAAAGCTGCACCTGTCACACGTGTCATGGTACTGAATATGTTTCAGACGTATTCACAAGCGAGGTCCAGCTGACTGCCAGCTATCTGATGGGCTGGGAACGCATGGGAAGCACGAGAGGAAACACGCTTCCGCCACAGCATCTCAAAGAGACAAAAATCAAAGGAACACACTGCATCTCAGTAACGCTTTATAGGTCTTTCCAGAATGATAGAAAAAGCCATTTTGTGATTTGCTCAGCAAAACTATTGAAAAATTGAAAATGTTGCTTAACGCTCAAGCATCAATTCAGGTGAGATCCTATTAGTTTGCTCATCAAGACAATATCTATAACTTCCTTGAAGTTTCTCGGTATGTTTTTGTTACACCGATCGTGAACTGATGATAAGATAAAGTAATCCTCACGGAATATGAATAGAACAACAAGAGGAATCGAAATACTAAAGAAATTATTCATCCCCAGTGACAACATTGAACATAATTTAGCGTTAAGGAACATATAATCGGCCACAGAACATAGCATGTCCAAAGTACATAAATACATGTCAATTGTAAACAGCAGTTTTAGAAATAAATGCCATACAGTTCCAAACGTCACAGTTCTCCTCTCCGCTTCCTGGCCCACAGTAGAAATGTCAATATTCCTCAGCACAATCCGAGAGAAGTAGCTTGAAAAATGCTTTTTGCATACTGGGAAAATATGACTTCCACACAGAAAGTGCTCATAAGAATTATGGAAGATAAAACGTGAGTGGGCTGTGATAAATTTGAAAAAGCATTTTTCAAGCTTTATGAAGCTGTCTGCGTGTTTATTATTTCCTTTTGACACCCAGTTTCCAGACTTCATACAAGGACGTGTAGAAAAACAGTGCCTCCGCATTTTTATACCGTACTCCATATCTGTTGAGGTTCTGTATTACATACACACAACTTTCCCGCTACGCTGACGCAAGTTGCAAGGTTCTGACGCTAGAGGGCTCCGAATTGTAGAGTGTAACATGGCGATATGTAACGTAACTACGTCGGTCCGTGAGAAAAAGTGTGTTGTAATCGAGATTCGAGCTCGAAGAGTTCTTCCGCTCATGGAGCAACCTTTTCTTCAGCATGATGGTTCCAGATCACACACGAACACTATGACATCTACAACTATCGAACGCCTTGGTTCAATGTCATCGTTCATCCTCCAGACAGTCCCGACTTGACCCCAACCAATTTTCATCAGTTTCCAGAATTTAAAGAACGCCTTCGAGGACTTCACATTGATAGTGATGAAGTGGTGCAAGAAGAGGTAGGTTATGGCTCCGTTAAAAAAGACAAACATACTAGAGAGAGAATATCAGCAAACTGGTCTCTCTCGGAGAGGCAAGGGGACTGTGTTGAGAAATAAATATGTACACGTGAAGGGCAAAGATGTAGAACGTTAATAAAATTTGTTTTATTTGAAAATCTTGCAGAGTTTTCACATAAAAAATTCGGAGGCATTACTTTTCAGCACGTCCTCGTATTTTCCAATATATCTAAATAATCCAGTGCCTGATCATTGCTGAAAGTACAGATATTTTTACAGTATACGTAGAAAACCGGCAGTAGTTTATAAAAGTGCTACATACTGTTTCCTACGTTCTGTGAATGTCATCATCAAAGTGTCTGCAAACTACAGAGGTGTCGCAAACTACTGTTAATGGCAAATTTGTAACTAAATAGCCACAACATAGCTAGTAATTCTTTCCCTATAAAGACGACTTTCAGTGATAACTGAAACTGTTAGCTTCAGTTATTGTACACAGGAGATTGCTTATGTCCTGGAATAAAAGATAATGTGAGGGAAATAATGATTATTGATTCTCCATAACTCACTCTATCTAAACTTTTGAAACTACTGTGAGGCAGAATAACGATCCGTAAGTTGGAGATTAGTAGTATTACGAAACTGCCAAATTGACTCTTGTCGCTGGATAACGCAGGCAATACTGCACCGGAGGCAATTAATCTGTCGCTGTATAAAAGTGAATGTCGTGGTCTTAAACCTTTGGATTAGACAATGTCGCGGTCTTAAACCTTTGGATTAGATGATGTCGTGGTTTTAAACCTTTGGATTATTTGAGTTACAATGTTAATTATTCCACGAAATGAAATGGTAACTCCGGTAGTTTGACAAATACGCGTCTCACAAATACACTTCCAGTGGACAGGCAAGTTCTTCAGACACCTTTGTCGTCTTGTCTGGATTAGATGATGTGAAATATAATTTCTTTTCTTTAAGTCGATAGATCATCTGGCAGGGGAGAAACTCTCACCTCCCCATCCTCCCCCGCAACCCTCCCCACCGCCGCACAGACAACCACACGAAATACATCGCTTGACGTCATATCGGGTGACCGCGGATGCCACAACAAACAAGCCCTGTCATTTCGTCCCATGCGGCCATCCAGCGGTTACCACCAACATCTTTCAACCATTTCCATGCGGAGTTATAGCGGTGAGCGGCTGTGCCGTTTTGTTACTGAATAAGGTTACTTGGAGCGTTTTGTCGTTCAGAAAGGAGTAATAGTTACAGCATATCAGGAAACGCAATTCCTGTCACACTTACTTCAGCGAAGAAGTACGATTCGCAAGCTGCTTCTTCCCATAAGGAAAAAAGACTTTGAGTTCTGAGAAGTCTTATAGGCATTGTAATATTTTGTTTGACTCACAGGCACGAGCAATTTTATGGACACAGTTGAAAACTCTTGGTTGTTCTTGCAATTGGTTTGGTTCAACATTAAAATTCAGACGTCCTGCATGATGCTGAAGCTTTTCACGCAACTCAGTGTTTTTGACGTCATATCTTCTCACCTATATGCCATACAATGATATAATTTTGCATGTATATCCAGTGCTGTATATGAACATGTCTGAAAATCTGTCGCGAATACATTTAGCAGTAAAGAAATAATAAATTGAAACGTCAAGCGAGAAACGAAAATGAACAGTGAAAATGAAGTAACCTATAAACTTTTTTTCTTTTCATTATTGCGTGGAAGGTGTCACCGAGAAAATGATTTATTTAAGAGTTTGAAATAATTTGTAGAGCTTGTTGCAAGTCACTTTTTCACCCCCACCCTTATGCCTATAATAGGTAGGTAGTTCTTGTACCCACAACAATTATTTCCAAACAGTAAGTGATATCGGCAGCAAGTTTGGTTGAAATCGATTCAGTGGTTTCGTAGGAAATGTGCAACATATCTACGTACATGTATTTTCAGAACATGCATGAATATCGTTTTGTCGTGATCCGATTTTCATTAAATGTGGCGTATACGGTAGTCCTAACTATTCTGAAGTTATCGGTGAAAACATCATAAAGAACTGTCTAGTAGTTTTGGTGCTTTGCGTATTTAGATAGACAACTTTAAATAAAAATATATTTTTTTCATGATCCGATTTTGATGAAATAAAGCCTTTACGGTGCCTTAAACTATGCTCAAGTTACTCGTGGAAACCCCATGCAAATTCGTCTATTAGTTTTGAAGATTATGGTGTTGAAAGACAAACAGACAGACACGACGGTTTTACAATTTATTATTAGTGTAAATAAATGAAAACATATGAGACTGCTGTTTTAATTCATAATGTATAAAATATTCTATCAAGAACCGCCCGAACAGCCCATCAATACAATAAGTTTATTTCATTGCCGGTTACCGAAACAAAAACAGAGAATAGAGTAGAATTAATTGAAGGAAAAACATGTGATGTTAACAGTTAGGCCATTTGAACAAATCAAACCATCAACACTCAACAGCTCGTTCGTATTTCTGTCGACCAAGAGGTGTACAGAGTCCTAAATTTTGCCACAATCACACACCACTCTTATTTTAGTGTTGCCCCACTTCTTCATGCAACCCTGCTTGCAGACATACCAACTGTCAATCAGTTGTGTTCCTTATATAATCCAAATGGGACCAGTAACCAGCCACGTCTTTCCAGAGGTGCCCAGACGTTCTCCCTCTCTAAATTCGTTAGGGGGCTTATCAGATAAAATACTAGGTTGCTACGGCTTTGTGCAGGAAGCTCCTTCGGGATCTTAGCTCTGTAGACTGAGGTCAAGCTTCAGCGCTGGATGTTATTCATATTCGTTAGGGGGCTTATCAGATAAAATACTAGGTTGCTACGGCTTTGTGCAGGAAGCTCCTTCGGGATCTTAGCTCTGAAGACTGAGGTCAAGCTTCAGCGCTGGATGTTATTCATTACCGCATAACTTGACTATAAAGTAACCTATTTAGTAAGGTTAAAATAACACTAATCGGATTTTTGCAGTAATCGCCATTATCGCTTACTCCACATTTACAACCAATGCACCAACTGCACGGCTAATGGAGGATCACATGTGGCTATTTGACGGCTCTGAAAATGACAGCTACAAGTCCTGGCAACTGACAGGGACTTCACATTGAGCAAAATTCTGGATAATATACCGAATGCACCAGGATCAAGTCTCGGAAAGAATTTCGAAAACGTTTCTATAGCCACACCCTGCCAGTGTTTACTTCATACAGTGAGTTGACAAAACCCATGGGATGTCTCCTAATATCTTCTGATCTCCTTCTGGCAAGCACTCAACGAGTCGTTGGAAGTCTCGTGCAGAAACATTGAAGCATACTTCCTCTACAGCCGTCCGTAATTGCAAAAATTTTACGGTGCATAAATGTTGTATGAGATTTTTGCCGATTATCTGAGTGACGACATCATTCACTCGAATTGACCATACTTTTCTTCAAACCAATTGCGAAAGATTGTGGCCTGGTGATATTGGCTCATTGTCATCCATAATTATTCCTTCGTTGTTTGCGAGTATGAAGTGCATGTCAGCTGCAAATGATCTCCAAGTAACGAAACATAGCTATTTCCAATCAGTCATCGGTTCAGTAGGACCAGAGGACCCACTCGATTCCATGTGAACACAGCCCACATCATTATAGAGGCACCACCCGTTTGTACAGAGCCCACTTGACAACATGGGTTCATTCATCCGTGGGGTCTGCGCCAGACTCTAAACCAAGTATCAGCTCTTTCCAACTTAAATCGGGACTCTTCTGACCAGACCAAGGTCTTCCAGTCGTCTAGGGTCAAACAGATATGGTCACGAGCCCTGGAGAGGCGCAGCACGTGATGTCGTGCTGTTAGCAAAGGCACTCACGTCAGTGGTCTGCTGCCAAAACTCATTAACGCTAAGTTTTGACGTACTGTTCCAACGGATACGTTCGTCGTACGTTCCACATTGATTTCTCCTGTCACTTCATGCAGTGTTGCTTGTCTGTTAGCACTGACAACTCTACGCAAACGCCACTGATCTCGGTCGTTAAGTGAAGGCCGTCGGCAACTGAGTTGCCCGTGATGAGAGGTAACGAGTGAAATTTGGTATTCTCGGTACACTCTTGACACTATGGATCTCGCAATACTGAATTCCCTAACGATTTCCGAAAAGAAATGTCCCATGCGTCTAGATCAAACTATAAATCGGCTTTTAAATTCCGTTAATCCCGTCTGCGGCCATAATCACTTAAGAAGTCATCTCAAATAATCACCTGAGAACAAATAACACCTCCACCAATACGCTGTCCTTTTATACCTTTCGCACGTGATACTACTGCCGTGTATATATGAGCACGTCGCCATCCCATGACTTTTGACACCTCTGTGTACATACACTACTGGCCATTAAAATTGCTACACCACGACAACGACGTGCTACAGACGCGAAATTTAACCGACAGGAAGAAGATGCTGTGATATGCAAATGACTAGCTTTCCAGAGCATTCACACAAAATTGGCGCCGGTGGCGACACCTACAACATGCTAACATGAGGAAAGTTTCCAACCGATTACTCATACACAAACAGCAGCTGACCGGCGTTGCCTGCTAAAATGTTGTGGTGCTTCGTGTAAGGAGGAGAAATGCGTACCGTCACGTTTCCGACTTTGAAAAAGGTCGGATTGTACCTTATCGCGATTGCAGTTTATCGTATCGCGACATTGCTGTTCGCGTCGGTCGAGATCCACTGACTGTTAGCGGAATATGGAATCGGTGGATTCAGGAGGGTAATACGGAAATCCGTTCTGGATCCCAACGGCCTCGTATCCACTAGCAGTCGAGATGACAGGCATCTTATCCGCATGGCTGTAACGGATCGTGCAACCACGTCTCGATCCCTGAGTCAACAGATGGGGTCGTTTGCAAGACAACAACCATCTGCACGAACAGTTCGACGACATTTGCAGCAGCATGGACTATCAGCTCGGAGACCATGGCTGCGGTTACCCTTGACGCTTCATCACAGACAGGAGCGCCTGCGATGGTGTACTCAACGACGAACCTGGGTGCACGAATGGCATAACGTCATTTTTTCGTATGAATCCAGGTTCTATTTACAGCATCATGATGGTCGCATCCGTGTTTGGCGACATCGCCGTGAACGCACATTGGAAGAGTGTATTCATCATCGCCACACTGGCGTATCACACGGCGTGATGGTATGGGGTGCCATTGTTTTCACGTCTCGGTCACCTCTTGATCGCATTGACTGCACTTTGAAGAGTGGACGTTACATTTCAGATGTGTTACGACCCGTGGCTCTGCCCTTCATTCCGTCCCTGCGAAACCCTACATTTCAGCAGGATAATGCACGACCGCATGTTGCAGGTCCTGTACGGGCCTTTCAGGATACAGAAAATGTTCGACTGCTGCCCTGGACAGCACATTCTCCAGATCTCTCACCAATTGAAAACGTCTGGTCAATGGTGGCCGAGCAACTGGCTCGTCAGAATACGCCAGTCACTGCTCATGAACTGTGGCATCGTGTTGAAGCTCCACGGGCAGCTGTACCTGTACACGCAGTCCAAGCTCAAGGCGTATCAAGGCCGTTATTACGGCCAGAGGTGATTGTTCTGGGTACTGATTTCTCAGGATCTATGCAACCAAATTGCGTGAAAATGTAATCATATGTCAGTTATAGTATAATATATTCGACCAATGAATACCTGTTTCTCATCTTCATTTTTTCTTGGTGTAGCGTTTTTAATGGCCAGAATTGTAGAATGAACTATCGTAGCTCAATAGTGGTGACCACTGTTTCTAGACTCAGTTGGAAATGGGTTTCAGAGCTCGTTGCGAGTCGGAGGAGAGATACCGCGAATGCGCTTTGTAAAACCCGCACCACTGGTGCAGTGTGTCGGAACATAAAGCGAAGAATTGCGTCAAGCGCAGCTCTGAAATACCAGACACAGGACATCCGAGACAAAAGAATGCGGGCCGTTGGAGATAAGCGGCGCACTGGGTCAGCGTTTATCTCGCGCGGGCCGGCCGACAAGCCAGCCTGCCTGCCTGCGAGCGGATCCCTTCCCACCCAGCCCCGCGCTGCACCGAGTCGGCAGACATCTGCCGCGCTGCAAAGCGCCGCAGTCGCGCCACGCCGGCACTCTATCGTGGGATTGTAGTCAGCGGAATTGCGTTGTCAAGAATGAAGCTCTCTTCTGTGTCTACAAAATGGCCAGCTTCGGTTTCCAGCATTTGACTATCCCACCCGAGAGAGTCACGGCAGCTCTAATCCACATCTACATTTATACTCCGCAAGCCACCAAACGGTGTGTGACGGAGGACACTTTACGTGCCGCTGTCATTACCTCCCTTTCCTGTTCCAGTCGCGTATCGTTCGCGGGAAGAACGACTGCCGGAAAGCCACCGTGCGCGCTCGAATATCTCTAATTTTGCATTTGTAATCTCCTCGGGAGGTATAAGTAGGGGGAAGCAATAATATATTCGATACCTCATCCAGAAACGCACCCTCTCGAAACCTGGCGAGCAAGCTACACCGCGATGCAGAGCGCCTCTCTTGCAGAGTCTGCCACTTGAGTTTGCTTAACATCTCCGTAACGCTATCACGCTTACCAAACAACCCTGTGACGAAACGCGCCGCTCTTCTTTGGATCTTCTCTATCTCCTCTGTCAACCCGACCTGGTACGGATCCCACACTGATGAGAAATACTCAAGTATAGGCCGAACGAGTGTTTTGTAAGCCACCTCCTTTATCATTGGACTACATTTTCGAAGGACTATCGCAATGAATCTCAACCTGTCACCCGCCTTACCAACAATTAATTTTATATGATCATTCCACTTCAAATCGTACCGTACGCATACTCTCAGATATTTTACAGAAGTAACTGCTACTGGTGTTTGTTCCGCTATCATATAATCATACAATAAATGATCCTTCTTTCTATGTATTCGCAATACATTACATTTGTCTATGTTAAGGGTCAGTTGCCATCCCCTGCACCAAGTGCCTATCCGCTGCAGATCTTCCTGCATTTCGCTCCAATTTTCTAACGCTGCAACTTCTCTGTATACTACAGCATCATCCGCCAAAAGCCGCATGGAACTTCCGACACTATTTAGTAGGTCATTTATATATATTGTGATAAGCAATGGTCCCATAACACTCCCCTGTGCTACGTCAGAGGTTACTTTAAAGTCTATAGACGTCTCTCCATTGAGAACAACATTATGTGTTCTGTTTGCTAAAAAGTCTTCAATCTAGCCACACAGTTGGTCTGATATTCCGTAGGCTCTTACTTTGTTTATCAGGCGACAGTGCGGAACTGTATCGAACGCCTTCCGGAAGTCAGGGAAAATGGCATCGCTCCGCGTCTTTTCAGAACTGATATTCCGGTCTCATTATAAATTTTAATGGTGTTGGTTGAAAATAATGTAATAGGAGTTAGATGTTAAACCACTTAAGTATCACTGTGAATGCTAGTACCCCGCTAGTTTTATACGCCAACAGTCACGCTCTGACTAGCCTTTGGACACTGACAAGTTACGCTTATTAACGATGTTGCGACGGTTAACACTGCATTAAAGTACCATTTGTAGCATTCGCGTGGTTAAGTTTTACTCTCTCACCTATATGCAAGAAAAAAAAGTCAGAAAATCGACAGGGTGACAATTTTTGAACCATATGAAAAAAGGTAAATTAGTTACAAACTACGGCTACTTTATTCAACATGCTAACGTCACTATAGATATTCGGAGCTAGGTTGTGACATTTTCGATTTGCCTGCCATCATTGGTGATGATGTGGTGCAGACGAATAGCGAAATTCTGCATCATTCGCTGAAGTGTCGGAGCATCGATGCTGCCGATGATCTCCTGAAAGCCTGTTTCTAGCTCGGCTGTGGTCTTGCGGTTATTGTTGTGCATCTTGTCTTATTATAGTCCAGCAAAAATGAGTCACATGTGTTCAGATCCAGAGAATATGGCGGCCAATCCAGGCCCATGCCAATGGCCTCTGGGCACCCCAGAGCCAGAGTGCGTTCCCCAAAGTGCTCCCCCAGGACATCAAACACTCCCCTGCTTCGATGCGGTCGAGCTCCGTCTTGCACGAACAGCAACTTGTCGCAATCAGGGTCACTTTGGATATTGGGCATGAAATCATCTTCCAGAACCTTCACGTACCGTTAGGTAGTCACCGTGTCATCAAGGAATATCTCACAGATCATTCCATGACTGCACATTGCCCACCACAAAGTCACCCGTTGAGGGTGAAGATACTTCTCGATAGCCAAATGTGGATTCTCAACCCCCCAAAAATGGCTCTGAGCACTATGGGACTTAACATCTGAGGTCATCAGTCCCCTAGAATTTAGAACTACTTAAACCTAACTAATCTAAGGACATCACACACATCCATGCCCGAGGCGGGATTCGAACCTACGACCGTAGCGGTGCCGCGGTTCCAGACTGAAGCGCCTAGAACCGCTCGGAAAAATCCTGCCTTTCATCTTGCTTCCCCAAAAAGTGTTCTATTATAACTATTGTGTCCTTTCTTATTCCTGTGCTTTTCATATCTCTGACAATTTCGGTGAACCGTGGATTTGTAGCTTTTCAGTAAATTGCAGATCTGCCTAGAAAGGCTCGGCCACAGCGGCCGGCTCAGCCCCCCTCCCCCCCCCCCCCCCAGATGTACCAATTTTGCTTATTGACGAACCCATCCAAAGGAAAGAGGTCTTCATCGCTAAACCAAACCTTACACACGCATACTAATTCCCATCATGCCCCGAGGCCAACCATATGGCTTGAACGTCCTAACGCAAACCGTTCAGAAGTTATGACGATTTTATTTCGTATAGTTCAATAATTGACACCCTGTAGTAAACAAGAATGGAAGTTTCACTTTAAACAAAGCTTGGCGTCCAGCATCTCCCTGGCCACGTATTCGAGTCCCGTGTGCGTCGGAGATATGCGCTCAGGACCTGGTTGTCACGTTGTCCACATCATCGTTTCATCACTGACGCGCAAATTGCCGAAGTGGCGTCAAATAAAATTATTTATACTACACGGGCGAAAATTCCCACATGCGGTCTCCCACCCATTAATGCCATACGATCATTTCATTTCATTACCTGATCCAACAAATGCTGAGAGAATTTGTGTTCACGGAATGTAAGATCTGGCTCTGAGAAACAAGACAGCATCAAACGGCGTAGCGTGCGTCGTGAGTCAACGAGGGCGCAATGAAAAGTAATGTCTCCGAATTTTTTCTGTGAAAATTCTTAAATCTTTTTGAATAAAATAAATGTAATTAACATTCAGCATCTTCATTCTTCATGTCTTCATACTTATTTCCCAACATTGTCAAACTGACCACGAACACATATCTCCCAACATCAGATCAGTTTCTTGATACCGTCACGGTAGAATTTTTGACTTTGTTGACGGAGTCATGACCTCACCTCTACTTGCACCGGTTCACACTGTCAAAGTGAAACCCTCGAAGAAGTACTTCAACTTTGAGAAACAGACGAAAATCAGATGTGTCCAAGTGGACTGTGTGGAGCATCATCGATGACAGTGAACCCAAGACGTTGGATTCTTGCAGATGTTGCAGAGCTCGTGTCTGGTCTGACTTCGTTATGCTGAAGCGAAGGGTGCCTGTATGAACTCGAACGCAGTACACTGTTCCTCACGCACCTAGTGATGAGGATTGCAAGTATGTAGACATGAAGAATAAACACGCAGAATATTGAAAACATTTGTTCTATTTAAAAAGCTTGACGTGTTTCCACATAAAAAATTCAGAGGCATTAGTTTTCAAAACGCCCTTGTAAATCAGTTATACAGGATGGCCATTAATAAAAGGGACAAAGTACTGGGACAGATTCCTTACTGGAAATGAAGGAAAAAAAGGTCGTATCGGCATGTGTCCGCAAAACGCATCGTTGGCACGGTACGTTGCCCCGACGAATGACAGTTCCTCTGACAACGTGCGGTGTGTTTCTCGTGTGTTGCAGGCCATGTGATTGACGCAGCATTCTGTAAGCAGCAGAGTGATCCGGTATTCGTGTTGAGAAAAAGCCGAGATGGGGTTTGCGTACGGCCAAGCAGATGGAAGCGGTCGAGAGGCTGCACGGCTGTCCCTGCACAAGTGCACTCACAGACAGCAACACTTCACACAACATTTCAAGCCCTTTTATGCCCTTGTGTGATCATGGGTCCTTTTAGACAGACGAACGTGCAGGGAGGCGACGGACCATCCTTACACTAGATTTGGAGGACCGGGTTCTACCGGCTATTGAGCCGTAGTACTTATTTTTGGAAACGTAGTGACTCTTTTTGTCAGCATTCATATGTAACGTTTTCTCCGGACTTAAATAATTATTTAATAATTTATTGAATGCGTCCGCGAATGGCTGGGTGTTGTTCACCATGCTGATAGCTACAAGTGCCATTAGCAGAGTGCTTCGCAGGAAAGCGCAGGGGTGAAGGGCATGTTTGTGGCTAAAAACCTCATAAAAGTACAAGTTCGTAAGGACGTGCTCAAGACGTAAACCTAATGTCAGTATAGCTTCACCCCAACGCAGTTAAGACTGCAATAGGATGCGTATTTTGTAGTAGACGCGAATACAAAGCGCAACCAAATCCATGACAGTAAAGGCGTTCGTAATAAAAATAAAAAATAAATGGGGGAGAGTGAGATCCTCCTGACTTCTGTCGTATGTCACCTGTTTTCAGCAATTAACAAGTAATATAGAATGAACTAGTGCTGGCTCCAACTAGTTGCAAGCATTTCGATCTGAGGCCATTTCCCTGCCTTGTGTGTCGCTTTACTTGCTATTTTCCTTAAGCGCTTCTACCTTTGAGTTCTTGATACTGAGTGGATCCCCTTCTAACTCTTTCCTCAATAGAAATATCTTGCATGTGTTTGACACTGTGTGAACAGCTGCGGACGATCTCAATTGTTACATTATTCTGAAATATCAGGTACGTCAAGAGCGCTTGTAAATATTTTTGTTGATTGCCGGTTTCGACAGATCTGTGCTGTCATCAGTGAATCTTGTAACGCATTAACACAAGTTCATGCTCTTTACAAACTTAAAAATCACTTAGTGATGTTGTGTCGCTTTACAATAAATGGTAGCAAGGAACATCAGCAAGTCAAACATAAAATACCACAACTATAAAACACACACCTGCACAGCATGATGCCGGTCTTATATTCTTCGTATTTTATGTTTGACACACTGATGTTCCATGCTACCATTTATTGTAAAGCGACACAACATCACTATACGATTTCTAAGTTCGTAAAGATCATGAACTACTGTTAATGTGTTACAAGATCCGATGATGACAGCACAGACCTGTCGGAACTGTTAATCAATAAAAAGATTTACAAGTTACTTGGAGTACATGATGTTTCTTATTAATAGTATAGATATTTCTTAATTGATCGCAAGGAATCGAATCCGGAACTCCATGTTAATGATCAGTGACGCTGATCACTACCACAAACAAACGAGGGCCTGCTTAAAAGTAATGCTACCGAATTTTTTGTGCGAAAGCTCTTAAAGCTCTTTATATAAAACAAACATTTTTAACATTTTATACCTTTGCTCTTCAACTCTACACATTTATTTCTCAACAGTATCTCCCTGCAGACGAACAAGTCTTGCCCGTCGAGAGATCAGTTTGTTGATACCGTCACTGTAGAATGTTTCACTTTGTTAACAGAGCCACAGTTTTACCTCTATTTGCACCATTTCATCGCTATCAAAGTGAAGTTATCGAAGACGTTCTTTAGCTTTTGGAAACGGATAAAAATAAGATGGAGCCAAGTCGGGACTGTCTGAAGGATGATCGATAACAATGAGCGACAGGCATCAGATTGTTGGGGATGTCGCAGCCCTCGTGTGCGATCTAGCATTGTAATGCCGATGGGGAAGGTCCTCCCTGTGTGGACGAACAGTCTGCATTCGAAACTCGATTACAGCACCCTGTTTCTCACGCATCGACTTGCTTACGTTACACACTACCATGTTACACGCTACAAATCGAAACGCTCTAGTGGCAGAGGGCTGCAAATTTTTAGACATGAAGAATAAAGACGTAGAATGTTAATAACTTTTGTTTTATTTTTTAAAAAAACTTTAAGAGTTTTCACATATAAAATTCAGAGGCATTGCTTTTCAGCACGTCCTGTTACAAATGTGACTGCATATTGATCAGTTTACACATCTAGGAGCATGACTCTGAGGTATTTAGCGGAAGAAATTTTCACATCAGAATTTTGTCGGCAATAGAACAGGCGTATTGGTTATAACTCTCGATCAATATACAGAGCGTCAGATTTTTGGTTCCACTTCTGTATCCCCGTACTCAGTTTCTCTTGGAATGAAGCGATGTGGCGCTGTTTCTGGTAATCTCTACTTCAGATGGAAATGTTCAGTTCTGCTTTCTGTCCCCATGATGCTACTAGAGAAAATTAGACTTCCAGAATTTCTCTTTCTCTCATTTCCCTACTGATACACAACAAAGCAAAGAGGAGACAAGCGTTCATCACAGTCGTCACCTCCATACAATGACACACTGAGCAAATCGTAGAACCATTTGGGATTCCCACATTGTGTCCTTTGATAATTTATGGATCTGAATTTGAATCTCTAAACACTATTTCCTCGCTGTTTTCCATATAGCTGCTGTTGTCCTGAGACCTACGTAATTTCTCCAAAGACTTTCCTGAAAAAGTAAGATTGAAAGGAACGGGCTAGCAGCGAAATTAATAAGGCTACTTACAAGAAAGCATGTAACTACTATCAATATGACCACCGTCTACAGTTTCTTTCCTGTTTGTGTAATACAATGTCCTGTTTCAAAAATCTAAGTGTTACATCTGCTATTGTATAACACATTCCTTATGACACGGAAAATATGGAATCACTTCACAGTTCTCAATTCTAGCCCGTGAAAGATTGTTGTAAATTGTCGATCACATCAGGAGAATAGTACAGATAGTCCAGGGCCCAATCAGTTCATTAATAATCAATAGATCAGAAGTTCGAAACGTAGTCCAGTAAAAGTCTAGTACACTATCATGTCATGAAAGTATGGTACAAGTGAGGTAGAGACTTTATCACAGCAGCATTCGCAATACGAGAGTCATTCAGTCAGTCCAGATCGCTGGCGCCGCTTACCGTTAGCCGGAGTCGTAGACAGTAAACATTGCAGGGTATCAAACTTGCACTAGGATGCCAGGGATGCAGCACTAGGCCTGTATGTGCGTAGATTACTGCGCACACTGACGGATGAATAGTGCTAGAAGACAGACGAATGTCTCCCATTGGAGGCTTGTAAATTCGTCGGATTTCATGTCTTGTACATAATGGCTCAGTCTGAACTTTCATTTTGCGTAATACGAGCCACACTTCTAACAGCCCACATCATACAATGACCAACCATGCAGGACACATCATTAGAGGTTTCTGTTTCCCAAGGAGCTTGCGTATGGTTATGACAGTACTTGCTGTGATATTTGAACGTTCCGAAAAGGCAAAATGGTAAAAATCCTCAAAAAATTCTAAAACAGCATATCTAAACATGTGAACAATAATTTTATGTGTCATTAGACCGGATTCTAATTCAGCATTGCTCCAACGAAACCCAGAATGCGTAATATATATTTGAAGATGAAGATGCAAGTGTTGCATACTGAAAATAGCTGTCTGACAAGAAGAGAATGGTTGCTGTGCATGCAGTACACAGTCCCATAAAACCGTCTGTCCAAAGTCGAAATCCTACAGTTTCAACTAAACAGATATCAGCCTCAATTTTATAACATCTAGTTGTTAGTAACAGCCTCCAAAATGTATGTCTCTGGATCAGCGGCTAGAAGGATATAGATTTTTTACAGAAAAGGAGCTCCGCTGATTTATCTAATATTTCTACCAGAAAACACTTGCAAAATTGGTTTACTAATTCAAAGATTGGAGAAATGTGTATATTATTTTCAAATAGGGCGATATTTCAAACGATTTGTTATGCTTTATCCTTTCCACTCAAGACGTTGCAGTACTTTTATCCTGTGATGTTTCCGCGTGTGTGTTTCATGTACCACTTAGCGAGGAGGAAGCAGAGTAGAGTTTAAAGACATTTTCTCCTGACTAATAAGAGTTAAAAAAAAACACCAAAGGTGGGATAAACTTCGAAAAAAGTTCTCCATTTTATCATCTTAAAGAGAGATAACGTCGCTTGTTACTGTCTTTCATGTATGTCTAAAGAAACCTCGATCCCTCAGCTCAGGTTCACAGTCGGACACATAATGTTCCATTTGTTTAGCATTTACCTGACTTCGGTATTGTGTGCGTCCATAATTTCCTATGCTTTGCCTCACATTCAATAGACTCAATATCACTCCTTTTTTTAGGCTAACAATATCTTTATTCAAAGACAAAAACTTTTCTTGTGAATTCTTTAAGCAAAAGTTGTAATTATTTGCAGTTATGCTGAACATACGCTTCTTGTAATAGTACTAAGGAAATTATTTTTGCTTTTTTCAAGGTGAACATATTTTTCGTCACTCTCGATTCTGTATTGAGATTTTTCAGTAAAAATATACATCGCGCTGCACTCGAGTGCAAAGTCTTTGACCGACAGTCAGTTGTTACCTGGCGATCGCCTGAAGAGTCGAAAGCCGAAGGCGAAAGAAATGGCGAAGACTATTCTCCAGCCGTAATTCAAGATGTCTATCCTATTTGTATTTTATGTCCACGGATTCACGACTGAGCATCAGTGAAACATGGCTCGACGTATCTGCAGAGGAAATACGTCTGTTTATTTCCTCACTCCCGACGGCGGATGTTTTACTCCGTGTCAAAGACTCATCTTTTATTCATGAAGTTGCTGTGCAGTACATCACGGCCATGAGAAGTCTGCAGTGTCGAATAGCATTCTGCAGTGCTGCCCCGCTGCAAGGTAAGCCAGAAGCAATCATTGCCTTCTGCCTCTATAGCGACTCGTACTCTAATATTATACATCTGTCAACTTTACATCTCACTATCGCAACACCACTATTGTCGTTTCTCGTACTAACTTCTATTTCTATTTTATCCTTTTTTTTATGTCCAGTTGCCCTAAGCAGAAGAATTTTGATAAGTTGTACTTACAGCGTCCGCGGCTCTTCTTTAGCTTGCAGCTGTTGGCAATTTGTCATCGATGGTCATAGCTAGTCGGGTGATAGGATGCGGCAGCCAATGAAAATCGCTCAATCTAATAATGATCTATTTCGGCGGAGGATACGAATTGATTACTTTTGTTTTCAATATCGTTGTAAAACATATTTGACCTTTTTTCCAGAATATGCTTGGTGGCGCCTGGGGAAGAACCTGAGAGCACAGCTTAAATTTCCCTGAGTAAAATTAGCAGCAAAGATGTTTTCTGCACCTTTATTATAATATTTCACTGTCTTCCCGTAACAAATCCCTGTTTCCGAGGTGGTGGTTAGGTTGGTTCGCAGAAGTTAGATTTAAATTTGCTGCAATTAAACAAAATACCAGCTAACTTCACACGAAGCACAGAAGATTACGAACACGTAATGTGATTGGCTATCCACATTTGGTCATGATTCGCCGTATTCACTTCCCACTATTCATCTCGTGAAACGGTACCAGCATCAGCAAGCAAACGAAATGCTCCTTTTGGAGGGTACGACAAATCAACTTTGGCTTTGTTTCTTTGTATTCAATTTTCGTTGCTCCCGGATTTCCTTCATTCTTCCAGAGTGTCGTATCTTTTCTTCCTGGGTCCACCTTCTTCCTTTCGCCGACCTCTTTTTTTCTTGAAATCCTGCTCAAAAATGATACAAATGGGTCAAATGGCTCTGAGCACTATGGGACTTAACTTCTGAGGTCATCAGTCCCCTATAACTTAGAACTACTTAAACCTAACTAACCTAAGGACATCACACACATACATGCTCGAGGCAGGATTCGAACCTGCGACGGTAGCGGTCACGCGGTTCCAGACTGAAGCGCCTAGAACCGCTCGGAAAAATCCTGCCTTTCATCTTGCCTCCCCAAAAAGTGTTCTGTTATAACTATTGTGTCCTTTCTTATTCCTGTGCTTTTCATATCTCCGACAATTTCGGTGAACCGTGGATTTGTAGCTTTTCAGTAAATTGCAGATCTGCCTGATTAGTCTGTTATAATCCATTCGGTACATGTAGCCATGAAACTGTGGTCCTCTTTTCCTCATTATAATAGTTAGCTTCTAATGTTTCTAGTAGAGCTCTCTGCTAGGTCTTAATCTGTATTCAACATAACTATTACTTCTGGTCCCAGTATTTTCCTTAGAACCCTTCTTTCAACTTTTTCCTGTTTTTCGAGATCGCCAAATATTGTCTGTTTAAGTCTTTCCACTGCATACAGTGTTCGAGGCCTTATCAGTGTTAGAGTTTTGTGTTCCAAGACAATTTTTTTGTTATATATGTTTTTTGTCATTTGGAATGTTTTTTCCATTTTCGGTACTCTTGTATTGTCTATAGTTGTCTTTTCTTTTGTGTTTCTTGTTATCCATTCTCCTAGGTATTTAAAATAGTTTGTTTAAGATATTGTGTTGTTATGAATTTTAAGATTTGAAGGGCTGCACTACTGTTTGTCTGAAATCTGTTTTTTCAAACGATATCATTTGCTAAAGCGACACAATCTATGGTGATTTTATTTGCTTTAGTCCTAGAACTATTACTTCTTGTCCCAGTATTTCCTTTAGAACTCTTCTTTCAACTGTTTCCTGTTTTTCGAACACCCTTAGTATTGATGAAGTTCTCCATTCTTTCGCAGTCTTTTCTAATGAGCAGTTAAAAATTAGCGGTGATAACAAAATCTCCCTATCTTGCTCCTGATTTTATTTCTAAAGGTTTTGACAGTTCCCCCCATAAATTTTACTTTTGATGTTGTGTTTGTTAATGTTGTTTTAATTATTTTTGTTGTTTTATTGTCGAGTCCGAATTTCTTTAAAATGTTGATCAGCGCATTTCTCTCAGTTGAATTCATATGCGTTTTTAAAATCTGCAAAAGTTATCACATATGTCAAATTTCTGACTTTCCTCATTTCTATTCTTTTCTTTCGATTCAGTATTTGTTCTGCACGAGGCCTCCCTTCCTAAATCCTGCTTGACACTCTCCTAGTTGGGAGTCGAGTATTCCTTCAGCTCTCTTTAAAAATGCCATGGAGAAGATCTTATACACCACTGTAAGAGGGAGATCCCTCTGTAATAGCTAGGAACAGTTTTCTTTCCTTTTTTTATATAGTGGATCTATTAATATCTATATCCATTTTGATGGTAAGCTATTTGTTGTCCAAATTTCATGAATGATTTCTGTCAGACATAGAATAGTGTTGTCATAAGAGTGTTTTCACAATCCAGCATTCTCCACAATGCTTTGATATTTTAAGTTATTTTATGATTTCTTTGATTTTCTCTATTGTTGGTGGCTTTGAGTCTCGTATTTGGATTACAGTATCAAAATGAAATTCTTCTTTTGTTCGATCGAAGTTGTATAATTCTTTGGAACAGTTCGTAAGTATTCAGCAGTTCTCCACGTTATTATATGCAGTCTTTCGTGTTTTTGTATCTATGAACTGTAAACTTGGTGCTGTATACTTCTTTAAAATATTTTTGTTTGTTTTATAAGAGCTCCTTGCCAACTTGTGCATTAAAGTTTGCAAGTAGTAATATTGTGTTTTTCGCTGGATGATCTAGGTTTTTTTTACACAGTTTGCCGAAAACTTTCTTTTCCTCTTTCTGTGCTCTGTTCTTCTCATTTATTGCTGCATGTGTCATTAAAATAGGTTAAACTTTGTTTCGTGATTTAAATGTTAGTGTGGAAAGTCTTTCATTAACTGATTTTATTCTATAACTGATTTTAATATGACTTTCTTTACAATGAAACCAGTTCGAAATTGGGGTTCATTTTCCGTAACTTTTTTCCTGGTTTTCCCTTAAATACCCTGAATCCTTCTGAATCGAAACGATTTCCCGCAGTAAATGTTGTTACTTGCAGCACTGTTACTATTATATTTTTTTCCTTTAGGAAGATTATTAAAGTTTTAAGTATTCCTATTTTTAAGAGTGAATTTGCTTTAGAAGTGCCTGGGTAATTAATGTTTCTGTGTTTCATTTTGTGTGTTTGCTGTTTAAAGTAGGTTTCAGAATGAAACTTCCTGGCAGATTAAAACTGTGTGCCGGACCGAGACTCGAACTCGGGGCCTTTGCCTTTCGCGGGCAAGTGCTCTACCATCTGAACTACCCAAGCGCGACTCACGCCCCGTACTCACAGCTTTACGTCTGCCAGTACCTAGTCTCCTACCTTCCAAACTTTACAGAAGCTCTCCTGCGAACCTTACAAAACTAGCACTCCTGAAAGAAAGGATATTGTGGAGACATGGCTTAGCCACAGCCTGGGGGATGTTTCCAGATTTAGATTTTCACTCTACAGTCTGCCGGACCGAGGCTCGAACTCGGGGCCTATGCCTTTCGCGGGCAAGCGCTCTACCGTCTTTTTTTTATTTTTAATCTCATTTTGTTCACTTTTGTTTGTTGCATCTGCTCGGGGCGTACGTCGTAACACATCCGTTTAAGTTCGTTGTTGATCGATTAACTCAGTTTTTTATCACAGAGGGTTTGCTAACCACCATCTGAGCTACCCAAGCACGACTCACGCCCCGTCCTCACAGCTTTACTTGTGTCAGTACCTAGGCTCCTACCTTCCAAACGTTAGAGGAGCACTCCTGCGAAACTTGCAGAACTAGCATCCACCAGGCTGTGGCTGGGCCATGTCTCCGCAATAACCTTTGTTTCAGGAGTGCTAGTTAATCGATCAACAACGAACTTAAACGGATGTGTTACGACGTACGCCCCGAGCATTTGCAACAAAGAAAAGTGAACAAAATGAGATTGAAAAAAAAGAAAAAAAATGATGGTGGAGCACTTGCCCGCCAAAGGCAAAGGTCCCGAGTTCGAGTATCGCCCTGGCACACAGTTTTAATTTGCCAGAAGATTTTATAACAGCACATATTCCACTGCACAGTGAAAATCTCATTCAGGTTTCAGAATGCTGCGTCTCATTCTTTGCACAATGTCATAGACCCCCAGAATTCGAAAGCCTACTTTCCATTTCCTTGGAAATGGAAGATTTGGTATTCCCTGGGATAAAATCTCTTACAAAGTATACCTCTACTGTTGATTGCTGAAGATACTGTGCAAGGTTGTTAATCTTGAAGAATATGTTTCCAACCGCACCTCTAGCGAACAGACGCTGACCACATCGTCGCATATTGCATGTCAGACGCATTGTTTATGTTTTCCTTGTGTTGCTTTTTCCGCTAGTGCGCATCGTTCCAAGATCTATTATTTCCTCCTTAGTTATCGTTTAAGTCTGCACTGCAACTCTAATATGGAACCCTCACCGGGGGCTTTCTCCCGGACCAGGTGATCCCCGTTTTTTTCACTAGATTGTTATTCCACCCCCTCCACCTTCCTCATCACTTGCACGATAATGTCCAGGGCTTGGAACTGGCATAGTGGATTTCGGGTAGTTTATTGATTGTACATCATTTTCGTCTTAATGTAGTTAATATTTGATAGTACTCGCTCTAATATTTTATAAAATTTACTTATTTATTTATTTATTTAACCTGGCAAGATTAGGGCCATCAGGCCCTCTCTTACATCTAACCAGGCAGTCTACTTATTTTACATGCATATGTTTTAGTAGGCATGTTAAACTACATCTGGTACAAAAAATGAAATAAACAATTACAAAGGCACACTTGGAAAAATTCATACAGTGTTTATCTTCGTAGATCATAAGTACTGTTATAATTAGACATTATGAAAGAGACAGATTTTAGATAGGAGTGCTACCAGCAGGGAGTATGAGGGAGTCTGATGGTGAAGCGAGGAGATGAACAGAGACATGATGAAACATAATTAAGGAAATATAAAGGAAATAGAGATAGATGAAGAGGAAGAAGAGAAAGGAGCAATATAGGAGACGCCAGCTTTGCTATTTGACAGAGGAGAGGACTGGCCTTGTGCATTAATTTTGTGTAGAACGTTATGAGGATGACAGTAGGAAATGCTTCAACTTCTCCTTAAAAGCAGCAGGGGATTGAATTTTTCTCAAGGGGCAGTTTGTTCCAGAGGCGGACAGAGGCAACTGAGAAGGAGTTTGCAAAAGTTTTTGTTTTGTGAGTGGGCACAGTTAGGATATCAAATAAGATTGACCTCGTGTTTCGATTATGTTGGCATACAGGTGTTTAATCTCTGAAGCAAGGTACTGGGGTGCTTGCGCGACGAGGAGTCGGTGAAGTAGACATAGAGTGTGGTAGTCACGCAATTTGTCCGGCCGCAGCCACCCTAGCTCGGAGTATGAAGCACTAACATGATCATATCGGCGAATGTTGCAGGTGTAACGCACACAGGCATTCATGGTTAGTTCCAGCCGTCTTTTGTTTTCACTACTCATGCCTTGTCGAATTAAATCACAGTAGTGGAGGTTCGGTAGAACGAGTGCTTGCACGAGCTGGCGTTTCAAGTCCTTAGAAAATATGTTCCGAAACTTTTTGAGAGCATAGAGACAAGCAGACGTCTTTCGGCACACTGCGACTGTATTCTCCGCCCAGTTGAGATGCTCATCTAAAGTTACACCCAAGTTCTTAACTGTTTTCTGATATGGTATTGGAGTACCGTCGAGCAGAATAGGAGGCAGCCGTTCGCGGAAATCTAAACTTATTTATTTCTGATGGGCTATTAAGATTACTTGTGGTTTTTTTGCATTTAGTTTAATTTCTCTCTTTCTTGTAAAACATTTCAACTACAGTCAGAATATATGACTCCGCAGCCTAGTGGTCAACGTGACAAATCCACATGCAGAGGTCACGAGTTCGGCTCCTGGTGCTGTTAGGAAATTTTCCCTGGTGGGAGACTGGACGAGGTTGCATTCAGCCTCGTGATGCCAGCTGCCGAGCTACCTGCGCGAGAGGTGATGGCTCCAAGGACGGAAAATCGACAATGGCCTCGAATTTGGTGTACTGATTACGTGCTCCTTAATACCGTATCCGATGATGAATAACAGGATGACCACTATCGCGTGGTCTTCAGGGACTGATCGTGTGGTTCCCTTTTAATTTTTTTGTTACAGTCAGAGTGGAAAAAATATTATAAAGAAAAATTTTAGTTCTCTAGATAACAGCTCCCAAGATAGTCTCAAATGTTCGTAATTTTGATGAAAAAAGAATTTCATAGCTTCCTCGTTTGTCACATCCATGATTTTCAGTCTCATGACGTGACCTGACTGACAGTGAAGCCTGATAACACACGGTCGTCAGTTTATTTACAAAATCGATTTCTTCCTACCGTAGTCCTATCAGCACTTACTCAGTTCAAACGGAATAGAGAAAGTTGTCGGAGTTATTAATCAGGTGTAAAGTGGAAACAGAGATGAACTGTACTGAAAATATAGAAAAGCGAGAGATGTTTGTAGGTAGGTACAAAATGTCCAGCCACTGATTAAATAACGGTGGAACTATTACTGTCGTCAGATCAAGGAGCGGAGCAAGAACTACCATAAGCTTGTGAGCAAAATACCACAGTCTGCAACAGGTTAAAAATAATGTACTTATTGCTCTTCCTAAAAATCAAGAACAATAAATATAGGTATATAATAGAAAGGTCGAAGGGAAAGGTTGGAAGGCAAGTTTGGATTTAGAAGTAAAGATACCTGAGATACAGTTGTAGCCTGGACATAATAGTAGAACACAAGTATAGGACAATGTACAGGGTGGCCCCGTGATTATGTTACAAACTTTCAGCGATAATGGAGCAAGCTGAAGAACTATAAGCAATTGTGAAGTAGAAGAGATGTATTTCACAGTGGCAAAGAAGAACAGGTGCTCATAGCTCTTAAGGCATGCCCTTTACAGCGCATATTTAGTGGAAAGTTTTTCTTCTTTGGTCCATACTACCCCCTCCCAAAGTAAGGAAAGAAACGAACTTGTAGTGGAAGAGATATCACAATGATTTTCAGTTATAGTTTTTGACCCGCTCGTTTGTAGACCAGAGTGCCTTATCTCAAACTCATGCATTTACCCTTCTCCATCATCCGTACAAGTTTGTAACATCACCAAGAAATCACCCTTATATACTTACTGCCGTGCTGTATTTTAACTCGGCGCAATTGCATTTCCTTCGAACATGTGGAGAAGGATTTCGATAACGTGCAATGAAAAAATAACTGTTTTCCTTAGTTCATATATGCAATGATCAGAAGAGAGCAACAGCTCTTACATTTTTGCATAATAACTTTTCTGAATGCAACAAATTTTATGATTGTAAGAAACTGTGAGTTGTAAACTACTGGAATAGAATGATAATCCGTTATTTTCATGAGAGGCAGTGCTGACGGATTGCTAGACGAGGCCAAACCAGGAAAGGTAGATTAAGAACAGTAATTACGCCTCAGATTAAATAAAATTTATTCCAGGCTTTATTCCTGCCAAATACTTACTGCCGTACTGTATTTTGGCCGGCCGCGGTGGTTTAGCGGTTCAGGCGCTCAGTCCGGAACCGCGGGAATGCTACGGTCGCAGGTTCGAATCCTGCCTCGGCATGGATCTGTGTGATGTCCTTATGTTAGTTAGGTTTAAGTAGTCCTAAGTTCTAGGGGACTGATGACCACAGATGTTAAGTCCTATAGTGCTCAGAGCCATTTTTTCGTGCTGTATTTTAACTCGGCGCAAATAGCGAAACTTCTCCAAGTTGAAACCTTCTGCACTGTTGTCATACGTTTCTGTTACGAAATGACTACTTACAATCGACATGACCGTAATAAGAAAATTACTTAATACTAGTAATACGGACATTTCTTAAATTACTACACATATTGTCATTATTATTATTATTATCATTACCATTATAATTATATCGCTCATGTACCATAAAAACTGGAATGTTTACTCACTGAGGAAGTCTGGTTAACTCTAACAAGCGGCCCAAAGCGTCTAATCTTGCCAGGTGAACAACTAAGAGTCAGATAAAAAATAAGTAAATAATACTGGTTTGTTCAATGTCATCACTGATATTTAGTTTCTACAGATGCAGTGAGCGAGATAAATGACAATTTTCATACAAGACTTGTTCGTCATATGCGCGAAATAAATAAGATACGGTTAGTTGATTATTTATCAACGCTCATTGAAAGTAAGCAGGAATTTAATCAGGTGCTTAATGGAACATCTTTCATCATTTGATAATTTTCACGTTAGATCTGTCTATATACAACTGAATTAAACGAATTTTATCATGGCATAGGTGTTTCGCCTTTATTTTTTGTAATGCTTCACCATTGACCAGAAATGTATAAATATTTATGTTCATCAGATGAACGGAGAACCTGGTAGAAGTCATCCTCGGGGAAGGTAAATTTGGGTTCCGAAGAAATGTGGGAACTCGAGGCAGTACTGACCATACGACTTCTCTCAGAAGACACCTACATTAATACCGTTTGTAGAAATTTTTTGACAATGACGACTGGAATATTCTCTTTGAGGTTCTGAATGTAGAAGGAGTAAAATACAGGGAGCGAAAGGTTATTTACAACTTGTACAGAAATCAGACAGCAGTTATAGAAGTCGAGGGGCACGAAATGAAAACAGTAGCTGAGAAGGGAGTGAGACAGGGCTGTAGCCTGCCCCAGACGTTATTTAATCTGTACACTGAGAAAGCAGTAAAAGAAACCAAAGAAAAATTTTACTTAGGAGCTACAGTTCAAGGAGAAGAGCTACAAGCTTTGAGGTTTATCGATGACGTTGTAATTCTGTTAGATACAGATTTGGAAATGCAGCTTAAACGCCATGGGCAGCATCTTGAAAGAAGGATACCAGATGAATATCAACAAAAGGAAAACAAAGGTAATGGAATGTAGCAGAAGTAAATCAGGAGAACCTGAGGGAATCGATTAGTAAACGAGACACTTATAGTAGTAGATGAGTTCTGCTACTTGGTCGGTAAAATAACTGATGATGGCCGAAGTAAAGTGGACATAAAATGTAGACGGGAAGTGGCAAGAAAAGCGTTTCTGAAGAAGTAAAATTTATGATCACCGAATATAGATTTAAATATTAGGAAGTATTGTCTTGTTGTAGAAGTGTAACATAGACGATAAACAGTTTAGAAAAGAAAAGATCAGAAGCTTTTGAAATGTGGTGCTATAGAAGAATGCTGAAATTTCGTTGGGTAGGTCACGTAACTAGTGAGGAGGTACTGAGCAGAATGGGAGAGACAAGATATTTTTGGCACAACTTGACTAAAAGACGGGATCGGTTAATAGGCTGCATTCTGGGATATCAAGGGATCACCAATTTAGTATTGGAGGGGGGTGTTGTGGGTAAAAATCGTAGAGGGAGACGAGGTGAAGAATACAGTAAGCAGGTTCAGAAGGGTGTAGGTTGTAGTAGGCATTCGAAGCTAAAGAGGCTTTCACAGGATAAAGTAGCATGGAGAGTGCATCAAATCAGTCTTCGGACTCAAGAACACAACAAAAAACAACAATATGCGCATACCATTTTGTTTTACATATTAGTCACCTTATACAGAAGTTACAAACAGTTGAGGCACTTTCTGATTTTATTTTATGTAAAAATAGTTTACTCTCTATTTACAAGGTTCGTAGTACTGTTCTACATTTGTTCTTGTTCTGGTTTTAGACCTGTTGTTCTCCTTTATTCATTCAAATTTCCTTTAGCACAGCTCTGAGAATATGAAGACTTGTTTACTTCATGTTACGTTTTGAATGTTGTTTCCACCAGTTATATGTGTCTTGTCGTTTATCACCTATCTGTTCTCTGTAATAACTTTCATATACTATTTTCTAAGCATTGTGCGTAGATATTTGTGATGATTATTTATCCTGACGATTTTCATGTCTTGTTCTATTTGGTGGGAAGATGGTTATGATGCTTTAAGTACAGTGCGAATGTGGAATGGTTTGTAACATGTCTTAAAATTCTTACTCGCCATTCCTATGCACACTGTACCACAACCTCGACGTTCAAGTTTATATATTCCGACTTCCTGAATTTTGGCGCTCTTGATTGTTGGTTGGCTTCACTTTGTTTGTTTGTTGACACTATGGCACGTGATATATGGACGCCCTGTGTCTTTAGCGTGCTTGCCTCTCTTTCTGTTAGTTTATGTGTGTAACTCATAGTTTACCCTGTCCTTTATTTCTGTCTGGTGTTGTCATAGTGTATGTACGTCATGTGTATTTGTGGATTAAGGATTTGTGAATTTTCCGGGATTCTGCATATTATATTGTGTGTTTTTTTTTTAATCTGGATTTTAAATTTTTTGATTGAGTCTATGTACTACGTGTGTGTCACACTATTCTTCTTAGCTATTTGTGTGACTGTATACAATTCTTTTTCATAATTTCTCTTGTTGCCTGGAATTATCTTATTCTATACAACCTGTTCCGTAGTGAAGCTAGCTTCTGGTTGAGACAGTGGTCGGATGTGGAACGTATTAATGCGACTGTGGTGATTGGTTTGCTGTTATGTACCATGAATATTTCCAATGATTCTTTGTTAGTATTATGTCAAAAAAATTATTTGGTCCTCTTGGTCTCTTTCAAGGGAGTACATCATGTTATATGTGCTTTCTTAATTTCTGAGCGGATTTACTTTTTTTTTTCTTTTGGGTTATCTACCAACAAATAAATTCATGCACATATCTGTGCCAATACATTTATGACTTTACATCTTTTGTCTTTAGCAGTCTTTTCAGATACATCGTATTCTGAATTACTGACAAAAATATTAGCTAAAGTTCCTAAAGCTGGAGATCCGATAAGCAGTTCAAGGTGGAACATGTTTCAACTGATGGCAGCACTCTGTGTGTTAATAAAAGGAAAACCATAGCAATTGTTTTGCATCAGGTGGAAATGCTAGATTGTTAAAACAGCTAAAGAAGGAAGATTCAGGAAGGATGTAACCATAAGGGTTGCATAACACAAAAGCACTATCAGTCAAAAGAAACAGCGGCTTACATCCAAAAATCTAAACACTAAGATGACAAAAATATCTATGAAAGACTACGTCTTGAGTACAGATCTGTATGGTAGTGAAGCGTGGACATTTTATTCGACAGAATTTGAAATGATTTGTTATAAGAGATTTGAAGCTCAGACTGATTGCTCGAATAACCCATGAAGACGTCCTGTAACAAGTCAACGTGAAAAAGATGCCTAATGGGGAACGCAATGAATCAAGGAGGGAAGGAGAAAATCGCCATGCACACCAGCAGGGTTCCCCATGTGGAATGGTCAATATTCAGAGGTATGACAGAAACATCATTCGAAGCAGAATAATTTAGGAAGCGTGCTCTGTAATATGAATAGCTTAAGATCTATGAGCTTTTCTTCATCTTCGGACCGGCCGAAGTGGCCGAGTGGTTCTAGGCGCTACAGTCTGGAACCGCGCGACAGCTACGGTCGCAGGTTTTAATCCTGCCTCGGGCATGTATGTGTGTGATGTCCTTAGGTTAGTTAGGTTTAAGTAGTCCTAAGTTCTAGGGGACTGATGACCTCAGAAGTTAAGTCCCGTAGTGCTCAGAGCCATTTTTTTGCAGAAATGTTAGAGAAAGGTGTCTAAGTCATTCCAACCTTATCAGATCCTAATGAGACATTAGAATCCATTACCAGATACTTACTGTTGTGTTGAGGTTGATTTTCTTTGTACGTTAAGAGTGTACCGATTTTCCTTCAGTTTCGTGCAATGATAAAATGAACCGCTGTCTGAATCTCACGTTCAACTACTGTTACTATTATTTTCTTCTCTACCAATATCAGCGACTTACAGCACACACCACAGATTAAGCACTAACTGCATGCAGTTCTTACCGAAACGACTGTCTCTGCACGCACCATGTGCAGCTCTGAGAATCGATTGATAGGACACATTCGGAGACGTCAAGAGATCACCATTTTAGTATTGGAGGAAGGTGTGGGGGATAAAAATCGTAGAGGGAGACCAAAAGGATGAATACAGTAGGCATATTCAGACAGATATAGGTTGCACTAGTTATTCGGGATGAAGAGGCTTACACAGGATAGAGTAAGACGGAGGGCTGCATCAAACCAGTCTTTAGACTGAAGACCACAACAACAATTGAATGGAAGTCCTTTAATTCCACTGAAAGGTAATTCGCAGAAGCTCTCAATGTTTCAGGTTATTTGTATCTGGAATTATCTCTATAACAGAATAGTGTTCCTTAGCAGTAAACCATTTCGTTGTTTTGCACTTAAATTAAATGTACATCTTCAGCTTCTACCCACATCTCAGAGCTCAGTATCCACTCGGTGCATGACTAAATGACGTAATCTTGTTATGAGCTCGAACGTGGGCTTTAAAAACACAGGGTTTTACTATGCACTTGTTCTCTCTGACCTTGTACTGACTCACCTAACCATTTTTACGACGACCCAGAGTTAAATGTGAAGTACGAATGGCGGGGCAGCTCGGTATTTTTCGCGTTACATGTTGAACAAGAACTCATGCCGGGCACCGCAGTTTCCACGCTACAACATCAAACATGTAAAACATTTCGTCTCCTGAGTTTCTGGGTGAAAATAACAAATATAAACTACCGTAATTTTGATAATTACCTAATCGGTAAAATACTAATGTGGCAATAATGGGCAATGATAAAAGGCCAACGAAACGTGCAGCATTCACGTCTTACACCGTACACTTTGTGTCTACTCTCCCACTGATGGCACGCACCATGCTGCAGAGATGCATCCGCGTTTAACGTTGTGCATTCTCGATTATTTAAGTCACTGGTTAGAAAAATTTTAACACGGACATACAAAGTAGAATTATTATCACTTTTCCACGCAGTAGAGGTGGGACAGTACAGCACGTTACTGTACATGTCAGTTTCCGGAAGTTGTTTCTAATTCAAAACTGCAGCTGCCCCACCCCCACTAAAACACCTCACAGTTTGGGATGATCGTTCGTGTGTATTCTGTCTGTTCGGAGCTTTAAAAAAAGCTAGTGAATCTGAATTCAGGCTTAATCCCACGGATGGTAGCTTGGCACCACCGGCCGCTCGGCCGAGTGAGTGAACCAAATGTCCGAAGCTGCGGTTCCTCTCGTACTGAGGAGGACTACTATCGCAACGACACAGTCATCAGTAGGGTAAAACTAACCTGTCTCACGACGGTCCTTGACAAGTAATGTTTCACAGCCCTAATTTACTGCTTATGACGGCATGTGGAAGTGTAAAAAAATTGATATTAAACTTTGCTTACTTTTCGATATTCAAGTATATTTTCTTATTTCTGTGAACAGGGCGGTCCCTTAGATTCTTTAGAGGGCATCCGTCTCGCAACCAAGCACACGTACTATCAGCAGGTGCTGGCACATTTCAGTGTCGAAACCCCTCGATGTCTCTTTTGTGTAAAACAATGTACAATGATTTGGGTGCTAAACACGACATCATCGATCGAGATTCTGAAATTGTCGTTGAAGACAATCTGTCAAAATATGAATGTACCAGTTCTTAGGGCCACACACCGTGTAAGCTGTATAATGTGAATACAGCTACACTGATACGTAAACGTAGCTTATGATTGTCTATTTTCATTTTACACTCGCGTTTTTGCTCAAAGATTTTGTGTAGAGATTCAGGATTTATATAACAGGTACAAAGATACCTTACATACTTGCACTTGACAAAATTCTTCCATGCGTCTAGTTTCCGGGTAAGTGACATTTAAATTATTGCTTAATGTCTAGATCAAATTGTCTTGTCATCCTGTGTTCTATTTTATTTTAGAGACAGTACTGCTGCCCTCAGTAGAACAAGCCATCAGATATGGTCTTGACATTACTGAGAATTGAACAAACTCGAAACGACCTGAACTACGTTAACAATGAAATATTCCCCTGCGTGGATCAGTGTCTCCCACAAAAACGAATTTAGAGTCGTTAGGTTAGACGAACATGGTAAGTAGTAAGTGGAATAGTACAATCAAGATGCACATTGGCCTGCAAAATGGCAATCAAAAGGCGACTAGCTCCAGCTAACAGATTTTTCTCGTCATACAAAACTGTACCTCTTTTCCTCCTTTATTAAACGCCGACCATTGTAAATAGGATTTTTTTTACACGCGCCACTCGTGTTCTGTTTTGTAAATGACAGATTTTTTTGTTATTACCAGTAGTCCTTACTGTTCTTCAACAGTCGCTCGTGTCTCCACTGTGTTTTAAAAGTCAAGTGTCATTTGTTATCTCCACTCATATCAGAGTGTTTCTCACGGGCTAATAACGTAACATATGCAGTTCACGTTCTTTTCCGCGAAAACCATATGTCAAAGGGGGATTGGCTGACATTTCGCCTACAGTTTGTAATGACGTCACTGTTTACGAAATCAAGCCGCTGCGCTAAAATGTCACAACCGAAAGAGCAAATATACGGGAGATGACTAAAACGGACTGTAGTGCGTAATCCACAAATATTTAAAGTGTAATTTAGGTAATCATAGAAGGCCATTTATTCGAGCTATAGGGAAATTTGTTGCGAAGTGCGATTTGCATTAGCCTCGAAGCTGCAAACAAAAAGTGTAAATAGTTAAAGTGTGCAGAAGCGAACTGCGCATCCAACGCCGTACTTCGCATACTATTATTACAAAGTTGGTGAAATATACTGATCAATGACCTGGTACCCACCTAATAAAATCGTAATCGTAGTTATTTATGTTTTCACGTTTATTTATAGGAGGCTTTTTATTTATTCAGCATTTCATTTTCCAGTTACCTTGCGGTTTCTTGTGGTTATAAGACAGACTGGAAACAAAGTAACACATACTCAGACTTTACGTTCAGCTTTTAGCACTGCTGCTTAAGTTGACTTATTATGTGCATTATTTGTATTGACTGTTGGTTAAAAAAATATAGCCTTCATAAATGTGAACGAATATTCACATAATAGCATTACATGATCATTGATAAGTTACAATAAACGGAATCAACCTGTTTCCGTTCAACATACTTTTATGTATCAAAACGCTGAGAAAACGTCCTTAATACTAAAGAGATGTGACAAATCATACTCATATAAACATCTAGTTTCAACACAGACACACTTTAGTGCCGGCGGTGGTTTTACGGTGCAAACTAAAACAACTAAATATGAAGCATATAAATCTTTTGTTTGTAAAAAGTTCACACAGCTGAATTTATTATATTTACTAGACGAGTACCCAGCGTTGCCTGGGTATGTATTTGTTCCAGTCTTCTACTAGTTCAGTTTCTCCTTCACACAATATCTGTAAATCTGCTCGTCCTCCTTCTCTCTGTTCATCTGCACCTTCAGCATCTCTCCATATCTTCCTCGCCTCTAAGACCGTCTCCTCATGTCCCCTCTATCTCCTTCTCCACACTTTAAAATCATCTACTCCTCCCCCTCACTCCGTCCACCTCCTTCTCGCCCTCTGGCCGTCTTCTCCTCCCCCACATGTGTCCATGTCTTCCTACCCCTGTATCTGTTCTTCTGTTCCTCTTTCCTTTCCCTGTCCATCTGCTCCTCCACCTTCTATCCTTCCCTTTCTGTCCATCTCCTGCCCCCTCCCCATAAGCCCATCTCTTTCTCCCCCTCTGTGTCCACCGCACCCCCTTTAAATCCATTTCTCCCTCTCCCCTCGCCCCATCCATCTCCTCCTCCATCTCACTCAGTCTCCTTGTCTTCCTTTTTCTTCTCCCTCTCTCTCTCTCTGTCCATCACCGCCTGGAGGAGAAGAAACATTTCCTTCTCCCCCCTTCTTTCTCAACATTATCAACCCCACCACAATAGGACCTTGATAGTTCTGCTCCCCACAGTATTTCCTTCCAGACAGTAAGTAATATTTGTACAAGCTGGTTGAAGTCGATCTAGGACTTAAGGAGTAGCTTTCTACCGGCAGGGTTGCCTGCATATGCACATGACATACATATTTCACATGCAGTTACCGTACTTCACACATACTTGTGTACATATTTCACCTACCCCTCTAGTGAATTTCACCCTGCAGTTTTATTTTCTTGCAGCTAAATTTTTATGAGGTCATTTCTCTTGAACTTTTTTTTTTAAGTTGGGGGGGGGGGGGGGGGGGGGGGATAATCAGTCCTCTGACTGGTTTGATGCGGCCCACCACGAGTTCCTCTCCTGTGCCAATCTCTCTATCTTAGAGTAGCACTTGCAACCTGTGTCCTCAATTCTTTGCTGAATGTATTCCAATCTCTGTCTTCTTCTACAGTTTTTGCCCTCTACAGCTCCCTCTAGTACCATGGAAGACATTCCCTCATGTCTCAACAGACGCCCTATCGTCCTGTCTCTTCTCCTTGTCAGTGTTTTCCACATATTCCTTTACTCTCCGACTCTGTGCAGAACCTCCTCATTCCTTACCTTATCAATCCAACTTATTTTCAACATTCGTCTGTAGCACCACATCTCAAGTGCTTCGATTCTCTTCTGTTCCAGTTTCCCCGCAGTCCATATTTCATTACCATACAGTGCTGTACTTCGGATGTACATTCTCAGAAATTCTTCCTTCCGATTAAAGCCTATGTTTGACACTAGTATACTTCTCTTGGCCAGGAATGCCCTTTTGCTATTGCTAGTCTGCTTTTGATGTCCTCCTAGCTCCGCCCGTCATTGGTTATTTTATTGTCTAGGCAGCAGAATGCCTTAACTTGATCCACTTCGTGACCATCAATTCTGATGTTATGTTTCTCGCTGTTCTCATTTCTGCTACTTCTAATTACTTTCGTCTTTCTTCGGTTTACTCTCAATCTATAATTTGTACTCATTAGATTGTCCATTTCATTCAGCAGATCATGTAATTCCTCTTCGCTTTCATTCAGGATCACAATGTCATCAGAGAATCGTATCATTGATATCCTTTCACCTTGAATTTTAATTCCACTCCCGAACCTTTCTTTTATTTCCATCACTGCTTCTCCGATGTACAGGTTGGGCCACAGAGGTAAACGACTACATCCCTGTCTCACACCCTTTTTAATCTGAGCGCTTCGTTCTTGATCGTCCATTCTTATTACTCCCTCTTGGCTCTTGTACGTATTGTATGTGACCCGTCTCTCCGTATAGCTTACCCCTATTTTTCTCAGAATTGGGAACATCTTGCACCATTTTACACTGTCGAACGCTTATTCCAGGTCGACAAACCTTTTAACGAGTCTTGATTTTTCTTTAGTCGCGCTTCCATTATCAACCGAAACGTCAGAATTGCCTCTCTCGTGCCTTTACCTTTTCTAAAGCCAAACTGATCGTCATCTAGCCCATCCTCAATTTTCTTTTCCATTCTTCTGTGTATTATTATTGTCAGCAACATTTATGCAAGAGCTGTTAAGCTGACTGTGTGATAATTCTCGCACTTGTGTGGATGATAGTTTTCCGAAAGTCAGATGGTATGTCGCCAGACTTATACTTTGTACGCACCATCCTGAAGAATCGTTTTGTTGTTGATTTTAGAAATTCTGATGGAATGTTATCTATCGCTACTGCCCTATTTGATCTTAAGTCGTCCAAGGTTCTAATACTGGATCCCCTATCTCTCCTAAATCGACTCCTGTTTATTCTTCTGTCACATCAGAAAAATCCTCTTCCTCATAGAGGCATTCAATGTATTCTTTCCACTTATCCGCTCTCTCCTTTGGATCTGACAATGGAATTGCCGTTGCATTCTTAATGTTACCACCCTCACTTTTAATGTCGCCGAAGGTTATTTTGACTTTTCTGTATGCCGAATCTGTCCTTCCGACAATCTTTTCTTTTTCGATGTCTTCACATTTTTCATACAGTCATTTCGACTTTGCTTCCCTTCACTTCCTATTTATTTCATTTCTCTGCAACCTGTGTTTCTATATTCCTGAGTTTCCTGGAACATTTCTGTAGTTCCTCCTTTCATCGATCAACTGATATATTTCTTCTTGTACCCATGGTTTCTTTGCAGTTACTTTATTTTGTACCTAAGCTTTTTTTTCAACTTCTGTGATGGCCCTTTTTAGAGATGTCCATTCCTCTTCAACCGTACTGCCTACAGAGCTATTCCTTATTGCCGGTCGCGGTGGTCTCGCGATTCTAGGCGATCAGTCCGGAACCGTGCGACTGCTACGGTCGCAGGTTCGAATCCTGCCTCGGGCTTGGATGTGTGTGATGTCCTTAGGTTAGTTAGGTTTAAGTAGTTCTAAGTTCTAGGGGACTAATGACCACAGCAGTTGAGTCCCATAGTGCTCAGAGCCATTTTTTAATTCCTTGTTGTTGTGTTATAGCCTTAGACCTTAGAGAACTTCAAGCGTATCTCGTCATTCCTTAGTACTTCCGTATTTCACTTCTTTGCGTATTGATTCTTCCTGACTAATGGCTTAAACTTCAACCTACTCTTCATCATTAATATATCTGTTTCTGGGTACGCTTTACAATCCAGTATCTGATTTCGTAATCTCTGTCTGACCATGATGTAATCTAACTGAAATATTCGCGTATCACCCGGCCTTTTCCAAGAGTACCTCCTTGTCTTGTGATTCTTGAACAGAGCATTCGCTATTACCAACTGAAATTTGTTGTTTGTTGTTGTCTGTTGTTGTTGTCTTCAGTCCTGAGACTGGTTTGATGCAGCTCTCCATGCTACTCTATCCTGTGCAAGCTGCTTCATCTCCCAGTACCTACTGCAACCTACATCCTTCTGAATTTGCTTAGTGTACTCATCCCTCTACGATTTTTACCCTCCACGCTGCCCTCCAATGCTAAATTTGTGATCCCTTGATGCCTCAAAACATGTCCTACCAACCGATCCCTTCTTCTAGTCAAGTTGTGCCACAAACTTCTCTTCTCCCCAATCCTATTCAATACCTCCTCATTAGTTACGTGATCTATCCACCTTATCTTCAGTATTCTTCTGTAGCACCACATTTCGAAAGCTTCTATTCTCTTCTTGTCCAAACTAGTTATCGTCCATGTTTCACTTCCATACATGGCTACACTCCAAACAAATACTTTCAGAAACGACTTCCTGATACATAAATCTATATTCGATGTTAACAAATTTCTCTTCTTCAGAAACGCTTTCCTTGCCATTGCCAGTCTACATTTTATATCCTCACTACTTCGACCATCATCAGTTATTTTACTTCCTAAATAGCAAAACTCCTTTACTACTTGAAGTGTCTCATTTCCTAATCTAATTCCATCAGCATCACCCGATTTAATTTGACTACATTCCATTATCCTCGTTTTGCTTTTGTTAATGTTCATCTTATATCCTCCTTTCAAGACACTGTCCATTCCGTTCAACTGCTCTTCCAAGTCCTTTGCCGTCTCTGACAGAATTACAATGTCATCGGCAAACCTCAAAGTTTTTACTTCGTCTCCATGAATTTTAATACCTACTCCAAATTTTTCTTTTGTTTCCTTTACTGCTTGCTCAATATACAGATTGAATAACATCGGGGAGAGGCTACAACCCTGTCTCACTCCTTTCCCAACCACTGCTTCCCTTTCATGCCCCTCGACTCTTATTACTGCCATCTGGTTTCTGTACAAATTATAAATAGCCTTTCGCTCCCTGTATCTTACCCCTGCCACCTTTAGAATTTGAAAAAGAGTATTCCAGTCAACATTGTCAAAAGCTTTCTCTAAGTCTACAAATGCTAGAAACGTAGGTTTGCCTTTTCTTAATCTTTCTTCTAAGATATGTCGTAAGGTCAGTATTGCCTCACGTGTTCCAACATTTCGACGGAATCCAAACTGATCCTCCCCGAGGTCTGCATCTACTAGTTTTTCCATTCGTCTGTAAAGAATTCGCGTTAGTATTTTGCAGCCGTGGGTTATTAAACTGATAGTTCGGTAATTTTCACATCTGTCAGCACCTGCTTTCTTTGGGATTGGAATTATTATATTCTTCTTGAAGTCTGAGGGTATTTCGCCTGTCTCATACATCTTGCTCACCAGCTGGTAGAGTTTTGTCATGACTGGCTCTCCCAAGGCCGTCAGTAGTTCTAATGGAATGTTGTCTACTCCGGGGGCCTTGTTTCGACTCAGGTCTTTCAGTGCTCTGTCAAACTCTTCACGCAGTATCGTATCTCCCATTTCGTCTTCATCTACATCCTCTTCTATTTCCATAATATTGTCCTCAAGTACATCGCCCTTGTATAAGCCTTCTATATACTCCTTCCACCTTTCTGCCTTCCCTTCTTTGTTTAGAACTGGGTTGCCATCTGAGCTCTTGATATTCATACACGTCGTTCTCTTCTCTCCAAAGGTCTCTTTAATTTTCCTGTAGGCAGTATCTATCTTACCCCTAGTGAGATAAGCTTCTACATCCTTGCATTTGTCCTCTAGCCATCCCTGTTTAGCCATTTTGCACTTCCTGTCGATCTCATTTTTGAGACGTTTGTATTCCTTTTTGCCTGCTTCATTTACTGCATTTTTATATTTTCTCCTTTCATCAATTAAATCAATATTTCTTCTGTTACCCAAGGATTTCTAGCAGCCCTCGTCTTTTTACCTACTTTATCCTCTGCTGCCTTCACTACTACATCCCTCAGAGCTACCCATTCTTCTTCTACTGTATTTCTTTCCCCTATTCCTGTCAATTGTTCCCTTATGCTCTCTCTGAAACTCTGTACAACCTCTGGTTCTTTCATTTTATCCAGGTCCCATCTCCTTAATTTCCCACATTTTTGCAGTTTCTTCAGTTTTAATCTACAGGTCATAACCAATAGATTGTGGTCAGAGTCCACATCTGCCCCTGGAAATGTCTTACAACTTAAAACCTGGTTCCTAAATCTCTGTATTACCATTATATAATCTATCTGATACCTTTTACTATCTCCAGGATTCTTCCACGTATACAACCTTCTTTCATGATTCTTAAACCAAGTGTTAGCTATGATTAAGTTGTGCTCTGTGCAAAATTCTACTAGGCGGCTTCCTCTTTCATTTCTTAGCCCCAATCCATATTCACCTACTATGTTTCCTTCTCTCCCTTTTCCTACACTCGAATTCCAGTCACCCATTACTATTAAATTTTCGTCTCCCTTCACTATCTGAATAATTTCTTTTATTTCATCGTACATTTCTTCAATTTCTTCATCATCTGCAGAGCTAGTTGGCATATAAACTTGTACTACTGTAGTAGGTGTGGGCTTCGTATCTATCTTGGCCACAATAATGCGTTCACTATGCTGTTTGTAGTAGCTTACCCGCATTCCTATTTTCCTATTCATTATTAAACCTACTCCTGCATTACCCCTATTTGATTGTGTGTTTATAACCCTGTAGTCACCTGACCAGAAGTCTTGTTCCTCCTGCCACCGAACCTCACTAATTCCCACTATATCTAACTTTAACCTATCCATTTCCCTTTTTAAATTTTCTAACCTACCTGCCCGATTAAGGGATCTGACATTCCACGCTCCGATCCGTAGAATGCCAGTTTTCTTTCTCCTGATAACGACATCCTCCTGAGTAGTCCCCGCCCGGAGATCCGAATGGGGGACTATTTTACCTCCGGAATATTTTACCCAAGAGGATGCCATCATCATTTAATCATACAGTAAAGCTGCATGTCCTCGGGAAAAATTACGGCTGTAGTTTCCCCTTGCTTTCAGCCGTTCGCAGTACCAGCACAGCAAGGCCGTTTTGGTTAATGTTGCAAGGCCAGATCAGTCAATCATCCAGACTGTTGTCCCTGCAGCTACTGAAAAGGCTGCTGCCCCTCTTCAGGAGCCACATGTTTGTCTGGCCTCTCAACAGATACCCCTCCGTTGTGGTTGCACCTACGGTACGGCCATCTGTATCGCTGAGGCACGCAAGCCTCCCCACCAACGGCAAGGTCCATGGTTCATGGGGGGGGGGGGGGGGGGGGTGAAATTTGTTACAGAACTCAATTAGTTTTCCTCCTCTCTCATCCTTTGTCCCAAGCCCACATTCTCCTGTAAGCTCTTCTTCTACCCCCTCACCTACAACTGTATTCCAGTCCCCCATGCCTATAGATTTTCATTTCCCATTACGTACTCTATCAGCCATTCAGTGTCCTCACGTACTGTCTCTATCTCTTCATCTTCGGCTTACGACGTCGGCATGTACGAGTATACCCGAACTATCATTATCGGTGTTGGTTTGCTGTCGATTCTGATAAGAAAAACCCTATCACTGAACAGTTCACAGTAACACGCTCTCTGCCCTATTTTCCTATTCTTAAAGAATCCTACTCCCATTATATCATTTTCTGCTACTTATACTCATTTGACCAGAAAACCTTGTCTTCCTTTCATTACAGAAAATTCATGTACACCAAATGTAAAGATAATTTACAAAAAGAAACGATCTATTGTTTAAACTAAAGATGCACATAATTTTATAATCATTTAACAGAAATGTTCACATACAGAATAAATAAAAACGAAAACTCACTGATGATAGCACAGTGGTGCCGAAACATGTTTGGGTACTGAGAAAAGACGGTGTTTTGGATAAATGGCAGACCTCACAACCAACAATCTTAACTGCAAACACGGCCAACACAATGAGCTGCAAATCAAAATGATGAATATAGTGTGGCTGCTTGCGCTTCGTGAGGGACGCATCTTTTTCACACTCACCTCAACTGCTTTTAGATGTAGGTAGCTCTTACCATCAGAATGGTTCTTTTCAGACAGTAAGTGACGTGTATGCCAAGTTTGGCTGAACCGATTGACATGTTTAGGAGAACACGTTAAGGACACATACATATGGGTCAAATGGCTCTGAGCACTATGGGACTTAAGTTCTGAGGTCATCAGTCCCTTGAACATAAAACTACTTAAAGTAACTAACCTAAGGATATCACACACATCCCTGCCCGAGGCAGGATTCGAACCTGCGACCGTAGTGGTCACGCGGTTCCAGACCGTAGCCCCTAGAACCACTCGGCCACTCCGCCCGGCACACACACATACATCCACTTTTATAATAGTATGGATTTATGCATCAACTTCCGTGGAACCATGCGATAAAAAGCTACTTGATCATTGAACGAGTCAGTACACTGTTTACAGTAAGCTAATTAGAAAATTTATGAACAAAAGTATTGGTGAGTTAGCAGAGATGCCCGAAAATATAACACCATATGAAATAATAGAGTGAAAGTAAAGAAATCTTCGTGTTTCAGTGTCAGAGACAGTTTCTGCACTATATGTTTAATGTGATACTTGCAAGAAAGCTTTCCATCTACGCTCCGTTGAAAAAATTTAAAATGTCTGGCCTCACTAACTGTTTGGCCCCTTCGCTCAATGATGTTTCGCTTTCATAAGAGTTCCGTGCCAGAAACTGTGTGTATGCGATTTATTGGAGCAAAGCGTTAACATGTTCTCTAAAATCCACAGACTAATATTGCTGAGCGTCCTATTAGCTACATCATTTTGATTACGTCCCATGTCTTTCACATTAACGCTTGTGTCATCTGCAAAGAGAACCATTTTTGTGGCATCTGGCATGTCCAGTGGCCGATTATTGATACAAATCAAGAAAAGCAATGGACCCAGAACACTCAACTTAGCAAGCCCACACAGATTTAAACCTCTTTCCAGTTCCTGAAGCTGGAGGAAAAACGACCGCATTCCACTTCCCAGGTATGAAGGTGACCATTGTTGAACTTTTAACCCAATTCCGTTATGTTCCAGCATATGTTAAAGCACTGTATAGTCCACACTATCAAGTACGTTTGTTACCCACAGAAAATACCTACTGTCCTCAACCTATTGTTTAGCGCTGCTGTTGCCTCACTCATAAAAGAAGAAATATCAATTTCTGTGGATACTCTCTTCCTGAAGCCAACCAATAGTCTTATATCAAATATTGTGTACACAGATGTGGCACTACTCTCCTACGCAAACTTTTGAAAACACGTGTAGTAAAGAAATTGGCCCTTGACTGTCTACGTTATCTCTTTCGCCCTAACTGGTTACTCTGGCAACTATTTCAGTCTGATAGGAAACTGAATGCACCTGAAGGTATATTGCGCAGGTGACTCATTACAGAACTAATATATGGTGTACTGATCTTCATAATCCTGACTGATATTTCATCATATCCATGGGAGTGTTTACCCTTTAATGACGTAATAATTGATTCAGTTTCATCTTTGCTTGTTTCCTATGGATCTTTACACTGTTGCTATGTAGGAAGACCAACTGCCAAGAGTTCGGCATATTTACTTCCACCAACAAAATTTTGATTTAAGTAGTCGATTGTTGACAAGAAGTCTGCGGCTCGTGGTCTTGAGATAGCGTTCTCGCTTCCCGCGCAAAGGGTCCCGGGTTCGATACCTGGCGGGGTCAGGGATTCCCTCTGCCTCAAGATGACTGGGTGTTGCGTGTCTTTCATCATCATTTCATCCTCATTCACTCGCAAGTCGTCGTAGTGGTGTTAAAGAACTTGTGGAGCGGCGGCCCCACGCACATTGACTGCAAATTTGTATGTCAGTCTGGCAATTCGAACTGTTTTGCTGCCATTCATGAACAGCATCCTGGGTAAAGTTTTCCAACAGAACAATGCTCGCTCACATACCGCTGTTGTAATCCAACGTGCTTTACAGTATGTCAACATGACTTTGTCTACTCGATCACCAGCTCTGCCTTCAATTGAGCACGTATGGAACATCATCGGACAACTGCTGCGTCATCCACAACTAGCATTAACCATCCCTGTATTGACTACCAGGTGAAACAGGCGTGGAACTTCATCCCACAAACTGACATCCGGCACTTGTACAACACAATGCATGCACGTTTGCATGCTTCAATTGAATACTCTGGCAGTACGCCTGTTATTAATGTACCAACATTTAACATCTGCAATACCTGATCTCAGGCTTACGTTAACTGTGATCTCGCAATGCTAATCACTTAAATGTGTTACCTAGACCAATGTATTCCTGAAATTTCATTACTCTAGATTAATTATTTTTTGATGTTGCAATTTCTTTCGGTCAGTGTACATCAGAGAACGAATTTGTATGGTAACTCTATTCTGCGAAGATTAATATCAATGTCCATCGCTGGAATGTGGAAACAGTCAGAAATGCTTCTCCCTTTTTGAAAGTCGTATTGTGACAGCGGTAATATTTTATAACGTCCCAGCCAGCATTCAAAGAGTAATCAGAAAACGTTCAAACATCTTCGCTAACTACGACGACATTGCCGCAGTGAAGCTATACATCTTTTGTTGAAGTATCACAACAGTGTTTTAATACGATACTCCAATTTGTGTAGGTCAGTCGTGACTAATTTCTGTTTTCGGTCTTTGGAGCATTAGAAAGTTGTAACTAGATGTTTTTACCTCTTATTGGTGAGTTGAAGGCCACAGAGTAGTTTATAAAATCCATTTCCCTGTCAGAAGAATATCTGGAATAGTTTTCTAAATCTTGAATTACAAACAGTTTCGTAAATAATTCATTTGAGGTTTGTATTTCATCTTCAGTCCTATTTTCACAAAGTTGCAGCTGTATTTCATAGAGTAGAGGAAAACCAAGTCCAGGGTGTCTTCCATTTCACTTGTTTGATGCTTCTGTCCACGCCAGTCTATTCTGTGTAATTCTCTCCATCTGTGCACAACTGCTACACCCTACATCCATTTGAACCTTCCTACAGTAATGAAACCTTGGTGTTGCTGTTCCGAGTCTGCATTTTACATGCCATCTACTTCTACAATCATCAGATATTTTTCTACTCAAATAGAACAATTCTTCTGCTACTTTCAGTGTATCCATTTCCAAATTTAATTGCCTCAGCATTATTTTATTTAATTCGAACACATTTCATAACTGTTGCTTTACTTTCGTTGATGCTCTCTTTTCAAATTGCTATCCATTCGGTTCAGCCGCTCTTCCGAGTCCTCTGCTGTCTCTGACAGAATTAAAATGTCACTAGCAAACGTCAAAATTTGTATTTCTTCTTCCTGAACTTTCGCTTCCTTTGTAAATTTCTCCTTTGTTTGCTTTTCTGCTTGTTCAATGTACGAACTGAATAACCTCGGGGGTACACTAGAAGTTTTCACGTTAAATATCGTCAGAACAAAAAACTGAGAAACGTATTTTTCCCGTCAACTATAATCTGTGATTCGTTTTCAGCATAATTTTTACGGCATCTGATGCGACATGGTAAATTCTTGAAGAACTGATAGAGTAGTCATTTTAGAACAAAATAGGCGCATATTGATATATCCTGTTTCACGTGGTGCATGTAGCTACACGCAACAATCTACATAAATAAAAATGTAAATGTTAGTTGGTTCGAAATTTTGTACTTCCGAAGGTACTTCACCCATTGATTTGAAATTTTGACACAACGTTGCATTCGAAAAGGAGCGTGTATTTGCATACTACTGGAGCGCCATAAAGGGGTTACGGTGTTAGCAAAATTCACATGTTCCTTTGTTAAAAATCTTAAATCTCCGAAAGTTCTTCAACGGTTGCTTCGAACTTTTAACACAACATTGCATTTCGATATGGGCGTGGTTTTATATACCAATTTTTAATATATGTAATACATAAATAAATATGCAATCAAAAGGGAAAATGTTACTACCAAAAATCTCGAAAAGTGCTAGATTGATTTACTTCAGATTTTTACATGATACTCTAATGAACATTCAGACGAACATAGGTTCTATATTTTTATTATATGCAGTATACATACCATAATTATATTAATAAAGAGGAAACATTGTAACCAAAAGTCTCAAAAGTTACTTACATTTTATAGCAAGTGAGGTTTGGGCACATACAGGGTGTATATATACGTATGGAAGCAGGAACGTTGTATTTATGGATTGTCGAATTATGATAAGGATACTACTACTTCAGTATCTGAATTTGCAATAACGAGAAACAATGTTCAAGGTCAGAGAGGAGGAAAGAAGAAATGGACAGATGGATGAACGGATGGAGAGGGTTTTAAGGGCGCACGACGGCAAGGTCTTCAGCGCCCGCTCAGTAACAGATTGAGACGGGTGTCAAGAAAAGGCTCAGAACAATAAGATTAAACAGAACGTAAGACACAGGAAACAAGCTTGGAAAACTATGTGCCTACCCACACCGAAGCGTGGGACGAAGAATGCCGCCAGCAGTAAAACATGGACAACTCAGGAAGAAAGTGGTAAAGGGGGCTAAAGCAATATAGCAGATGGAAGTGGCTGGCTGACCGCAAGGAGAAAGGGAGGAGCCAGCCACTGTGCAATACACAAAAACCTCCAGCCTAAAAGTTTAGGCCAGAGTCCAGACATATCACAAAACTTTAAAATCCTAGACACACACGTCTCATCATTAGCTAAAACACTGGGCAGATCCCCATCAACTTGTGCGTCTGCCTTTGCATCACGGTATAAAATGCAGTCTGTTAAAATGTGCCGGACAGAGATGTGCACACCACAAGCATCACAAATCGGGGGATCTTCCCGCCGTAATAGAAAGCTATGTGTGAGAGGACAGTGCCCAATCCGAAGAAGCGTGAGGGTCACTTCTTCCCGCCTTAGCACCCGGCAGGAGGTACGCCACGGCCGAGTTGTTGACTTTACTAACCGCAGTTTACTGGCCGTCACCTCTAGCCATTCTCCCCCCCCCCCCCCCCCCCCCCCCCCCGCCCACAACTCCATGCAATGCTTGTGGAGTGCAGAAATGACAGACTGCAAGGGAATAGGGCACTGGACCACATCCTGCTCTCTGAGGCCTCCTTGGCAGCCCGATCGGCCTGTTCATTGCCCCATATTCCTACATGACCAGGCACCCAGCAGAAGGACACCTCCTTATCCCGCCGTTGGAGCAAGTGGAGGAAGGAGGAAAGGAGAAAATGGACAGAGAGAGGGAGCAGGACGAGATGGAGAGACGAGGCAGAAGAAAATGGACATAGAAAGGGGCGAGAAGGTGATGAACAGAGAGAGAGAGAGGGCACGAGGAGATCTAAAGAGCGAGAGGGAACAGGGACAGGGGTGAGAAGGAGATTAGGACTTATATCCAATTCCCATGTGTATTAGAAGTGTGTGATTTCTCTTTTCTTTCTTGCCTTTTAACCAAACTGAGCCACAACAATGCTTGGCAGGAAACAGCTAGATATTAATAATTAATGAAACGAGCAAAACAGTTTGCGAAGGGATCTAGCTAGAATTTGGTGAGCTTCGTCTCCGAATTTAATTTATTTCTTAATTTTATTCGCGATAGGTCGTAGAACACTTTTCAAATCGCGTCAAGTACCAGTGTTTCTAACAGACTCCTTTGTATGAAATCGAGAATGGTGAGAGAAAGATAATGGATGGGTGTTAATTCGTGACTTCCAGCAGCACAGGCATTGTGCTAATACAATGGCGAAAGTTGAAAATTTGCGCCAGATCTGGTCTCAAACACGGATACCGTTTCTCGTGAGCGGTTGTCTTAACCGTTTCGGCCATCCGGACACGGTCCCTGACCGACTCAAATTTCCAGCTTACCGCAGGCTGCAATGTAGCGTCACTCGTCCATTAACTCCTACTGCCAAATTATTGATTCCCGTAGGAGTTCGAATGATATTAGTGCATCCACATCGCCGCGGTCTTTCCGAACTATATATCCGACAGAGCAGACATCACTCAAATATAGATACATTTCCAACAGACTCAACAATCTTGTCTGCTGCGTTAACTTTAATTTGTAAGCTTTGCTTTTCGTTCGTCCTTCACATACAGACATTAGTAAGTCCAACTGGAGGATAGCCAGCGAACAAATCAGGTGCAAGTAACCCATTCCTATGGAATGTTATGCAGTATTCAATTACTGTGTCACTTTGACGATAGAGCGTGCAGATCTTCCGTTGCTTTGAAGGATACGTTTACGAAGAAGTGATGCCGGTATTTCTCTCAAAGATCTCACTTGCGCTTTTGCTTTCGTGAAACCGGTGTAACATTCGTTGTTGCTACGAGAGCTGGTACAACTTGATTCATTAGTGAAGGGAATCATGGAATTACTAAGCTATTAGCAATTACCTGCAATCAGAATTCCAGTCGGTTAGGTGCATATCCTTGAAGGTGTTGCATCCGCTATTGAAGGAAAAGGTCACTAGCCATTCTGACGCAATATCTACTGTCCCTCACATATCTGAATCCAATACACGAAGATGTATTTTGTAAAGTTGTCTCACGATCATGTGCTATTAATGAAAGAACGTATTTTACTTCATCCTCGCACCGCGGAACATACATGCAGAGGAAATATATCTACCACTAGGGTCAGCAGTCTCAGAAGACGCTTTGTATATACGGGTGTAGAATGCGGATCTAGTGTCCTGAGTTAGGAATTCCTATATGGGATTTCTCACGGGCACCACCATCGCTTCTCTCCATTAACACTGTACTGGCCTGCGTGACTCTTTTCACACTGCAGCAAGGCCCTACATCGACGTAGCGGAGCAGTGAAGAAACTGTCCCCGAATTGAAGGCCGCCACTGGGAGGGACTGGCTTACTATTTAAAGGATATGAGAGACAACGAAAGGAAATCGAAGAACAAAATAAAATTGTGTTTACTTCCCAACTCCTACAGACTAATGAAATCTATCTTAAATGATTGTAGTTTCCTAGTTCCCTGAAATACGTCTCCGTCGAAAGACGAGATGTTATAAATATCTATTCAAGAATTTAGGGTTCGTTTCTTAGAAGTAAGAGGGAAAATTCGTCAAGTTTTCGATTCCAGATAGTTGAATGAAACTTACGAAGTACCAGATAGTGAGATTAATTTATCATTCACTAAGCTTTATACTCTGTGTTCTTGTTTAATATTTCCTGGAACATAGTATGCGTCTGTCTTTCCCGTCTTTAAATTACTTTTGTATGTCATAAGCACATCTATATTACTTTCCATAATTTTACCGTATTCTTCATTAATCTAGCTGGGACGTAAATAAGTGTAATGTCCAATTTTATTTGAACTAGCCACCTCATTTGCACACTTTTTTCTAATAACTTGGGTGCAGAATCCTTATGAACGGTATTTGCATCCGTTAAGTCGTTGGGTGTGCAACGTTTTATCAGATTTGGACATCATTAGCTAAGTGCAAACGCAGGGTTGCGCTGCAAATGGCGGCTTCAGTATGGAAGCGCTACACCAGCGGCAGTGAGCTGCCTAGTTATTTTTAGTGAGCCTATGCTCTGTATCATAGTGTGTGCTGTTTTGAAACCACCTGGCGGCTTAAAACTGGATGCAGTACCACACTGGTATGCTGACCGTGATACTATAAATAAAGAATGCTAGACTCACATCTGTCACCAGTCAGCAAGCAATTGAAAAAATGTCAGTGAATGTGTACTTTAGTGCTAAACGTCAAATACGCATATGAGCACTCAACGAATTTCTAAGCGGTAACCGAAATCAATCGTACGCAGATACACGTTTAAAATTAATACACTTTTCTATAAAGTACACTCATGTTCAGGAAAAAACAAGCCATGTAATTAATACGTTCTGCAGAAATGATTAACATTTGGACCATTTCGCCCCGTGGGTTTCAAGGCCACCATCGATATCACAGCGTAACAGGACTTAGCCGGTAACATGTGCATGGGCTTCTCGTTGTCGCAATAAACCGAAGGTAGGGGATCTGTGTGACTCGACCAGACGTGCATTATGCCTCGCAGACGTATGCGCGAACCGCGCCGTTAAATTAGTGAGTTTTAAAGAGGGCGCATTACTAGCATCAAAGAATGTGATGCAACCATCCAGGAAACTGCTGCCCGCGTGGGACGAGATTTTCTGCAGTGCAATGGTTGTGTGCAGAATGGTTCACGGAAGACCGTAGAAACTATCGAAATGGGTCAGGTCGCACCACCCAGTGGAACAGTGGAACACATCGTGCACTATCAGGGATGACAGTCTGCCGCCGTTTATTAGTGCCTGGGTTACGTGCGCGTCGTCCACTTCTCCGCCTATCATTGACGAACGTGCAAAAAGGTGCTACACAGCAGTGGTGTACGGAACGATGTCACTGGGGACAGGAATGGTATCAGACAGCGTTTTCCAGGTTCTGTTTGTTTGGAAACAATGACTGCATTTTGGTTTGCAGACAGGGGGCGGCATCACAGTGGCTGAATTTGCACAAGACATACAGCCTTATGGTGTGGAGTACTATTGGATACAACTACAAATCATAGCTGTGCGTGTCCAGGACACTGTGACCAGTGTGACCTACGTGAATGACATCCTGCGACCCGTAGCCATACCCTTCCTGAACAACACTTCTGACGCCATTTTTCAGAAAGACAATGCTCGATCACATGTTAGTGCACGAACATGTGCCTTTTCGGTGTCACAGGATGTCAGGCTTTTGTCCTGTCCCGCCAGATCACAAGACTTGACGTCAATCGAAAATGTGTGGGATATAGTGAAATGACGGGTGCAGTGCTGTGCCAACCACCACAGATGAACTTTGGAACCAGGTGAATACAATATGGATGGCTATACCGCAGCAAGCCATTCGCGTTTTACACGCGTCGATGCCATCATGCATGGAACAAGTCGTCAGGGCCGATGCCGGATTCTGTGTATACTTGGCAACAGGACAGTTGAACCAAGGTGACTGAAATGCTAATCATTTCTGCAGAACATACTAATGTATATGTCCTGTAAATATGAACGTCCTACCTCTAGTCGTTCAAGGTGTTCTATTTCTATTGAACATGAGTGTACTTTACTCTGGATTTTCATGCTATCATCTTCCAAAATACTATTCCCGAAAACAAATAATTATGCGCCGAGTACAATGATGTTACTACGAAGTTAGTAAAACTGTGCAGAGGCTAAAAAATAAAAAGTCAATAGGTTCTGATGAAGCACCAATGTGTGCACTGAAACAATGCATAGAGACTATACAAACTCCGTTAGCAAACGCAGTAAATGAATTATATAACACAGACGAGAGTTGTACCTCTGTTAAAGGAAGATAATGCAGAAGACCTACAAAATTACTTGCCCATTTGCCTGCTGTCACCATGCTTAAAAACAGTAGAATCAATTATGAAAGACAGATTAACGAATTACTTGAATAAATACAACCTTTTAAGTGAATCACATTTGGTTTCTAAAGTGGCAGAAGTACGGAGTCACACATAGTAGAATTGATGTATTTTGTACTTTCTCGATGCTATTGACAAAGGTGAATGTATCAGAGGCATATTTTTAGATCATTCTAAGGCTTCTGCTACTGTGATTTCGATCACAGCAGACACATAGAGTTCAAACAGCAGAGATAACACGTACCTCAAATAAGTCTAAACTTTTACTAAACCATTTATCAGAACCAAAAGACATAAATATCGGGGTTCCTTAGGGAAGCATTTTGGGACTAACACTGTTTCTAGTATAACAATGACTTCCTGGATAGTGTTAGTCATGGCGAAAAATTCCTTGTTTGCTGAGGACAGTAGTATTACAGTAATAAAACAAGGTAAGTCGTTACAGAGAAATGCTTAGCATGTAACGAAGAAATTAGGAAGAATAGTTAGCCTAAAGAAGACGAAAAAGAAGAGGCAGTTATGGTTTGCGTGTAATCCTTGCAGTTACTGCTTTTACGTCTCAACGAATTGCTTTTCTCTCTTGAGTGCAACATTGTAAGTTATTGAACCATCTCTGCTTCCGTATCTAACAAATTACTTTCACTTATTTTCCCAAGCAGAGTGACAAAGAGTGGCAGGAGGACCAAGTCAGCGTCAGCAATGACATCATGATACGGAAGCAGTCCCGATAAAAGCAACAGACGGAGATTATAACGGTGGAGACGTGGAGAGAGCAACATTTGCACTCGTAGCGGTGAGAGATACGTGTGTCAGCTGTTGGAGGCTCAGAACAAAGCGGCAGCCACGGCCAACAGCTAACAGATGCTGCTGCTATTCTACCTCCAGGATTTAGAGGAGCGCGTAGTCCGAACAGTGACGGGGCGGGCGTAAATATTTAGCTGTGCTGCAACTGAATTCCACGTGTGTCACGACAACACACAGAGATGAAGCAGCACCATCATTTCGGTGTTATTTTCTTTCTGTCGAATACTTCTACAGCCTTATTTTTGTCTCTGAACCCACACTGTGTAATATAAAAGAAGGGAGACAGATTGAAGCCGACCGAAGGTGATCGGAACGGGCTACAGCTATTTTCACGCGGCGGTATTCAAAGTACGAATGATTACAAAATTAACAATAGTGATTGTATACTGCTACATCTGCAGTTGTAGCAGTAGATTCCATAAAAAAAAACGTTGTTCCAAAAGTGTTGCTATCTTACAATGGATGGCAAAAGTACATGATTAGTTACACCATGGAACCTTTAGAGATTTGGGGTAATTGTTTGAATTGTGAAATGCACGGCGAAGCTTGTGATTTATTTCGCTGCGATGGTCAGATTGTGACCGAAACCGATTGCTTGATGCACCTCCTGTGGAATATTGTAACTGCTGTGTGTTCAGCCACATTAATGAAAAAAATTAACAGAAATCACTCAAATGTTTTTTTGAAATTATTTGTCCAAAAGTAAGAATTAAAGTAAATTAAAGAAACATGTAAAGTGCGTTTGTATGTTGCTCAGAATTACATACAATACACGAGGTGCGTCAATCCTAAACGTGTAAAATTTAAACACCAAAGAGGTAATCTGCAGAACGCTCATTTCATTAATTCGCGAGTAATCCTTGTCGTACAAAGACCCTTACCAAGTTGAATTACAGGTATGACGTCCGAAACTTTGCTTCCGCCGTTTGTTTTTCGAAATTCGAGGCTTTATTGTGAAAACTTACAAAAATCTACTATTCAAAGCATTGGCTATCGCTGGCCACTACTTCCTCTCACCTTTCGGGCGATATACGAATCCCTCTTTTGAGGAGATCCATCAATCAAACCAATTTTGCTCTCGTTCATACGATCGGAAGTGCTAGTCAGCCTGGCCATGTGCCATTTGATGGGGAGCAACGTCTGAATAACACGGTTGGTGTGGTACGACTTCCCATTTCAACTTTTCCAAGTATGATTTGACGGGTTGTGCGACATGGGGAAGAGCAGTGCCCTGCAGCGGAGTCACCTTTTGATTTCTATCATTTCTATGGCCGTTTGTCTTTCAGTGCTCTTCTCAAACACATCAATTGCTTTCGATGACGGCCTCCTGTGACTGTTGTCCGCTGCTCGTCGTCTCACGGTCGCGTTCTCGCTTCCAGAGCACGGGGTTCCGGGTTCGATTCTCGGCGGGGTCAGGGATTTTCCCCTGCCTCGAGATAACTGGGTGCTTGTGTTGTCCTCATCATTTCATCATCGCTCATGAAAGTGGCGAGATTGGACTGAGCAAAGGTTGGGAATTTGTATGGGAGCTGATAAACGAGCAGTGGAGCGGCCCACAAACCAAACATTATCATCATCATCATCCTGTGATTGTTTCCTTCGGTTTCGGTAGCTTAGAAAACTTTCTCTCTTCCACCGCCTACCGGCCCCGAGGTCAAAACCACCGTTCTTACGGCGTTGAAACCATTCTCTGCACGTTCTTTCACTAATAGGTGCGTCACCATTGGTCTTACACGACATTTCTTAAGCCTCAGCCTCACTTTTCTTCTCGTTAAAGAAGGAAATTAAAATAGCCCGCAAATGGGCTCTATATTTGGCATATTCCATCCAGAAAAACTTTGTGATGCAATCATAAATCAACTAATATTTCGATGGTGTTATGTTTACAAATGCATAAGCTTAATATATGATCCTTCCCTAAGCCCTTACATATGAACCACCACTTGCCGCTACTGCCATCCACGGCGAAATGGCGGAAACGAAGTTGTAGACATAATAACTGATGAGACAAAAAACCCAGTGAAGAGTTGCATGAGTCGTTAATGATTCGTCTGTTCAGTGTGTGGTTCAAATGGCTCCCGAGCACTATGGGACTTAACTTCTGAGGTCATCAGTCCCCTAGAACTTAGAACTACTTAAACCTAACTAACCTAAGGACATCACACACATCCATGCCCGAGGCATGATTCGAATCTGCGACAGTAGCGGTCGCGCAGTTCCATACTGAAGCGCCTAGAATCGGTCGGCCACTCTGGCGGGCTTCAGTGTGTGAGCGTCATGAAAATATTCAGCAAGCTGCAGTGAGAAAAGTCATCTTAAAGACGATAAGCAAAGCACTTACGAAAGCCTACGTTTCAGAACGAGGGAAAAAATCTCTTCCTCTGACATCCATCAAGCGTCATGATAACAAAACTGAAACCAGATAATTTTGAGCTCATATGGAACTGCGCTGCAGATGGGTATTTGAGATAAACCGAAATGACGACGATGTAATTCTCAGCAGAGGGGACCGGACGATATGACATCCGAGAATAATTTCCATGTGAAACATCGAAAGCGGTTGCCTCCAGTAGGATCTTTGTATGTAATATTACTGTCTATACTTATGTGTGGTTTTGTAAAATCTCTGTAGCTAGTCGACAATTTTAGGAAGTATTTTTGTCTTTCTGTGCCTTTAGCACATATGCATTGTCGTTGCCAGTGGTCAAAGTGTTCCTACAGAGGAAGAGAGGAGTTGTGTACACAGAAAGGACAGCCGTAAATTAATATTTTACGAAGTTGGTGTGATGTTTGCTATTTGTGGAGCAAAATTCTCTGCTAACAAGTGGTGAACAATAAATAATTTCAATTTAAATCAAAACAAATGCTTGATTATTCAGTGTCGTATCGAATGCAGAGCGAATGACGAGCAGGGAAATAATTTTGGAAGGGGAGTAAGCGAGTTTCAATAGTTACCAGCTAGATTACCCAGGATGATAGGGGGAAACATCAGAGAATAACATCTATGGTACCGGAGGGAGCCGTAGAGTGCAAAAATTGTGGGAGAAAAGAGAAGTTAGTATGTGTACAGTAAATAATTTAAGAAGTCCGGTGTAAGTGCTGCTCTGAGATGAAACGCGTAGCAAGGAAGAGAAGGTCGTGACGGGCCGCACTAAAATTCTTTAGTAATGACCCAAAACAGACAAAATAAGAGTGAGAGGTAGACACACCATTTATGCCTGCGTACCACCAATGAACAGAATAGGAAGGCAAAAGGGGATGGGAGAATTAAATTGGTATACAAGCTCACAGTGAAACTAATCGTCGCTCCTTCAAAGAGCACACTGATATCTGGTGGGTGGAGCAGAACCAGTACCAGTTAATCATATGACTAACCTCTCCTGACTGCAGTCATGTCAGTGAATTGGTGTATAAGCCACTTGGGTGCACAGACTCACTGCATTGAGATGGATCAACATGGATAGAAATTGGTTATCGTGTTTCGACGTACCCATGATCACATAGTGAGTGAATTTGCCCGCTTTCTTGATGTATCTACGTTTAAACAAGGACCCAGAATCGCAGGAGGTAACGAACGAAAGCCGCTGATCAGTACGATACTGCACCCCGTCTGGCCCGGGTGCATCCACTGATTCCGTTGGGAAGTGTGCCATTAAGCCATTGTATCCTCTTCTGAGACAAGCTGGCCCACAACTGATGTAAATTGCTCTTGATATCCTGGAGACTGACACTGGGACAGAGATGTCATCCGAGCTGGTCCCACACATGTGTTATCAGCGACGGATCTGGGGATCACGATTGAAACTGGAGTACCTCAACATCACAGTTCTTAAAGACATGTGTCATGTGTAGACGAGCATTGCCCTGTTTAAAGGTGGCACGAGGATACTGTGGTGTAAAAGTAACACACGAGAACGCAGGCTCTCCGTGACGTATGGTTGTCCCTCAGTCACTACCAACTGCATAGCTTTCAGACCACGAGGCGCCCAGTAACACCACTGCGTCTCTCGAAAACATTGGAAAGTGGGACCTCTTCCAGGTTGCCTGTTTACTCATCGACGACGGTCATCCATCCATCAGCAGTCCATGCTTCCCGGTCACAGCACCACTCCATACACTGCAGTATGCCTCGTGGTGTTAACGGCGGCCTTTCCATGGGACGGTAATTTCCTAGTCCGCAGCTTCTAGTCTGCGACCAGTGGTGCTGGATGTCGCACTATGTTGTAGAAAGTCCTTTGGTGTAGAATACGACCATCGCGTCTTCCGGGCGTCAGACATGGTCGACCAGAACCTTGGCCTCACTTTCCCATCCAGAGCACCATCGGGCCACGGTGACGTCCGAAATCTGGATACTCCACGATACGAATAGTTGGCCAAATGGAAACCCACAATGAGGCTCGTTTCGAACTGTTAGGTACAGATAACGCGACCCACATCAGTACACAGCATCTCCATGATGTCCACAGTGATCACTCAACAGGTGACGCTGTTGGCGTCCCTTACATACCACAACAGGCCCGATAACAACAATAAACCCCAACAACTCTAACACTCTCTGGCTGTCACTCTACCAGTCACAGAGGACTGCATCTCTAATCATTTATTTCCCATCCAACGATGTATAAATGTACTAAGTTACTTTGTCATCCGACCATGTCTTCTGGCTACTCCCCCCCCCCTTTTTTTTGTCAGGCGGCGAAAAAAAATTACGACTTTGATTACTTTTCACATCCTTGAGACCTCTCTCCAAGAGGTCATTCAAATCCGACTAATAGGATGTATTCAAAATTATACAGAGCGCAGACCAGTTTTCGTGGCCAACACTATTTATGTACGATGGATCAACACGCCGACGTCATTTTTGTCGTCTTAGCTTAGCCACGCTGCAGTTTACCCCGACAGCTGCGCCGAACTGTCCAGCAGAATTCGCAGAAGGCGGGTGATCGCCCACCAGTGGCCCGAGAGTGAACTCGAACGACAAAAACGCGTGTGGTTCGCGGCGTAGGCGGTGACTGCTCGCGGGGTCGCCGACCGCGCCGCTTCACGTGGGCCGTGCAGAGTGTCCGCCTCCTCACCGCAGTTCCAGACAGGATGAGGACGTCCTCCCACTCTGCATCCGCTATAACGCTGCACCTTCTCTGAAATACGTTTAAGTCTGGGCTTCCTCCACCGTTACTGTTTGACTACATCTACAACTTCATCGATACTCCGGAATCCGCCTTAACGCGCGTGGCTAAGGCTACCGGTTCCCACTAACAGTCATTTCCTTTCCTCTTCCATTCGTAAATAGAACGATGGAAAAAAAGACAGTCTATATGCCCCCTTATAAGGCCTGATGTCTCGTATCTTATCTAGTGGTCGTTATGTGCAATGCATATTGGAGGAAACAGAATCGTCCTGCAATCTGCTTCAAATGTAGGTTCTCGAAATTTTCTCAGTACTATTCCTCGAAAAGAACGTCGCCTTCCCTCCAGGAATTCCCATTTGCCTTCCCAAAGCATCTCAGTAACACCTGCGTGTTGTTAGAATGGACCAGTAAAAAATCTAGTAACTCGCCTCTAGATTGCTTCGATGTCTTCCTTTAATCCCACCTGGTACGGATCCCGAACACTAGAACGGTATTCAAGAATAGCTCACACTAGCATCCTATATGCGATCTCCTTCACGGATGAACCACACTTTCCTACAGTTCTCCCAATAAACCGATGTCGATCATTTGCTTTCCTATCACAATCCTCACATGCTCGTTCCGTTTCATATCGTTTTGCAACTTCACTGCCTGATATTTAAACCACTTGACTCTGTCAAGCAGGATACTACTAATGTTCTAACCGAACATTACGGGTTTGTTTTTCCTATTCATCCGCATTAACTTACATTTTTCTACATTTAGACCTAGTTACCATACATCACACCAACTATAAATTTTGTCTAAGTCATCTTTTATCCTCTTAGAATCGCTCAACATCGACACCTTGCCGTACACCACACCATCATCAGCGAAAAACCGCAGATTGCTGCCAACACTGCTCATTTATGTATATAGAGAATTATGGCCGTCCTATCATATTTCCCTGGGCCACTCCTGACGATATCCTTGTCTCTGATTAACACTCGCCGTTGAGGACAAAATACTCGGTTCCATTACTTAAGAAGCCTTAGAGCCACACAAATATTTGTGAACTTATTCTATATGCTTTTACGTTCGTTAATTGCCTGCAATGCGCACCGTCTCAAATGGTTTTCGAAAATCTATAAATATGGAATCTGTCTGTTATCCTTCATTCATAGTTCGCAGCATATCATGGGAGAAAAGGGCTAGCTGAGTTTCACACGAGCGATGCTCTCTAAAACCATGCTGATTCATGGACACAACCTCCTCAGTCTCAACAAAATTTAATATATTCGAACTGGGAATATGTTTTAGGATTCTGCAGCAAACCGAAGTGGGAATATAGGTCTTTAATTTGGCGGGTCCGTCCTTTTACAATTCTTACACAAAGGATTCACCTGTGCATTATTAGTCCAAAGGATCAATCTTCAGACTGACGTTGAGTCGAGGATTCCTTCTGTCACGTGTAGCTATATCGATTTAGCTTTCGAATGTGTCAACGGGAAAGTTACGTAGTTAATTTTTTGTTTCTTTGCATTTAAGTACCTGCGGTCGTGATACGCAATGAAATCCCATCGCCGAGCGGAGTAGCCGAGCGGTTCTAGGCGCTTCAGTATGGAACCGCGCGACCGCTACGGTCGCAGTTTCGAATCCTACCTCGGGCATGGATGTGTGTGATGTCTTTAGGTTAGTTAGGTTTAAGTAGTTCTAAGTTCTAGAGGACTGATGACCACAGAAGTTAAGTCCCATAGTGCTCAGAGCCATTTGAATCATTTGAAATCCCCTCGTTGCAGTACATCAGCACGCCCTAGACAAGCCAAAACAAAACGGCACAGCCCATACAGTACGGTAATAGTTTTCAGTTGCAGTGGATAAGTTGCAGCAGTTGACTTATGTAACCGTTTGGACATGGGAATGAAAGGTTATCTGCAACTTGCCATGAAGCCAAGTTGCGTTTCTAAGAGCTGAAGGGTGTATAAAAGAGGCTACATTTCATAGGGAGAGAGGCACTGATTCCCTCTGTCCACCGTATTATTGATTCTGTGCATTCATAAAAAAGCAAAGGAAACGAAAGAGAAGTTTGAAAAGATAATTCCTAGTTCAGGGAAAATAAACAAATAGATTAAGTTTTGCCTATGACTTAATTCTGTCAAAGATCGCCAACTACTTGGGTGTTCACTTTAACGGAATGTGTGGTGTCTTCAGAAACGATTATAAGATCAATGTCAATAAAAGTAAAACAACGTTAATGAAATGTATCGGAATTAAGTGAGATAATGCTCTGGAATTAGATTAAGTGTTACAATTTTTTGGGAATAATTGAGTGTAAATGAGACGTGGTCTATTAACATCACAGACAAGAGGACAATAAAAGCTTTGCAAATGTGGGGTTACAGAAGAATGTTGAAACTAAATTTGGTAGTTCGAGTAACGAATGAAGAGGTACAGATTCGAACTGTACAGCAAAGAGCTCTGTGATACACTACGAGAAGGAATAATTTAATACGAGACTCTCTGATGCACCAAGGGACCGTTAATTTGGTAATGAAGGGAATTGTAGGAATTAATTGTTGTGCAGTGACATCGAGTCATGAATACAGTAAGCAGGCTCGTATGGATGTAGGCTGCATGGAAGTATGTTGAGAGCTGCAGCAAACGAGTCTTCCGACTGAAGGGAACTACAACGAAAACAACAGAGCGGTACGCAAGCGCATAGACATGATTATTTTTGCCTCAGAGCGCCATTTACGAACATCCATTGCAACCAACTTCGCCGTAATGTACCGTTGGAGATACATTACCGGAACTTCTTCTTAAAGAGAAGTTCAAGATAGCCCGCCACACCGCATCCGAATGGCGACATTGTCAGCGGATGACAAGGTGATCTGTCGGTCCCGAATGGACCAACTACGCCAGAACGCGGATCTTTGCCTTGCTTTGCTTCTTGAAGGCCAGAACTGTCCGCTTATCGATGTACTTGTTTGTGTGGTGGGCTGTGTACGGATTATTCTCCACTGATAATACCAAACTTCCTGAGCGTGCTACCGGTCTCCTTTCAGCTTTTCCTACCTTCAAATGGGTTGTTTTTGATTGTTGCTGTCGCACCCCGTGTCATATATAATATCACAGAATTGAGAACGCTGTTCAATTTTTTGAGTTGCGGCGTCTTTCCTGCCCTGCTTTGACAGTACATACCCTCAAAGAAATTACAGTGTTTGTATCTACCAGGTTCTCTTATCCCTCTCTGTTGCTTATTCGATACTTTGGAATAGATATCGAAAAGATTCCCTTTTCCATAGCTCTCATTCTCTTTTATTTAAATAAACCCATAACCATTGCATTTACTTAGTAATTTGCTGAAGTTAACATATAATGAGTTCCTCTACAACTTACACGAGAGAATTCTGAAAAATAATACCTCTAAATTCTTCATTTTGTTTTCAATATTGATTAAGATATTACACATATTTCTTACCGTATTTTACGGGCTAAAGGATGCAACTATAAGACGTAACTTAATATTTAATCGATTTTTTAAAAAATAACGTTTTTACCATTACTATATTGCAAAGCCAGGCTAAAAAAATTCTGTTAATGAAACCGAACTGACCTTTGAAACCCCTGAAAAATGTCATCCGAACTTCCTTCTTCTTGTTCTTCTTCTTCGTCGTCATCGTTCTCCTTTTCCTTCCGAACTGACTATGCGAATGTAGACGAGATGTGGCTCAAATTCAAAGATATAGTAGCAACAGCAATTGAGATATTCATACCTCATAAATTGGTAAGAGATGGAACGGATCCCCCGTGGTAGACAAAAAAAGGTCCGAACGCTGTTGCAGAGGCAACGGAAAAAGCATGCGAAGTTCAGAAGAACGCGAAATCCCGAAGATGGGCTAAAATTTACAGACGCGCGAAATTTGGCACGTAATTTGATGCGAGATGCCTTTAATAGGTTCCACAACGAAACATTGTCTCGAAATTTGGTAGAAAATCCGAAGAAATTCTGGTCGTATGTAAAGTACACAAGCGGCAAGACGCAGTCAATACCTTCGCTGCGCAGTGCCGATGGTACTGTTATCGACGACTGTGCCGCTAAAGCGGAGTTATTGAACGCAGTTTTCCGAAATTCATTCACCAGGGAAGAAGAATGGAATATTCCAGAATTTGAAACACGAACATCTGCTAGCATGAGTTTCTTAGAAGTAGATACCTTAGGGGTTGCGAAGCAACTCAAATCGCTTGATACGGGCAAGTCTTCAGGTCCAGATTGTATACCGATTAGGTTCCTTTCAGATTACGCTGATACTATAGCTCCCTACTTAGCACTCATATACAACCGCTCGCTCACCGATAGATCTGTACCTACAGATTGGAAAATTGCGCAGGTCGCACCAGTGTTCAAGAAGGGTAGTAGGAGTAATCCATTTAACTACAGACCTATATCATTGACGTCGGTTTGCAGTAGGGTTTTGGAGCATATACTGTATTCAAACATTATGAATCACCTCGAAGGGAACGATCTATTGACACGTAATCAGCATGGCTTCAGAAAACATCGCTCTTGTGCAACGCAGCTAGCTCTTTATTCGCACGAAGTAATGGCAGCTATCGACAGGGGATCTCAAGTTGATTCCGTATTTCTAGATTTCCGGAAAGCTTTTGACACCGTTCCTCACAAGCGACTTCTAATCAAGCTGCGGAGCTATGGGGTATCGTCTCAGTTGTGCGACTGGATTCGTGATTTCCTGTCAGGAGGGTAGCAGTTCGTAGTAATAGACGGCAAATCATCGAGTAAAACTGAAATGATATCAGGTGTTCCCCAGGGAAGCGTCCTGGGACCTCTACTGTTCCTGATCTATATAAATGACCTGGGTGACAATCTGAGCAGTTCTCTTAGACTGTTCGCAGATGATGCTGTAATTTACCGTCTAGTAAGGTCATCCGAAGACCAGTATCAGCTGCAAAGCGGTTTAGAAAAGATTGCTGTATGGTGTGTCAGGTGGCAGTTGACGCTAAATAACGAAAAGTGTGAGATGATCCACATGAGTTCCAAAAGAAATCCGTTGGAATTCGATTACTCGATAAATAGTACAATTCTCAAGGTTGTCAATTCAACTAAGTACCTGGGTGTTAAAATTACGAACAACTTCAGTTGGAAGGACCACATAGATAATATTGTCGGGAAGGCGAGCCAAAGGTTGCGTTTCATTGGCAGGACACTTAGAAGATGCAACAAGTCCACTAAAGAGACAGCTTACACTACACTCGTTCGTCCTCTGTTAGAATATTGCTGCGCGGTGTGGGATCCTTACCAGGTGGGATTGACGGAGGACATCGAAAGGGTGCAAAAAAGGGCAGCTCGTTTTGTATTATCGCGCTATAGGGGAGAGAGTGTGGCAAATATGATACACGAGTTGGGATGGAAGTCATTACAGCATAGACGTTTTTCGTCGCGGCGAGACCTTTTTACGAAATTTCAGTCACCAACTTTCTCTTCCGAATGCGAAAATATTTTGTTGAGCCCAACCTACATAGGTAGGAATGATCATCAAAATAAAATAAGAGAAATCAGAGCTCGAACAGAAAGGTTTAGGTGTTCGTTTTTCCCGCTCGCTGTTCGGGAGTGGAATAGTAGAGAGATAGTATGATTGTGGTTCGATGAACCCTCTGCCAAGCACTTAAATGTGAATTGCAGAGTAGTCATGTAGATGTAGATGTAGATGTAGATACATAAGATGGTCGTCACTGCCATCCAGAGCAATACTTATGTTCTTGAAAGATTTAACCATAATGTCTTCTCGCACTCTCAACCACCCGGCCAAGCAACTAACAAAGCCAAATAAATAGTAACAAGGCCGACCCTGCATTGCACCGGGAATAAGGCCTCAAGCGAATGATGATGATCATATGAAAACCTTTTATTTTTTTCCGTTACGAAACTAGCTTCTAAACAATATATTGTACTGTTACCGATAACACGAATCACTAGCAATTCAAGTTGCCTGACACTGTATATCGCGCTATAAGCTAGGCAGTGTTCTGGGTTTGTGATGGCGGGGCAGGAGGGAGACAGTGATAGCAATATGTGAATCCTCGCGACTCACGTTCTTCGCATCGGTGCGCTGCTACTGCAAGTTGAATAGAACGTTGCCAGATAGAGGTAGGTTTCCCGCGGCATCAAATATATAGCTATTTTTTAAACTGGCGAGAATTTTAAACCAAACATTGGACCTTTTTTCTATTAATCACGAGTGTAAGACACACCAGAACTTTGAATATAATTTTACGAAGTAATAAGTGCGTCTTATAGTCTGTAATATAAGGTATTACTCGGTCGAGATCCCCACTTCGCTGACGCAAGTTGTCAGCCCTCCGCCGCTGTAAAGTTCCGAATTGCAACGTGTAACGTGGCGGTGTGTAACGTAACTATGACGGTGCGTGATAGACACTTAGAAAACTGAAAGCACGAATTCAAAGGGTCCGTCCACACATGGAGCTCCCGCTTGTTCAGCATAACAATGATAAACCACACTCAAGCGCTGTGGCATCAGCAACAATCCGACACCTTGACTACACATTCATCGAATATCTTCCATGCAGTCCCGATTTGGTCCCATCCGATTTTCATCTGTTTCCTAAACGTAAAGAACATTTTAGAGGATTTCATTTTGATAACGCTGAAGCGGTGCGAGCAGAGGTGAGGTTGTCGCTCCGTCAACGAAGTCAAACATTCTACAGTGAAGGTGTCTACAAACTGGCCTCTCGTTGAGAGAAATAGTTTGTCGCCAGGGGGGGTTATATTGAGAAATAAGTTTTTATACTTGAAAAATAAAGATGTAGAATGTTAATAAAGTTTGTTTTATTTAGAAAAGCTTTAAGAGTTTTCAAATGGAAAATTCGGAGGCGTTACTTTTCAGCAAGCCCTCGAATAGCATAGTTTGCCATCGGTAGAGAGCATAAACATATCCCACATAGACCTTAAGCTTATTGAATTATAAGGAACAAATACCGGTTGCTATACAAAAAAATCAGCGAAGACATTTCAGTCCTTGGCTTTCGAAAGCGCAGAACAAAGACCAGGTCATACACTGCATTAACCCGCCCGCCCACCTTTTAATGTCTGACACGCAAAACGTTAAAAAATAAGTGCAAGTCGATCGCGGCTCTATGTCTTGGAACCGAAGCCGTCCTGCAGACAACTGTAGTTAATGGAACCACTTTTTACTTAGTCTAGCATAACAATTTACCACTCGACACGCATTCTGTGATTGATAATTACCTGAGGAAATTGCTTTACATTTATTCTCTCAATTTATTTTATCTTGATTGCCTTTTTCATACTTCCGCACTTTCAGCCAGTGGAGTTAAGATCGATTATACATGTACTGCCAGCTTCGCTACTGTCGCACGACTGTGTTAATATAATCATCACCAAGGACTAAACCATTTCAGGTTTTTTTCATTCTCAAAAGCCTTGGTAAGAACATTAACGTTCCTTTCTGCAGCTTCGGCTTATAGGTTGAAGTTCTACATCCATATATTCATATCGTAAGTTCCTTCCATTTGTTTCTGTATTTCATCATCTCTTGTTCTTCGTTAACGTTAATAATTGTGAGTGATATCTAGGTGTCTCCATTCTGATTCCTATGCTTTCAGGAAAACTTATTTCTGCTCTTCCTAGTTTTCTAGAGTGTTGTTTTATTAGTGTCCCGACACACCTGAGACCCAAAGAAACTGTTATACCTGCCTAATATAGTGTAGGACCGCCGCGAGTACTCAAAAGTGTCGCAACAAGACGTGGTATGGACTCGATAATGTCTGAAGCAGTGCTGGAGGGAAATGACACCACGAATCCAGCAGGACTATCCATAAATCCGTAAGAGTATGAGGGGGCGGATATCTCTTCTGAACAGCACGTCGCATGGCATCCCAGATACTCTCAATAATGTTCATATCTGGGGAGTTTGGCGGCCAGCGGAAGTGTTAAAATTCAGAACAGTGATCCTGGAGCCACTCTGTAGCAATTCTTGACGTATGGGGTATCGCATTGTCCTACTGAAATTGCCCAAGTCCGTCGAAACGTGCAATGGACATGAACGGATGCAGGTGATCTGACAGGATGATTACGTACGTGTCAACTGTTAGAGTCGTATCTGGACGTATCAGGTTCAACATCACTCCAACTGCACACGCCCCACACCATTACAGAGCCTCCACAAGACTGAACAGTCCCCTGCTGACATGCATTCATGAAGTTGTCTGCATACCCGTATGTGTCCATTCGCTCGATACCATTTGAAACGAGACTCGTCTGACCAGGCAAAATGGGAAAGTCATCAACAGTCTAATGTCGGAGTTGACGAGCCCAGGCGAGGCGTAAAGATTTGTGTCGTGCAGTCATCAAGCGTCATGAGTGGGCCTTTGGCTCCAAAAGCCTGTATCGATGATGCTTCGTTGAATGGTTCGTACGCTGACACTGCTTGGTGGCCCAGCATAGAAGTCTCCAGCAATAGGCGGAAGGCTTGTATTTTCGTCACTTTGAACGATTCTCTTCAGTCGTCGTTGGTCCTGTTCTTGCAGATCTCTTTCCCGCCATAGCGATGTCGAACATTTGATGTTTTACCGGATTCCTGATAATCGCGGTATACTCGTGAAATGGTCGTACGGGAAAATCCCCACTTCATCGTTACCTCTGTGATGCTGCGTCCCATCGCTCGTGCGCCGACAGTAACACCACGTTCAAACTCACTTAAATCTTACTAACCTGCTATTGTAGCAGCAGTAACTGACACTTGCCGACCGCAGCGCCGTCCATTTACTTTGGCGCATCAGTGTAGAAAGCAATGTTGGCACTACCATTACGTTGTAGAGTTTTAGAAGTGTCTCCCGTCAGCTACTAAGACAGTTCCTTTTGATTGTGCCACATAAAACTAAATTTTTGTACCTATGAAATGATATCCCGTTGCTGTATGTATTTAATATCAGTGTCTAAGTGTAACAGCTAGTTGACCTGTCTGTGGTTCTGCTGTTAACGTCGATTGTAGCCCTTCCTCTGAATGCAATAACATTGGCCTTTGTTGTGGATATGTTCATATTATATTCTTGTCCTACTTCCATCGGTATGTGCTACCCTTGTTGGACATCCTTAACTGAGTTTTCTAAACTCACTGCGATAAACTCTATGTTTATAGTAGAGTCATTCATTTTTAAACTCAGTGTGTTCGTAAATTCCCGTTACGAACTATTAGAACTTGTAGAGGGGACTGGGTACATAATACTCGGAACAGAAACTCGTCCGGAAACGTTCTACGATACTGAGGTAAAGTGAAAAGTCTCTTTTCGTGGTAAGTAGTAGGGTAGTCAGGATGACGTTTACTACGTCAAACGGTCACCTGATGTCACTCGTCTGCCTTGCTGCGAGACCTGTTCAGTGCCTGTGCGTCTCCTACACAGTAAACATGGTTCAGTACACGTTTTCGGACTACACAGACATGCTCCTTGCACGGGGCGAAGCTAGAGGTAACGGAAGAGCTGCTAGTCGGCTGTATCACGAACGTTTTTCGCAACATAGCACGCTATCACACAAACTTTTTTTGACCAGCTCAAGCAGCGACTCAGAGAAACAGATATATTCACCGTGAGCAATCGTGACTGTGGAGCTCCACGACAACATCTCACTCACAAATTTGAAGAAAATGTACTGCATCGCGTTGAAGAGAACGTGTCAACAAGAACTCTAACAGTTGCGCGTGCAGTGGGTATGTCACAGTACTGTATGGAACGTTCTGCATGAGCAACAGTTACACCCGCACCACTTGCAAAGGGTACACGCTACGGATCTACGCATACTGCACGTGAATCGTGTACCGCTGCATCGACACACCCCCGTTCTGTTCAAAGATGAATGTAAGTTCGCTAGGGACTACGTTTCGATTTCGTGAAACAGCTATGGGCTGACGACAACCCTCGTGCTATGCATATTCAGGCATTTCAGCACAGGTTCGGTATTATTCCATTTAAATAAACTCGTACTGCGTACTTGACCTTCCTACAAAACATATGGGACCCGTTCTTAGAAGCTGTGCCATTGAATGGCCTTCCTGAAGTGTGATTTCAGCATGAAGGTGCCTCTCCTAACGTGCAGTTCGGAGACATCTTATCAGACCATACTGTGAAAGATGTATAGGCTGCGGCGGTCAAACCGCGTGGCCCCCGCGAGCGCCGAATGTAACTCCTATGGACTACTTCTTGTGGTGTCCTATGCAAAGTTTAATTTACGGACTGCTATAGAGTCAAAGGAGGATGTGCTTGCACGTATTCTAGCCACTGCACTAGAAATTGAAAAGACACCAGGTGGGATGGAGAGTGTGTACCAGAACATGCTTCCTAGGTACCACGTCTGTAACAACGTTGGCGTTCGGCACATCGAATCGCTGTTGTAATGCATCAGTACTGTTGTGTACGTCCAGAATGCTGGGTTCTTTTTGTTTGGGAATACTGTGAAAACGTAACATATAAGTGCTAATACAAACAAATGTGCTCACGTGATAAAAGGATGTTTCGTTACATTTCCTTTCGAGTTGTTAATTACTAATTGTACTCCGTCAAGCTTAATTCAGTTTCTCGAGCAGAAACAAATGAGTTAAACACCTGAATTGAAAACGTCGTAGAATGGAAACGGTACGTTTTCGCACTTCGATTCCTGTTCAAAATGTTATGTACTTACTCTCGTCTACAAATCCAAGAATTTTGTGACAGGAATTCCCGAATGCCCTGTGTGTAGATACTCTCTTCTGGCACTCATTAGCGAAATAGGCAATATGGATAATTAAAATTGCAGGTGACAGTGGACATCCAAGTCTAAGACCTTTTGCAGTGTGACCTAAAACTTCAATACATTGTTACAACAATCAGTGCATTTCGGTATGCAATATTAGATATCAACGCTAAAATTGTACTGTACAATTAATGATAATATACATGAGATTACACGCGCGAATAAAAGAGTTAGAGAAGATCGAATGTAGAGTGACTCGTTTCGTCAAGGTATTTCAATCAGCGCCAGAGCGTTAGAGAGACTCTCAACAAATTACAATGGCAAACGCTGCAAGATAGGCGTCGTGCAACACTGATACGTTAACTACTGAAATTTTGAGAGGGTACTTTCCGGGAAGACTCGGGCAATATATTATTTTCTCCCAGATACGTCTCGCGATGACTCGAGAAATTAGTGCTGATACCGACAATCACACTTCCCACGCGCCAGTCGCGAGTGGAACAGGGAAGCTGGGGTCAGTCAGTTCTTTCAGAAGTACCCATACACCGCCACGTGGCTTCCAAAGTACTGATGTGGATGATGTAGATGTATAACGTCCTTTGGATGGGGCTCTACAGCCGACGAAACAAAACTGACGGTAAAAACTCAGTACCTAGAATAAGTTGTTAGCGCCGTCTCAGTCGAAGGCGACCTGCTAAAGCTAAACGTGCAAAGCTAGTTACCGATCTCAGCTACGCTCTTCTAAATCAGTGCTACTTTAGACTAGACGAAACGATATCAAAGCAGTTGAACATATAGCGGCGATAACTGAAAGAGATCAAAATGTCCTGATGAGACACCATCAGCTTATTTCCAAAGTATCGTCTTTATCTACGAAGGGCTCCCGAAGAAGCTCAGACGCAGGACGAGCTACATGTTGCCGTTTTAATACAAATAAGTATGTGATTGTTTATTACACTTATAATTTTTCCGGGCCGTGGGGTGTGGCCGCGGCGTTTGAGGCGCCATCTCACGGATTGGCCGGCCCCTCACGCCAGAGGTTCGAGTGCTCCGTCGGGCATGGGTGAGTGTGTTATTTCTAAGCTTAAGTTAGTTTGATGGTATTCCCCGTTTCAGCTGCTACTTTCAAAATCGAATTACGATCTGGGATTACGTAGGGATTTTGGATGACGAAGAATATCCTGCAGCACAGACACAGCCTTCCCTGCTGTTAGATCGGTTCAGGCATCGTCGTACGAAAACGTGGATGGAGCAGTACCTCCTATGGCGCGTCCGATTACGATAGTGAAGTATTTTCGAGACCGCGGGGTGATTTTGCGAGCAGAGGTCTGGAACACATTTCTTTTCCCATATTGCGAACGGCACCTCAAGGGTGATCATTAATGGCAACTCATACAAAATTCGATGGATAAAATTCGCGTATCCGGTCACGATTCGCAGCTGTAAGACTGACAAAAGGTCATACAATCTCCTATTAATAAACTTCGTTTCGATACTCCCATTATTTTGACAATTATCTGCACACAGCGGAGCTTAGTGCACAGTTTATCTGTTTACGTTCACTATGCTATTTGGAGTGCTGTTTCAGGATCTAGCGCTATAATCAAGAGTTATAGCTACACACAAAAAAATATTGTTAACGTAACAGTACTAACTAAACAGTAAAACGAACGGAAAAAGAAGTAATTGCTCTTAGTAAATCCTGTGTACAAATGAACTCCGTTCTGGACACCGTTTTGTGAACTATGCAACTGCACAGGCTTGTTTTTGCCACTAATCTACCTGATTTAAATCTGAGTGTAGAGGTACAGGGTTCGATCCTCGGCCAGTCCCGAAACTATCCCTCACAATGATTTGTACATGAGAACAGTGTCAAACCGCATCCTGATTAGAATTAGTCCTACTGGTTGGGTGAACTAGATCAGGAAAAGGCGAAGGCAGTCCGCCTTCAGTATCACCATGCCTAGAAAATTATCGTGCAGACTAGCCAACCATCTTGTTCCTGACTGCTATGGATTGTTTCTAATTATGACTTACAACTTTGTTCCCTTTACAACATCACATCTGTCTAAAGTTATCCATTAATCGTTTTATATTAGTAATTTTAATGGAGGCGTACTCTCCATTCACTCTCATACAGTTGTCATTTTTGGTTCTTGTAATATACTGGCTTTTCCACACCTCGTGGTCTTGCGGTAGCGTTCTAGCTTCCCGCGCACGGCGAGGTCAGGGATTTTCCCTGCCTCGAGATGACTGGATGTTCTTGTGTCTTGTTCACGGTCGGAGGAAGGCTACGGCAAATCACCTCCACTAGGACCTTGCCTACTAGGCGGTGCGGGTCTCCCGCATCGTCCCCTACGCTCCTCGGAGTATGGGACATTAGCAACATTACCTCGAGCAATTAAACAGAAAACCGACTCGTGGAGATAACATCTTGGACCTACTGATAACAAACAGACCCGAACTTTTCGACTCTGTAAGCGCAGAACAGGAAGTCAGTGATCATAAGGCCGTTGCAGCATCCCTGAATATGGAAGTAAATAGGAATATAAAAAAAGGGAGGAAGGTTTATCTGTTTAGCAAGAGTAATAGGAGGCAGATTTCAGACTACCTAACAGATAAAAAAAGAAATTTCTGTTCCGACACTGACACTGTTGAGTGTTTATGGAAAAAGTTCAAGGCAATCGTAAAATGCGTTTTAGACAGGTACGTGCCGAGTAAAATTGTGAGGGACGGGAAAAACCCACCGTGGTTCAACAACAATGTTAGGAAACTACTGCGAATGCAAAGAGAGCTTCAGTACAAGTTTAAACGCAGCCAAAACCTCTCAGACAAACAGAACCTAAACAATGTCAAAGTTAGAGTCGGGAGGGTTACGCGTAGAGCGTTCAGCGAATTCGAAAGTAAAATTCTATGTACCGAATTGACAGATAATCCTAGGAAGTTCTGGTCTTACATTAAAGCAGTAAGTGGATCGAAACAGCATATCCAGACACTCTGGGACGACAATGGCATTGAAACAGAGGATGACAAGCATAAAGCTGAAACACTAAACACCTTTCTCCAGAGCTGTTTCACAGAGGAAGACCGCACTGCAGTTCCTTCTCTGAATCCTCGCACAAACGAAAAAATGGCTGACATCGAAATAAGTGTCCAAGGAATAGAAAAGCAACTGAAATCACTCAACTGAAGAAAGTCCACTTGACCTGACGGGATACCAATTCGATTCTACACAGAGTACGCGAAAGAACTTGCCCCCTTTCTAACAGCCGTGTACCGGAAGCCTCTAGAGGAACGGAAGGTTCCAAATGATTGGAAAAGAGCACATGTAGTACCAGTTTTCAAGAAGGGTCGTCGAAGAGGTGCGCAAAACTATAGGCCTAGATCTCTGACATCCATCTGTTGTAGAATTTTAGAACATGACTTTTGCTTGCGTATCATGTCATTTCTGGAAACCCAGAATCTACTCTGTAGGAATCAACATGGATTCCGGAAACAGCGATCGTGTGAGACCCAACTCGCTTTATTTGTTCATGAGATCCAGAAAATATCAGATACAGGCTCCCAGGTAGACGCCATTTTCCTTGACTTCCGGAAGGCGTTCTATACAGTTCCGCCTTGTCACCTCATAAACAAAGTAAGAGCCTACGGAATATCAGACCATCTGTGTGGCTTGATTGAAGAGTTTTTAGCAAACAGAACACAGCATGCTGTTCTCAATGGAGAACGTCTATAGACGTTAAAGTAACCTCTTCCGTGCCACAGGCGAGTGTTATGGGACCATTGCTTTTCACAATATATATATAAATGACCTAGTAGACAGTGTCGGAAGTTCCATGCGGCTTTTCGCGGATGATGCTGTAGTACACAGAGAAGTTGCAGCATTAGAAAATTGTAGCGGAATGCAGGAAGATCTGCAGCGAATAGGCACTTGGTGCAGGGAGTGGCAACTGACTCTTCACATAGACAAATGTGGTGTTTTGTGAACACATAGAAAGAAGTATCCTTTATTGTATGATTATATGATAGCGGAACAAGCACTGGTAGCAGTTACTTCTGTAAAATATGCGTACGGAACGATTTGAAGTGGAATGGTCGTATCAAATTAATTGTTGGTAAGGTGGGTGCGAGGTCGAAATTCATTGGGAGAGTCCTTAGCAAATGTAGTCCATCAACAAAGAAGATGGCTTAGAAAACACGCGTTCGACCTATACTTGAGTATTGGTCATCAGTGTGGGATCCGTACCAGGTCGTGTTGACAGAGGAGATAGAGAAGATCCAAAGAAGAGCGGCGCGTTTCGTCACAGGGTTATTTGGTAAGCGTGATAGCGTTACGGAGATGTGCAGCAAACTCAAGTGGCAGACTCTGCAAGAGAAACGCTCTGCATCGCGGTGTAGCTTACTGTCCAGGTTTCGAGAGGGTGCGTTTCTGGATGAGGTATCGAATATATTGCTTCCCCATACTTACACCTCCCGAGGAGATCACAAATGTAAAATTAGAGAGATTCGAGCGCACACGGAGGCTTTCCGGCAGTCGTTCTTCCTGCGAACCATACGCGACTGGAACAGGAAAGGAAGGTAATGACAATGGCACGTAAAGTGCCCTCCGCCACACACCGTTGGGTGGCTTGGGGAGTATAAATGTAGATGTAGAACATACTGGCTAATGTTGTCTCTAGAACAGAAGGCAGCTGAAAAATTTAAGCGCCGCCCTGTAAGTCATAAAAATTACGTCTTCGTTAGCTGTTCAGAAGAGAGATGTAACAAGTGATCCTTAAGACGACAGCCGTGTCAAAATCGGCGGGCGGTTCGGCAGCACGTTTTCTTACCTCCTCCTGCAGTGACTTGAAAGAAAATTGCACTTGCACATGAAGGCCGAGTCCCATACTGATGTCTGGCTATTATTCTGAACAAAACAATGACAACTAGTGAACAGCATGGACAGCATGGCACGTACTTCGATGCGAGATGCCTTTAATAGGTTCCACAACGAAACATTGTCTCGAAATTTGGTAGAAAATCCGAAGAAATTCTGGTCGTATGTAAAGTACACAAGCGGCAAGACGCAGTCAATACCTTCGCTGCGCAGTGCCGATGGTACTGTTATCGACGACTGCGCCGCTAAAGCGGAGTTATTGAACGCAGTTTTCCGAAATTCCTTCACCAGGGAAGACGAATGGAATATTCCAGAATTTGAAACACGAACATCTGCTAGCATGAGTTTCTTAGAAGTAGATACCTTAGGGGTTGCGAAGCAACTCAAATCGCTTGATACGGGCAAGTCTTCAGGTCCAGATTGTATACCGATTAGGTTCCTTTCAGATTACGCTGATACTATAGCTCCCTACTTAGCACTCATATACAACCGCTCGCTCACCGATAGATCTGTACCTACAGATTGGAAAATTGCGCAGGTCGCACCAGTGTTCAAGAAGGGTAGTAGGAGTAATCCATTTAACTACAGACCTATATCATTGACGTCGGTTTGCAGTAGGGTTTTGGAGCATATACTGTATTCAAACATTATGAATCACCTCGAAGGGAACGATCTATTGACACGTAATCAGCATGGCTTCAGAAAACATCGCTCTTGTGCAACGCAGCTAGCTCTTTATTCGCACGAAGTAATGGCCGCTATCGACAGGGGATCTCAAGTTGATTCCGTATTTCTAGATTTCCGGAAAGCTTTTGACACCGTTCCTCACAAGCGACTTCTAATCAAGCTGCGGAGCTATGGGGTATCGTCTCAGTTGTGCGACTGGATTCGTGATTTCCTGTCAGGAAGGTCGCAGTTCGTAGTAATAGACGGCAAATCATCGAGTAAAACTGAAGTGATATCAGGTGTTCCCCAGGGAAGCGTCCTGGGACCTCTACTGTTCCTGATCTATATAAATGACCTGGGTGACAATCTGAGCAGTTCTCTTAGGTTGTTCGCAGATGATACTGTAATTTACCGTCTAGTAAGGTCATCCGAAGACCAGTATCAGCTGCAAAGCGATTTAGAAAAGATTGCTGTATGGTGTGTCAGGTGGCAGTTGACGCTAAATAACGAAAAGTGTGAGATGATCCACATGAGTTCCAAAAGAAATCCGTTGGAATTCGATTACTCGATAAATAGTACAATTCTCAAGGCTGTCAATTCAACTAAGTACCTGGGTGTTAAAATTACAAACAACTTCAGTTGGAAGGACCACATAGATAATATTGTCGGGAAGGCGAGCCAAAGGTTGCGTTTCATTGGCAGGACACTTAGAAGATGCAACAAGTCCACTAAAGAGACAGCTTACACTACACTCGTTCGTCCTCTGTTAGAATATTGCTGCGCGGTGTGGGATCCTTACCAGGTGGGATTGACGGAGGACATCGAGAGGGTGCAAAGAAGGGCAGCTCGTTTTGTATTATCGCGTTATAGGGGAGAGAGTGTGGCAGATATGATACACGAGTTGGGATGGAAGTCATTACAGCATAGACGTTTTTCGTCGCGGCGAGACCTTTTTACGAAATTTCAGTCACCAACTTTCTCTTCCGAATGCGAAAATATTTTGTTGAGCCCAACCTACATAGGTAGGAATGATCATCAAAATAAAATAAGAGAAATCAGAGCTCGAACAGAAAGGTTTAGGTGTTCGTTTTTCCCGCTCGCTGTTCGGGAGTGGAATAGTAGAGAGATAGTATGATTGTGGTTCGATGAACCCTCTGCCAAGCACTTAAATGTGAATTGCAGAGTAGTCATGTAGATGTAGATGTAGATGTAACTTTCTGATACGATACCCTATCAGATTGGGACGGTTAAGAGCTACACCGAACCGTCGCTTCAAGAAGCAGAACATACACATTCCATTGTACTGTAGCCGGATACTACCTGCCTTTATATTGGCCAGTATTTACAGCATTTATCCCATGACAGCAAATGCACTTCCACTTAATCTATGCCGGCCACGGTAGCCGAGCTGTTCTAGGCACTTCAGTCTGGAACCGCTTGACCGCTACGGCCGCAGGTTCGAATCCTGCCTCGGGCGTGGAAGTGTGTGATGTCCTTAGGAGACTTCAAATGTTAAGTCCCATAGTGTTCACAGGCATTTGAACTTAATCTGTTTGTTTTTCAAATGATTATGTGTCGGAGTTACTTTCGGCTACCGACTTTTAAATTTCGTTCAGGCATTGAATAAGAGCTCGATGAGAAACAACCCTCCTGGCATTTTTGTCTAAATTGATAATGGTGGACGCATATCTATACTCTATACTTGAATCAAGTGTACATTTGTAAATTATACTGCCATTTCTGTAAATTATACTTGAATCACACGCACTCACAAAATCTTAATCTGACAGGCAGAAACAAAATTCAACAGATGAGGTTCCTTCATACAAAAATTCCTCCGGAAGATGCGCCAAAAATTACAACTCGAGGGCTATTCGGAAAGTAGCGTCCGATCGGTTGCGGAATGGAAACCACAGTGAAAATCCGACGTAGCTTTGCAGTGATGTGGTGGACAGTGTGTCTATTAAGCCCGTAAATCGCGTCACGTCGCTCTTTTCAGTCCCGAGCGCACAGTGGGCACGTAAAGATACCTACTATTGATCATTCACCATACAGCCACGGCTTGTCTGCCTCTGATTTTCATCTCTGCTCATATGAACCGCTGACTGTGAAGACAACACCGTGGCACAGACAACAAGCTGCAGATCAGAGTAGTGAATTGGCAGAAAGCACTGGCCACTACCTTCTATGACGAGGGTATTTGAAAAGTTTGTACAATGCTACGCCAAATGTCTCACTCGGACTGGTGCGTACGAAGAGAAGTAGTTGGAAGGTGTAGCTAACTGTTACAAATAACATTTTTTTTTTTTTTTTTACTTTCACAGTGGTTTCCATTTCGCGACTGATCGGACCCTGCTTTCCCGGAAGCCCTCGTATTATAAGGCCTGTTTCCGCCACCTGAGTAGTCCTGAGTAGCATGCTAATAGCAAATAGATTAATGTTTGTTGAGGTTGAAGCTCCACCGGAATCGAAGTCATTAGGGACGGATCACGAGCTCTGATGGAATTAGGCTGAAGTCGCAAGGCTTTCAGAATTCCAGATACCGAAATAAGCGACCATGGGATTGACAAGCAATTGAACTTGCTCAACAGAGTAAAGGCCACAGGACCTGACGAAATGCCAATACGATTCCACATAGAGTATGCGAATGGTCTCGCTCTTCTTCTAGTACCGCAAGTCACTGAGGGAGTGAAGTATTCCATGTGATTGCGCAGACTACTTCCGTTTTCAAGAGATTCATCGAACAGACGCACATAACTATATATCTATGTGACGTTGGTCTATTGTAGAATTTTGAAACATGTTTTATACATGCTTATTATGACATTTTTGGAGACTGAATATCTCCTGTGATCATGAGTTCCAAAAATAACGATCATGTGGGACCCCAGCTCGCTCACTGTTCGTCCACGAGACCCATAAAGCTAGGTAACGACACCCAGGTTGATGCCGTGTTCCTTGGCTTCTGGAAGACGTTAGATACAGTTCCGTAATGCCGCCTAGTGAACAAATACGAGCCTATGAGATATCAGACTAGCCGTATGACTGGACTGAAGAATTCCTTGTGAACAGAACACAGCATGTCATTATCAACGGAAAGAAATCTTCAGGCGAAAAGATAACTTCGGGTGTATCATATGGTTGTGTTATGGGATCATTACTTTTCACAATGTATACATGTAGTCTTGGATATATTGGAAGTTCCAAGAGGCCTTTCTCGGATTATGCTGTTGTAAACAGACACGTCACAACGCTAGAAAATTGTCATGAAATGGAAGAAAACCGGCAGTCGATTGATGCTTGTTGCAGTGATTTGAAACTGACTCTCAGCATAAACAAATGTAACATAATGGGCATAAATAGGCAGAAAGACCTATCATAACAATGATTTCACGGTTGTAGAACACTCACTGGAAACAGTCACGTCCATTAAATATATAGAACTTCGTGTACAGAGAGACTGAAACTGGAATGACCATGTGAAACTAATCGCAAGTAAGGCAGGTACCAAACTGAGATTATTTGGAAGAATCCTCAGGAAATACAGCTCATCAGCAAAAGAAGTAGCTTACAAAACACTCTGAAATTTTCGTTACAGGGCCAGTTAGTAAGCACGAAGGCGTCACGGATAAACTTAGCCAATTCCAGTGACAGACACTGTGAGAGAGGCATTTCGCATCGCGGTGTTGTTTGGTGTTAAGGTTGAGAGAACACACGTTCCTAGAGCAGTCCAAGAATATATTGCGTCGTACTTCGTTTACGAGGTGTGGCTATAGAATAACGGGACAGATGCTGTCATCGGGTAAGTACGCAAGTGCCAAAGATAAATGACCAAGAGCAGTGAAGCGTGAAGACTTCGCAGCCGAATACGGCAATTCTGGTGCCTGCAGACAAATTAGCGAGACCGTGGTTTTCATTTGTGTAAGAGCTGTTACTTTGTTTTTCCGGAAAAGCTGTGTGTGTGTGTGTGTGTGTGTGTGTGTGTGTGTGTGTGAGTGTGTGTGTGTGTGTGTGTGAGTGAGTGTGTGGGTGGGTCGGTGGGTGTGAATTCCTAAGGGACCAAACTGCTACGGTCATCGGTCCCTAGCCTTACACACTACTTAAACTAACTTATGCTAAGAACAACACACACACCCATGCCCGAGGGAGGACTCCAACCTCCGGCGGGAGAGGTGGCGCAATCCGTGACATGGCGCCTCAAACCACGCGGCCACACACGCGGCCCGTAAATATTATAAGTGTAATAATAGAACAACGAATTGTCCTGAATTTCATTTCAAACTTGCAAAATTTCAACTGAAATTTATATTTTACCAAAATAAGTTTTTGGCGAAAACTGTTTATCGTGTACTTTGAGCGACTTAAGCGTTTCCAAGACGGCCGAGAAAACGTTGAAGATGACTAACTCCCCGGACGCTTTCAACTTCAAAAACAGGTGAAAATATCGGAAAAGGAGGTAATCTGCTTCGATCTGATCATCGGTTGAGTATTCCATCGATTGTTGAAATGTAGGAATTGTCAGAGGATGCGTAAGGCAAATTTTGTCTACCGAATTTCACATGGGAAAAAGCGTGTGCGAAACTGGTGCTGAAAAGTTTCAATATTGTGTTTGTTTTGACATTTTGAATACTATTGAAAATTATCCTAATTTCTTAAAAAGAGTGATAACATGCGACGAGTTCTAGAAACTAAACGCGTTTCCATGCACTGGAAGGGCCCAACTTCTCCGAGAGCGAAAAAAGCTCGAATGAGCAAAAAACGGTGATCATTGTTTTTTTCCGTATTTGTAGAACTGTGTATCTTTACTGGGTACCTGAAGATCAAAATAAGAGGGTCGTTCAATAAGTAATGCCACACATTTTTTTCTCGGAACATTTTTATTGTTAAGAGTCAGAATTTGATGACAATATAGATCAACATGTCTTGCCCATGTCCTATTGTTCTACATAGTTTCTCCATCACGGTCTATGGCCGTACGTCAACGTTGTGGAGGAGCATGTATTCCCTGCAGGTAAAAGCTGCCCTTTAGTCTGCGGCGCAAAGTGGTGCACCCAGCTTTCGTACCCCGTAACGATCCGCGAGAGAAAGGCCACAGCGTCGGTCTCAAAACACTTCAACAATTCAGGTAAATGGTCTTTCTTTGAATCTTGTGGTCTGCTGTGAGCATTCGTGGAAGCCATCGTGAGCACCTCTTTGAATATCCGAGGGTGCCTATCATTGCAGAAGCATTTACAACACTGACCAACAACCGAGAGTCGATCACTGTCGACACACTTCCAATGCTGACTGACAATTGCAGAGCCAATTGTCGAGTTGTGATGCGCCGGTCTGCACGAATAATGGCATCCGCACTACTCAGCTTGTCTTGAGTAGTGGCTGTTATAGAACGTCCCCAACATGGCTGATGATGCAGCTCTGTCAGAGCATTTCCTGAGGCTGTAACTTTCTGTACCCACCGCCCAACTGTACTCCTATGAACTGCAGCATCGTCATACACTGCACACAAGCGTTTATGGATGTTCACCACGGTTCCTTTTTCTGCGCACAAGAATTCAATAACATTTTGAAGCTGTGCTACGGCTCTGCCATCTTCCAGAACGTTTGGAAAATTCACCAGTGTACAGAACAAACATCAAATGTGAAGCACCAACAAGGACGTTTCTCTACGAATATTAACGACTTTTAAAAAAATGAAGCATTACTTATTGAACGACCTCGTATTAATCAATATTCTTACCTTGCGGTTCTTGCTCAATTCCGCATGAAAATAATAATAAAAAAAACTACCCGAATTGTGGGAGAACAAGTCGTGGGTTCTGCATCAAGACATCAAGACAACGCACCTTTGAAACGTCCCCTTAGAAAAATTGTGCAAGACTGTGCTTAAGCTGACACACAATATTTGTTTGCGCAACGCAATCTGACTTTCAATAATCCCTACAAAAGAATGGCCCTATACCTTTCACAAATCACTTACCTCACAAAAATCTTCGTTACTCGAACTACTGCAATACAGCGAGCGCCACTACTGCCAGCTAAATAAAATATTCAAACTACTGAAGGCACTAACTACTGATAGGCATAGTTATCAACTGAAAGATTTTAATAGAGAACAAACACTGTATTTACCTTAATAATCATCAAAAGTCATAATATATATAGCAGTTCATGACATCAAGTCTTACAAATTTCAAATTTCCGCCATCTCTCTCCATACATCCACCACTGCTGGCGGCTCACCTCCAGCTACGCAACGCTACGCGCTGTTAACTTCCAGCTGCCCAACACTACAATGGCGAGTATTACAACAATGCCAACCAGCCACTGACTGCACACGTTCCAAGTGACTTTTATCTATTCCCCAAGATCAAATCCGCATTAAAAGGAACAAGATTTCAGTCCGTTGAAGCACCGAAAGGGAAAGCGCTACGCTTCATCAGGGAGCTCACAGAAGAATACTTCCATCACTGTCTCCATCAGTGGAAAATTTGCACGGAGCGTTGTAGGGGTAGCGGAGGGGAGTACACTGAGGGTGACAATAGCTAAATACGTATGTTTTTGAAATGAAATGTTTTAGAGTAGTCGCGTTATTTTCTAGCAATACTTCGTAAAGACCATGAAGGAAAAATCAGAGATATTCGAGCTCACACGGAGGATAACCAATAATCGTTCTTCCGGCGAACCATTAATGAGTGGAACAGGAAAAGGTACGAGCAACAAAGGTTCACAAAGTACCCTCAGGCAAACACGGTGGCTTTTTTGTGTTGTATAAATGGAAATGTAGATGAAGTAATGTATGCAAAGCGTGGGAAACCTGAATTAGGGTGACCGGATATGGATACGAAACTGGTTCCCCTCCCCCCTTCTCCCCATCTCCTAAGCGAACGCCGAGCCCCTTTTACATGAAATGCGCTTCGTGGAGCCAGAACAAGGTAACGAAACTTGTGACTGGTACACACTGTGACGGCACAGCCCCCAGAAACACGCCTTATAAACTTCGACAGCAGACGCACGCTGGCGTGCCGAGCTGGTTATACTCTGTATGACAGCTGTCGCCCCACGTGCTGGCGTTTGACGGGAGAAGTGGGGGCGGTAGCGTGTCACGTGGAGGCCTAGCGTGGTCGTCCGCAGTGGCAATAGCTTTGAAGTTCGCAGATGTCGGCGTTCTTTGAGGCCTGCTGTTGGAGCAGTACCACGTATGAGAAAGTCTGATGCTCAGCAAACGATAAAACTCGCCCTAAAAGCAAGTGATAGAGTTTTCCAGTGCTGGAAAGCCATTGGGGAGAAAAATAGTGGAAAAGGCAGCCATGACAGACTACAGGAACATGTGAAAGACTGAATATCACAAGTGGTTGGTTGATTCGGGTGGGAGGAACAAACGCCGACGTCATCGTTCCCATCGGTTTAGGGAAAGATGTCCTTTCACAGGAACCATCGCGGCATTTACCTCAAGCGATGTAGGAAAATTACGGAAAACCTAAATCAGGATGGCCGGAAGCGGGTTTGAATCGTCATCTTCCCGAATGTGAGTCCAATGTCCTAACCATTGTGCCAACTCGCTTGGTAACGTCAGATACGTTCTAATAAACCCAGTACGATACTCGAATGCCAATACCACAGAAACAGAAAAAAAGGGAAAATTATACGGAATTGTAACTCGGAGACAACTACATCCATTTTCATTGACGACGTGAATTAAATCAAGATTGTGATACACTATAACATTTTTAACTGTAGGTCAGTATATGTTTTCCGTGCTGAAAAATCGGCAAATTTACCCCAATATTATATCGTAGTAGGAGCATCTTTACAGAATAGCAAGTCAGGAAAGTAGAATTATGTTCATAATTAATTGTTTATATTTATTAACATTAATGTCAGCGAAAGTAACGTTTTTATGGTAAAAGTATAATTTACGTGAAAACCAGTGTGTATACTGAAAATCTAATTTGAGTGCTGAAAAGCTGACAAAATTTTGACGTAATTTGATATATATTGCCTGTAGGTATCGATAGATTTATATTTTTACATGATCAGGAAGAAAAAATACCTACTTTGCCTCATATGATCTATGCGAAAGCTGGCCGTGGTGGCCGAGCGGTTCTAGATGCTACAGTCTGCAACCGCGGGACCGCTACGGTCACAGGTTCGAATCGTGCCTCGGGCATGGATGTGTGTGATGTCCTTAGGTTAGTTAGGTTTAAGTAGTTCTAAGTTCTAGGGGAGTGATGACCTCAGAAGTTAAGTCCTATAGTGCTCAGAGCCATTTGAACCTATGCGAGAATATAAACACTCGGCCGCCATTTTGGATCCTGCAGGCTGGATTGGGTGGTATTCGCGGGCAGTCTCTGTGTGAATAGGATGGGCGTCGAGTCAGTCGCTTCTTGAAAGTACTGCGATTTTGCTAAGTGCCAAGTTGTGGACTAACAAAATTTTAGTCGTTGTTGCCAGTGTACATTCAATAGAATTTTCGATCTTTGGACTTTGAGGTCTTTTCCGTACAATTCCGAACTTTGAAATTTCACCGCCGAACTGGAGTGTAGAATCAGACTTCCGAAATTTACCAGTTAGAGTGTGAGAACCTTAACTTGAATCTGAAACGAGTTGGGCTTAGAATTTTATGAGGCTTTGGAGTGCGTGGGGATCTAGGTGAGATACTGCCGGTTATTTACGGTCTCGCATAGGATAAACATTAATCCTAGGAAATCGACTAAACTTGAAACTTCCTGCCAGATTAAAACTATGCGCTGGACCGAGACTCGAACTCGGGATCTTTGCCTTTCGCTGGCAAGTGCTCTACCAACTGAGCTCCCCAAGCGCGACTCACGACCCCTCCTCACAGCTTTAATTCCGCTAGTACCTCGTCTCCTACCTTCCAAGAAAGGTACTGGCGGAATTAAAACTGTGAGGACGGGTCGTGGGTCGCGCTTGGGGAAGTCAGTTGGTAGAGCACTTGCCCGCGAAAGACAAAGGTCCCGAGTTGGGGTTCCGGTCCAGCACACAGTTTTAATGTGCCAGGAAGTTTCATATCAGCGCACAATGAAAATTTCATTCCTGACTGAACTTGTTCCTGTGGGTCAAAAGAAAAATAAATCTAACAATTTCGATAAACTCAAACCCCTCTGAGTTGTGAACTTTATTATGCAAGGACCTGCATTTTTGATTGGTAATTGTAATTTTCTGTTGAATAATTTGGGCAAATACGACGAGCGAACGTTTGGTCGCCATAAGTTAACGCAGCCAGCCTTTAGAGAAATCCAGTGGCCCATAATGGTGTGCTACTAACTAAAACTCTAATAAATAAATCATTTGCACAGTAGTGCTGGGGGTCAGAGCTGTTTCTGTATTCCGTTGGACATTGACTTTCAAATGACATTTGTTCACTTCAGTACTTCGATTTTCGTTTACATTTTCGAGGTAGCTAGTGCACACAGGAATTAGTTGACAGAGCAGTACACTCGCAACACTGACAAGAGGCGAATAATTTCGTGTGCTTACGTCTTCTCCGAGGTGGCCACACACACACAAAGCTCGCTTTCCTCTGGGTGAGCAAACAAACCGATTGACATTCATATACGGTAGGCCGTCTTCACAAATGGTGGTCTTTTGGCACGGTCGCCGGTGCCCCTTAGGGGCCTCAAGGGCGCGGACGGAGTGGAGCGGAGAGGCCCACGCGGGCTCCCTGAATGAGGCGTCTGTTCCACAGACGGACGGCGAGCGGCGCTCCTCCGTGAATACAGACAACTTGTTTTGCCTGCATAATGAAGCTCGTTACTCCGGACTGTGGCCGGGGGGGGGGGGGGGGGGGGCGAGTTGACGTGCGCTCTCTGAGCACGACACTCATTCTCCCGCGGTTGTCTTGTAGCCAGCTGCTCAGCTGCTCACAGGGCGTTGCACTGTGTGTAAGAAAATTGCGTGCTACTTCTCTCCTCCTACCAGCAAAGTAGATGGCTTGTAAATTAAACTGATCCCAAAAAGAGAGAAAAGCCCTGCGTAGTCCACGGTAACCATTAAATTAAGTCTAATTCATGTTTTTTTCCCCTCTGATGAAAATATTTGTTAATTTCAAGCTCTTTGTTGGCGGCAGACTAAGCATACCTCTGATTATGATGTATGTGACTCCACACGCACACAAGAACGAAAAATACGAAGTCTGTTATCGACAAGATATTGTAGTCTAGAGGGCAGTCGTTTCGTGCATCCAAACTCCAGCTGAAGCGGCAAAGAAACTGGTACAGGCGTGCATAGTCAAATACAGAGAGATGTAAGCAGGCAGAATAAGGCACAGCGGGGGCGGCAACGCCTGTATGAAACAATAACTGGCTGGCGCAATTCTTAGATCGGTTACTGCAGCCACGATGGCAGATTATCAAAATTTTTAAGTGAGTTTGCACGTAATGTTATAGTCGGCGCACGAGCGATGGGACACAGCATCTCCGAGGTCGCGATGAAGTGGGGCTTCCCCGTACGGCCATTTCGCGAGTGTACTTTGAATATCAGGAATCCGGTAAAACTTCAAAACTCCGACATCGCTGCGGGCGGAGGAAGATCCAGCAAGAATGGGACCAACGACGATTGAAGACAATCGTTCAATGTGACAGAAGTGCAACCCTTCCACAAATTGCTGAAGATTTCAATGCTGGGCCATCAACAAGTGTCAGCGTGCGAACACCATCAATATGTGCTTTCTGAACCGAAGGCCCGCTCGTCTACCCTCGATAACTGCACGACACGAAGCTTTACACCTCGCCTGATCCCGTCAACACCGACATTGGACTGTTCATGACTGGAAACGTAGCCTGGTCGGACGAATATCGTTTCAAATTGCAGCGAGCGGATGGACATGTACGGGTATGAAGACAACCTCATGAACCCATAGCCCCTGCATGTCAGCAGGGACTGTTCAAGCTGGCGGAGGCTCTGTAATGGTGTGGGGCGTGTGCTGTTGGAGTGATATGGGACCCCTAATACGTCAAGATACGATTCTTGACAAGTCACAAGTACGTTAGCATGCTGTCTCATCACCTGCATCCATTCATGTCTATTGTGCGTTGTGAAGGACTTGGGCAATTCTATCAGGACAATGCGACACCCCCACACGTCCAGAACTGCTGCTGCGTGACCCAAGGAATATTCTTCTGAGTTTAAACACTTCCGCTGGCCACCAAACTCCCCAGACATGAACATTATTGAGCATATCTGGGATGCCTTGCAACGTACTGCTCAGAAGAGATCTCCACCACCTCGAACTCTTATGGCGTTATGGACATCCCTGCAGGATTCATAGCGCCATTTCCCTCCAGCACTACTTTATACATTAGTCCTGTCCATGCCACGGCGTGTTGCGGCACTCGCATATTTGTGAACTTATTCCATATGCTAGTACCTTCGTTAGCAGCCTGCAATGGAGCACCGTGCCAAATGCTTTCCGGAAATCTAGGGACATGTAATCTGCCTGTCGCTCTTCAGAAGGCCGTTGTGGCCGAGCGGTTCTAGGCGCTTCAATCCGGAACCGCGCTGCTGCTGCGGTTGCACATCCATATCCGAGGCAGGATTTGAACCTGCGACCGTAGCGTTTGTGCGGTTCCAGACTGTAGCGCCTAGAACCGCTCGGCCACCCCGGCCTGCTTCTCTTTTTACGTCGGTACTGCAACTGCTCACATCATTGCGGGCTAGTTGGACCGCTGGTTGGCAAGTGCTGCCCAAGTTCAATGTGCCGGTAAAGCTGCTGTCCCGCACATTATCACTCAGTCTATGTGCTTGTAACACAGCATGAAAAGTGTCGTTATGATCGTACTTGGCTTCCGCTCCACGTGAAACGAAATCCAATGAGATTCAAGCAAAGTCACATCAATACATGGCGTAATGTTAACATCAGGTTTATGCTTATAATGGACAGAGTATTGAAAACCTCTCCACCTGTGTTCCTGCTCAGACCTTGCTGAAGGAACAGCCATCTGTCAATTCACTGGGTGAACAGGCGAGCCCAGGCGACCAAGCTCCAAATCGGGCCTCCGTGTCGAATGACGCGAACGCGTTACAACCTGCCACTCACTATGCTGTGGGGGCGGATCCACCGCATCGGGTGCACTAGGAGGTGCCTCGGAAGCAGAGTCCGTGGGCAGAACAAGCGACACCTGGGGTGTCCCATGAGGCGCGCCAGATTCCCCGCCATCCCTACACCCCAAGGTAGCAGCCTAAAGATGACTGACCGTAGCCGAAGTCACATTCAGCTGTTTGCGAACTGCGGCCACCTCCTCCTGCGTCCGCACACAGCACGCATACATCTTAGCCATCGTAGCAAGACTAACTGAAGAAGTGAACTATAAAAGCATACAAGCCTAGATATGTAACTTGCTACCCTCCTGATGTGTCACCAATGGACGCTGATGTATTAATGTGCTACGTAACTGGCTTTTCAGTGAGCAACTATTGTGCTACAGTCTGAATCAATTTACACTTACAAAAACGCGAGATTAAACCTCGTAAACAGAGAAACATTCACGGAATTTAATAAATATACTACGTGGAAAACACAGAAAAAATAAACAACGTCGATACAACGAATACCGCACTAGACTAATTTGGGACAGCTATGTCCAATCGGAAAGTAAAACTCCTATTTAAAAATCATTTTGTTCCTAGCGAAAAACAATCCGATGCTTTCCATCGACGCCGACCGTCGCATGGAAGACATGATGAACTGTATTTCTTTGAGCTTGCTGTAGCTACACGTTGCAAATACAAAATTGCAAATAACTGCCAAAACACCAGAGATCATACGCTTGACACCTCTTAGGAGAGACAGCCGGTGTTTTGGATCTGAGCCGACACAAGAGCAGAATAAACTAGTAAAAGTATTGACGATATATTAATTACGTTTTCTACTGATCGTCTGCGCGAGGAAGTGAATCCACAGAATAAATGACAAAATGGGAACATATTGCTGATAGGACAGTGCTGCGTCACAAAACTACAGAAAAGTTATTGAAAAAGCTCCTAGCAGCTGATGTAAGTTCAGCTGGCAAACTAAAAGAATCATGGCACATAGTTCGCTGAAAACAGAGAATGGCTAATTGCAGAAAAATAAAAATAAGAAAGGACATCGGATTGTGCACGAAACTGATGTTAGACACCTGCGCTCTTCTCGACAAAGTAGTCGGATCACAGTATAAGTTCTCAGTCTCTCACGGCTCGATGTGCATGGATTTTCCATTCAGGATTTGGAATCTTCATCGTTCCCGGATAGGCAAACACGTTATCTTTGGCAAACTAAAAGAATCATGGCACATTGTTCGTTGATAACAGAAAATGGCTAAGCGCAGAAAAATAAAAATAAGAAAGAGCATCGGATTGTGCACGAAACAGATGTTAGGCACCTACGTTCTTCTCGAGAAAGTAGTCGTATCACAGGATAAGTTCTCAGCCTATCACGGCTCAATGTGCATGGGTTTCTCCATTCACGATTTGGAATCTTGATCGTTCAAATGGTTCAAATGACTCTAAGCGCTATGAGACTTAACATCTGAGTTCATCAGTCCCCTAGACTTAGAACGACTTAAACCTAACCAACCTAAGGACATCACACACATCCATGCTCGAGGCAGGATTCGAACCTGCGTCCGTAGCAGCAGCGCAGTTCCGGACTGAAACGCCTAGAACCGCTCGGTCATGGCGTCCGGTAATCTTGATCGTTCCCAACTAGGCAAACACGCTACTTTCCGTTGCTCTACCAAGCAATTTTTAACAAAACGCATCTTGAATCAATATTAAATAGCTGCATAATCGCAGTAAACCAGCAAAATGAAAAGAGTTAAGTGGCTTTACTCTACACGATAAGCAGAAACAGAATGGGCTTGTCTTTTCCGATCACTCACAGATAGAAATTCTCCGGCTTAGACTGCCAGCACAACTCGCTTCAACGTAGTTTTTATACCACAGCGCCTCACGATAAATTATCTGCCACCTAGCCTAAGGAAGAGGAAAGTATTGATACGTGTATACTCTAAGATGTGCAAGATGATGAAATAATGGAAAATATACCCGACTCCTTTCAGTATGTCAGTAATGACCATGTAGCTTTTCTGTCTCAAACGTCAGTCGTGATTGACTCGCACACTGAGAATGCAAACCCCGCCAGACAGCTCTCACGGCCAAATTGCAGAGGAGGTGGTCTGTCATTGTCTGCTTCCATCCAGTGTGAAATGCTAACTGGACAGAGTGGAAAACTGTGTGAACGTTTGTTGCTGTGCATAAAGAGGGATGCGAAACGGAGTCGAAAGGTAGCAACTCATGTAGGCACATAGCCTTCTGCTCTAAAGACACAAAAATATTACAGTTATCTAACCACTCGACTGCTTCGGGGTCGGCATGATGTATTTCTGCCAAGGACAAGGCGAATACACGCGAGGGTCAGCCCTGCACGGTAAGTGTGCGTCACCTCGCAACGTCACAACTTGGAGTCACGTCACCCTCAGCAGCAAAGAGTAGCAGCGTCTGTTCTTGTTCTACGTCCGACGCGGGTGAGTTTGCGCCAGACCCCGCGAGAAAGTAAAGTCTGGAAATTTGACCGTTGGCTTTGTGACTGGCAAGAAGCGTTACTGGGGAGACGATGATCATTCCGATTTCGAGGTTGCCTCGGGATTGTAAGTACTGGATAACAAGTTCACTACACTTCTCCGTTCTGGCTTAGAGCATTCTCGGATCATACAATTTTGCTGGATTATATCGTGTACGAAGAGAGGCTGCTTCTTCTGCACTGTAGTGAAAGATTGATCGTACAGCACTTCAAATGGTTCAAATGGCTCTGAGCACTATGCGACTTAGCTTCTGATGTCATCAGTCGCCTAGAACTTAGAACTAATTAAACCTAACTAACCTAAGGACATCTCACACATCCATGCCCGAGGCAGGATTCGAACCTGCGGCCGTAGCGGTCGCTCGGCTCCAGACTGTAGCGCCTAGAACCGCACGGCCACACCGGCCGGCCGTACGGCAGTGTTGGTTGCGAGGTCCCAGTCGTGTTCGGCAGCCAACTGAAAGTCTTATTTCAGTCGGAGCCACAGTGGGCGACGTGCTGCTGATGATGAGCACAAAACAACACCCAGTCCACGAGTGGAGAAAAATCTCCAAAGCGGCCGGGAATCGAACCCGGACCCTTTTTTGTATCCATATATATTTATTTAAATTTTTAACAACGATACGTTTGTAAGACACTTCTTTGTATTAAGATATTATATTCCTGCAGTTGGTTAACATTAATGTTGTTTTTTTATAGGTTTTCCTTTTATATTCTTTTCTTTTGCATTTTTCTCTTATTTTTGTTCCATGGCGTCTTTTTTGTGGGTAAACCATTGCATAACAGGCATAATACTTTATATTTATCGTGAACAAATTGATTATGAGTTCAGATTTGTGTGTGTGATGCACTTTGTGGTGCTACAGGCACGACGGGCATGCGGGTTTGATGTCAGCACTGTTAGGTGGACAGTATGAGAGAAAACATCAGCATGACAGATGGAGCAGAAGTGGGAGAAATTTTTACGTATACTACAAACTAATGGTAAATTGAAGAAGAAAGCAAATATATTGTCATATTATATAAGAGAAGCAGAGAGGAGCGTATAAATGTTATAAAGCACATAGTAAAGGAAACCCTCCATTTTTTTGAATGAGTAGTTGCTTGTATCCTGAACAATATAGTACAAATAATGAAGTATATCTGCATGCCATGCAACACCGCATAATCTAAATAGCTGTTTTTTATCTTATTTATTTATTTATTTATTGTCACAAACACACATTTAGATGCACTGGTAGTGTTATTGGACGTACTCTAGACTCTGATTTGGATGTGAGCATGACAGTGGTTTAGAGGAATGCACTTCGTAACACTGATTTCACTGAGAAGAAACACTTTAGAAGCTATACTTGACTATTTGAGGTGAGAGGAGAAGCACTTTCACTTATATGGTGCACTTACTAACTTTCACTGCACACTTTCTTCTTGTAGTGAGTGTGGTGAGGTGGCTGGTGGCGGTGCTGAGAGTCACAGGCTGGGGAGGACTCTGCCGATTGCTGTCTGCAGAAAGTTTTTCAAGTTCTCGCGGTAACGCCTGTGCTACTGATCCACCTTGGTTTCCTCCCAGAGGTCCATCAGGAAGGCCAGATGGTCGGTCTGACTCATCGCAGTCATGGCGAGGATCCAGAGAGTCGCCAGTCGCTTGGGTCGTGGAAATGGGTTGCAGTCTGGGGCGGTGATTGCTTCCACTGTGATGCTTCCCGGCGCCGTTCTGTTGATGTGGGACACCATCTGCTGGCACGCTTCCCATATGTTAGTGGCATTCGTGCATGTGAAACGGTGCTCGAGGGTGTGGGTCATGGCACATACGTCGCACTTGTCACTTGCGACCAGTTTTATCTCCGCCAGTCTTTGGTTGGTTGGTACCGTTCTGTTTACTATTTTGTACCATGTCTCCCTTGAATGTTTAGGCAACACGTTTTCCGACACATTTTCGCATATTTGTTTCCAGTTGTACTGTGGAAGTTTGTTTTCAATTTTGTTTTTTGCCGGCTTCCCCCTGAGGGCCCAGTATATTCTCTTTTCTGTTCTGTGGCCAAGGTGCGCCACGGTGTTCATGTGCATGGGAGGCAAGCACGTTACCACCCAGCTAAGCAGGCCGACAGTACATTAGTGACACACTAAACGATTATCAGGCGTTTAAAATGCTCAATAAACAAACAGACATTTCTAAGACTCTATGCATGTGTTTCGGCCATGTTTACACGCACTGTGTAGTATATATCGTTAGATTATACACCGGCCAGGCACATTACTGTCACCACCTGTCAAAAACCTGCCCGACACGTGCAGGAAGCGAGTCATTGAGTTTCTAGAAGGAACCAACAGAGATATGCCCGACTGCACTTGGTTTCTCGGTTGAGAATCCATGGCGCGAACAGCCCGATCGAAGTTTGATTGCTACGCGAGAACGGTAAACACATCCTGCTGTTCTCCTAACCACCCACATACACTGCAAGTTGCGTTATCCTGCTAGTAATTGCCGTCTTGCCGTCGAAACACTAACTGCATATACGTGCGAACACGGTCCCCAAGGCTAGATGCATACTTATGTTGATCCATTGCGCCTTCCATAATGACGAGATCACCCTGGGAAAGCCGCGAAAACTTTCTCCAGGTCATAACGCTCCCTCCTGGCTCCAGAATGTTGACTTTCAGACTTTTCATGCCGCACACGGCAGTAGTCGTCTGCCCGGTGGAGCACAAAATGTGATTCATCTGAGAAGGCCACCTGTCACCATTCAACGGACGTCCAGTTGTGGTGTTATCGTGCAAATTTCAGCCTCCGTCGTCGATGAAGTGCAGTGAATATTTGTGCATCAATGAGGCGCCTGCTGCGAAGGCCCATACGCCGTTGGCTGAGCCGTCATTGGAGGGACACTGTAGCCCCTTGATTTATGTGGCGGTCAGATGCTCAACAATTTCACGTCCATTCGCCTACACACATCTCCGCAGATGTCGTTCATGTCTGCCATCTACAGCTCATGGTGTAGCACAGTTGCATCGGCATGGGTTTTAGACTTCGCCATTTTCCAGGCACGGTGTACTTCAATAACTTTACAAACTCACCTGTTTCGCAGATGCTTCCACCTTCAGCCAGAAAACCGAATATCATGGGCTTTCGGATGTCAGATAAATCGCTCCATTTCCGCATTGCATCGAGTGCACTGTCTTCTGCGCTCTTTTTTTTTTCGTTATTGTGATTTCATTCCCCTGCCCCATATGGACAGGGGAGGGCTCTCAGCGGCACAATCCGCCGCTCTTCAGCCGAGTTTCCTGACAGCTAAAACAAGAAGAGAACGTTACATATAAGGCGATAAAAAATGAGGACATAAAACAGAGTAAGGGGAGATAATGGAGGTAAAAATACACTGACGTGGAGACGTTCATGGGGGTCAATTAAGAAAGTCGACATAAAGTTAAAAAATGCACTTGGTGATTCGTAGAACACAAAAAAGACGCTGAAGTCACAAACACAGGTTAAAAGTTAGCCAGATTACTAAAAACACTCCAGAACAACACACTTGAAATCCACTTGGAGCACACACTATGAAGAATAAAAGTGCCAGGTGGGACCTGCCGAGAGAGAGGCCTAAGAGGATGGAAAAGGAGGGGAGAGCAAGGTGCAGCACGGGAGGGGGCATGTCTTCCTCGTTCTCCCTGCACGCTTTATATACTCTCCACTGCTAGTAGCACCACCAGCTGTCTGTGGGTGGTTACTGTACGTTGAAGTCGAACATAGGCGGCGGTCACATCAACGTGACTGGACCTCTGGACCTTGTGCCATCTTTCTCTCCACCATATGATGTGTACCCACTCTAACAGATAGGATTTTTTAAAAAGAAAAGAAAGGGAGCCTGAGGATAGTAGCTACTTCCCTTGTGGATTGCAACGCGACAATTAAAATTCTTCCAAAATAAAATTTCGAATCGACAGTAGAGTAGATGAGTGGAGTATCAACACTATTTAGTGACCTCGACCTAGAGATGGATTCCCAAAGCGAGCGAAAGGCGAGTATCTCCAAAATATACAGTCTATGTTCCTCCATTCCTCTTTTTATAAAACTGACTTAAATTACCTTGCAGTTATTGTTAATTGCGTCCTTTGAAACAATATGCGTGATCAGCATACAATGTTCTAGGTAACAAGCGATACCACGAAGAGTTTCATGATTTATCGCGTAACTACGGCTGTGAAATAATTTCTTTCTGGCACGTATCACATTCCTGGTGAACGACCACTCTTCATGCATGTATAGTTTTCAGGCCTGAGCAAAGCACGGTTCATTTAGAACATAAACCTATTTTGGTAAATGCTTTTGAGTTTCATGCAGTATAACACAGAAGAGTATGCATATTTCATTCCATTCTTTTTCGGTACTAGAATAAACGTTTTTTGTAGAATTTAGGATTCACTTATGTCGCATATTATTCTCAAACTGATACATCGCAGAAACCATATATATGTTATAGCGTTCCATATTTAAGATGTTGTTGGAGCAATACGTTAATTTCTAATTTTCTTGCTCAGTTATGATGTCACAGTTTTGAAAAGATAAAAAACGTTTTTACCAGTAATTCACGAGACCGCCCGTGTACCCTCTTTTATGCTTCAATAGAATTATATGGAAGGTAGTTGGAAGCGAATGCGGCCCGCAAAACAAGTCATGATTTGCACAGAAATAAAGTAACCGTAAACAGAAATATCTGAGTCCTGTTTCCTCTTATAATGTCTTAGTTCAGAATGCCACACAGGCCATTTTCCCAACTCCTGGACGGATACAATTTTGATATCTCTCGTCAAACTAGGAAAGGGTGAACGTATCTCAACAGTTAATACAGTGTTACCTTATCGAGCTGCGTAGGAAATACCTGGCTGTGAATGGTTAATGATCTAAGCTGGATGCGATCTGAAGTTTTCCCGGCGTATTTCCAATTTGAACTGTTCTCGGGTATCCGATATCTTCAGGTGGTTCCTGACGAATAGTGTGCTGCCCCTCTCGGCGCCCTATATGTACTACCCGTTACCCCCTCCACCGTTCCTCTCCTGGTGTCTTCAGTGCGACCGGCGCGGTGGTTACTGAAGGTGGCGGAAGAAGCGGCGCCTGGGTCTGAACTGGGGTCTGCAGTCTCCCTGCTGCCGCCGTCGGAGGCGGTCCTCGATCTCTGGGACCGCATCTTTCTCTCCAGGCTGAGTGCAGTGCAGGGTTCCAAGCCTGACTAAGTTGAAGGCCGCTTTCCTTATTAATTAGATCGTCCTGTAGTCGGATTTCGATGGGCTCTTCAGAAACGCAGTCCCAGAAGTAGGAGGATTGACAGAGTATTTTTGTTTTTTCCATAGTCCATAGTATGGCCAGTCTTTATACAATGGTCAGCCACGGCTGATTTAGTTGCCTGGCGTAATCGGTATGGCGCTTGTCTACGCGGCACCTCTCTTCTCCAGTGCGGACCGTCTCCCCAATTTATGATTTTCCGCACTGACAGGGAATTTGATCAACGCCTGGTTTTCGAAGCTGGACGTTAGAGACCAGTTAACTCCTTAGTCACTCTCAATGTGGATGCAGGAGATTCCGATCCACTGTCGACAACCTGATCCTGAAAGGGCGACTATCCAACTGGCATTCGTATGTAAATATCATTGAACAGGTACACTCTTCGCCGTTCGTAACACGCACGACAGTACTTGGAGACATAACATTCTGGGGCAGCTGGACCAATGGGGCCTCCGTGTTCACCTCCTCGTCTGCATTCGGTCCATCTCGTGAAAGAACTCTTTTAGATCCAGAATTGGTGACGTGTCCGTTCAGTGCCTGCCGTTACTTCAATGAGTTTATCACAGTAGTCTAGCCTGTTATTGCTTATCAGACAAATGTCAAACCACCACACAGGGTCTAAACCCGTGCATCGCGATAAGGGCTGCCTCTGAAGACGTAACTGCAATATGCTAAGTTCGTAAATCACCTAAGCTCCTAGTAACATTACATCTCGTTTACATCAGTGCGTAAGTGGTCTCTTTAAAGTGCTGTTGAATCGCTCTTATATCAGTAGATTAAATTTCGTACTGCATGTCGCCGAAATCTGCTAGGGAATTTCTCAGTTACATAACTTAAAAATAGCAACATGCATTATAGTCATTTCTTTTATCATGCACATCAACGCCCTTCCGATTTAGAAGTAATTAGAGACTGGAAGAAAATGAAGAAAATATGGAAGGAACGTAAACGTATCCCTGTTAGCATTAGCTACAGATCACTTAGGAAAACCTAAGTCTAATAGGCCGGGCAACGGTTTGAGCCCCACTCCCTCCCGATGTTAGTCTAATGTATTAACACTTGTTGGCCAGGTATTTCGAATAATCCCACATGACGACATAGCTCGAGTAATCACTTAAACTGGCCTAACCATGCACGTTTCAAAAACGCCGTTCTTTAATTGGTTGCAGCTTCATTGTTTGGCCCATTTCTTGAAATAAGCTAAACGCAAAAGGTTATTTAGAAAACACTGGATTTACATGTGAGGCAAAGCTTGCGTTATCGGTGCCAAGGGGTTAACCACCAAACAGGGAAAATCTTGAGGAATTGACATGCTGTGTCCTTCTTTCCCATTCGCTACAGTAACTTTGTCTGTAGAATGTAAAATCATAAGAATCTACGGCACGTATAAAACAAATCCGACCTGGAACGAAAATCATAAACTCTCAGCGAGCAGCGCACTAAGGTTAAAAAAATGTATTAAAAATAGAAACATGAATCGCTACATATCTCTGAAGAAGACTCTGCTACATGTGACATTGAGATGATTGCTCCCACAGTCCATCAACAGGGTCAAGTAGCTTAAAGCCTCATATGTAGAAAGTGGGGCGGTCGATTAACGATTCATTCGTCGACAACGGTGTGGTTACTTTGCGTGATTAGATTCCAAGGAACGCAATACGGGCATGCTATTGTGACTGCGCGGGACTACCGTGCACAAGAATGGGATATCTGCATGTTATCCAAGGTTTTCCCTTGCTGGAAACGGACCTTGTGACCCGTCTTCATACGAGATCTCGTTGTTTGGTTTGACCTTTGTTGCAGGTAAATCATCGCAAGTAAGTTATCAGCGATAAGAAACAATGGCTTTATGGTTTGCAGAGACGAGCTTGGAAGATCAGTTGAACGGAATAGGTTGTAAAAAATTATAAGATGAATATCAGCAAAAGTAAAACAAGGGCAATGTAATGAAGTGGAATTAAATCAGGCGATGCTTTGGAATTAGACAAGGAAATGAGCAGCTAAAATAAAAACACTCATTTTGCTATTTGGCCGCAGAATAACACGATGGTGGAAGTAAAGAGAATACAGAATAAACTTCCAGTAGTAAGGAAAGACCTCTAGTAAAGAGAAATAGCATAATCTCTAATACACATTTGACCCTTAGAAAATCTTTTCAGAAAGTATTCGTGTGTAGTGTTCTCTTATATGGAAGTGAAACAAGTTTGATAACCATACACGTGTTTGACAGTGCCTGTGAAGTTCGATGCATAGTTCATTGTGACATTCATTTATGTCTGAAGGAACAATGCATCGAAAAATTATAGACACTCTCCAATACAGACACTGCACTAATGTATTTCATACCGAAACCAAGGCAATCTTACGCGGAAACTAAATAAGTCTTTCCCTGTGCGGGAATTACAGAATTGTGTGGGCACTATGGATAGTACTGGGACATATGGAACTGTGCTCGGATAGCCGAACTGCTAAGGTGACCTGTCGCATAAAGTGGGAAATGTGGTTTCGAGTCGTGGTCCTGCAAAAATTGTCATTTATATCCAGTAAGTTGTATAGCTGTGGTGGTACCATATTCGCAGTTTGTGAATGCAGTTTATGAAGATTGTGTAACACTACATGCAAGAAGAAAACTAAAGGTTTTGAATCGTGGTTCTACGTAAAAATGCTGAACATTCAATGGATACGTAGGATAAATAACTAAGTGGCTTTAATCTAATCGGGGAGAGAAAAGGTTATGAGAATATTTGATTAAAATATGGGATAGGTCGGTAGGACTAATTCTGAGGCATAAAGTGATAGTTTGTTTGGTAATGGGGGAAAGCCTGTAGGGGTATAAATTGTAGAGAAAAGAGGTTTTGGCTACGCTTAATAGGGTTAAGTGGATGTATGTTGCAGCAGGTACGTAGAATTGAAGATGCATGAACAGCAGAGACTATCGTGGAGAGCACATCAAACCAGCTCTTGGACTGATGACGACAATAAGAAGTTAAATGTGTGAGAGGCAAGATCGCGACGCGATGTAAGGTCAGGGGATCTGTGGCACGTGTGAAAAGTGGCGGAGGGCTGTACGTAGAATTCACATGGTATTACGTCGGAAAACAATGGCAAACTGTCATCATCGCCGGCCGCTGTGCCCGAGCGGTTGTAGGCGCTTCAGTCCGGAACCGCACGACCGCTACGGTCGCAGGTTCGAATCCTGCCGCGGGCATGGATGCGTGTGATGTCCTTAAGTTAGCTAGGTTTAAGTAGTTCTAAGTTCTATGGGACTGATGACCTCAGATGCTAAGTCCCGTAATGCTCAGAGCCATTTGAACCATTTTCCTTGCAAATGCTGACAACTGATTCAGCCTTCTCCAGCTGTACTTCCAGCAAGCTAGGTGGCAACTGGATGTTTTATTACAACTTTCCTTCCTCCCTTCAACATTTTCCACGCATTACTTCTTACGTTATTGAAACTTTTCACACTTACAGAATACCCCAGTATATTACAAATAACATAAAAAATGGTTCAAATGGCTCTGAGCACTATGGGACTTAATATCTATGGTCATCAGTCCCCTAGAACTTAGAACTACTTAAACCTGACTAACCTAAGGACATCACACACATCCAAGCCCGAGGCAGGATTCGAACCTGAAGCGCCTAGAACCGCTCGGCCACACCGACCGGCTTTCCAGCAGAGGCTTACATTTAAAATATCTAGCGTGCGTGTCATGAGGACAAATATGAATGAAGTGAGGTATAACAGCAAGACACTGACATTTTCAAATATTTCAGTCCAAGTGTCGACTGGCTTTTTAATATTTCTCGTAGATATTGCGTTTTGCCCTCACCTTTAATATGCTGCTATAGAATCCGAGTGGTTCATGGTGTGGGTTCCTGTAGTCATGTCCTAGTTCATGAACCACGGGCAACGTATGAGTGGCCAAGTAAGTGGTCCCGACAGTCGGGATACCAGTTACTTTGGAATAAGGCTGGGCATCTCTGACATATTCTGAGTCGTGGTCACCTTTGTGCTCATACGGCAAAGACTACCAAATCCACCGGTTAGACCCTCAACCGTTAGGGGTAAAACTCAATGGGACTCGGGGCAAGTAAGGCTAGCAACCTGCTTCCTCGATACTTTAAATATGATGCTGGCAACAATCAGAGCAAAATGCCTCGGACCTTTGGAGGTGACGGAGTCCCACCTCTAACTGACAAACCAGGGACTCCTAAGATACGACTTGGCAAACAAATGATAATGAGATGGGGAGCTGTTAATATCAGTGGGGGCTACTCTGGGAAGAAGGTAGAGCTGGCAGAGGCTGCAAGTAAGATGGGGCTGGACGTTTTAGCTGTTAGTGACATTCGGGTAAGGGGTGAGAAAGAAGAGGAAGTGGGAGAATACAAGGTCTACCTGTCAGGAGTCAAAGCAGGAATAGCACAATGGGGTGTAGGGCTTTACATCAGGAAAGAAATGGAACCCAGCGTAGTTACAGTAAGGTATGTAAACGAACGACTGATGTGGATAGATTTGACAGTGTCTAGCAAGAAAATTAGGATTGTGTCACTATATTCGCATTGTGAAGGGACAGATCAAGATAAGATGGATAGGTTTTAAGAGGCACTCAGTGATGTAGTTGTTAGAGTAAAGGACAAGGACAGTGTTCTGCTCATGGGTGATTTTAATGACAGGATTGGAAATCGAACAGAAGGGTATGAAAAGGTTCTGGGTAAATCTGGAGAGGATATGGAGGCCAACAGGAACGGGAAACAACTCTTGGATTTCTGTGCCAGTATGGGCTTAGTAATCACAAACTCCTTTTTTAAACATAAGAACATTCACCGGTATACTTGGGAAGGCAGGGGAACCAAATCTGTCATTGACTATATAATAACAGATCAGGAATTCAGGAAGGCTGTGAGGCACACACGTGTATTCAGGGGATTCTTTGATGAGACTGATCATTATTTAATCTGCAGTGAAATTGGGATTGTGAGGCCGAAAGTGCAGGAGGTCAGGTCCATATGTAGGAGGATAAGAGTGGAGAAACTTCAGGATAAGGAAATCAGGCACAAGTACATAACAGCGATCTCAGAAAGGTACCAGTTAGTTGAATGTAGTCAATTACAGTCATTGGAAAAGGAATGGACAAGGTACAGGGACACAGTACTAGAAGTGGCTAAAGAATGTCTTGGAACAGTAGTGTGTAAAAGTAGAATGAAGCAAACAGCTTGGTGGAATGACACAGTCAAGGCAACCTGTAAAAGGAAAAAGAAGGCGTATGAGAAATGGCTACATACTAAAACTCAGGTAGACAGAGAAAGTTATGTCGAAGAAATAAACAAAGCCAAACAGATAATTGCAGCATCCAAGAAGAAATGTTGGGAAACAGGTTGGAGACTATGGGTTAAGCTGCTGGAAAACCATTCTGGAGTGTAATTAGCAGTCTTCGAAAGGGAGGTAAGAACGAAATGACATGTATTTTGGACAAGTCAGGAAAACTGCTTGTGAGTCCTGTGGATGCCTTGGGCAGATGGAGGGAATATTTTGAAGAGTTTCTCAATGTAGGTGAAAATACGATCAGCAATGTTTCAGATTTCGAGGTAGAATGGGATAGGAATGACGATGTAAATAGCATCACATTGGGGGAAGTGGAGAAAATGGTCAATAGATTGCAGTGCAATAAAGCAGCTGGGGTGGATGAAATTAAGTCGGAACTCATCAAATAGAGTGGAATGTCAGCTCTTAAATGGCTTCACAGGATAACTGAAATGGCCTGGGATTCGGGTCAGGTTCCATCAGACTGGACAAAAGCAGTAATCACACCAATCTTTAAACATGAAAACAGAATAGATTGTAACAACTACAGAGGTATCTCTTTAATCAGCGTTATGGGTAAAATCTTCTCAGGTATTGTTGAAAGGAAAGTGCGAGTATTAGTTGAGGACTAATTGGATGAAAATCAGTGTGGGTTTAGGCCTCTTAGAGGTTGTCAGGAGCAGATCTTTAGCTTACGGCAAATAATGGAGAAGTGTTATGAGTGGAACAGGGAACTGTATCTATGCTTTATAGATCTAGAAAAGGCATATGACCGGGTTCCTAGGAGGAAGTTATTGTCTGTTCTACGAGATTATGGAATAGGAGGCAAACTTTTGCAAGCAATTAAAGGTCTTTACATCGATAGTCAGGCAACAGTTAGAGTCGACGGTAAATTGAGTTCATGGTTCAGAGTAGTTTCACGGGTAAGAGAAAGGCTGCAGCCTGTCTCCACTGTTGTTCATATTATTTATGGATCATATGTTGAAAACAATAGACTGGCTGGGTGAGATTAAGATATGTGAACACAAAATAAGCAGTCTTGCATATGCGGATGGCTTAGTTGTGATGGCAGATTCGATTGAAAGTTTGCAAAGTAATATTTCACAGCTAGATCAGAAATGTAAGGACTATGGTATGAAGATTAGCATCTCCAAAACGAAAGTAATGTCAGTGGGAAAGAGATATAAACGGATGAGTGCCAAATAGGAGGAACAAAGTTAGAACAGGTGGACACTTTCAAGTACTTAGGATGCATATTCTCACAGGATGCCAACATATTGAAAGAACTGGAAGCGAGGTGTAGCAAAGCTAATGCAGTGAGCGCTCAGCTACGATCTACTCTCTTCTGCAAGAAGGAAGTCAGTACCAAGATTAAGTTATCTGTGCACCGTTCAATCTTTCGACCAACTTTGTTGTATGGGAGCGAAAGCAGGGTGGATTCAGGTTACCTTGTCAACAAGGTTGAGGTTACGGATATGAAAGTAGGTAGGATGATTGCAGGTACTAGTAGATGGGAACACTGGCAGGAGGGTGTCCACAATGAGGAAATCGAAGAAAAACTGGGAATGAACTCTATAGATGTAGCAGTCAGGATGAACAGGCTTAGATGGTGGGGTCATGTTACACGCATGGAGAAGCAAGGTTACCCAAGAGACTCATGGGTTCAGCAGTAGAGGGTAGGAAGAGTCGGGACAGACCAAGGAGAAGGTACCTGGATTCGGTTAAGAATGATTTTGAAGTAATAGGTTTAACATCAGAAGAGGCACCCATGTTAGCACTGAATAGGGGATCATGGAGGAATTTTATAAGGGGGATATGCTCCAGACTGAACGCTGAAAGGCATAATCAGTCTTAAATGATGATGATGATGATGATGATGAGAATTCGAGTATTTAAATGTCACTTGCTTTTAAGCCTTCACGTGATAATAACTTCCATAGTATACTTTGGTATAATCTGTATTCTTAGTCTAAACTCTGTATTAAATCGTAAGAGTGCAGTTCATGGGTTCGCAGAAACACTCCTGACAAATGCAACTACACAAATGTAAAAAGTAAGTACACTTCTATTATTGCAAAAGTAAGAGACATAATTGTTAATATATTAAACTCACTGTGTGACACAACGCTCATTGCGTTCTTGGAGAAATGTTTGCGGTTGCTTATGTCCCTTGGTTGTACACAAGCGTCACCTCTCGTCCGAAACAAATCGACGGCCACGAATACCTTCTTCAGGGCTGCAAAAATATGGTAATCGCGTGGGGAGAGATATTATATGGAAGATACGTAAGGGCTTTCCAGCGAAATTTCAGCAGGGCAGTCGAAACAATGCACGAAAGTCATGATGACCTTTAAATGGTTCAAATGGCTCTGAGCGCTATGGGACTTAACATCTGAGGTCATCTGTCCCCTAGAACTTAGAAATACTTAAACCTAACTAACACATCCATGTCCGAGGAAGGATTAGAACCTGCGACCGTAGCGGTCGCGCGGTTCCAGATGACCTTTATCTTTGACTACAGGGGCCCACTGCTCATTGGCTTTCTAGAACACGGCGCCACAGCTAACGCACAGAGGAACGTGGAAACTTTGCGAAACTTGAAGCGCGCTATCAAGTGCTAACGCCAACGAATATTGACGGACACCATCATTCTGTTGCAGGTTAATACCCACCCACGTTCCAAAGGTTGTTTCGACCACACTGTAGACGTTTCTCTAGAAGCTCTTACACATCCTCCATACAATTCCGGGCGATTTTCATATTTTTGGAGCACTGAAGAAAGATATACGTTGTCTACGATTCGCTTAGCGCGAAGCGGTGGACATCTGGGTACAATCATGGTCTTGTAGGCAACCGCAAACATTTTTCCATGAAGACATTGATCGTCTTGCTTCACAGTGGGATAAACGTATTAATATCTACTACGCTTAATTTTCGTATAATAAACAGTTTACTTACCTTTATTTCCATCTGGGAGCGCGCTACAGACAGCAAGACTCCAGTTTTTATGACTAACAGTACTAAACAGATTCAAGGTTCTGTTAGCATGTCGAGTATGAGAGTTGGTCCATGAAAGGAGTGCTTTCTGCTTTTTTGTATTTTTTTTTTATACAAGTGATCCAGAAGCAATAGATAGCTTCCTTCATGCTGGTAGATTGCATGCGAGAGGCAAAGATTCTCTTCATGTTTCGGCAACGTCTTGTTTAACACGTTGTTGTTTGTTTTCTCCAGCATGCCCGACAGTTTCTGACGTTCCCATTATCGTCTCCGTGGCAGAGACGCAAGTTCCATAAGCGCTAAACAGAGAATCAGGTTCTGTTTTACAGATGGTTTTGCTTACCTTTACACGTGTATGTCGAAACACACAGGTGTAACAACTTGCTCCAGAAGCTTGTTAGAAATTATCACCTAGAACATCTGATGCAGCAACACATCAACGTGAAGTATTTTCCTAAGTCTCTTGCGATGAGGAAGTAAAGAGTGGGAGAGAAAGTACCTTTCCACCAACGGGTCTATATTCAGGATCAAAATCAGGAAAGTAAAAAGTAATTCCAATAATCGTGGGTTAATCACCTTTTTTTTACTTGATCGTTTCAACCATTTACGGGCTACTATAGCACAACTGCCACACTCCTCGTTTCTTTAGCCAATATTACTTCATTCTCTCCTTCACTGTTCTGCCATATTTCGAGAATATTTTTCTTGTTGCTCCTTTTTTCTCGTCCGATTGATCCATCACTCACGTTCTTTATGCTCTGAACCTCTCTTTGTTTCATATACCGGTCTTTTGTACTGATACAACACTCCCCTATATCCTAATGTAGTTGTTTCACCCAGTGATTCTCATAGCGCAGATGAGACTGTTCTGACTGTTAAAATAACTTTCACATCTGATGTAGTGCTTGTATCTGATGCATCGTAATTAGTGCCTTTATGAAGGAACCACTGCCCAGATTCCAACGATGAGCGAAATTGGGCGACTTAATTGCTCCAAAAAGGCCTGTGCCCTTTGCTGGCTGGTTGAAGGTGCATTACCATATCTACAACGGTGTCATCAGAACCGGATATTCTGACAGCACCGCATTCATGTTCCTGATAAGCAATCTCTGTGTCTCGAAGGCCTCGATAAAGTGTTGTGGACGTACTGTGACATTTCTGCTCTCAGAAAACGTATACGTCGCAGAGTCAACACTAATCCAATGCAGTGCCAGTACCGTAACACAAGTTCATGACAGTGATCTTAGTTAGTTTGTAAACCATGGCGGATTCCAAATGTTGTACGTGAACATCAATCGGTGAGGTATACCGGAGACTCAGATACCGATCCACAGCCTGTAACGGCCTGGAGACGTCTATTCCTTCTATTATTTTTATATCTCTTTCGTACGTTGTGAAATATCTTGGTGTTAAACATAAGCCAGGGTTTTTAATCTGGCCTAATACGACCACAATAATAAGGAAATATTTGTTGCGCCAAGTTAATTATAAAGATTAAACTAAGTTAACGTTGATGTCTCAGTGGACAGCAATTACAGAAAGAAACATTGTCATATAGCATGGCTCAAAGTTCCTTAGCACTTACTTGCAAACTGAAATTTCAAAATTGCGTTTTCTATAAACGACAAGTTTTGCATTAACGAAGTGTGGCAAGAGAAACTGTACTGGACAATTTCAAGGCTATCGCAATTCAGAAGAATACAAAATTACACGATCGTTTCTGCAGCACACATTAACGCTGATATTTTGGCTGCGGATCGTAATGCTTCAGTTAAATACATTTCTTCTCAGAAATTGCAATGCCAGTACTTATAATTGAGACAGGGATCAGTACAACTCACCCTGAGAAATTCCTCTCGTAAATCTAGTTGTTCAAGATCTGTCGTTACTTTTGCCTGTTTTCTGTACTGTCTAATTGACTGAAGAGTATTTTCATTATTGCAGTTTTTCTACTTTCGTAAACACCAAGATGATCCAGTAGATCGTTACGTGTATACACCAGTACCAGTTACCTATCATTACGAAACTTAGATAAGCCTCTGTATGCTGCTAGAGTGACTGAATCAGTTCAAAATTTCTGCATAAATCGTTTTTGAAGTAACGACGGACATGATTATTCATTTTAGTAATTAATTCAAGGGAATAGGAATGTAATGTGCTGCCCCCCCTAGCATATCTTTTAATTTAGTTGCCACATTAAAACTGCTAAAGTTAAAGCTGAAGTATCATATGGCCATACTGGTCAAGACTTTCCAAATATTATTCACAAATGTATTTTCTCTTTAACAGAACATTTTAAACAACTAGACTTGAAAAAGGGAAGACTATACGGAAAATTCAGATTCCAATTATAATTAAAAGTCTTTTATCATAGTATCAAGCACATGTACTGTCTGTTTTACATTTCAGAAACAGAAAGAAAGCAGCTGATCCTTCTTTACAAAACAAAAACGAACGAGAAATTATCTTGCCTTACTACAGCTGAATATAGTGTACAGTTTCCAGTAGCAGACCACATCTTTTCATTACCCCTTATATCACAACTATTCGGTGATTTTCAAATCGCAGCATTCCCCGAGTATTAAGTTTGATCTTTCGTCTACAGGTCATAGAGCGAGATTCAGTAGGACCTACTTACCTCAAAATTTTCCGTTCCCGACGATTTGAAATCGGTAGTTCTGGGGTATTTGTAGTGGGGTTTTTACTACCACTGCCATGTTTGGTGTGTATCCTGTCAAACGTTCGAACCGTTGGAAGCAGACTTCGACGATGACAAAATTGAGTCCTATTATGTTCTCCTTGCGCGCTAAAAGGCGCGACATGCCGAACCATCCTTAGTTTCCTTGTCTCCTGATAGAAGACCATAAATGTATTTGTATTTGTCCTCAGAGAAAGCTTGCATACACTTTATAATATGGCGAACTGTTTGCTTGGCTGCTCCACAGTCGCATTTTGGAGATGGAGCCTTACTCCATTTATAAAGAGAGTGTGCGCTTCTGCCATGTATTTCCTGACAGGCTTTGACCAAATTCTGCGCGATTTCTCGAAGTCAGGGGCTTCTTGCTTTGCGGGGCAAGTTCTGGTAATGTGGAGGACAAGCCTCTGTTCAGTCTCGTTCCCATGAGTCGGTTAAGTTCAGCCTAACCCGTGTGCAGTTCCATGGCTGTTCACATGGATGGTTTTCTTGATCGAAGTCGATTTCCTTCTAGGATAACCTCGATTTGATGAAGAGGGTGTTGTGGGTTGCAGTGGGCAGAATGTGACTCAGTAGGGCAGCCATTCGGCGGAGGCTGATCTTAGTGTACCGTCGATAACTCTCATTGTGTTGTTCAGCATCGAGCATTTGTGTGTGCCAGCTACTGAACCGTACAGGAGCACCATAATGGACAGTGGAGTAGCCCGAGTGCTAAAGTGCTGAGAGGTTTAGCAGCGGAGTCCCAGGTTGTTTGTTTGTATCGTCGTTGTGGTGTTTTACAGATGCTGCTTGGAAGATAGTGTACGGTCCACTGTAGCCCCTAAGGCCTACATAGTTTTGGTGCTGATTGCAGTGAAGTCATTACGTGTCTGTCTGTTACACAACAACCGGTTTCGTTCTACATAAACATTTTGAGGAAACAAAATACGCAGTTTCTTCATAGCATATCATTAACAAGAATAGGCAATCACACCTATACAGCGTGTCCCAGCGGGAATGGTCGATATTCAGCGATATACCATTAAACATGATTCGAAGCAGAAACGTCTAGTACACATGGCCTCTAAAAAGCAGGCCTTAATAGTTATGAATACTTCATCATCTTTGATATTGTGAAAAAATCTCTTCTACTGCAACCACTTTCCTTTCCATATTTTGGGAGGTGGTGCTATGGACCAAGACAAGAAAACGTGGCCTGTAAAACGCATACCTCAGGAGCTATGAAGAATGGTTTAGTAGGAGAGATATGTTTCACACTAGCGAAGATGAAGAAGTGATTGCAGCTCTTAAGTTATGCATTTTAGAGTCCATGTTTACTAGAGTTTTTTGTTTTCAATGATCGTTCCTGTCATGTCTCTGAATATGGACTATTCCTTTAGGGACACCCTCTATATGTGTACAGTACGGCATGTAGATGTTACGTTACAAATGAATTACGAGTCAATGTGGCACTTTACTACCGTGACTTACGGAGACCATTCATGCACCTGTCTAATAAACGACGGCTTGAAAACAGATCTGTTGCTCAACAAAATTTAAACAAATGCCCTAGTGTGACCTAAAGTTCCTGAAAATTAGTTTGTCATCTCTTCAGATCCCTACATACCATAAGGTGGAATATACATTCGGAAACATCCAGAAGAGATAGGTCAGTAGAAGAGCTAGAGAACAGTTTTGCATCAGGGTCAACAGAAAACTGATGCAATTCAGTATCAGCCTTATATCTTGTAGTAACATGTAAGTAAGAAGCGGAACACCAACTTTAATGACGCTGAACTTCTATGAAGCAAGAAACGTAACTAGCAATTACGGAGGAACGATAATCTTCGAACGACTGATTCTCTATGCAATTCAATCGGCTGAAAAAAGTGCAGATACGGAATAAGGCGAGGTCGTACAAGCAACGTCACGAATAGATGTAACCGAAACGAGTCTCGTACCTAACGTGTATTTGCCACTGAGCTTGCAAATGCATTGTCTTATTCATGAGGTTCAGTCATGTGGCCTTTTACTAATAGTCGTTGCAGCCAAAGACATTGCGAAACCAGAAGTTGCTGTACAATTTGAAGTTAGTCATTTCCACTATCGTCGCCTAGGAGCTTAGTTTCAGCAACATCATCACCAATACTGTATGCTGATTTCAGACTGTTTGTTATTCCATCGGTCTGCAACAACAGCGCAGATATTTATCTCCTTGACAGGTCTCGTTTCCTGACCTCTTATGCGGTCTTTGTGCGGAACGTATTTTGCTCAGCTTGACAGCTGTCTATTAGCAAACGTCTTTCATATCATTCATCTTTAAGCTAGCTGTAAATAGCTGACGAGTTATAAAGACTCTCTGTGCACTGTTTCCCGTAGGGACGTCACATATATGGCTGCACAGCAACAAAAAATCTGCACACTGTACTTTGGGAGCCATAATCCAAACCAGTAACAGGTGGTTAAAACTTGAGTTTGGTTGGCCAAGCGGCCGGAGGCAAATTATGCTGTCGGACTATCACTCTTCTGCTGAGTGCATGCGTTATTTGCACCTTTCTCACCGCGTGGACGCTGCCTGTAGGTTTTATGTTGGTTTCGTTAAGATCTGACACCTTTCTCTTGCGTTTTACTGCGATGGCTGTTTCAAAGCTGTGTAACATCCACGAATTTATGACGAGAACGATGTTTGTTCGCGCATTTTCGCATAATACATTACAAAAAAGCAGAAAGAAAACGAACCACGAAAGAATTACTCATCCTAATGGGACGGAAGTGGGTACATGTGACGTACATTTACGGACGTACATATTATTATGATTTCAAAAAAACTGGATGACTACCATTTAAGAAAAGAGCTTCTCAAACTTAGCAAGTCAACAACGAGTTGAGCCACTAGTGGCCCTTATATGAAGGTTCACTGAAAAGTAATGCCACCACTTTCGTAACACTTCAACAGTTCGCACAGCATTGGTATTAGGAAGCCAGCCGCGGTGGCCGAGCGGTTCTAGGCACTTCAGTCCGGAATCGCGCTGCTGCTGAGGTCGCAGGCTCGAATCCTGCCTCGGTTATGGATGTGTGCGATGTCCTTAGGTTAGTTAGTTTTAGGTAGTTCTAAGTCTAGGGGACTGATGGCCTCAGATGTTAAGTCCCATAGTGCTCAGAGCCATTTCAACCAAAGGTAATGGGGCAGTTAATGGCTTGTTCCGTACTCTCTTTCCTACAGCTCCAACTGGCTGGAAGCTTAAGCATTGAACAGTTGTGTTGTTACAGTTGAAGTTGGAAGCCTGAGCAGACGGTCGGTCATTGCGATTTAAACAACGTGCAGTCATTGAATTCTTGACAGCAGGTGTCACCCTAAAGGAGATTTGTCAGAGAATGAAAGCAGTTTATGGTGATTGTGTTGATGTGCGTCGTTGGGCGATAAGTTTAAAGATGTTGAGACTGGAGTATTTGACCTGCGTGACAAACAAAGAGTTTACAGCAACCACCGAGTTTCACAAGCAAAATATTGAAAGACTGATTCAGGACGATCGTCGTATCATTCAGAGAGAAACTGCAACAAGCAAAATCGGCATTTCACCAGAACACGTAGGTCAAATTATTGCTTTGTTTGGCAAACCACACACTTCACGTGCGACCACAGTAGAACTTCAGAGACTGATTCTTACCACCGTACGGTATCCTCCATACAGTCTAGATTTAGCACCGTTTGACTACAGTCTGTTCCCGGTAATGAAAGACGATCTGCGAGGATCTGTTAAAGCTGCATGGGCAACTGTATCTGTACACGCCATCCAAGCTCTGTTTGACTCAATGCCCAGGCGTATCAAGGTCGTTATTACGGCCAGAGGTGGTTGTTATGGGTACTGATTTATCAGGATCTACGCACCCAAATCGCGTGAAAACGTAATCACATGTCAGTTCTAGTATAATATATTTCTTCAATGAATACCCATTTATCATCTGCATTTCTTCTTTGTGTAGTAATTTTAATGGCCAGTAGTGTAGTTTTACCGCCGCGCGGGATTAGCCGAGCGGCACCGGCACGGTAGCTCAGCGTGTTGGGTCAGAGGGTTATGTGCCCTCTGTAATAAAAGAAACTGAGTTAATCGATCATCAACCAACTTAAACGGATGTCTTACGACGTCCGCCCCGAGCAGACTCAACGAACAAATGCAAACGAAATGAGATTAAAAAAAAAAAAAAAAAAGCGATCTGCGGCGCTGCAATCATGGACTGTGAGGCTGGTCCCGGCGGAGGTTCGATTCCTCCCTCGGGCACGGATGTGTGTGTTTGTCCTTAGTATAATTTAGGTTAAGTAGTGTGTAAGCTTAGGGACTGATGACCTTAGCAGTTAAGTCCCATAAGATTTCACACACATTTGAACATTTTTTTTTTTAAATTATAATTTTACCTACCGAGTATAGACTGGGACTTCTATGGATTCATTGGAGGTGGTGTGGGCAGCTTGCGAAGCAGTTTTGAATACCTTTTTTCACAAATTGTCTTGAGCAATTATTTCGGCAGCCCTCAGACCTTTTAGCTACAAACAGACCAGATCTCATTGATGGCGTCAGTTTAGAGACAGCCATTAGTGATCATGATGTCGTCATAGCGACTATGGCTACGAAAGTTAATAAATTAATCAGGAAGGTAGGAGAGTGCTTCTGCTAGAAAGAACAGATAAGCAGTTTTCAGCGTCTCATTTAGACAAGGGATCGCAGTCATTTAGTTGCAGTATGATAGACATTGAAGAATTATGGATGAAGTTTAACGAGATTGTAATCCATGCTCTGGACAAGTATGTGCCTGGTATGTGTTTAGCAAGAACTCACTCTTGGTTCAAAAGAGAGCGTGCAAATGGCTGCAGACAATGGTTAGTAGAGATTCTTGCGTCTGTAGAAAGACCTATGCGCGAAGCATACAGCTACTACCGTCATACCTTAGCAAAGGATCTGGCCGATAAATCGAGGAAATCTGGTTCTATGTAACATCACTAAGCGGGTCTAAGGCTTCCATCCAGTCTCTCATTGACCAGTCTGGTGTGGCAGTTGAAGATAGCAAAACGAGAACTGAAATTTTAAGTTCTGCGTTTAAGAAATCGTTCACGCAGGAGAATCGTACAAACATACCGTTGTTTGACAGTCGGACAGAATATAGGTAATGGCTCCCGGGCTATTCCACTCATCTAATAGGTTCGTTTGTTCTGACTTTTTATCACTTTCTGGTATTTCGGCCCCTTGGAGAACATGTGTAACCGTCCTACCAAATTCTACATCTACATCTACGTCTACGTGATTACTCTGCTATTCACAATAAAGTGCCTGGCAGAGGTTCAATGAACCACCTTCATGCTGTCTCTCTTCCGTTCCACTCTGGAACGGCACGCGGGAAAAACGAGCTCTTAAATTTTTCTGTGCGAGCTCTGATTTCTCTTATTTTATCGTGATGATCATTTCTCCCTATGTAGGTTGGTTGGCTCTGAGCACTATGGGACTTAACATCTATGGTCATCAGTCCCCTTGTAGGTTGGTGCCAACAGAATGTTTTCGCAATCAGAAGATAAAACTGGTGATTGAAATTTCATGAGAAGGTCCCGTCGCAATTAAAAACGCCTTTGTTTCAATGATTGCCACTCCAATTCACGTATCATGTCTGTGGCACCACCTCGCCTATTTCGCGATAATAAAAAACGAGACGCCCCCCTCTTTGAACTTCTCCGATGTCATCCGTCGGTCCCTTCTGATGCGGACCCCACATCGCAAAGCAATACTCCAGAATAGGGCGGATAAGCGTGGTGTAAGCAGTCTCTGTAGTAGAACTTTTGCACCTTCTAAGTGCTCTGCCAATGAATCGAAGTCTTTGATCTGCTCTACCCACAACATTATCTATGTGATCGTTTCAGTTTAGGTTATTTGTAGTTGAAATCCCTAAGGATTTAGCTGAATTACAACCTTGTGTGACTTATCGCGTAATCGAAATTTGTAGCACTCATGTGAATAAGGGTCAATTGCCACTTTTCGCACCACACAGATATCTTATCTAAATCATTTTGCAATTCATTTTGGTCATTTGATGACTTTACAAGTCGCTAAATGACAGCATCATCCGCAAATAATCTAAGAGGGCTATTCAGATTGTCTCCTATGTCGTTAATATAGATCAAGAAGAATAGGGTGCCTATAACACTTCTTTGGGGAACGCCGGGTATTACTTCTGTTTTACTCGATGGCTTTCCGTCTATTACTAAGAACTGTGACTTTTCTGACAGGAAATCTGGAATCCAGTCGCACAGCTGAGGCGATATTCCATAGGCACGCAGTTTGGTTAGAAGACGCTTGTCAGGAACAGTGTCGAAAGCCTTCTAGAAATCTACTAATATGGAATCAATTTGACATCCCCTGTCGATAGCACTCATTGCTTCATGAGTAATAAGAGCTAGTTGTGTTTCACAAGAACGACGTTTCCTGAATCCGTGCTATGAGTCAATAAATCGTTTTCTTCGAGGTAATTCATAATGTTCGAATACAGTATAAGTTCCAAAACCCTGCAGGAAATCGACGTTAGTGACATGGGCCTGTAATTCAGTGGTTTACTCCTATTTCCCTTTTTGAATATTGGTGTGACTTCAGCAATTTTCCAGAACCTGACTGGTATAAAGTCTGGACCGGAGGCACTGCCTTTATTAAGTGGTTTAAGCCGCTTTGCTACACCGAGGACATCTACTTTTATGTTTCTCATCTTCGCACTTGTTCTTGACTGGAGTTCAGGAATATTTACTTCGTCTTCTTTGGTGCAGGAGTTTCGGAAAACGGTGTTTAATAACACTGCTTTAGTGGCACTGTCATCAGCGACTTGACAGGTGTTATCGTGCAGTGCGTCTCGCAGCTGGTGTGCTTTATGTATGACGATTATCTCTTCCGGTTTTCTTTCTGATTCCGAGACGGAGTTTCGTTGTGTAAATTATTAAAAGCATCTCGCACTGAAGTACATCCGATATTTCGAACTTCCGCAAAACTTTGCCAATCTTGGGGATTTTTCGTTCTTTTAAATTTGTCATGCTTTTCTCATTGCTTCTCCAACAGCGATCTGACCCGTTTTGTGTACCATAGGGGATCAGAGCCATCACTTATTAATTTATGTGGTATATGTCTCTCAATTGCTGTCAATACTCTATGTCTTTGAAATCATTCCACATCTTTTCTACGCTACGTGATAAGATCGAAAGGAGTGGAGACTCTCTCTTAAAGGGGAGCTAAGAGGATTTTTATCAGCTTTCTTAAACAGATGTACTTTGCGTTTCTTTTTGATAGTTGTGAGTTTTTGATTTACGGATAATAACCAAAGGCTACACCGAATTTTCTTTAATTATTTTTCATTGGGAAAACACGCATAATTTATCACGCTTTCATGGTCAAGTCCCATGTACTCATTTGTTCTTTGTCTAAATGTGTAATTGACCTGAGCACATTCAACCGAATATGTTCTGCCTTCGGTGGAATAGTTATTCAGGAAAATTGCCACTGGCAGATGATATATTTACTGGAAAAAATGAAAATATATTTATTGCTTTGCATATATATAACAACAAGTGTACGGTAGATCTTAGCTTCTGTGATTTTTAGACATGTGCTGATCCCGAATATGTCGAGAACATCTGTTGTGATTAATGCTTCTTTTGAACAGCTGCTGGACTATTCTACGTGTAGTCTATACCTCCACTGCACACATTTTGTCTATAGGAAAGGATGCACTATAATTTCAGATTGGATTTTTAGGTTTGTACGTATTGGTCGTAATTTTTCATTACTTAAACCTATATTCAGGATCCTCTTATATCCGTCTTTGCGCTATGTAAGTTCATCTTAGTTTCGGATATCTAATTATTGTAAGTCAGAACGCGCTATTGCTCATTCTTGACTCAAAATTTTGTACATGAAGGGGAATACTAAAAGTATTAAAACTTATAAGTGAGGTCGTACCAGTTCCGTAATGAGATTAAATCCAAACAGGAGCTGGAGACTTTAAGGTTTTTTCATGTTGGTCCTTGATTTCGACTTTCTGCATATCCAGATAAACTGAAACAATATTCTTATCGAAACTTGCAAGTCTCGGTCCAGCACAAAGTTTTAATCCGCCAGGAAGTTTCATATCAGCGCACACTCCGCTACAGATTGAAAATCCCGTTCTGGAATATTCTTATCGTTTCGCATCCTGTGTTCTTTTCTCAAGTGTTTCCATTGTTCTGCACGGGAACAGCAACTTTGTTGGTAAACACAGTATCAGTTATCTTTCGCTGTGTTCCACAGAGAGCATATTTCTTCACCAGATATCAAAAATCAAGCACAGAGCATCAAAAACATTTTGTATTATCTATTTCATCACAACTAAGCAGACATTTTTTCGATCGTAGTACAGATTCAATACTAGACTCCTTAAATTTACTCCTTACTTCTCCACACATTGTCTTGTTTGCAATAGACGGCCCTCAAATCAGAATACTCAGTTGCGAACATTTCCTAGGCTAACATTTCTTTCCAGCGCTGTTACGGGTCCTGCAGCTCTTCGCTTGGCCAGGATTCCAACCCAGACCACTGCATCTTTTTCACTCTTCTCGTCCAGTACAATCATCCGATTACGCTTTACGGATAAACTCGAAGCTTCAGACTGTCGCTTTAATTCCATTCCGTTTCGATCTCCACACAGAGGCAGGACTCAGTAGCAATTTGGTGCTGAATACAGGGTGGGCCAAAAGTGACTATTTGTCGTAACCTAATTGAATTCGAAGCCAACAATGGGAATTCTGAAATAAAACTTTATTGAACCTACTGCATTATTTATAACATTTGCTTTCCATCTTCGTTGACACATTTCGTCAGACGACGTGGTACGCTTAAGTATACTTGTTTAGACTGTCGTTTATTAAAATCAGTGTCTTCAAAAGCATTGTTCAAATGGTTCAAATGGCTCTGAGCACTATGGGACTTAAGTTCTGAGGTCATCATTCCCCTAGAACTTAGAGCTACTTAAACCTAACTGACCTAAGGACATCACACACATCCATGCCCGTGGCAGGATTCGAACCTGCGACCGTAGCGGTCGCGTGGTTCCAAACTGTAGCGCCTAGAGCCGCTCGGCCACCCCTGCCGACCAGAAGCAATGTAAAAACCTCCTTTTAGCATACATTTTATCTTCAACATGATCCGAAAGAAGAAATCCGTTGATGTAAAGTCAGGAGAACTGGGTCTCATTTCTATTGCCCCTCGCCGTCCAATAAATCCCTCTTGAACTTAGTTCCTCACAGCTGTTGCGTAATGTACTCTAGGTTTGTACCAATAATTATATGAAGTAATATAGCAGTGCACTCTCGTGTTTGTATCTGTATTTATCACAAACAAGCAAGATGGTTCAAATGGCTCTGAGTACTATGGGACTTAACATCTGAGGTCATCAGTCCCCTAGAACTTAGAACTACTTAAACCTAACTAACCTAAGGGCATCACACACATCCATGCCCGAGGCAGGATTCGAACCTGTGACCGTAGCAGTTACGCGGTTCCGGACTGAAAAGCCTAGAAGCGCTCGGCCACCGTGACCGGCAACAAGCAAGATCTCCGTAATGTTTTCAACGGACAACGATGGGTAGTTACTTTCGGCTCACCCTGTATTCTAATGAATAATCCTCAGAGACAGGACACTCCCACTTCGCATAGGTTTCCTTAATTGCGTTTCACTGTCTTCTAAGTATTTCAGGACCGTATTTATGGTATTTCTACGTGGACTCTATAGAAAAAGTTCTGATATAGAACCCACGTCCGGACATGTACCGGTTTGGATATTAACCCATTAAGAAGTTAATATCACTTTCAAATACGCCGTTTTATTGTATGGTGTGTAATGATTGAACATAAAGACGTATGTGGCGTGATGGTTTCCTGATTGCCTCAGTCCGCCGTATAACTGTTCTTCGTGTGATTACAACGGCTGCGAGAAGCTGGTACGTTGTGACTTCTGAAATTTTCCCGGCGTATTTGTTCTTATAATAATTTCCAGGTATGCAGCCGGATCCCGTCGACATTCTGCCACGATATTTCGGCCCAGAGACGTCCGGCCATCATCAGGTGTGTACACAACTACTGAAGAGCCCAGGTGCAGTCGCGGTATTTATACCGATTCTCGCGCACGTGTTGACATGCGCGGCATAGCCGAGTTGTACGTGCTGCCCTCGGTGGTGAAAGTAATAGATCATCTAGTCATTGAATATCGAATGACGCTGTCTATTCCGCTGTGAATGTATAATTTTAATAACAGGATTCCAAGTTTTATCCAGTTGAAAGCCGTTGTCACGATTTATAAGATTATCGGCAAGACGTATTTCCACTGATTCCTTGATTACGGAATCCCAAAATCCGGAAACCGGAGCTAAAATTTTTGTTCCATTGTATTCCATTGAATGTCCCAATGAAATACAGTGCTCTGCTACTGCCGATTTTGACGGTTGCCGCAGATGGGTGTATCTTTCATGTTCTGTACATCGTTCATGGACAGTTCTTGTCGTCTGGCCAATATATGCAGAGCCTCATTCACAGGGAATTTTGTAGACGCCTGCTTTCTTCAGTTGTAAATCGTCTTTAACGAATCCAACCAGGGTCCGGTTCTTTGCTGGTGGACGGAAGATAACCTTGATTTTATTCTTCTTCAGTAGCCGGCCTATTTTCGACGACACATTCCCGGCGTATGGAAGAAACGCAGTTGATTTAAAGTCGTCATCAGCGTCCTCAGTGCGCTGCTTCTTGTTATGACAGTTGCGCATGGCCTTTCTTATTTGGCGTGAAGTGTAGCCATTCTCTTTAAAAACCTTCTCCAAGTGTTCTAATTCTGAATTATTAGAAGAGCTGGTACGTTGGCAACCAGGAGAGTCGACTGTGGTGCTCCACCGAGGCGCACCGGGATTTACGGGCATTTTGCTGTAGAACGCACACATCAGAGCTCTGTGGCTCAGCTTTATGCGTACCGCGAAGAGGGGAGGTTTATAATAACCCGATTTTCTAACTTATTTTACACCTATCCGTCATGTATGCCTTATCAAAACTTTAGTTATTAAGTCACGTCTACAGCCCCTAAAAGCCTGAAATAGGAAATCTGAAACGCCACGTGTGTGCGGTATAACAAAAAAAGCCTTGTGGCTTTTTTGGCTAGGAGGCCCCAAGCGGTTGTTTAACCAGAAAGTTTGTCATCCTCCGTGCACAATAACCCCTTTCTTAACGGTGTATGAGAATTGTGTCTTTAAATACATCTGTTGAGTGTAGCTGACAGCAACGAGTGCGTGTATAGTGTTGTGCCAGTTTGCTGTTGTGTGGCCACGAGAGAAAAGAAACGGTGAAACAGGCTGCCGACGCATAGTTTACTCCTCTGGAATAGCACCAATGGGGCCGTCGGGCATAGCGTCACAATATGAAGGATGGGTAACAGTCGGCAATAGCAGACGCCCTCACTCCACGAGACGCTGGGAAGAGGTGTCAAATATAAGCCAAGCAATTTGCACAGAGCCTAGTGATCAGGCGAGACTGATTGATTTTGACAGGAGAGCTAAAACAACTGAGGTCTAACTCGCCACTGCCCGCACCGAAACTAGGTTTATTGTGCGATATCGCTCCCTGTATATCTAGTAAAGCCAACCAGTGCCTCTAAATAGTGCAAAGAGTCCCTCTACCAATTTTTTGTTAGACACAATTTCTTCAGGTCTAGTTGCCCCGAAGATTCTGTATCTTTTACTCTCCAATGCCATGCATTCAAAGATTAGGTGTCATGCAGTTTCTTCACCCTCATCACAGATCCTATATTTAGGGTCCTCTACCATTATACCCATTGTGTGGAGGTGTTTTTTGAAATTCCTATGGCCGGTCATCAATCCAGTCATGAGTTTGATCTCTTTCCTGCTCAATCCCAGGATTACAGAGAGTCTTCTAAAGCATGGGTTGGGCATCATTACCTTACCATGTTTTTGTTTATGGACCTTGGTCCAATATCCTACGTGCTGTTTCCTAAGCCAGTTCCGTAGTTCTAATTTGATCATATCCTAGGTGATCATCAAGACAGGTTCCAGTCCAATAAATGGAGTTGTTGCCCCCATCCTATCCAATCTATCGGCTTGTTCATTGCCACAGATCCCTGAGAGGCCAGGGACCCACACTAAGTACACACTATTGCTTCCCCCTAGCTCCACCAGGGCCCTGTAGCAATCTGCAACAATCTTAGATCTTGTTTCAGGAGGTGCCAATGATGTCAGGGCTGCCTGGCTGTCTGAATAGATGTAGATGCTACGGTCATTGTAGCACCTACTCATATTTTCCTCCACACATGCCCTGATTGCAGTGATTTCGGCTTGGAATACAGACGCCAGTTTTCCTAGAGAGATGCTGCTCTCCAGTGTTGGCTGAACCCCGTACAACCCTGCCCCAACGCCTTGATCTGTTTTCGACCCATCGGTGTACCAAACAATGTTCCCCGTACGGTGTCGAACTGTTTTCTCCCACGGCCCCCTACTTCCAATTATTATGTTGTAAGGCTTATCAGGCGCCACTACTTTTCTTCCTGTAGCTGCTCATACGTGGCAAACCAAGTGTCCATGATAATGAGAGGAACATTTTTAACCCAATCGACAACCGACAAGTCGGGTTCCGGATATGAACAAAGTGAGGTAACACGACGTTTGCAGCACTATACTCTAATCGGGAAAAGACGGGTGCATATCCCCAATCCATCATCAGTATTCACGTTATCTGAAATTCCCTAAAATCGCTTAAGGTGATTACAAAGATGATTCTTTTGAAAAGGACAAGATCGACTACATGTGCAAGCTACTGAGAAAAAGGACACGTGACTGTTGTATATGAAGGGTAAAAAAACTGTCCTCCAAAATTACAGAAAAATAAGCTTAATATCGGTTTTCTGCAGAATTATTGAACATATTCTGAATTCATGTGTAACAAATTATCTAAAGACCAAAAAACTTACGTCCACGAAGGAACACGGTTTTAAAAAGCATCGCTCGAAGGAAACTCAGCTTATCTTTTTCTTATCTGACATGCTGCGAACTAGGGATAAAGAACAACAAGCAGAGTGCATATTTCCATGTTTCCGAAAGGCATTTGACACGGTGCCTCACTGCAGGCTGTTAACGAAGGTACTAGCATATGGAATAAGTTCCCAGACTTGTGTAGCTCAAAACTTCTTAACTAAAAAACCTAGTCTGTTGTCCCCGGCGGATAGTGTTCATCAGAGTCAAGGGTTTCGTTAGGAGCGCCTATGGAAGTGTGGTAGGACGGCTGTTATTTTCTATATGCATAAATTATTTGGCGGACAGGGTGGGCAGCACTCTGCAGTTGTTTGTAGATGATGCATGGTGTACGGAAAGGTGTTTAAACTGAGTGGTTGTGGAGGACAAAAGAAGATTCAGATAAAATTTGTAGTTGATGTGATGAATGACAGCTGGCTCTACATTTGGAAAATAGAAGTTAATGCGGATGAAGAGGAAAAACAAACCTGTAACCTTCATATACAGCATTAGTAGTGTCCTGCTTTATACAGTCACATAGTTTCAATATCTGGCGTAACGTTTCAAAGCGAAAGGATTGTGGTAAGGAAGATGAATAGTCAATTTCGGTGTGTTGGGAGAATTTTAGGAAGGTGTGGTTCATCAGAGAAGAAGACCGCATATAGAAAACTAGTGTGATCCATTCTTGAGTACTCTTCAAGTATTTGGGATCCATATCAGGTCGGATTAAAGGGAGACATCTAAGCAGTTCAGAGATGGGCTGCCAGATTTGTTACCGGCTGGTTCGAACAACACATAAGTATTACGGAGATGCTTTGGGAACTCAAATGGGAATCCCTGGAGGGAAGGCGACGTTCTTTTTGGGGAACATCACTGAGAAAGTTTAGAGAACTGGCATTTAAATCTGATTGCAGAACAATTATACCGTCGCCAACATGCATTTCGAGGAAGCACTACGAAAATAAGATACGAGAAGTTAGAATTCAAACGGAGGCATATAAACACTCGTTTTTACCTCGGTGTGTTTGGAACAGGAAAGGAAACGTCCAATAGTGTTACAGGATACCCTCTGCCGAGCACCGTACTGTGGCTTGCGGAGTATTTATGTAGCTGTAGTATGAGAAGACTGAGAGGGAAGAAGATACTGTGTCACTTATTATCCGCACACAGAAAATTATTAAAGATTTTATTACAACCTGACACACCTTGAGCGAGACTCTGGAAAGTTAATGGCCTGAGCAGACGTTGATGGAGCCTGGCAGGGCACTAAAAGCATAAGGTGTTTTTATGGTTCTTAGCTCATAGAAATGGCATGTTGGGATTTGAAAGCAACTGGCAAGGAGTCCATCCCTTAGCAAATCTTGCCAGATAGGCCCACTGCCCTACAAGGCAGACAGGGCAGCCCCTCGTCGAGACAGGTCTCCAGCACGACAATGCCGAGCTACCAGCCGAGGCGCCAGCAGAACCCTGGGCTGGGGGAAATGGCCTGAAGGAATGCGTCTACACAGTGGAGTTGTAAACCAGGCTTTGTGTGCAGAGCCACACGGAATGAAGTTCACAAGTTTTCGTGTTCACCAATACTGCAAAGAGGCCTGTGAACCACTTCCATCTGCTGCCTCGGTTGTATAAGAAATTCCAGCATCTGAGAAGCATTTAGAGATAGAATCTTTATTACACCTCATAGCTAGGACTAAACAGCTCCAAGGCACAGACGATTTAGATAAAGATCTTAAAGATAGCATCTGTTCACTTGTTGTGGGAAGTGACACGACTTCGGAGAAAATCATATAACCCCTTTGTGAAAACTTAAAAAGCCAGTAATTGGCGGTTTCTCTTTTTTCCAAAGATGCAGGTTGCTTAACTCTTGCCCTGGTGTGACACGAATTTCTGCTTTCATGTGAGAGGAGAGATTTAGCGGCTCTAGAGCCCTGTGATTGGCTCAAAACAGGGTGAAAGCGGTGCCGTTCGTGAACTTTCCAAGAAAACGGATTTATTTTTTTGGAGAGGTGTGAAACACTTGGGTGCGGGATTTTGGTCTGGTGAGCAATCCTGGTAGAAGCTCTGGCATGTGTGGTTGGTACTTGGGACTTGTCCTGAGACTGACTTCACCTGTGAGTAGTTTAGACTGGGAACCTGCGGTGAAGTTCTTACTGTACCAACAACATGACTTCAAACTTCACAGACTACTCGTTTGCTGAGGGCACATTTATTCGTTTTTGGTTTACCAGTCTTGACATTTGGTAACCTTGTGAGCCAAATTGGTCCTTGGTATGACCAGTGAACACACTGAAATCTACCGTGATTTCAGGGCTCTGGTAGAGAGTAAATTGCGTTCCGTCTGCCTAATCACTAGACCGTGAGATTTTTGCATTTCTTTCGTGGCCGCGATCGAATCACAGGTGCCGCCTCCACGCCTCACCTACACCTCACACATCTCGCCAGCTGCAATTTACATCGCTGCACGAAGCAAACAGGGTAACATACTGCTGCTCTGGCGTTGTCAGGGAGTACAGATCTCAATCACCACTTGCTGTCAGCTGCACCTATATAGAAAAACTTCAGCAGATTTCATCAACCAAAGTCTGCTCAGCGTCATATCAATTCAGATTGCGTTATCCAAATTTTTAGGGCCAGAGTTAAACCGTCTTTGCCAACCCAGGATCCTTATCCAGTTTACTTTTAAACCACCTGTTAGTCGTTTATGGTTTTCAATCAATAACTTGTTTAGCATTATTTATGTCTGTTTTATATAAAAAATAAATATTGTTTGAACACTAAAATTATGACAACACAATCAATCATTTACACTGTCCCCATCAGCGTTAACTTTCAGTACCTGTCGAAGAAAATAGACAGAGTACTTAACACAGAATATGACATGGAAATAAACAAAAGAAAGACGGTGCTGAAGAGTGGTAGATAGAAGAAAAAAGTCTCGATTAAATTAAAAACGCCACAGTAGTGGAAGAAGTAAACGAATTCTTGTGCTTCAGAAGTAAGATTATAAAGGATGGCAGTAGTAAGAAAGGTACGAGAAGTAGATCGGCATAGTGGAAGAAACTTTATTCAACGGAAAAGGTCTACCGATTCCAATTGCTGAGAGTGTATAGAAACGGGAAATAGGTTCTGAAATGGTACGTCTGGAGCACAGCATTGCACGAAAGTGAAACTGGAAGTATTAACATACAGTACAATAAAAGAAAGACACAAGACGAAGGAATTATCCGAATGAGAAGGAAATACGTTGATGTAACATTCATGTACAGACAAACAAATTATTATAATTTTTAAAAAATGGATGATTTATTCAAGAGGAAAATCTCAACGAGTTGAGCAAGTCAGTAACGCGTTGGTCCACCTCTGGTCTTTCTGCAAGCAGGCAATCGGCTTGACATTGTTTGATAGAGTTGTTCGACGTCCTCCTGATGGATATCGTGCCAAATTCTGTCCAACTGATGCGTTACATCGCCACAATCTCGAGTTTGTTTTAGGGCTTCAAATGTTCTCAGTTAGGGAGGGATCCGGTGACATTGCTTGCCAGCAAAGGTGGCGCCTTCACTGGTAATCGGGGCTCAATTCGAAGCGGGACTCATCACTGAAAATAATTCTACCACAGTCAATGCGATTCCAGGACGAATGTACCCGACACCACTGCAAACGAGCTTGTTGGTGTTCAGAGCTCATTGGTAGTCGGCATAAGGGGAGCCTTGAGCTCAGCCCCCTTTTGATGAGACCCCTGTTAATGGTTCTTGTGGTCACTGAAGCTACAGTTGAACGTCGTATCGATGATAGTGATGAATCCTATGAACTGTCGCCTCTCTATGTCGACCGCTTCATCTTGATGCTGTATTCGCCCATAGTTCATCCAGTCCTGCCAACATCGTCTAATAGTGGCATCGCTTCTGTTCAAATGTCGAGCGATTCGCCGATTACTCGAACCGGCTTCTTTGAGCCCAACCATACGTGCTCTCTCAAATGCTGACATCTGCGTATATTGTTCACGTGCCCGTCTACGAAGCATAGCTACCGTCCAACTGAGTACACGGAACGATATTCGCAAAGGCATTATGCCTTGGTATCGACATGTCCTCTGCTTAATATCCTTGCCAGCTCGGGATGAAATTGCGCTACAGCATTAAACTTTCATCCATCGGCCGCCAAATCTTTCACTTTTGCTTTATACCTCGATACCTGCGCGAATATCAATTTGTGAAAAATTTGAGTATCGTGATGTGTCTTTCTTTCGTTCTTTCTTTCTTTCTTTTTCTTTTGTCTTAGAGTATGATACTATCGAAGAAAGAGAAAAAAAGTGGATATCTGAAGCACCAGATGAAGCACCACTAAGGAGGCTAGCTGAAAAAATAAGTTTAAAAAAGATCTTTATCAGAAAAAGGCTCAGGTTAGTGGTACATCTCCTACGGCATCCACGGAAATGTCACTTAGCGCTGGAGGGGGTATAGATGGGGGAAACAGCAACAGCAGATCAAGTATGGAAGACGTAAACCATACTATAGATAATGTTGGGTGCAGCATTCACATAGAAATAAAACGATTAGCGCTGGACATCAAATATGGAGCACAGTTTCAAACCAGCAGGATCGCTGACGAGGTAAAAATAGTGCTTACGCCCAGCTTGTGTTCCGTTTAGAATGATCTTGTGATCGACAAAGCGTTAAACCATGACTTAAGTTTTCCTTCGATATTCGACCGAAGATGCTGTTTGACTTGTGGCGGGCGTTGAAGCAAGCGTAGTAACGGATCTGTTACGTAAACAACAGAAATATGACAGATAGGATGAATACCCGTAATCTTTTACCAGGATCTACGTTTAGTACCATTGAAAAACTAGTGGGAAAGGAAAGCGGAATTCGTACGGTCACCCAAATGTCAACGGTGACAAACAGCTCATTGCCACTGTCGCCGTTAGGTGGGGTTGGCGGGGTGAGGGGGGGGGGGGAGGGGGGGGGAGGGAGTTCAACGAAAAGCATCCGCCTCTCGCCGGCGGAATCCGGTGAGGAAGCACGCATCATTAGTTCCGAACAGGATCCTACACGTCTGGTGCCTGTGATTCCGCCAACCTTTAAATTACCTCTGCATCTCCTTCCATCAGCTGGTGTTAAATAACGGCAGAACTGTAACTTTCTTATATTTTTGTTACTCGTATATCAACTTTTGTCAAGCAATGACAGTAGAGTTATTAACCGTAATGCTACTTAACAACAAACGGCCCGGTTATCTCCACCTTCTTATTGTTAAGGTTAGAGAAATTCGATTACTTGTATGTTGTTGTTGTTGTGGTCTTCAGTCCTGAGACTGGTTTGATGCAGCTCTCCACGCTACTCCATCCTGCGTAAGCTTCTTCATCTCACAGTACCTACTGCAACCTACATCCTTCTGAATCTGCTTCTCTTGGTCTCCCTCTACGATTTTTACCCTCCACGCTACCCTCCAATACTAAATTTGTATGTATTTGTATGTATTTGTATGGAATGCCATTTCTGTATTATCTAGCACTAACTTGTGATGGACTAAATTGTTCTCTTTACCAAATAACACAATTTAAACAATTTATGTTGCGAAACGGTGACAAATGCGTGTCAGCGATCAATATTTAATTGCACATAATTTTCTAGCACGTGATGTCGCACATACAGTGGGACAGGTTGGCTGCCAAGTGGTGTAAATCACAAAAATTGAAGAAAATGGGCTGATGCCACTTATCAATAGACTGACAGATTTTTGCGTACTACAATTTAAGTAATTCGCCCACACTAAGTGAAACTGTGAGCCTAAATATCACTCGGAGCGTATGCACTGTATGTAGCTAAGGCAGCTTTTGTAGGCCAATCTGAAGTTGTTTCCGACTTGATATATCACAAGTGTTTATCAGCTTGTTCGTCTCGGTTTCACTACACCAGTGCGATACGCTGTAATCATTTATCGTCAACAGCGTACATCGGTTTGCGGTGTACACAGTGGCCGAGTCGAGCATTTGCTTTATAACCTATAACAATACGTGTAAACGCAAATGCCATCCTCCTCTCTGCAAACCAACAGTGAGCTGGATGTTAGAATTTATACCGTTAATATGATCGAGGAACTACTGAAGATCTTCGACGCAGTGCGGATAGATCATAAGCGCATTGTCGACATAACGATAGAATTCGTGTAAACACTCCGTAAAGAAGTTACCCACTGCTGAAGATAGCGGAGAGGTCTTGGCCGGTCCGTCAGTCGCTTCATAACATTCTCCATCCTCTTCGAAGCAGATGGTCTTATCAAAGAGCGGAAAAACATCTTCATAGTCTCTCTAGGAAAAGTTGTCTGCCAACTTTTTTCTATAACCGGATAAAGTAATAGGAATCTTATTTGGTCAAGTGTAGCAGAGAAAACTATAATAACTGTTTGCAAAACACATATTCTACAGAGGATTTTGTAAACAGATCACAACATCTTTACAATCAACTCTGGTTTACTTGATTATCTGAATGATGGTCTGAGAGATTTTGAGGTGACATTCGAAAGGACGAACTATGGACGTAAATTTGTCAGTTATCTAGCTAGGGGGAACCAGCAGCACGTCGGTAGGTCACAATAAAACATCTCTGTTTTGGATTATATTATCGGTTTAGAGCGTGAGAGTCAAGCTGTTCTCCCTCTTAAGATTAACGACGTATTCATGTACGTAGGTTAGAACTCTTTAACAGCAATGTCAGTAGGCAGTACAATTAGAGCTCTTCGCAACATACTCCCTGCTCTGCTGACTTCCGAAATGGGAGGCTTAGCATTACCTAAATGCGACTTGTAGCAAGCCTGGCCGAGAATATTTTATCAGTTACAGGTTGTTTCAAAACCTGTCATCCAAACTGACAAGACTATATTTTGTAAGTGGCTGAATATAGAAACTCTGTGTAAATTTTAACTTAGGCGTCGATGCTAAACGTTTATCTTGGTGGAAGCTGTTAGTTACCGGTTCTCTTCTAGTTGCCAGTCGGCCTTTCCCTGGTGCCATTAGGCCACTAGTATGTAACAAGTCCTATGTCGTCTCAGTGTTTATAGTGAGTCTGATGGAAATGAAAATTTTGATGCAAAACGGGGTTGTAGAAGATACTACATCGTAAAATCAGATTGTTGATTTGAAAATGAATTATTTTGTCCTGTGTGGAAATTAAAATTGCCCTTGCGTTTGTATCATCAATCGTATAGAAGATATAATTTTGTGAAATCTTTTTGAAGCACCTTGTGTTTAACTTGAAGTTCACCATTCTGCTTTATTCGTGCTTAGATGAGCTAAAGGCTTTTAACCATCTATAACAGGCATTGTATACATATTTACATCTGAAGAGTCAGTGAATTTAAAAGTGTGTTTGCTATGTACATAAAGGCGAAAAAAGGAGCTTCAAGTTAGAGGATAAAGGGCAGCTCCTGCATTGAAAATACAGTCGTCCAAACCTTGTATTGATGAAGTAACAAATCTGTGACGCTAACTGGAAACAAGTGAAAGCCCAAAATGAGTGAGGCATAAATGAAGCAATATTAAAAGTGGCTCGGTCCTGTGCTTCTTCACGTACTTTTATCCACGTGCACAGAGCTAAATTACCACTATTATGGATAAATTAGACAAGTAGTTTACTTTTTTCTATAACCGGATAAAGAAATAGGAATCTTATTTGCTCAAGCGTGGCAGAGAAAACTGTAATAACTGTCTGAAAAATCTTGCATGACAAAAAAATTGAAGCACAGAGAAGTCATAGTTGGATGTCAACGTAATATCATACATTATACACCGTCGGTGGATATGTAAATGTGTAAGTGGTAACAGATACAATTTTCTGTGACAGGTAGAACGGCCTAAATAGTCCATTAGTACCTCTCGTGTCGTCCTGTTGTTGCCAATCCTTGTGGTGTATATAAAGTACGTGCACAGCATTATATGTTGTGTGACCACTGTGAAGGGAAAGGAGATGCGGAATACTCGTATGAGACAGCATTATCAGCATCTGACAGACTCAGAAATGGGCCTCACTGTGGGTATCCGTTCCGTTGGCTGGTCGAATAGTCCAGTATACGGATTCGGGTGTCACAGTGGCCTTTTTTGGAGTTCATGGGAACGTGAGGCGGCTGCACTCATCACCAATGTTTCAGTGAATCTCTACTGATCCAGACAAGGGAGAGTCTCCGTACTGTGCACCAAATATACACTGAAGAACCAAAGAAATTGGTACACCTGCGTAATATCTTGTAGGGCCCCGCGAGCATGTAGAAGTGCCGCAACACGACGTGACATGGGCTCGACTCATGTCTGAAGTAGTGCTACAGGGAACTGACACCATGAATCCTGCAGGGCTGTCCATAAATCCGTAAGCGTCCGACGGGGTGAAGATCTCTTCTGAACAACACGATGCAAGGCATGACAGATACGCTCAATAATGTTCATATCAGGCGAGCATGGTGGCCAGTAGCCAGCTGAAGTGTTTCAACTCAGAAGAGTGTTCCTGGAGCCAATCTGTAGCAAATTTGGGGGTGTGGGCGTGTCGCATTGTCCTGCTAGTATTGCCCAAGTCCGTTGGAATGCACAATGGGCATGAATGGATGCAGGTGATCAGTCAAGATGCTTACGTACGTGTCACTTGTCAGAGTCGTATGTAGACATATCACTCCAACTGCACACGGCCCGCACCATTACAGAATCTCCTCCAGCTTGAACAGCCCCCTGCCTACATGCTGGGTCTGTGAATTCATGAGGTTGTCTCCATATCCGTACACGTTCATCCGCTCGATACAATTTGAAACGAGACTCGTCCGGCCGGGTAACATGTTTCCAGTCATCAACAATACAATGTCGGTGTTGACGAGTGTGGCGAGGCTTTGTGTCGTGCAGTTACCAAAGATTCACGAGTAGGCCTTCAGCTCTGAAAGTCCATATCGGTGATGTTTCAAAATGGTTCAAATGGCTCCAATAACTATGGGACTTATCATCTGAGGTCATCAGTCCCCTAGACTTAGAACTACTTAAGCCTAACTAACCTAAGGACATCACACACATCCATGCCCGGGGCATGATTCGAACCTGCGATCGTAGCAGCAGCGTGGTTCCGGACTGAAGCGCCTAGAACCGCTCGGTCACGGCGGCCGTTCGATGATGTTTCCTTGAATGGTTCGCACGGTAACGCTTGTTGATGGCCCAGCATTGAAATCTGCACCAATTTTCGGAAGAGTTCCACTTCTGTCACGTTGAACGACTGTCGTTGGTCCTGTTCTTTCAGGATCTTTTTCAGGCCGCAGCGATGTCGGAGATTTGATGATTTACCGTATTCCTGATATTCAGATACACTCGCGAAATGGTCGTACGGCAAAATCATGACTTCATCACTACGTCGGAGATGCTGTGTCCCATCGCTCGTGCGCCGACTTTAACACCACGTTCAAACTCGCTTAAATCTTGATAACCTGCCACTGTAGCAGCAGTAACCGATGTAAGTACTGGGCCAGACACTTGCCTGTAGGCGTTGGGGACTGCAGCGCCGTATTCTGCCTGTTCACACATTTTTGTATTTGAATACGCATTCCTATACCAGTTCCTTTGATGCTTCAGTGTATCTTAACCACTTCACATGTACGTCTGCCACTCGTGAACAGGAAATGGACCCCCTGTAATATTCTGCGCTATCCTGTACCTTTAGTCAACTACTAGCAGCAGGTGGACTTGGGAATTGACGTCACGTGCGCAGACTGCCATTAACACCACAACACAAATTGCTGAATTACCACTGGTGCCATCATCAGGAAGTATAGACTGCTGATGTAAGGCATCGCATTGTGTTCAGCGATGAATCATGATTTTGCGCTACTCCAGATATTGATGATATCGATCGTCAGTGAGTATGGCGACGACTGGAGTGACGGGCCCAATTCGTCCAATGTTTTGGAGATGTGCAACGACGTTACTTCTGGCGTCATGGTGTGACTGTAGGTCATGGTTAGTGGTGACTGACAGAACTCTGACGCCACAATGGTACGTTACAGACATCCAGCGTTCTCGTGTATTACCTCTAATTTCTCAGTATTGTGGTACCATTTTTCAAAAGGACAGTGTTCGTCCACATGTGCCTCGTGTCTCTGGGAACTATCTACGTTGTGTTGACGTACTCCCAACGTCAACATTGATCCCAGATAGAGCATGTGTTTGATAAGCTCAGATATCTGCTCCATCCTAGTGCCCGTATCCAGGATATAAGGATCAGTTACAGCAGCTGTGGGCCAGCTTGACTCAACACTCTTCCCAACTGACTCAGTGCACGCATCAATGCCAGCGGGGTTGCAGCATCATACTGATAAGTGGGCTCGTACTGCCAAGTTCTTTGTAGAAGTGACCCGAGTGACTAACCACCAAAGTAACACTACATGTTCTCTAATCCGTCTTGTTTCATTTCGTGTCCTCCTCGGCTTCTGAGCACTTCACTTATTTATCAGGTACTGTGGTTTTTTATATTTACGCGTTCTATCCTTTGTTTTTAGGCCTATTTTTCCGCATTTGCTGATATACAAGTTGTGTGGGTTGAATACCGTCTTTTGCAACTGTAATGAGAGTCATATTAAGACCAAATGCGTCTGCTTTATGCAAAAACATATTCAGTGGTCACTATAACAACATGGGTTTTTTCCTCTTACAATTTTGTTTGATAGGATCATCAACCGTTTGCTATACACTTACTACTTACTACTATATACAATGTACTGTAAACGATATTTATTCTTATCGTTAGTCAAATTTTTTGTTCTTTCTTTCGTTCTTCTTGTTCTTCTTGTTCCAGAAAAGGAGACCACAATGACATGAACCGAAAATCTGACATTGACCACCTGCACTGGAACAGCTGTGACACTTTATAACTAACGACAGACAGGCAGAGCTTTTGAAATAAGGTACAAGAAACACAATACAGCCTGGAAATACGGCCCCACCCATTCAACATTTGCAGAACACCTCCGGCAAGAACACTAAAACGCTACCACAATAGAAAAGGACATGAAAATAGCCAGATTCAATAATGAGGGACATCTCCTAAACGCATAAGACAACTTCCAAATTCAAAAAGGAATGATAGGGAAGAAATACATATAAATGACCAGTCCAACATCATCAAACAGGCGTTTCTAAAAATAATTAAAATTATTGTAAGAAAGAACAACCCTCCTAGACATTGCAAAATAATATCACAAACTATTAAATATCCCAATCGTAGATCAGCCACCACTGTACCATAGTAAAACAGTAATTTACTCACTCAGTGGTTAGAATGTGTTAGCTTTCTTTAAAGACGCAGACAAACAGTAACAATCATCCCCACTAAAAAAGAGTACACAGACATATATGTGCATGCACACATGCACATGCACAAACACCACTCGGAAAATATAATCTCTCTCTCTCCTTCACACACACACACACACACACACACACACATATATACACACAGAGCACTAGCAGATACTGCCACTATCACCAAAACCAACAAAAGACGGCCGCATATCGCAGTAAAACAAACAAAATGGTGAGATGACCGTGGTTCTTCACAATACAAACATGTGACTATATTTCGTGTTAAAGAAAGTGCTGTGTGCTAAAATCCAACACGTTTGCGGAAGAATAACGATAAGAATTAATACTTTTCATAGTAGTAACTTAAAGCGTGCGAACTGTTTGTCGATCATCCTAGCAAACAAATTTGAAAGAAGAAGGAAACTACAATACTGGCCATTAAAAATGGCACACCGAAAGAAATGCAAATGATAAACGGGTATTCATTGGACAAATATATTATACTAGACCTGATATGTGATTACATTTTCACGCAATTTGGGTGCATAGATCCTGAGAAATCAGTATCCGGAACAACAACCTCTTACAGTAATAACGGCCTTGATACGCCTGGGCATTGAGGAAAACAGAGCTTGGATGGTGTGTACAGGTACAGCTGCCCATGCAGCTTCAATACCATACCACAGTTCATCAAGACTAGTGACTGGCGTATTGTGACGAGCCAGTTGCTCGGCCATCATTGACCAGACGTTTTCAATTGGTGAGAGATCTGGAGAATATGCTGGCCAGGGCAGCAGTCGAACATTTTCTATATCCAGAAAGGCCAGTACAGGACCTGCAACAAGCGGTGGTGCATTATCCTGCTGAAATGTAGGGTTTCGTAGGGATCGAATGAAGTGTAGAGCCACGGGTCGTAACACATCTGAAATGTAACGTCCACTGTTCAAAGTGCCGTCAATGCGAGCAAGAGGTGACCGAGAAGTGTAAGCCATGGCACCCCATACCATCACGCCGGGTGATACGCCAGTATGGCGAAGACGAATACACGCTTCCAATGTGCGTTCACCGCGATGTCGCCAAACACGGATGCGACCATCATGAGGCTGTAAACAGAACCTGGATTCATCCGAAAAAATGACGTTTTGCCATTCGTGCACCTAGGTTCGTCGTTGAGTACACCATCGCAAGCGCTCCTGTCTGTGATACAGCGTCAAGGGGAACCGGAGCCATGGTCTCCGAGCTGATAGTCCATGCTGCTGCAAACGTCGTGGAGCTGTTCGTGCAGATGGTTGTTGTCTTGCAAACGTCCCCATCTGTTGATTCAGGGATCGACACGTAGCTGAACGATCCGTTTCAGCCATGCGGATAAGGTGCCTGTCATCTCGACTGCTATTGCTACGAGGCCGTTGGGATCCAGCATGGCATTCCGTATTACCCTCCTCAATCCACCGATTCCATATTCTGCTAACAGTCAGTGGATTTCGGGAGCAGCAATGTCGCGATACGATAAACCGCAAAGTCGGAAACGTGAGGGTACGCATTTCTCCTTCTTACACGAGGCATCACAACAACGTTTCACTAGGCAACGCCGGTCAAATGCTGTTTGTGTATGAGAAATCGGTTGGAAACTTTCCTGATGTTGTAAATGCCGCAACCGGCGGCAACCTTGCGTGAATGCTCTGAAAAGCTAATCATTTGCATATGACAGCATGTTGTTCCTGTCGATTAAGTTTCGCGTCTGTAGCACGTCATCTTCGTGGTGCAGAAATTTTAATGGCCAGTAGTGTATATTGTTACAGTGACCACTGAAGATGCTTTAGAATAATTCGAAACGCGTTTGGTCTTGATGAGAATTTTATTATAGTTGCAAAAGACGGTATTTAACCCGTACAACTGTAATATGCACGAGTGGTTGTCCTGCCAGCTCCTCTTCGTGCTTCTTGCTGTGGGCAATGACACCGGGTCGTATGACACGATTGTGGAGCGCGCGCTTCACGCGCTGTGAAGCCGCAGTAGCAGGTAACAGATATTCTCCGCCACGTCGCTGCGCAGAGGCCGCGGGCGTTGCTCCTGAGAGCTGAGCGCCGGGCGCGGGCCGCGAACAAAGAGCAGCGCCGCGGCCGTACCAGCCCGCCTGCCCGCCTGCCGCGCATGCAAATGCTCCATAAACACCGGCGGCGGCAACTGCGCTCCGGCTAGCGGGGGCGCCTCCGTCATCTGCGTCACAGCAAACGACTCCCTGCTCCCGCTCGCTTCTGTTTAGTGCTCAGGCAGGCGGTGCGTGCTGCTACATCTACAGCTACACCTGTACTCCGCGAGCCGCCTTACGGTGCGTGCCGGGCGGTGCTTTGTGTGCCACTGTACCTTCCAGTCTCCAATAGTGCGTGAGAAGAACGACTGTTGGTAAATCTGTCTGTGTACTAAAATTCTTGTGTAATTTTACTGCCATAGCATTTTTGCAAGGCGTGCGTTAGAGGAGAACCATGATGGAAGGAGAAAATATAACAATGAAATGATAATTAAATGGACACCCTAGCTGCAAACAGGCGTTGATGTACTTCATTGGGGACATGTTGAAAATGTGTGCCCCGACCGGGACTCGAACCCGGGACCTCCTGCTACATGGCAGACGCTCTATTCATCCTTTTTTTTATAAAAAATAATAATAAGGAAGAGGTGCAAGAGCCGCCACGCCCAAGCAGCGTGTTCGAGGATCGAAGGATCAGGACGAAGATGTTGTGGGTTGGTCTATGTTGTTTTATTTACTTATTTCTTTAATTTTTATAACAGTTTTTTTCATTACAAAAAAAAAAAAAATCCTACAAATGCCGTAGTCGAGCGTCCGAGTCGTCTTCCCGTCTGTTGGGAGGGGTTCCCCCCTATTCCGTCCGTAGAGGATCAATATGCTCGAGGATTCTTCTTCATTTTCAGCGTCTCATACCCGGAAAGTCCCAGTGAGCAGGAGGATCCGCAAATAATGAACCTAAATAATTTGCGAAACGGGTTCTGTGCATCCATCTGAGCCACCGAGAGCACAGAGGATAGTGCGCCTGCAGGGACTCATCCCTTGCACGCTCCCCGTGAGACCTACGTTCCCAACATGTCCACACCACTACATTCGCAGTGCGCCTAATAGATGTTTGCCCATGATACTCATTACTCGTGACAGATTAATCTACCAAGTCCCGTACGAGTTCGGGCATAACGTGTGCGTTCGCACAAGAAGGTCAATGGCCGGGAAACCATATTTTAACTGTATATGACGGTAGTATCTGTTCCTGAAAGAACAGTTACGGTAGATGACCTGTTTGCAGCTAGGGTGTCCATTTAATTATCATTTCATTTCTAGCAAAGCTGCATGGTCATCTACCGTAACTGTTCTTTCAGGAACAGATAGTACCGTCATATATAAATATAATAATGAAGCAAGAGCAGGGAATACAAACATTAAAAAAAATGAGGTTGATAGGGACTGCTAACTGGCTAACGAGGAATGGCTAGAGGACAAATCTAAGGATGTACCGGGTGGTTTTGATTAAACTTTCTCTATTTGACACGTTATCACACGGAAACTATTTACCGGATGAGTACCAAACTTTGTAGCATTAATGTCCAGAGTATGGGGTGCTTGATTTCCATGCGTCACAGCGTCACCGCCCAGTTCCGACTAAGGCCAGCAGGTGCCGTGATCAGTCATCGTGATTCATAGTCTCACACGCCTGACCAGTCGCAGTGCACTTGACGTGTCAGCATGAGCCTGGACAAAAGCAGCAGGGCATTACTGCTGAAGCTCTAGTATCAAAACAATAGTAATGCTGCACCTGCATGCACTTCGAGAGTATCGCCGGCTGAAAGGAGTACGGAAGGGTCCTCTTTCTCCAGCTGCTGTGCGGAGCATGAAAGTTCGAATAAACTGGAGAGCTGCTCGTCGCTCCGGGAAGAGCCCGATGACTGGTTGCACCACAGGTCGTTGATGAATTCACTGTTGCTGTGGCGAACAGCGCTGGGCACATTTCCCAATCGTCAGGCATTGCTCGTGCTGTGTCCCGACAGTTGAACATCCCATGGTCCACTGTGCGGAAGGTGCTTCGAACCATTCTCAAATGGGATCCGTACAAGATCCAGAAGCTTGCACCACAGGACACACAACGAGGTGTTCACTTCGCTTCCCACTTGCTCGCAAGTCGACGAGGGCTGGCCCTGGCCCGTCCTGTGGTCAGATGAAGCTCATTTTTTTCAGACGGGTGAGGTGAATACACAGAATTACCGAGTGTGGGGATTTTCACATCCAGTCACTGTGCATGAATTTCCTGTGTATGGTGAACGTGTCACCGTATAATGTGGCTTGATGGCTACGTTCATCATTGGCCCATTCTTTTTTGAACAGTTTGGCGCTCAAAGACCAAAGATGTACAGTGGGACTGGCCAGCGTTACTGCGATATGCTTCACCAGCATTTCATACCCGTCCTACAGGAGAGAGAGACGCATCGAACTGAACAGTTTTCATGCAAGATGGGGCCCCACTGCACATCGCTCGTCAAGTTCCCCTGCTTCTTCGAAATGCATTTGGAAACGATCGGATTATCAGCCGTTCGTTTCCAAATGCTTGGCCGGTCGGGGTGGCCGAGCGGTTCTAGGCCCTAAAGTCTGGCACCGTGCGACCGCTACGGTCGCAGATTCGAATCCTGCCTCGGGCGTGGATGTGTGTGATGTCCTTAGGTTCGTTAAAGTAGTTCTAAGTTCTAGGGAACTGATGAGTTCAGAAGTTAACTCCCGTAGTGCTCAGAGCCATTTGAACCATTTGATTTAGCCGAATATAACCATTTACAGACAATCATCGTGTGGGACCAAAGCTCCCAGTTCATTCGATGTAAACACAGCCCACACCATTACCGACCCAGCACGAGCTTGCACCGCGTCTTGTCGACAACTTGACCTCAGAAGTTAAGTCCGATACTGCTCAGAGCCATGTGAACCACCAAATGCTTGGCCGGTATGATCACCTGATCTCACTACTGTGTTTTCTGGTTATGCCGTTACATCAAGAACAGGGTTTAGCAGTGGAACATTCACACATCTGCTGATATGAAACGCAGCATATCAAGAGAGGTAGCCAGCATACCTACGGACATGCTTCGTTCTGCTGTACAGTCTGCAATCTTGCGCTTTCAGACCCTTCTGGATACTGATGGGCGCCATGTTGAGCCCCTTTAGTAGCAGTAATGGTACCCGTATGTAGTGAAATGATGTGCTGTTTCAGCACATTAAAACTGTTTCAATTGAATTGATTCTGCATTATTTCTCTTCCCCGTGTCCTTGATATTAATGCTGCCGAGTTGGGTCCTCGTACGGTAATTAGTTTCCGTGTTATAACGTGTTAAATAGGGCAAGTTTAATTATAACCACCCGGTGTAAGAGACGATCAAAAAGTTTCCGTTCGAAGTCCACACTAGCTCTTTGCTTATATGTCGATGCTGGTGAGCAAGTATCGTAGTCGCGCTGAGTTGCATTCTTGTATAAGCTGCAGCGGGGCCTTAAGACGGAAACTTTTTAATCGCTCCTTAGAGAAGCTTACATAACTAGGGGAAAGATAAGAGGTGCGTTCAATAAGTAATGCAACAATTTTTTTTAACAAAGCAAGATTTAAATAAGCCGTATTATTCCCCGCTCTTTTGGCTATGAAACCCTATTTTTCAACATAATCTCTGTTAAATGCGATGGCCACACGCTGCCTTACTGGGCGGGACTGTATGCCCGCATGGTACGACCCTATTGGTCGACGTCGCAACCAACGTCTTGCTGCATCAATAACCTCTCCATCATCCACTTGCTGCTTCCCGCCGAGTGCATTCTTCATTGGGCCAAACAAATGGAAATCGGAAGGTGCGAGATCCGGACTCGGGGCGGATGAGGAAGAACGGTCTGGTAAAGTTTTGTGAGCTCCTCCTGGGTGTTCAGACTTGTGTGACGGCTCGTATAGTCATGGAGACGCATAAGTTCGTTTGCATTTTTGTTTCGACAAACATTCAAATCGTCTTCTCAGTTTCCTGAGAGCCAGCCGGCACCTGGGAGATCGGACAGGTTTGCGCTACCTTGATGCGATGATGCGTGACCCTCGGCCAACGACTCACTGTGCCTTTGTTCACTGTCTAGTCTCCGTAGACATTCTGCAAGCGCCTGTGAATATTCGTGAATCTCTGGTTTTCCGCGAAAAGAAACTCAATTGAAGTTCTCTGCTTGAAACAAACTTCCGTTACAGATGCTATTGAAGCCTACGATAGCGCCGCCACCTACAGAAGCTTAATGAAAGTATAGGGAATGAAGCGGGAATAATCAAAGATGTCCCAAAACAAAGGTCTTATTTTTTTCAACCGAAACTGGCCGAGAAAAAACTTGTTGCATTTATAAATAAAGGCCCCTCGTAGACACCGCCCACATAAAAATTAAATAGATCTTCAGAGAAAAGCGAAGCAGCTGCAAGAATATCAAGAGCTCAAATGGAAAATCAGTACTAAGCAAAGAAGAGAATTCTGGAAGGCTGAATGAGAATACAGAGGGGCTATACACAGGAAATGAAGACAATATTATAGAAGGGGAAGAGGGGCTAGATGAAGATGAGCTGTGTGACATAATACTGTGAGAAGAATTTGATAGAGATCTGGGAGATCTACGTCGAAACAAGGTCTCTGGAGTTGTCACCATTTAGTCAGCGCTACAGTTATCCTTGGGAGAGCCAGCCATTACAAGACTATTACACCTCGTGTGCAAGATGTATGAGACAGGCAAAATACCCTTAGACTTCAAGAAGAACGAAATAATTCAAAATAAAAAGAAAGCGGGTTCTGAGAGGTCTGAATATTACCGAACTAACAGTTTGATAAGCCATGGTTACAAAATACTAAGACGAATTCTATATAGAACAATAGTAAAACTGGTAGAAGCCTAGCAGAAGATCAGTTTGGGTTCCAGAGAAATGTAGGAACACGTGAGGCAATACTGACCCTACATCTTATATCAGAAGACAGGTTAAGGAAAGCCAAACCTATATTTACAGTATCTGTAGAACTAAAGAAAGCTTTTTGCAATGTTGTCTTTGAAATTTTGAATGAAGTAGGGACAAAATACGGGAAGCGAAAGGCTACAGCCAGTACACGGCACTTACAAAGAGTCGAGGTGCATGAAAGAGAAACAGTGGATAAGAAAGGAGTGGGGCAGGGTTGTAGCCTATTAAAGACGCTATTCAATCTGTACTGAAAGGAAGCAATAAAGATAACCAAAGCAAATTTTGGATACGGCATTAAAATTCAAGGAAAATAAACAAATATTTCGAGGTTTGTCGATAACATCGTAATTCTGTCAGGGACAACAAAGGTCTTGGAAGAGCAGTTGACTGGAACGGACAGTGTCTTGAAGGAGGGTACAAGATGAACGTCAACAAAAGCAAATCAAGGATAAAGGAATGTAATCGAACTAAATCAGGTGATGCTGAGGGAGTTAGGTTAGGAAACGAGATACTTAGATGTAAGTGAGTTGTGCTACTTAGGTGGTAGTATAACAGACGAATGCCGATACAGTGAGACTATAAATTGAGACTGGAAAATGACAAGGAAAGCGTTTCCAAGGAAGAGAAATTTGTTAACATCGAATATAGATATAAGTGTTAGGAAGACTTTTCTGAAGGTGTTTGACTGGGGTGTAGTTATGTGCGGAAGTGAAACGTGGCGAATAGACAATTCAGACGAGAAGCGAACAAAAGCTTTTGAAATGTAATACTGTGGAAGTATGGTGAAGATTAGATGGGTTGAGCACGTAACTAATGAGGAGTTACTGAATAGCACTGGAAAGAAAAGGAATTTGTGGTACAACCTGACTAAAAGAAGGGATCGGTTGATAGGACACATTATGAGACAGTAAGTAATCAGCATTTAAGTATTGGAGGGAAGCCCGCGGGGTAAAAATCATAGACGGAGACCAAAAGATGAATACTGTAAGCAAATCCAAAAGGCTACAAGTTGTAGTAGTTTTCCGGAGATGAAGATACTTGCACAGAATAGAGTACCATGGAGAGCTGCATCAATCAAGTCTTCGAGCTGAAGAGCACAACAAAAGGAATCAATATATCGTTTGCCTCTTTTTTAGGAACGTACGCTCAAGGAATTTAAATAGTAAACCACACTGTGATGAGTACATCCCTTCTTGAAAAGTCTGACACAGGTGTTGCATTAGCATCTCCATGACTCTATAGCACATGATAAACGGCCCTGTGACAAAACACGCTATTCTTCTTTGGCTTTTACCTATTTCGGATATTATTCCTATCTGACGGAGATCCCAGACTAAGGGGCATTTCTGAAGTTTCGATCAGACGAGTGTTTTCTAAGCTACCATTTTATGGGGGCCTAGTATCCCTACAGATACTTCCAGTGAGTGTCTGGTATTTGCTTTTCCTATAACTAATTTTGTGTGAACTTTCCAAGTTAAATAGCTCCGCAAGCCTATTCACAAATATTTGACGCATGCGACTGCTTCCAGTTATTATCCCGCGAACTCGTAAAGACATTAACCGACGACAGAAATAGACCACCTGAAATATGTAAAAACTTGCATGGTCTTGGTATAAGCAAAATAATAGCTGCAGCTGATCCCATAGTCTCAGTCGATGAACTGAACCGGTGCGCCACATTTCCTGCAACGACGCTTGAACCTCAGGCGAGACAGAGACTCATTGATTACTTCATGGGAGAAAATACTGTAGCTACGAAAAATTCTATCCAAAATACACTCCTGGAATTTGAAATAAGAACACCGTGAATTCATTGTCCCAGGAAGGGGAAACTTTATTGACACATTCCTGGGGTCAGATACATCACATGATCACACTGACAGAACCACAGGCACATAGACACAGGCAACAGAGCATGCACAATGTCGGCACTAGTACAGTGTATATCCACCTTTCGCAGCAATGCAGGCTGCTATTCTCCCATGGAGACGATCGTAGAGATGCTGGATGTAGTCCTGTGGAACGGCTTGCCATGCCATTTCCACCTGGCGACTCAGTTGGACCAGCGTTCGTGCTGGACGTGCAGACCGCGTGAGACGACGCTTCATCCAGTCCCAAACATGCTCAATGGGGGACAGATCCGGAGATCTTGCTCGCCAGGGTAGTTGACTTACACCTTCTAGAGCACGTTGGGTGGCACGGGATACATGCGGACGTGCATTGTCCTGTTGGAACAGCAAGTTCCCTTGCCGGTATAGGAATGGTAGAACGATGGGTTCGATGACGGTTTGGATGTACCGTGCACTATTCAGTGTCCCCTCGACGATCACCAGAGGTGTACGGCCAGTGTAGGAGATCGCTCCCCACACCATGATGCCGGGTGTTGGCCCTGTGTGCCTTGGTCGTATGCAGTCCTGATTGTGGCGCTCACCTGCACGGCGCCAAACACTCATACGACCATCATTGGCACCAAGGCAGAAGCGACTCTCATCGCTGAAGACGACACGTCTCCATTCGTCCCTCCATTCACGCCTGTCGCGACACCACTGGAGGCGGGCTGCACGATGTTGGGGCGTGAGCGGAAGACGGCCTAACGGTGTGCGGGACCGTAGCCCAGCTTCATGGAGACGGTTGCGAATGGTCCTCGCCGATACCCCAGGAGCAACAGTGTCCCTAATTTGCTGGGAAGTGGCGGTGCGGTCCCCTACGGCACTGCGTAGGATGCTACGGTCTTGGCGTGCATCCGTGCGTCGCTGCGGTCCGGTCCCAGGTCGACGGGCACGTGCACCTTCCGCCGACCACTGGCGACAACATCGATGTACTGTGGAGACCTCACGCCCACGTGTTGAGCAATTCGGCGGTACGTCCACCCGGCCTCCCGCATGCCCACTATACGCCTTCGCTCAAAGTCCGTCAACTGCACATACGGTTCACGTCCACGCTGTCGCGGCATGCTACCAGTGTTAAAGACTGCGATGGAGCTCCGTATGCCACGGCAAACTGGCTGACACTGACGGCGGCGGTGCACAAATGCTGCGCAGCTAGCGCCATTCGACGGCCAACACCGCGGTTCCTGGTGTGTCCGCTGCGCCGTGCGTGTGATCATTGCTTGTACAGCCCTCTCGCGGTGTCCGGAGCAAGTATGGTGGGTCTGACACACCGGTGTCAATGTGTTCCTTTTTCCATTTCCAGGAGTGTATGTTATTTGGAATACCATCATGCATATCAGATCAACATCTACAGGACATTATGGAAACTGATTCTTAAAGACGAAGCTTATTGCTAACATACCACTGCCCACTATAACAGATATCTTCAACCATTCCTTAACCACAAGTGTTTTCTCTGAGGCCTGGAAACAGGGAGTAGTTAAGCCAGTACCTAAAAAGGACGCTGCCGCAGCGCCCTCTGACTAGTGACATATTTGCATTTATCGTGCACTGTCAAAGACCTTAGAATATATTGTCCATGACCAGCTAACAAATTACCTAATTAGAAACAACCGACTAGACGGATACCAATAAGGCTTCCGTAAAAATCACAGCACAACATCTTCGTTCATAAAGGCAACAGATGATCTGAAGCGTGCCATGAATCCGTAAGAGACAAACATAATGTGTTTCTTTACCTTCAGCAAAGCTTTTGACACCATCACCTACACTCCTGGAAATGGAAAAAAGAACACATTGACACCGGTGTGTCAGACCCACCATACTTGCTCCGGACACTGCGAGAGGGCTGTACAAGCAATGATCACACGCACGGCACAGCGGACACACCAGGAACCGCGGTGTTGGCCGTCGAATGGCGCTAGCTGCGCAGCATTTGTGCACCGCCGCCGTCAGTGTCAGCCAGTTTGCCGTGGCATACGGGGCTCCATCGCAGTCTTTAACACTGGTAGCATGCCGCGACAGCGCCGACGTGAACCGTATGTGCAGTTGACGGACTTTGAGCGAGGGCGTATAGTGGGCATGCGGGAGGCCGGGTGGACGTACCGCTGAATTGCTCAACACGTGGGGCGTGAGATCTCCACAATACATCGTTGTTGTCGCCAGTGGTCGGCGGAAGGTGCACGTGCCCGTCGACCTGGGACCGGACCGCAGCGACTCACGGAAGCACGCCAAGACCGTAGCATCCTACGCAGTGCCGTAGGGGACCGCACCGCCACTTCCCAGCAAATTAGGGACACTGTTGCTCCTGGGGTATCGGCGAGGACCATTCGCAACCGTCTCCATGAAGCTGGGCTACGGTCCCGCACACCGTTAGGCCGTCTTCCGCTCACGCCCCAACATCGTGCAGCCCGCCTCCAGTGGTGTCGCGACAGGCGTGAATGGAGGGACGAATGGAGACGTGTCGTCTTCAGCGATGAGAGTCGCTTCTGCCTTGGTGCCAATGATGGTCGTATGAGTGTTTGGCGCCGTGCAGGTGAGCGCCACAATCAGGACTGCATACGACCAAGGCACACAGGGCCAACACCCGGCATCATGGTGTGGGGAGCGATCTCCTACACTGGCCGTACACCTCTGGTGATCGTCGAGGGGACACTGAATAGTGCACGGTACATCCAAACCGTCATCGAACCCATCGTTCTACCATTCCTAGACCGGCAAGGGAACTTGCTGTTCCAACAGGACAATGCACGTCCGCATGTATCCCGTGCCACCCGACGTGCTCTAGAAGGTGTAAGTCAACTACCCTGGCCAGCAAGATCTCCGGATCTGTCCCCCATTGAGCATGTTTGGGACTGGATGAAGCGTCGTCTCACGCGGTCTGCACGTCCAGCACGAACGCTGGTCCAACTGAGGCGCCAGGTGGAAATGGCATGGCAAGCCGTTCCACAGGACTACATCCAGCATCTCTATGATCGTCTCCATGGGAGAATAGCAGCCTGCATTGCTGCGAAAGGTGGATATACACTGTACAAGTGCCGACATTGTGCATGCTCTGTTGCCAGTGTCTATGTGCCTGTGGTTCTGTTAGTGTGAATATGTGATGTATCTGACCCCAGGAATGTGTCAATAAAGTTTCCCCTTCCTGGGACAATGAATTCACGGTGTTCTTATTTCAATTTCCAGGAGTGTATAACATCTTACTTGCCAGACATAGCAGCCTAAAATTTCTCGCTAAGTGCGTGCCTTGTTTTCACTCGACTTGACGTCTCGCTGACAATGCGTCGTGTACGACACCGTAACACCATAATGGAGGCAGGTAGTATCAGGCGTTCCCCAGGGTTCGGTATTAGGTCCTGCGCTCTTTTCACAGTACATAAATGATGTCATCAGTCTTGCAAGAACCACTTATGTACTTCTGACCTTCAGGAATATCTAAGTTCGAAACCTATAAACCTGAAGACACCTATTGAGAATCTCAGTAGTGATCTGTGAGCGCTATCAAAATGGGTGCAGGGTATAGGGTTAAATCTCAACTATTCGAAACCCAAGCGGTACTTATTGGTCATTCTAGGCTAATTAGCGCTAAATATCGGGAATCCATCTTTAGCCACAATGGGACAAATATCAACTTCTCTTCTTCAGCAAACAGTCTAGGAGTAATAGTAGACCAAAATCTAAATTGGACTGAGCACGTAACTGTAATGTGCAACAAGGCATCACATACAAAAAGTCCTTCCTTCTTGAACTGAATGAGAAACTTGTAGAGACACATATAATTCCAGTCACTGATTACAGCGACGTTATCATGCAAGGCTTTTCCAGGAATGCTCACGCCGCCTGGAACTGGTTACGTATGCCTGTGTTAGTTACATACGTAATGTTCGACTCTTAGATCACATTTCACCACCATACAGCTGTCTCGGTTGCGTGCAGACAAGCTCAGATATTTTTATATCCTCTGCCTTCTATACTGTCTTAGCAATGAACATTGTCCCTCTTACCTCTCCTTGATCTTAACGCTCTTGTCTGAACAAAACGGCAGAAACACACGTTCCCAAGAGAGCAAAATTCTTTCTGTCCCAGCGAAGTCCATCTCAGGAGCAGGAACCCAACTCTAGAACAACCTCTCGCATTACAATACAGAACGAAATAAACCTCCAGCTTCAGAAGACAGGTAATGCCATATCTACTAAAGCAACAATAATATTACCGTTGTCCCGGTACGCACTCGTCACTCTTCAACATCCGTCTTTCCAACCCGACCTTTCTCATTTCCCTATATTCTTAGATGACATAGTCTCCTTAAATTTCCTTCCCCCAGAACTCGCTAAATTTATCTTGTGAACCTACAAATTCTTCTTTTATCTTGCAGTATTATTACGGTCACAAATTTCCCAATTTACTGCCACTATTACTGGCTGCAGTTGTAGTGGCACAAGTAATGCCTGTATTAACTTTGTTAATTCATAGTCAGTATAATTTACATTGTAAAAAATGTTTCGTGCCCTGGACTTCATCACAGTCACATTTCTTGACTGCTTCACCTTTAAGGCCCTATTTAAATAAATATTTTCGGCTGGTGTTACACACGTACTGTGGGGTTCAGTGTTTTCCAAATATTACAGCTTGATGTACTGTCAGTAGGTATCTGTTGTGAAGCAGGGTAGTCCTCCGGGGATCCATTTAGCTCGGTAATAAGAAATTTCTTGCAGGATTGAAGTCTGGCAGGTCCGCATTAAGAGTGTCGCTCATCGAATGTCCGTTTACATTTTTCTGTATGCTCGTTTGCAATTCTTCGGCATTCTTAAGCGCGCGCGCGCGTGCGTGTGTGTGTGTGTGTGTGTGAGAGAGAGAGAGAGAGAGAGAGCGCACGCCTGTCTGACAAAGGGATTCGTGGTGTATCCCAAGTGCTACTCACAATTTCTTTTCATATAAGAAAATCAGATGGCATTATAAATCTACCCAAGGTTTTCAAGCATCCTGCTTTATCTGGATGTATTATTGAGTCTTATATTGACCTGTTTGGCGTGTGCGTATCTGGACCATACATATTCCGCCACGGAAAAGCAAAATGCTGGTACAGTTGTTCTAAACACAGATGGTCTGGTACCACATTTGCTCTTCACTATTTCCGTTAATATGTTGTTGCTGGCGGGTCTTCTCGCAGTGGTATTTCTAAGTCATTGACCTGTCCAGCACGATATCTGAGCAGTTCTCTTAGGTTGTTCGCAGATGATGCTGTAATTTACCGTCTAGTAAGGTCATCCGTAGACCAGTATCAGTTGCAAAGCGATTGAGAAAAGATTGCTGTATGGTGTGGCAGGTGGCAGTTGACGCTAAATAACGAAAAGTGTGAGGTGGTCCACATGAGTTCCAAAAGAAATCCGTTGGAATTCGATTACTCGATGAACAGTACAATTCTCAAGGTTGTCAATTCAACTAAGTACCTGGGTGTTAATATTACGAACAACTTCAGTTGGAAAAACCACATAGATAATATTGTGGTGAAGGTGAGCCAAAGGTTGCGTTTCATTGGCAGGACACTTAGAAGATGCAACAAGTCCACTAAAGAGACAGCTTACACTATAGTCGTTCGCCCTGGGGTCGACGGAGGACATCGAAAGGGTGCAGAAAAGGGCAGCTCGTTTTGTATTATCACGTAATAGGGGAGAGAGTGTGGCAGATATGATACGCGAACTGGGACGTTTTTCGTCTCAGCGAGATCTATTTACGAAATTTCAGTCACCAACTTTCTCTTCCGAATGCGAAAATATTTTGTTGAGCCCAACCTACATAACTAGGAATGATCATCAAAATAAAATACGAGAAATCAGAGCTCAAACAGAAAGGTTTAGGTGTTCCTTTTTCCCGCGCGCTGTTAGGGAGTGGAATGTTAGAGAGATAGTATGATGGTGGTTCGATGAACCCTCTGCCAAGCACTTAAATATGAATTGCAGCCCAGTCATGTAGATGTAGATGTAGATGTAAATATCCAGATATGTTAGTTTTTCTATGTGTTCCATGGTGCCGCCGTTCCATGTATTTAATACGTATTATAAAAAGGAATGCTCCTATAACACTACACTGGAGTACACGCGAAGTGACCCTTACGTCTGAAGGTTTGTCTCCGTTAAAAATGAAGTGCTGCGTTCTATTCGCTTGGAATTCTTCAATCCAGTCCAAAACTGGTTTCATATTGCGTACGCTCGTATTTTGTTCATAAGGCGACAGTGGGGAGCGATATCAAACGTCTTCCGCAAATCAAGGAATACAGCACAGACCTGCGCGCTGCTGTCTACTGCCCTGTGGGTTTAGTGGACGGACGTAGCGACCAGTGTCTATTACGACTGCCATTTGCGGAAGCCACGTTGATTCATGCAGAAGAGATTATCGGTGAGTACAATACGCGAGCATGAAAGTTTCTCCAAAATACTACAGTGAAGTACTTTACCCTTAAGAAGAATGGTGCATTTTCTTACCCGAAATGGTGCTTATCTCATTGTATCTGAACAGTATCTGCCCACTACTTTGCGGAACTTCAGAATATCGAGGATTTAGAGTGCTAGACCACGTTGTTCGACACTGTATTCACTTCAGAGACGTCACCGAATATGAATGATATGAAAAAGGCGACGGAACAGTGTACAGCATCGTGCACGACGAATCACTGTGACATGTACTCATGATACAGCTGGGGACTGTGGAGGGAGAAGTCTGTGTCACCATAAAAAAAATACTATTCTACATAAATAAATAAATGGTGCTCGGAGGTTCCCGTTATAAACTTCTAGGACTTGAAGGAGGTAGGGGGCGGGGGAGGGGGTAGATAATATTCTAAATATTCTATATTGTTCGGAAAAGTACAGTTTCCGCGCTACAACCATTTGAATACATGTTGGTAACGCGGCCGCTTTTACAAATAATAGATTAGGCGTGGCCCAGTACAGCATTTCTTTTACATTTCCACTCATAATTAGACAAAGAAATTACTTGTGTACTTGTTGACAGGATCTCTTCAATGTGATACAGTACGACTTCCTCCAGTTCGGGTGAGCGGCGTCTCCTTGGAGCACTACAGTCACGCCTGCTTTCTAGAAGACGTTGCTTAATTGTAGCTGTTATGACGACGACGAACGAGTCTACGCCAATGTTGACTGGTGGCCAATGCTAAATAGAAACATATAAATCACAGCAGGTTTGTCAGTAACGTCGATAAGGTGCTGGATGCATGGTCTGGATCTGCAACGACTAAAATAATTAGAAGTCGTTGGTAAAAAATTATATATATATATATATATATATATATATATATATATATATATATATATATATAAGTACTATATATACTATACTATACTATACTATATATATATATATATATATATATATATATATATATATATATATATATATATATATATATATATAGTACTTAACTGGCTATACGGGATTCTTCTTGGCTGCATACATATAAGTATAAATAGATAGCTATTGACGCCTCACTTAGGCCATACGTTACTAAGCGCCTTGTTTGAGGTTGCTTCCTATCAGCTGAAAGCTATGCTACTTTACTACTTGACGTCCCGAGCAAGAGTGAACGAGAGCTCGATAGAAACTTGATACTAGCCGCTGGGCGGCGCTAGCGCCGCCAGTGGTGACTCGAGGGTCCAAGGAGACTAATACGGACCGCGGTCGATAACTGCAACCCCTAACAAGTGTGGTATTGAACCCTGATACCACAGAAGCGAAAAGGGTATGTGATGGACATTGTGGAGAACGGCCTTGATAAATGCGACGAGCAGTTCTTCTAATACCGTGAGCTTCGCCATATGGGAGGATCAAGTCGGGGTATTGTGCAAACGTGTCCTCAACCATGTCACCCTGACACTAACAGACACACGGATGAGGCTCGAACCATGTCAGAGAGGTAGGATAGACGTCAAAGGACATCAGCCTATTCCAGACTTGGGTTCCTAATCAGAATACGATGTACTTACTCCCCTCTATAAGCCCCTGAAGTTTGTAACGGGAATTTCCGAGAACCCTCTATATGTGGAGACTACGGCATAAACACATATTAAGCTACACTTAGTAGTATGACTATCGCTGTGGTGTGCCAGGTGTTGCATTTTCTGTTGACCCTGGGCTTGTACTCCGTGACAGGTTGCTGTACAACAGCGACGAAATACCTCAGATATACTGGAACGCTCATGGCAGTGCTGCGAACGTCGTTCCTGGTTTCACGTAATGAGCTTCAGCGTCATAGAAAGTCGTGTTTGGCTGCGATATGAACAACATTATCGCGAGAGCTTTCTTGTGGCGGCGTGAGGTTAGCTCCGACCCCTGCCGCAGTGCTGGCACCATTACCTGAGTTTTGAACTTAAACGGAAACGGAGGTGACATACACGGAAATATTGGCAGCAATCGGAGACAAATGTGTTTCTTCCAATTGAGACTGATTTTCTGTGCTACCGTGAGTACCAGCAAAAATGGTCTTCCTATTGTAGAACGGCACCGTTGGCGTCACAAGGCGGGGCTGTATAACTTAAAATAGTGGTAAAATCGCTGCAGATTGTGTTGTTGTTGTGGTCTTCAGTCCTGAGACTGGTTTGATGCAGCTCTCCAAGCTACTCTATCCTCTGCAAGCTTCTTCATCTCCCAGTACCTACTGCAACCTACATCCTTCTGAATCTGCTTAGTGTAGTCATCTCTTGGTCTCCCCCTACGGTTTTTACCCTCCACGCTGCCCTCCAATACTAAATTGGTGATCCCTTGATGCCTTAAAACTTGTCCTACCAACCGATCCCTTCTTCTGGTCAAGTTGTGCCACAAACTTCTGTTCTCCCCAATCCTATTCAATACTTCCTCATTAGTTATGCGATCTACTCATCTAATCTTCATCATTCTTCTGTAGCACCTCATTTCGAAAGCTTCTGTTCTCTTCTTGTCCAAACTATTTATCGTCCATGTTTCACTTCCATACATGGCTACATTCCATACAAATACTTTCAGAAATGACTTCCTGACACTTAAATCTATACTCGATGTTAACAAATTTCTCTTCTTCAGAAACGCTTTCCTTGCCATTGCCAGTCTACATTTTATAGCCTCTCTACTTCGACCATCATCAGTTATTTTGCTCCCCAAATAGCAAAGCTCCTTTACTACTTTAAGTGTCTCATTTCCTAATCTAATTCCCTCAGCATCACCCGACTTAATTCAACTACATTCCATTATCCTCGTTTTGCTTTTGTTGATGTCCATCTTATATACTCCTCTCAAGACACTGTCCATTCCATTCAACCGCTCTTCCAAGTCCTTTGCTGTCTCTGACAGATTTACAATGTCATCAGCGAACCTCAAAGTTTTTATCTCTTCTCCATGGATTTTAATACCTACTCCGAATTTTTCTTTTGTTTCCTTTATTGCTTGCTCAATATACAGATTGAATAACATCGGGGAGAGGCTACAACCCTGTCTCACTCCCTTCCCAACCACTGCTTCCCTTTCATGCCCCTCGACTCTTATAACTGCCATCTGATTTCTGTACAAACTGTAAATAGTCTTTCGCTTTCTGTATTTTACCGCTGCCACCTTCAGAATTTTGAAAGAGAATATTCCAGTCAACATTGTGAAAAGCTTTCTCTAGGTCTACAAATGCTAGAAACGTAGGTTTGCCTTGCCTTAATCTATTTTCTAAGGTAAGTCGTAGGGTCAGTATTGCCTCACGTGTTCCAGTATTTCTACGGAATCCAAACTGATCTTTCCCGAGGTCGGCTTCTACTAGTTTTTCCAGTCGTCTGCAACGAATTCTTGTTAGTATTTTGCAGCTGTGACTTATTAAACTGATAGTTCGGTAATTTTCACATCTGTCAACACCTGCTTTCTTTGGGATTGGAATTATTATATTCTTCTTGAAGTCCGAGGGTATTTCGCCTGTTTCATACATCTTGCTCACCAGATGGTAGAGTTTTGTCAGGACTGGCTCTCCCAAGGCCTTCAGTAGTTCCAATGGAATGTTGTCTACTCCGGGGGCCTTATTTCGACTCAGGTCTTTCAGTGCTCTGTCAAACTTTTCACGCAGAATCTTATCTCCTATTTCATCTTCATCTACATCCTCTTCCAATTCCATAATATTGTCCTCGAGTACATCGCCCTTGTATAGACCCTCTATATACTGCTACCACCTTTCTGCTTTCCCTTCGTTGGTTAGAACTGGGCTTCCATCTGAGTTTTTTATGTTCATACAAGTGGTTCTCTCATCTCCAAAGGTCTCTTTAATTTTCCTGTAGGCAGTATCTATCTTACCCCTAGTGAGATAAGCGTCTACATCCTTACATTTGTCCTCTAGCCATCCCTGCTTAGCCATTTTGCACTTCCTGTCGATCTCATTTTAGAGACGTTTGTATGATGTGTCACTGCCAAATACCATAGCTCGATTGAAGAATCGCTGCTATACACTGCAAAACGTAACTGAAAGAAACAAGCAGCGAGATGAAGAGAAGCGACATTTTTATTCAAATTCAGTAATTACCCGGAAGCCACTGCGATTTATGATGGTTTCCTGTGAATCAAACAAAAGGCGCGATACGGTTCTTAACAGAGTGTGTCACCACCACTGACAACAGAACACGCTCTGCTCCCATGCTGGCCACAAGTTTCGTAAGGAGCTCTTGTGTTAGGCCGTCTCATTCCTTTACCAAGATGCTTGGCAGCTGCTGGATAGCCGTTGGTGAATGTAGATGTACTCTAGTAAGTCTCCCCATCGCAACCCACACGTAAAAATGTTCAAATATGGTTGAATTCCAAGGGTCCAAGCTGCACCAGTCATCGGTCCCTAGACTTACAGACTGCTTAAACTAACTTAAACTATGTAAAGATTTTTTAAATGTTTTTTTATTACCGCTACCAGTAACAAACTTTGTCAACTATTGTATTACTTATCTATTTAGCGATATGTTTCGAGGGTTAAAAACTCATCTTCAGGCTAAATGGCACTACAAAAACAACTTTACAATGATGTTATACTGATATTATATAGTCTTTTCGTAAATGCTGTGGTCATCCAGTGGAAGAAGTCAAAACTTAGTAGGAGGCGATGTCACTTTGGAAGCTGGACTGATGTTTGCACGAAAATGACAGTCACTCACTTTGTTCTTCTGGCGTGGCAGTCTCGTTGTGATGTGTTGCGGTGTATTCATTTCCGCGGCTCTCTTGGTCACTGTTCACAAATTGTCACTAACATAGCAGTAACTTGGAAACACGATCACTAACAGTTCTGTAGTGCAGTGGACAAGATGGCGGTCGAAACACAGCTGGTTTCGATTTGACTATCGATTTGTCGATCTATATGGTGTCAGATGTTTACATGTCGTCTGCACGTCTTGTTATCGCATTACAGACGCAGGTTGACGAAATACATTACAAATTGAGCACGTGTTAAATATTATTGGTCACATCATGATATAAAGTATTGATTTTACATATTTCTAAACTAATGATGGGGTAGAGTCAAACGACTGTTTTATTTATTACGTATCTTTCATTCTAGCGGTACTGCAGTGAAATTGGAAAAGAAATGTGAATTTTTGAAGCCCGTCATTTGATTCAGGATCTCGTAATCTCCCATGTGGCCATGGAAGAATATTTCCATTTCTTCCAAGATGTCCGTTTTCCAGCTCTTTTCTAAATTATGTAGTACTTTGAGATCGTAGTCTATTATAACACTGTGTCCTGTTTCATTTGTATGTTTCGCTATAGCTGATTTATTCGGTTTGCCAAGTCTGAAACAGTCAATGTGTTCTTTTCTTTAAAGCGGGTTTTGAAATAACCCTCGAAACATGTCGCTAAATAAATAAGTAATACAATTGTTGACGAAGTTTGTGACTGGTAGAGACAATTTAAAAGAAACCTTTACATGTTTCCTGAGACAGTCAGGGTCGAAAAATAGTCAAAATGGCTTTAAATTCTAACTAAAACTAACTTACGCTAAGAACAACACACACCCATGCCCGAGGGAGGACTCGAACCTCCGGCGGGATGGGCCTCGCACTCCGTGTCATGGCGCCTCAAGCCGAGCAGCCACAACATGCAGCCCCATACGTCCTCTGTGGGATTTAAGTAGGAGGTGCGGGCAGGCCAGTCCACTCGCCGAATACCCTCTCGTCCCAAGAGCGTCTCCACCTGCGCTGTTTGGTGCAATCTCTCATTTTCCTGTATCGAAATGAAGTCAGAGCCGAATGCACCCCCGAAAAAATACTAAAGGGGAAGGAGTGGATTGCAACATTAACCTTTACCTGTGAGTGAACGAGGTTCCATGCCCTCTTTAGCATGTCGCCTCTCATTTTCACCAATTTTATTAATGTTCAATGTCACTGCACGGTGGTAACAGACCGAATAAGGTAACTGTAATGAGAGTATTTGAACTGAGAGCTCAAAATACTTTTCAATTGATTCCCATGCATGTTGGGTTATTTTCCTGGGTGGCCTGTGCGAGGCGAGCATCGTAGGACGCGGCACACTGTGTTTCCGGTTGGGGCCTGTACTTCTCTGAATATTGCGAGGTTCGTACAATGGGCTTCAGCGCCTGGCGGAAGGACTGACGTCGGTCGAGTTTCGCCTCCTGTATGCAGGGCGAACCGACCTGCAGGACGTCTGAATGTCACCGCAGTTTATGTGTTTACTGTTCCGACGCATCTGGAACGTAGACTGCTGGCACCGAGTGACTGCATTGTCCTCTAGATTCTGAGAATACTTGTGGACCGTGCCCTGCTGGGTGCTACTGATTGGCGCTGGATGGCCAGTAGTCTAGGCAGGTTCTTTCTGTAACCGGTCAAACGGTAAGTTCAGTGCCCTCAGCTAAATAGTACAGACATGATTGGTCAACTTAAACTGAGGCTAGTTTAGGTCGTAAAGCCCTGCTCGAAACTGGAGGGAACGGTCGCTACTGGCGCAAATGACGTTCTGAGACAGTATGGGGGAGTTTAGTTGAGCAATGTTGGCTTCGCTCTTGCGTTGTGCGGGCGCAGGAATTCGGGATCTGATCTTCGTCGGAGTCGGACGGTCTTGCGACTTTGTCGCACTTTTTTCCGCAGAACTTAGAATTCTCGGACAGCCTTCGAGGCCAGGGGTTGTTTATGATCTACGTTCCGACGAGTTTCTTTCTTCTCATCATTTGACGAAGTATCTGGATCCTGTCAGAAGGCGCCATTTACCTGACTCGGATCGTATCTTTCATGGAATCGCACGAGGCGGACCAATGAAACTGCATGATGAGACCAACCGAAACATACGCCAACAGCACTATGACTGACCAGCACCAGGCAAACTTTTAGCGTTGCTACGAGAGATACCAGCTCACTTCTTGTTTGGAAAGGTGTGCAACTCCTGTGGACAGAGATGCATGGTACTGATCGTCTGTGGGTCGACAAGTATGGAAGGAACCTTTGTAAGTAGTTTCAATGCGATGATCCAAGACCGCATGTTTGCCTTTCTTTCCTGACATACGTCGATGCAGAATGTGTTCGACTGTTTCCCTGGCCTACACGTTCTCTAGATCCTTCGCCTCTGAAAAAATCTCGTCATGACGTACACGTATCTGTCATCTAAGTTCAGTTCGACTCGATTCACAACAAGCTCACAGCCAACGCCTTTCCAGAGACAGTATCTCTGTGTAATAAATTTCGTACCCCGTATATCCGCAAAGCATCTACATAATTAACAATACCTTCCCCCTACTACTTATATATGCTCAATAAGTAAAATTTCCTGGTGTTTCAAATTAAAAATGGTTCAAATGACTCTGAGCGCTTTGGGACCTAACATCTGTGGTCATCAGTCCCCTAGAACTTAGAACTACTTAAACCAATCTAACCTAATATCACACACATCCATGCCCGAGGCAGGATTCGAAACTGCGACCGTAGCAGTCACGCGGTTCCAGACTGAAGCGCCTAGAACCGCACGGCCACACCGGCCGGCTCAAATTAAAAGTTAAGCCCTGCGGCAGGCTTTTGCTGTTTATGACGAAGTGGAGCATTTCGACTGGCTCTACCCGAGCTGCTGACTGATTACGTATATCAGCCAGTGAAACACAATATCAGTCAACCTATGAGACTAAATTAACGAAAATATTCAGGCTGAATAAAAAAAGGACTTTGCAACTTCGAAAATTCGTGCGAACTTATTCATACGACTTACAGACTTAGTCTTGGGGCTATCTTTAAGGAAAGTAGATTAAGTTTTAACTCACATGGTAAGTTAGTACAACATCGCACCACTGCGAGCGCTAACGACAGGTGCAGCAAAGATGGCTGCCTTTACCCATGCCGACCGTGCTCGCTGTGCGTTTTTGTTCGACGAAGCCGGCCTCTGTGGCCGAGCGGTTCTAGACGCTTCAGTCCGGAACCGCGCTGCTGCTATGGTCGCAGGTTCGAATACTGCCTCGGGCATGTAAATGTGTGATGCCTTTAGGTTAGTTAAGTTTAAGTAGTTCTAAGTCTAGGGGACTGATGACCTCAGATGTTAAGTCCCTTGGTGCTCAGAGCCATTTGAACCATTTTGGTTCAATGAGTCGATGTCTTCGACATCTGTGCTACGAAATTTTCGTACAGAGTATGGAAAAGATCCACACTGTAGGCCTATGACTTAAGATTAGCGAAATTGTTTTACTGAAGCTTGATGTTTGTTGAGACATAACAAACTCTCACGTCGTCCCCATGCGTCTGACGATGTCGGAGAGCAAGTAAGACAAAGCTTTGTGGACAGTCCAACAAAATCGACCTGACGTGTTTCTCGAGATCTGCCACCCCACATATGACTGTCTGGAGTGTGTTAAAAAAACGGCTTCATCTCAAACGATGCAAATTTTCGTGGGTACAAGGATTTCAAGGAAATGTGATAGCATTGGGTGTTGGGACTCTTATGTGGTGTTAGATGACTTGGATGAAGATGAAGATTTCCTCTGAAAGATTATTTTTGTTGATGATATGAGTGTGGCACATACCCTACAAAGCCATGGACCCATGCTGTCGACGAGACACTGTGCAAGCTCGTGATGGGTCGGTAATGGTGTGGGCTGTGTTTACATCGAATGAACTGGGATCTCTGGTCCAACACGATGATTGTCTGGAAATGGTTATATTCGGCTAAATCAAATGGTTGAAATGGCTCTGAGCACTATGGGAGTTATCTTCTGAAGTCATCAGTCCCCTAGAATTAGAACTAAAACCTAAAGAACCTAAGGACATCACACACATCCATGGCCGTAGCAGGATTCTAACCTGCGACCGTAGCGGCCGCGCGGTTCCAGACTGCGGCGCCGAGAACCGTATATTCGGCTTCTGGGTAGACTATTGACAGCCATTCAACAATGGAACTTTTGTGGATTGTCTTCCAGAGGAACCATCCACGCCGTGTCACAGGACCACAATTGTTCGCGACTGGTTTGAACAAACTTTTGGGCAATTAGAGCGAATAATTTGGTTACGCCCGACATCCAACATTTATGGGACATAATCGAGAGGTCAGTTCGTGCACAAAATCCTCCACCGGTAATGCCTTCGCAGTTACAGACGGCTACAGAGGCAGGGACTTCCAACGACTTGCGTCCATGCCACGTCGAGTTGCTGGTCTACGCCGGGCAAAAGGAGGTATGTGAAATGTGTGTGAAACCTTATGGGACTTAACTACTAGGGTCATCAGTCCCTAAGGTTACACACTAATTAACCTAAATTATCCTAAGGACAAACACACACACCCATTCCCGAGGGAGGACTCGAACCTCCGCCGGGGCCAGCCGCACAGTCCATGACTGCAGCGCCTAAGACCGCTCGGCTAATCCCGCGCGGCTCAAAAGGAGGTCAGTCACGATATCAGGAGGTACCCATGAGTCCTTGTCACCTCGGTGTACGTAGCACTAGTTGGACTCGTTACTTCACTTTCTCCCTCATGTATGTACCAGAATTATATATAAATAATGGAAGGAACTCTGCTTTGATCGGCGCTTGCATCGTAGTTATGGCCTGTTCTGCTCTGCCGCGACGCCAGATGGAAATTTCATACTCACAGGCCCGCTTAGCGCATTACGAATGCGAGATGAATGAGAGAGCTAACATGAAAGGTCTTGGGGAACACGCGTTTCGTGCGCCCAGAAAAGCCGCACAGAATCTCATTAGTCGCAGCGCGTGTCCGGCCGCGCCATAATGAGCGGTGCGCGGATTAATTTAAAGTGGGACGCGCTACCGCCGCAGGCTGGGCTCTGTCGTCGCAAGAACGGCAGGCCAGCCCTTTGATAGGCACTCGCTGTTCCCGCCAGGAATTTTAATTGCTCCCAGATGCGCAGGGCCTCTGTTGCCGCTGTCTGCCCGAGTTTAAAGGCGGCCTTGTGCTGATGCGACGTTCTGTCCGAGAGTCCCTGCAATATATTCATTACAATTATTGCAGCTTATCTAGATCTCATTCTGCACCATCACCTTCAAAGTAGTCTCCTTGCGAGCGAGTAAATCGATCCCATTGCTTCTGCCACTTTTTAATTTAATTCTGGAAACCTCTGTTTCTCACGATGTTTAGTATCCTCTTCGATTCCGCTTGAATGTGTTTCGCTGTATCAGCTCTTCCACTTATCAACTTGAGTTTCATCTTGGGAAAGAGGCGAAGTCGCACGGAGCTACGTCTGGTGTATACGGCGGTTAGGGAACGACTTCCATCTTGTTGGTTGGTTGGTTGTTTGGGGAAGGAGACCAGTGGTCATCGGTCTCATCGGGTTAGGGAAGGATGGGGAAGGAAGTCGGCCGTGCCCTTTCAGAGGAACCATCCCGCCATTTGCCTGGAGTGATTTAGGGAAATCACGGAAAACCTAAATCAGGATGGGCGGACGCGGGAGTGAACCGTCGTCCTCCCGAATGCGAGTCCAGTTTCTAACCACTGCGCCACCTCGCTTGGTCTTCCATCTTGTTTTTAATTTAAAAAATCCCAACTAATGTAGTCCCTACGCAGTCATGTACTGTCATGATTTTTTTGACTTCTTTATTTTTATGCCTACACGTCAAGTTCCATTAGGACCAAACTGATCAGAAAATCATGGAATGAGTCAGTACCTGAACTTAACATACGAGAAATTAGTAACAAAGTAAAATTTACACAAATCCCATTGTAATGTAGCCATATTTCTCTGAAATCGTCCATTCACGTATTTTAGAAGATGATTTACAAATTCCCTTAATCAAGTAATCGTTTGTTACACTGCTCTGTAATAGCAGATCTGGATTAGCATTGCCAGTGGCTGCTTTTCGTTTCAGTGTTTCTTGTTCTGCATTTCCGATGTACTTGATGGAGGTTGCGAAGGGCTGAAGGCTTACACGTTGGACGTACGAGATAAGGGTTCTTTTAAGAGGAATTTGGTAGTGTAAAATTTGTGCTCTGGGCAGGCACCAGTCCAAATGTAGCGATCCTGGCCTTGTCATTTCCCCAGCTCGCTATCCATGTTAGCAGAACGTCATTGTTCTGTCGAAGGAAGCATGGAATTCTTTGCAAAACCTTTTACCCAGATAAGCGGTATCTTCTGTAAGGCCGGCCGGAGTGCCGTGCGGTTCTAGGCGCTACAGTCTTGAACCGAGCGATCGCTACGGTCGCAGGTTCGAATCCTGCCTCGGGCATGGATGTGTGTGATGTCCTTAGGTTAGTTAGGTTTAATTATTTCTAAGTTCCAGGCGACTGGTGACCTCAGAAGTTAAGTCGCATAGTGCTCAGAACCATCTACTGTAGGCAGGTTTGGCTTCTCTCAAAGCGTATGGATGTTCGTTATAATGCCCCGGAGTAATGCTCGGTTTAAACTTTTTAGAATATTGCATTCTGATTGGATAATACTGTCATTTTCAGGAGAGTCCACACTTTCATGTTTTGCCTAGTGCCTGTATGCATAATTTTTCGTTCATCATTTTTCAGAATCATGTCTTGGAAAGGAAGAAGTCAGCTGGCTCCAGCTACAAGCCTATCAGCGACTGGATGAAGTATAATGAGATATAGAAGAGTAGGAAATTGTTTAACGCTGTTAAATATTTTTCATTCACTGGAACTCGGAATCTCCACGCTCATTCGCAGCGGTTTTCAGTTCTAGCAGCTAGATAGCCGAGTCATAGGGCTCTTGGTGAACAAACTTCTTTACACGCTGTTGTAGAGTAAACATTTCACCTCAGAGCTTTCGTACGGTAAACACTTAAGATTAGGACAGGAAAGACGACAGATGAGATGAGGCCTGTTGCCGCTGGAAGGATGTCTGTACGTAAGCACTAACAATCAGTGAAAAGAGAGGGCGGAAATCACATCCTCCAGAAGCTGCTACCGTCAAATGTCTTATTCGCGCTCCGTGTGCTTCTGTCAGGCCGGCTAGCATTGTTTAGACGCTCACTTCAGAAGCCAAGTATGCGATCTTAAAGTCACGCATCCAGTTTGTTGCTCTCAGTGCGTATTTTAGGAACTCTTACGGCTATTGCTCCTATCTTTCCATGTGATTTCAACATCTAATTAATACCAGAATGAGCTTTTCACTCTGCAGCGGAGTGTGCGCTGATATGAAACTTCCTGGTAGATTAAAACTGTGTGCCCGACCGAGACTCGAACTCGGGACCTTTGCCTTTCGCGGGCAAGTGCTCTACCAACTGAGCTACCGAAGCACGACTCACGCCCGGTACTCACCCGACCGAGTTCGAGTCTCGGTCGGGCACACAGTTTTAATCTGCCAGGAAGTTTCATCTAATTAATAAATTCAGCATTTACTGGTCGAGATTGAGATGTACCGGTACTACCGTAACTGTGTTCTATATCCCCATCCACGTGTGAGAAGGTTATACTTTAGCGTTATTACTTGCCCGCTTTTTAGTGGCAATTTATGAATAACAGTGGGTAATTCTCACGACTAAAACCAATAAATCTAATACTGTCAGTGACCATTTGTTTCCACTCATAGCGAGAAGCTCCATTCGTATTACCATCCATCAAATGAGACGTTTTCCGTTGCGTGACAGTATCCTTGTTTAAATTGATCTTCGTTATCCTTTGGGGTGGTTCCCCACTCTGATGGTCGCCAGAGTTTTGACCAGTGCATCCTAGGGGTATGCTCCAGTGACAATCTACTGAGTGTATATTAGCATACCAAACAACATAACATAGGAATTTGCTGAAATTTTTGTAGCAATCGCCCAATGGAACAGAAGAAGTGAACCATGAGTAATTCAGCAGCGTAGACTAGAAACTCTGAGATTTACTGCTCAGATACTTTAATTATTGTTGTAGCTTACTGGAAATGGGTCGAGCACTATACGTGCAGCATTCCTTTTGCACAAGTGTCAAAAAGGTGAGATCCAAATGCTGACTGGGTTTGTATTAAGTGAGTCAAAACTGCTAATTCTTGGGAATAAGTTCGTGTCGTTAGCAACAATGGCATTAAAGAAATATTTGTTGAGTGGCCAGTGTCACATTTCTCGGATTCCTGAGCAGGGGATGTCAAGAGTTTTGACAACTGATATCACATATTCGAATGTGCTGGCCGAAATTCGTCGAAGCACTATGCTCTATATAAGAACAAGAGGAAATAAGTCAAGTCACGCCACATATTGCTCGAATTGCACGTTTCTAAGCCCGAAATACGCTTTGTGAATGAGGAGAGTTACCCTAGAGTACAATGACGTATGTCATAAGAGAAAGAAAACGAACAAAGCGGACAAATTTACATGTGGACTATCACTTATTGCAGGTATTGCTCTAATGATAAGTATAGAGGCATTCAGTATTTCAACAAGATCCTGAATACGGGCTTTCCATGGTTCCTTACCTGCTGTTTTAACACCTAGGTATTTGAGTCATTCAGATTGACGAATCATATGTTCGTTCTGTGTAATGAAAATGACAGTTTTAGTTCGATTGTCCTTTTAGATGTTTACACGGTAATGTCCATTGTCTACTTACATGTTTTATAACTGTTAACTGCTGTTAATTCCCTTGTAATTGATGCTTTGACACGAATAAAAAAGGGCTACCCCAGCCGCAAGTTTTAGCGTGAGACTTTTTCGCGTCTCTGTTACGTTGCAAACTTTAAAAACATTGCCCCACCACGAAAAGTCTAACGTTTCTCATTGGATAGACAGAATTTTTGTAGGCGGAACTTAAGGTTAACATTGAGACCCTAATTGGTCAGATGAAAACACAGCCAGTTAGTTTTTTTAAACCATCTTCGGTAAATTGTAGTAAGGAGAAGTTAGGAAAGACTTGCTTCCGAGACGGCGAGGTGAGTGGAGCTGTGCTGCCCGCCGCCCCCTGACGAACACCGCCAAGGTAATGAACGCACGCGATGCCGCATAACTGCGCATAAAGCTTCACTCAGAACTGCAGAAGTCTCATCTGTTACACCCTCTTTTTGCGTAATGCTAGTGCCAATCGTCAATTAAAGCTCGTGGTGTTCACATTTGCCACTTGAAGTAAAAATCTGAAACGCAATGATTTTTCTGTTATATAGTAATTGAGAAGCCACATCACCCACTGTAATTTACAACAAGTTAGATAAGTAATTAAAGATAATTGAGGGTAACTGTAGACCATTTTGATAGTTTTATCTTTTGTGAAACTTAATTTAAACCCAGATTATAGATGTGATATGGCATAGGTCATCCTTCGATCCATTGTAGAACTTGGAAACCCATTCGGGGAATATTCGTTCACATTTTTGCTCAACGCAGTTGGTTTTTACCATCCTGTATTAAAACATTTCCTTTTATCAATAGTGCAATTCATAAACAATGTTTTGTGAGTAGAATAAAATTTCCAATGGTAAACTTAACTGCTTTTTCGACGTTATTTTACCAGCTAACTGAAAATAGGAAGGCCTTGAACCCCTTGCACTAAATTTAGTTAGTATTAAGATTCTTTTACAGGGAGTGCAGTGGAGCTGACGCTGAAATCATTAAGTATTTGGTTATATCATCGCTAGTCTCACTGAACTCTTCTGAATTCTACATGTCATATGTGGTCTGGCGTCTCCTTACCAGCAACAGGTTCCAGGTTCAAACTATTCAATTCCCTAAAAAATCACGCTCAGAGCGTCGTCGCGCGAAAGTGGTAGGGAGACGCGATGTAGAACAGACACCACGGAGAATGTTAGACACTTGCAAAATGACTGTGTGAACATCTCTAACACTTGGTTTAAGAATCATGAAAAAAGCTTCGTGGAAGAGACCAGGAGACACAGGGAGGTTTCAGATTGATTATATAATGGTAAGACAGAGATTTAGGAACCAACTTTTAAACTGGAAGACAATTCAAGGGGCAGATGTGGACTCTGACTACAATTTATTGATTATGAACTGTAGATTGAAACTGAGTAGTAGTAGTATTGTAATCTGCCTTACGGCAGGTCTTGTCATGGGTTAAGCCTCTTTCACTTTTGTCTGTCCATAGCCAGTCTTTTCATTTCTGAATATTTGTCTCCTTCGATGTTGTCCAACAACTGATCTCTTCTCTTTCCTCATCCTCTTTTTCCCTCCACCATTCCTAAAATTCCTTCCTTGAAAAAACAGTACCTCCTCAAATAATGTCCAGTCCAGTTCCGTTTCCTCTTTCTGATGACTTTCAGCATCTTTCTTTCTTCTCCAACTGTCTTAATACGTCTTCACTCGGACTTGCCATTTCATTTTCTCTATTCTTCTCCATATCCACATCTCAAGAGCCTCCAAACTTCTTTCGTCTTCCTTCCTCAATGTCCAGGTCTCCGCACCATACAATGCAACGCTCCATATGTTACATTTGGCTATTCTTTTCCTCAAATCTTTGTTTAGTGGTCCACAAAGTAATTTCTGTTTCCTCTTGAATCCTTCTTTTGCCCTTACAGTTCTTTTGCTAATTTCTGTTGAGCAATACATATCATCCATTATTACACTTCTCAAGTAACTGAAGTTGTTCACTTGCTCTATTTCCTCTCCCCCTATTTTCATACGTCATTTTCTCCCCAGTCCTCCAATTACCATACTTTTCGTTTCCTTTTCGTTAGTCTTCATTCCATATTCTTCTAATTTTATTTTTAGAACATCTAACATTTGTTCCATCTCTCTTGCACTCTCTGTCATCACAACCATGTCGTCTGCAAATCTTATACACTCCACTCTCCGACCTCTATACAAACTCCTCTCCTTCCATCAAAACTTTCATTAATAATTTCCTCCAGATAGATAGTGAACAGTGGAGGTGATAAACAACAACCTTGCCTTAACCTCTTCCCAGTTGAATTTCTTCTCTCATCAGAGCTCCTATTCTTGCTCTTGCCCTCTGGTTCAAAAATAATTTCTAATTAGCCGGTCATTCCTCCACCCAACCCCATGTTTCCTTAGGATTTCCATCAGTCTGTCCCATCTGACACAGTCAAAAGCCTTCTCAAGATCAATGAACACAACATACACCTTCCTTTTCTTCTCCATGTAAGAAATTAAGGACATGAGATGTGGATGAACTGAGAGAACCAGAGTTTGTAGAGAGTTTCAGAGGAAGCATTACGGGACGGCTCACAGAACAGGGGAAAGAAATACAGCAGAAGAAGAATAGGTAGTTTTGAGAGATGAAATAGTGCAGGGAGTAGAGGATCGAATAGGTAAAAAGACGAGGGGTAGTAGAAATCCTTGGGTGACACGTTGAGATATACTGAATTTAATTGATGAAAGGAGGAAATATAGAAATGCAGTATATGAAGCAGGCGAAAAGGAATACTAACGTCTCAAAAATGAGATCGACAACAAGTGCATAATGGCTAAGCGGGAATGGCTAGAGAACAAAAGTAGGGTTGTAGAAGCATATATCACTAGGAGTAAGATACATCCCGCCAACAGGAATATTACAGAGACATTTGGAGAAAAAAGATCCTCCAGTAAGAATATCAAGAACTCAGATGGAAACCGGTCCTAAGGGCGATGTACTTGAGGGCAATATTATAGAAATGGAAAAGCACGTCGATGAAGATGAGATGGGAGATATGATACTGCGTGGAGAATTTGACAGAGCACTGAAAGACCTGAGTCAAAACAAATCCCCTCAGAGTAGACAACATTCTGTTAGAACTACTGATAGCCTTGGGGGAGCCAGCCATGACAAAACTCTTCCCTCTGGTGAGCAAGATGTATGAGACAGGCAAAATTCCCTCACACCTCAAAAAGAATATAACAATTCCGATTCTGAAGAAAACATCAGTTTCATGTCACAGTTGCAAAATACTAACATCAATTCTTTACAGACCATTTGGAAAAAAAGTAGAAGCAGATCTCGGGGAAGATCAGTTTCGATTCCTCAGAATTATAGAAACACGCGAGGTAATACTAACACTACGACTTATCTTGGAAGATAGATTAAGGGAGAAAACCTATATTTATAGCATTTGTAGACCTAGAGAAAGCTTTTGACAATGTTGACTGGAGTACTCTCGTTCAAATTCAGGACGTGGCAGGAGTAAAATACAGGGAGGGAAAGGCTATTTACAATTTGTACAGAAACCAGATGGCAGTTATATGAGTCGATGGGCATGAAAGGGAAGCAGTGGCTGAGAAGGGAGTGAAACAGGTTTGTAGCTTATCCTCGATATTATTCAGTCTGTTTACTGAGCCAGCAGCAAAGGAAACAGAGGAAATATTTGGAGTAGGAATTAAAGTCCAGGGAGAAGAAATAAAAACTTTGAGGCTTGCCAATGACATTGTTAGTCTGTGCTTATTCAGCAGACGTTTCTCGTTATACTGGCAGGCGCTGTTGGTCAGTGCTGTTCTTCTTTTGATTTCTTTGAGATATCTGTTCTTTTATTCCTCGGTGTAACTGAGACAGAAATTCCTTTGCCCTCTCGAGATGCTCACTCCCTATTCTTAAATCAGTCTTACTTCACTCTCTTGCTTCCTTATAACCATTAATTTTTGCTCGTATTCAGTTTTAGTGGAGTTTTGTTATATTTTGATTTAAGATCTTTAGCATTTTATCAAAATGGCTCTGAGCAGTATGGTCATCAGTCCCCTAGAACTTAGAACTACTTAAACCTAACTAACCTAAGGACATCACACAACACCCAGTCATCACGAGGCAGCATTTTATCTAGTTCCTTCTTTGAGTCTGCCACTATTTAAATGTCATCTGATGCAGTGAATACGCATACCATTAATTCTGTTACTAGTCATATTTCCTTTCGTTGTTGTTACTGGCTCCTCGATGAACATATTAAACACGTAAGGTAATACAAGGCACCCCTGTCTCACTCCTTCTGATTTTTGCTTCTTTCTTACTAACATTAATAATCAGTTTAATACTCAAAATTAATCGCCCGTCCTAGTCGAGTCCTACTTCTCACACTGCTTTTAGCGGTAACTTTCAGTCAGCCTATCAAAAGCCTTTTGCAGATCAAATGCTATACTTGATTTCCTGTATACTTCTAATCTTACTTTCCAAAGTTTCATGTATTGACAATACGGTTTCTCTTCTTCACCTGATCTGAAGCGAAATTGAGCGTTGGCTAATTTCCAATCTATTTACTTTTTAAGGTTCTATAATTATTGACAAAACATTTTTATACATGTGATAGAAGGGTTGGTGTTCAATAATTTCAATAATTTTACAGTCCTTTGCATTTGCACTCTTGGATTACGCAACAATTCCACTTTCTGTGAAGTGAGGTGGTTTGAAATCCCGTCCATAACATTTATACACAACGGTAAAAAATGTGCTTTTGATACTAGCACCAATGTTTTATAGGAGCTCTGCAGGAATGTTATCCACAACTGCAGCTTTATTTGATTTTAATCTATGAGATACAAAAAAGAACTTTGGTATCGATGATACCTAATTTTTTTCTTCGATTAGAATTTGCAAAATATTTGTCTGAACTTCTAATTTAAGCGACACTTTACAGGTTGGCAAACGTTCAAATGGCTCTGAGCAATGTGGGACTTAACTTCTGAGATCGTAAGTCCCCTAGAACTTAGAACTACGTAAACCTAACTAACCTGAAGACATCACACACATCCATGCCCGAGGCAGGATTCGAACCTGCGACCGTAGTGGTCGCGCGGTTGCAGACTGTAGCACCTAGAACCGCTCGGCCACCCCGGCCGGCACACTTTACAGGTCTTCCATATACTTACATCTTCTACGTTAAAGAGCACCTTCCCATTTTTATCACTCACTATGTTACTCTTGGTTCTTTGTGTGGGCTGCAACAGTGTCTTCTTGGAGTAAACTTCATCCTTTTTCGCATACTTAAAATCATCTGCTGTTAATCTGATAATTTTTCCCAGCCATTTTTCTCTAAATAGCACATTGTTGTAAACTTTTTGTTGATTTTTTTACATTGATTAGAGCATTTTTCTTTTAGTCTGTTCCTTTTGTCAATGAATTCCAATTTTTCCGGGGCGTCCAGGGTTTCGTAGGTTCTAGCTTCCTTATTCCTAATACGTCTGTGGCTGCATGTATCATTTTTAACTCGAAAGTATCGCAAATATTTTCTTCACTGCCTGATTCCACTTTTGTTTGCTTGAATTCTAGCACAACTTCTGCATCCTTGAATTTATGATTTCTCATTTCTTTGGATATTTCAGCTGGAGCTTCTTATATCTGCCATTGCACTTTGTAGCAAGTAGTGTATGGTCACTATCTGTATTACCATAAGGTTAACTGTGACTAGATTTTACTTGTTTCCTGTAGCTATCTCTGCTTTGCTAATATACTGTATAATAAATCATACATCTCTCACTATCAGCAGCGGTCAGTAGACGTGTAGCGTCTTCTCTTCAAAGCTTCATAACATGTTTCTCTTATAACCATCTTATAAGTGAACCAAATGAGACTTAAAACAAGGCGGCCAGCGGAGAAGAGAGTGTCGCTCTTCCAAGTATGAGTGCCGTGCCTTAAATGTTACAGAACCCTGCTCTGCCTTTCCTTATAAGAATCGAGTTTGATTTACAATGTGAATCTTCCTCATGTCTCAGCCTCAATGAACAGCCATCCGTTTCTCTTATTTTATCTGCAGTTTACATATGAGGTGCCTCTTATCTTATGTTTGATATTTTCGTTGGTTTTTCGTCAAGTGTGAGATACTAGAGGTATCTGTAGTGTAAACAGTGTTGAAGAACTTGTTGGATCAAAGAAGTCTGTGAGTGGGATCGAACAGTCAGGAAAAAAGAGAAGTCTGCTCGCACTGCCGATAATCTGTTTGTCGTTGCGTGCTAGTGCGCAACCTGTAACGCCATGATCAGCGGGTAGCGGGACGGGTTTTCCGTACATCTGCGAAAGTATCTCTGTGGCCCTCCACTGTTGGTCGACTGTGTTGGAAGAGTGCCGAAGGAATGTTATTAACCTATATTAGTAAATTCCCTGCGGATTTGCTTAAAATTGCTATAGAAGACGATATCTAGTAAGGTCTTTTGGTTCTGAAATGTTGTTAGAGTGCAAATGGCACTCGTCATCCAGGATACATTTACAATTATCGCCATTCACACGAATGGGGTCACTCTTTCAGTGGTGAAGACATATAGAAGTAAAGAAATTCTGTATTTCAACTCATATTTTTTCATGCGGTTACCTTTCACTCAGAAGGCTGTTGCACGCAGCGACTGTTATATTGAATTGTACATAACAGATTTCAGGTATCAGTCGTCCTTTATTTTTATGCTTACACGTCAAGTTCCATTAGGACCAAACTGATCAGAAAATCATGGAATGAGTCAGTACCTGAACTTAACATACGAGAAATTAGTAACAAAGTAAAATTTACACAAATCCCATTGTAATGTAGCCATATTTATCTGAAATCGTCCATTCACGTATTTTAGAAGATGATTTACAAATTCCCTTAATCAAGTAATCGTTTGTTACACTGCTCTGTAATAGCAGATCTGGATTAGCATTGCCAGTGGCTGCTTTTCGTTTCAGTGTTTCTTGTTCTGCATTTCCGATGTACTTGATGGAGGTTGCGAAGGGCTGAAGGCTTACACGTTGGACGTACGAGATAAGGGTTCTTTTAAGAGGAATTTGGTAGTGTAAAATTTGTGCTCTGGGCAGGCACCAGTCCAAATGTAGCGATCCTGGCCTTGTCATTTCCCCAGCTCGCTATCCATGTTAGCAGAACGTCATTGTTCTGTCGAAGGAAGCATGGAATTCTTTGCAAAACCTTTTACCCAGATAAGCGGTATCTTCTGTAAGGCCGGCCGGAGTGCCGTGCGGTTCTAGGCGCTACAGTCTTGAACCGAGCGATCGCTACGGTCGCAGGTTCGAATCCTGCCTCGGGCATGGATGTGTGTGATGTCCTTAGGTTAGTTAGGTTTAATTATTTCTAAGTTCCAGGCGACTGGTGACCTCAGAAGTTAAGTCGCATAGTGCTCAGAACCATCTACTGTAGGCAGGTTTGGCTTCTCTCAAAGCGTATGGATGTTCGTTATAATGCCCCGGAGTAATGCTCGGTTTAAACTTTTTAGAATATTGCATTCTGATTGGATAATACTGTCATTTTCAGGAGAGTCCACACTTTCATGTTTTGCCTAGTGCCTGTATGCATAATTTTTCGTTCATCATTTTTCAGAATCATGTCTTGGAAAGGAAGAAGTCAGCTGGCTCCAGCTACAAGCCTATCAGCGACTGGATGAAGTATAATGAGATATAGAAGAGTAGGAAATTGTTTAACGCTGTTAAATATTTTTCATTCACTGGAACTCGGAATCTCCACGCTCATTCGCAGCGGTTTTCAGTTCTAGCAGCTAGATAGCCGAGTCATAGGGCTCTTGGTGAACAAACTTCTTTACACGCTGTTGTAGAGTAAACATTTCACCTCAGAGCTTTCGTACGGTAAACACTTAAGATTAGGACAGGAAAGACGACAGATGAGATGAGGCCTGTTGCCGCTGGAAGGATGTCTGTACGTAAGCACTAACAATCAGTGAAAAGAGAGGGCGGAAATCACATCCTCCAGAAGCTGCTACCGTCAAATGTCTTATTCGCGCTCCGTGTGCTTCTGTCAGGCCGGCTAGCATTGTTTAGACGCTCACTTCAGAAGCCAAGTATGCGATCTTAAAGTCACGCATCCAGTTTGTTGCTCTCAGTGCGTATTTTAGGAACTCTTACGGCTATTGCTCCTATCTTTCCATGTGATTTCAACATCTAATTAATACCAGAATGAGCTTTTCACTCTGCAGCGGAGTGTGCGCTGATATGAAACTTCCTGGTAGATTAAAACTGTGTGCCCGACCGAGACTCGAACTCGGGACCTTTGCCTTTCGCGGGCAAGTGCTCTACCAACTGAGCTACCGAAGCACGACTCACGCCCGGTACTCACCCGACCGAGTTCGAGTCTCGGTCGGGCACACAGTTTTAATCTGCCAGGAAGTTTCATCTAATTAATAAATTCAGCATTTACTGGTCGAGATTGAGATGTACCGGTACTACCGTAACTGTGTTCTATATCCCCATCCACGTGTGAGAAGGTTATACTTTAGCGTTATTACTTGCCCGCTTTTTAGTGGCAATTTATGAATAACAGTGGGTAATTCTCACGACTAAAACCAATAAATCTAATACTGTCAGTGACCATTTGTTTCCACTCATAGCGAGAAGCTCCATTCGTATTACCATCCATCAAATGAGACGTTTTCCGTTGCGTGACAGTATCCTTGTTTAAATTGATCTTCGTTATCCTTTGGGGTGGTTCCCCACTCTGATGGTCGCCAGAGTTTTGACCAGTGCATCCTAGGGGTATGCTCCAGTGACAATCTACTGAGTGTATATTAGCATACCAAACAACATAACATAGGAATTTGCTGAAATTTTTGTAGCAATCGCCCAATGGAACAGAAGAAGTGAACCATGAGTAATTCAGCAGCGTAGACTAGAAACTCTGAGATTTACTGCTCATATACTTTAATTATTGTTGTAGCTTACTGGAAATGGGTCGAGCACTATACGTGCAGCATTCCTTTTGCACAAGTGTCAAAAAGGTGAGATCCAAATGCTGACTGGGTTTGTATTAAGTGAGTCAAAACTGCTAATTCTTGGGAATAAGTTCGTGTCGTTAGCAACAATGGCATTAAAGAAATATTTGTTGAGTGGCCAGTGTCACATTTCTCGGATTCCTGAGCAGGGGATGTCAAGAGTTTTGACAACTGATATCACATATTCGAATGTGCTGGCCGAAATTCGTCGAAGCACTATGCTCTATATAAGAACAAGAGGAAATAAGTCAAGTCACGCCACATATTGCTCGAATTGCACGTTTCTAAGCCCGAAATACGCTTTGTGAATGAGGAGAGTTACCCTAGAGTACAATGACGTATGTCATAAGAGAAAGAAAACGAACAAAGCGGACAAATTTACATGTGGACTATCACTTATTGCAGGTATTGCTCTAATGATAAGTATAGAGGCATTCAGTATTTCAACAAGATCCTGAATACGGGCTTTCCATGGTTCCTTACCTGCTGTTTTAACACCTAGGTATTTGAGTCATTCAGATTGACGAATCATATGTTCGTTCTGTGTAATGAAAATGACAGTTTTAGTTCGATTGTCCTTTTAGATGTTTACACGGTAATGTCCATTGTCTACTTACATGTTTTATAACTGTTAACTGCTGTTAATTCCCTTGTAATTGATGCTTTGACACGAATAAAAAAGGGCTACCCCAGCCGCAAGTTTTAGCGTGAGACTTTTTCGCGTCTCTGTTACGTTGCAAACTTTAAAAACATTGCCCCACCACGAAAAGTCTAACGTTTCTCATTGGATAGACAGAATTTTTGTAGGCGGAACTTAAGGTTAACATTGAGACCCTAATTGGTCAGATGAAAACACAGCCAGTTAGTTTTTTTAAACCATCTTCGGTAAATTGTAGTAAGGAGAAGTTAGGAAAGACTTGCTTCCGAGACGGCGAGGTGAGTGGAGCTGTGCTGCCCGCCGCCCCCTGACGAACACCGCCAAGGTAATGAACGCACGCGATGCCGCATAACTGCGCATAAAGCTTCACTCAGAACTGCAGAAGTCTCATCTGTTACACCCTCTTTTTGCGTAATGCTAGTGCCAATCGTCAATTAAAGCTCGTGGTGTTCACATTTGCCACTTGAAGTAAAAATCTGAAACGCAATGATTTTTCTGTTATATAGTAATTGAGAAGCCACATCACCCACTGTAATTTACAATTAATAATTTTTAAATTGAATATTACTGTTTTACGGTATTCAATGAACTGTGGATGAAGCCGGGTCAACAGGAATTACATGCATTGATCAAAAATGATAATGCACTGAGAATGGCTAGTTTCTAGCTGAAATCTAGATCTGCCAATAAAATTTAAAAAGGAAGACTGATAGCTGAAATCTATTATTCACAATTCATATTTTTTCAGTATCCATTCGTCTCAGTTAATTTCTTGAAAGTGTACTCACCTACACAAACTGAATATGAAAGAAGAGTGAATTAAAAGTGAATATTGTTCTCTGGGCGTTAAACCAGGATTTAGTATATGGTACAGTATACCTCCCAATGTGATGACAATATTTTAAAGTTGCAGAGAAACCCTCTTTCCGAAGTGGTCCTATGAACACAGTTCCAACGTCAGCTATCTCTTTGAGGAGAGCAGTCTCACCGTTTTCTGACTGACGAATCTGAATTACATCTACATAAACAGAGTGCTAAAAAACTCGAAGGCAAAACTTCAGGAATGAATTCCTCGTATAACAAGAAGGAAAAAAGGCCATGTCAACATGGATCCGAGTTATTCGAGCATGTAATTGTTACGCAGTGCACCCTGACAAGTGCTGTTTGTCAGAGTGAAATGCATGATGCCGGTTTTCAACAAATTGTGAAGCAATGCGATAATGGCCTGAACATTCTTCAGCACGTGCTGATGAAGTACAGTAATAACCAGTTACATGTATAGCTGTTGGTGTATCCATGGTTACCAATTGCGGTGTGGAGCTGCTCTGAACTGACATGGAAGTACTAGAAACGTTAAACATATCCGTGGCCATCAGCAAAGGTGAGTATGCGGTGGTTTGTAGCATCGAAATGTACACCAACCATGAGACCGCGAGTGTACGTTACACGTACGGTTTGGCGGATGGCAGTGCACTGGAGGCACGTCGCTTGTACAAGGGACGCTACACATGGCACATTTTACCAGACCGAGAGAGATGTGAAGGGATTCATTGCCGCCTCTGTAAATACACCTAACACGCAGCGGTGGTCGGTCAAGATGTGAGACACCAGAGGATGAGCAATGTCTCGACACTGTGGACGAAAATCCTGGAATCAGCACAAGGCGGTTAGGCTTTCAGACGAATGTGCCGTACTTGTTAATATGGAGACGTATGCTTGAAAACTTGCTGTACCCGTACTATCTGCAGCGTGTAGAATCATTGTTTCCTGCGGATTATTGTCCAAAAGCAACGCTCTGCCAGTGTTTCCTCTTACAATTGAAACTTCCCCTTTGAAAATTAAGAATGACAGTGCTGGAAAAACTCTTACATTATTTGATACAAAAACAGCTGAGTAAAACTCAACGTACTCAGACAATTTTCTCTTTACTTATTCTGATCATCACTAAACTGACACACAACGCAACGCAATCTGACTTTCAATAATCCCTACAAAAGAATAGCCCTGACTAACAATAACTTATACCTTTCATGAATCACTTACCTAACAAAAATCTTTGTTACTCGAACTACTGCAATATAGAGAGCGCCAATACTGCTAGCTAAATAAAAGATTCTAACTAGTAAAGGCATAAACTACTGACAGGCTTAGTTAGCAAATGAAAGATTTTGATAGAGAACAAACAATGTATTTACCTTAATAGTGTTCAAAAGTCATAATATATATATCAGTTCATGACATCCAGTCTTACAAATTTCCTTTTTCTGACGGACACACGACCAGATCGTGCGCTCATAGTAACCTCAAAACTGTGGCATCTCTCTCTCCACATCCACCACTGCTGGCGGATCACCTCCAACTGCCCAACGCTACGCGCTGTTCACATCCAACTGGCCAACAGTACACAAGCGAATATTCCAGCAATGAGTCCAGCCAACCACAGACTGCACACAGCACAATCAACGATTTTCATACAGAGCAGTAGCTGGCGTTACGAACATAAAAACCTAAACAGCCTACTTAGACACTGTATCACGACGCCCAACTTTGCGGGTATTGTTTTATTAACAGATGAAGCGAGATAAACGAGGGCGGAATCTAGAATTTGCAAACAGGGCGTGTGGGAGGAACCATCTCTGTATGCAAGTATCCAATCGTCTCACAAACAGAGGTTTTCAGTTAACAGCCAGACAGTCACTGTTGGCGATTGTTTGATGGATCCTACGTCCTTCCAGGGAGATTTACTGGACAGAACTACACGATTTGTTGTCTACTGCTTTGCCTATCTAGTTAGGAGACATGGCGTTTGCATCCCATCGACAACTGTATTTCATGCACGAGTACAGTCTGTCGAGAGGTACATGAATGCACCTTTTTCTGAGCGCTTGATGGTTAGATGTGCACCGATTCCTTGGCCACCCCGTTCGCCTGATTTAGGACCGCTGGACTTTCAACTGTGGGGACACTTAAAGTCTCTCGTGTATTCGAGTGCTGTTGTGGATGAACCTAATCTCCATGCACGCACTGTGGCAGCCTTTTAGACGGTATGAACTACACCAATCATTTCTGATCTTGTGCAGAATTCAGTGAAGCGACGGATGGATGCCTGTACTTAGCCAGGAAAAGGCCAATTTGAACGTTTTCTCTGACACGTAGCCTGCAACAGTTGTTCACTTTACTCTGTAGGAACTGAAGGTCGAATAAATCTGTACTGAAGCATTTACGAACCTATGTTAACACAGACTTTTTTCCTTCCTGTTAAATGAGGAACGAATTACTGAAGTTTTGTCCTCTAGTTTTGAAACACGCTATGTAGTCAGCAAGCACCATACTATGGACGGTAACAAGTTCGTAACATTATTATCCACTTCTTGTTCAACATTTTTGGCAATGGAGCCTAAAACTCTCTCATTTTATTCTCATGATTAGACGATGGAGAAAGCAGAATTTTTGATTGGCCAGTCTCGAACGCTGCTTCCCCAAATTTACCCAGTCGGATAGCAAGATAAATATCGCCCTTCTTTCAGAGATCTCCGTAAATGATCCATGATGCTCTCCGTTAAACTTTTATGTGGGTTGTGCTGACATGCTACGTTCTCAGTTACGTATCTCTAAATTCGTTCTGTTTCTACTAACATGTTGACACGATACGGATGCCGAACGCAGATGCAAGACTCTAGCGTTTTTATGTGGTTTCTTTTGCCGTTACACTGCACCTTCCCAGAAGCAGTGCGACAATATTCTCAAATGTGCCGATCCCCCTTTATTATACATGGATCTTTCAATAGTTTACATTTTATATTCTGCATAAAACAACGACTCCATCCATTTCAGTTGTACGGCATCTTTCTTTCCTTGTCCGCTGATGCTTCAGTCGATTTCTCGGATTTGTCTCTCCTGGTTTTAGGGGAGACTTCGAGTATATTGCGTTATTTGGTTTCTCGGTTTCAAAACCTATGACAAAGCTTTCTAGGAAGAAGCAGTAGTCGACAGCTTCTGAGAAATACTAAGCTGTCTACTAAGTTCCTGTTCACATTACTTGGGCTATGATGGCCCTGTCCTTCACAAACCCACCCGGTTTATCGACTAACACTTTCCGAAGGATTCTAAGTATAAGCTAAGGTAGGTTGATTTCTTTACGTAAAATCACACTCAACCAACTTACCGGTTCTTAGGATCTTCATCCTAAATATCATACACTGTGTGTCTAAGAAGGTATGGTCAATATTCCGGATATGACATAAATGACAATGCGAAGCAAAAAAGTCTAGCGAACGCGGGCCCTAAAATGCATACATCAAGAGCTAGATGATATGTGTTTCACAATAGCCAAGATGAACTACATAGCTCCTACGATACGCACTTCAGATCTCATGTTTACTGGACATTTACTTCTTGTTCTGATTCCTACTACGATCTCTCAAAATATGGATAGCAAAGAGCTTGCAGTAGAAGATATTTGTTTCACAGTATCGCAGGTGAAGTGCTTGCGGGACATAAGGCACGCATTCTAGAACCCTTATTTACTAGTTTTTAACTTATAATGATCGTTCCTGTCATATCCATGAATAAAGACCATTCCTCATGGGACACCCTGTGTATGAGAACTGATTTACAACGTGAAATTCCTTCGGTCCGGAAATCTGTAATCTGAATCTTCATTTACATTCCCACTGGCTCCTTTGAACTGAAGATGTCTTCAGTGTGTTCTTTCTTTATTTTATCAGCTGAAAAAGGAAATCTTTCTGTGTTCGGCTTACATTATTTTTGGCGCTTGGTACACTGCCACGCTGTATATCTTTGAAAACGAAGCGGAACAGCCATGCTGCATTGCCAAAGCAGTAGACTCACACTTACTATAAAAAACGGTAGGGGTGACTGGGTGTGTCCGCAGCAGCAAGCTGCGGCACTGACATCACAGCTGGCTGCTTGCGTGTGCTCAATACATTTTGCTGATTTGTATTATGAAAAGGATTTGAAAAATGAGCTGTTAAATCGTCCTCCGAGGTTCAAACTGAGGCCTGTTGCTGTTCCAACTCAGTGTCTTGCATCACTCCAAAATTAATATAGGAGACAGTTGTGAGCTTAATAATGAAAGAAAAATTTGAGCACAAAAATGAAGTTGGCATAAAGAAGTAGCAGAAATTTTACAGGTAAATATATTACTAATTAAGAAACTATTAGTACAAAAAAACAGTAACTGCAGAAAGCAGAAACAATGATGGAAATACAGGGTGACACAGAAAAACGGGAACATTTCCACAACCTAATAAAACCAGAAGTGATGAAGGAAAGAAACTGCATTCATAGTAATTGCAACCTTACAACTTTCCCATTTGTGAAATATTGATGGCATTTATCATTTTTTTTAAAATTACCTGTCTTAGATGGCGCCCTCCATATTGAATACATTAGTGAAATCTGCTGTTGAGATTTCTCTTTGACCACTGCAACATCTCAGCTAGTATACTCTGATTTAACTCACCCAGGGTTCTTGGTCGAGTAACGTAGACTTGGCTCTTGAGGTAGCTCAACAAGAAAAATTACAAGCGCATAAATCTGGTGATCTAGAGGGCCAGGGAATGTTACCGAATCGTGAGATCACACGGTTGCCAAACAATTCTCGCACGTATGATTGCTGTGCAGTGTGTGATGTTGCTCCGTCCTGTTGAAACCAGGCTTCTCGAACGTTTGGAAAGTTGTGCAATGCAGGTGTAACGAAAGTTCGTAACATCTCCACGTGACGATCGGCATTGACAGTTATTGTGTTTCCCTGTTCATTTGCGATACAATAAGGTCCGATAATCCCATGTGATGAAACACCACACCATAATGTCACTTTACTAGCGCGTAAAGGACGCTCATGAACGTCATTAGGATTTGTGTTTTCCTAGTAATGGTAGATCTGTTTATTCACATTATCTGTGAGATGAAAATGTGCCTCATCTGACATTCACAACTTGTTTAGAAATTCATCGTCATTGTTTATTTTTGTTATCATTTGCTGACAGAATCGTAATCGTAACCGGTAATCGTTGCCCTTCAGTTGTTGCACAATCTGTAGTTTGTACGGATGAAATTTTAAATCAAATCCTGCTAACACTGTCCCAGGACATTCCAAACACTGCTGCTTGCTTACGAATTGAACGCCGTGGGCTCTGTAAGACAGACTAGCGTACGACACCAATGTTCGCTGCAGAACGCACACCTCTTGGTTGTCCTGTTGGTTTTTTCATAAGGGCAGATCCAGTCTCTTCAAAGTTATTAATCCAACATTTTATCGGGTGTTTCGAAGGAACGTAATCATGAAGTCCTAAATTATAGAAACATCGAAACTCCCTCTGCCCCGCTACCAAACTACCGTTGTTTTTACAAAACATTTTTATGGCTAACGCACGCTGTTGTCCGTTCCACTGACTCATGATTACTGAAATGGCGGACTGTTTACTAGCTGTCGCGAGCCCGCAGTGCTGCCACCTGCCCATGGCTGCCACTACTCATTTCAAACATTCCCATTATTCTGTGGCACCCTATATTACAGTGTGCGTTCGTCCCAAAAGTTTTAAATACCCTGTAGCACGGGAAATCGTATTTCTATACACAACTGTATATAAATTAACCAAGTGTTTGCACTGTACCTCTAAGCGACGAAAGTTGTCCAATATGTAATGCAATACAGTTTTTTGGTCTCAAAGTAGGTTGGTTTTATTTACGATTTAAGTACACCAGAGGGTTCCCCAATGCTTTGGCTACAAAATCCAATTTTTCAAAGTAATCACCGTTCAGTTATATGTCCACACGTTAGACTGACGTGAAAGCCTGCGTGACATCGTCGTACCACTCTACTGCTCTGAGTACCAGCCAAGTTCTTGCAGTATCGGTAGGTTACCCATCATTGCTGTAGCCCATCACCCTGTGACCTAAAAATAGGGAAGTCAGAAAGCGTGAGATCCGGGCTGGAGGGCAGATGTAGAACAGTCCACTGAGAAAAAGAAGTGCTTTCGATTTACTGTGGCAACATAGAAACGTAACCGATTCTTCTATTTCGAAGAGACTCACAATAGACTTTGGAGTTGGTCATTTCATCATGATGGAGACATCTAAGAGAATAATATGTGACATTACCATCAGAGACTACTGCTGTAAACATCTTATTCGTAGGAGGCGCTGTGTGCTGCTACTCCATGGATTGCATTTCATTTCAGGTTAAAAGTGTTGAATCTATTTTTCGATTGTCTGTTACAAAGTCTGGCAATAAATCGTCACCGTCAGCCTCATAATGCGCAAACAGTTCGGCACATCTGTCCTCCACTTCCCCTTTTGCCCTTCAGCTCGGCTTCAAAAAACTCATTGGGAACAAACCTCTGAATATGCTGACTGGTGGACAAGTGCGTCGGCACCACCAACAGAGATGTCATGCTGAGCACTGTGAAGCTTAATCATTATTCGTAGATCACCTCCAATAAGAGTACCTGAGCACTGTACATTGCTGGAGTCACAGCTGTGCAATTTCCAAAACAAAGCTTATCTGTAGGTAGCTGAACCGTTGTCACTCGAAATATCGTGGCAAAACGTCGGCGTCGTCCGCCATCTTACGGAAACTGTTTCGTTGCTCTTGAAGCGTAAGAGAAGTGCCTCTCAGTTTAAACCGCTAGAGGATAAATGAATTCAATTTCTAATTTAATCCTAGCTGGAGTTACTAATACACGTTCCGCAACTTGTTACTCATAAAGAAATTCGATCAAGTATGAGTTGCAAAGTTTATAATAACCCGCCTTATAATTTTCTGAGTGTCTTCTAATGTCATCTTCTCACCTCTCATTAGATGATCGACTTGGTCATTTCCTGAACACTGGAGTTCAACAAAGTACTACCTTGGCCCATCCAAACATCCATTCTCCTGGCGACATGTTCTGCTCACTTCCAAACCATATTCATCATAATTATGATCACGTCTCCTGCTCCAGTCTGGGCACTGATTCATTTCTTTGTTTTTCTCTCTCTTCCAGGAACTCTCAATAGGTATTTCTTCGTAGCTCACAACAAGTCTCTGGTTGCTGACGTTTTCGTCATTAAAAGCTAATGTGTTGTACAGTAAGTCGAACATGCTAGTACGTACTTATTGTAAACAGTCCTTTTTAGAAACGTCGGAGGTTTAGTTTCCTAAACGCTGTCCAGGGCATTTTTCTCACTAGTTTATTTTTTTCTGTTCCTGCTGTTATTTTCTTCAGCCACCCCAACACAAAAGCTCATCAGACGGTTCGACAACGACGAACATAAAGTATTCCGTCGTGTTTCTCAATCATTTGGTGGATAGGAGTATAAATAACATGTTATACAATATAAGCCGTCTACTCACGCTTGATATGTGACTTGAACGTCCTAATTTCAGAATTGTAGATACATGTATCAGTAAATGTATCTAGAATAGGCGTGCAGTATGTACAGAATGCCCTACACGTAATAAAACATCAACAACGTAATCATCTGTAGAATGAAATACAATAATGACCCTTTTAAGAAGGGGAATTTCATAACAACATTCAATTGAAACAATATATCTTAACTGCGTAAAGAAATTGCTATTTGTGTTCTCTTCCCTCGCATCGTTAAATCATGGAACGCTATCATAATACCTTCACAGTAATTACCGATCGAATATTAAACTAATTACTTATGACCAAAATCACTCCAGCAGTATTTGGCTTGCGGGAAATGTGCCATCTAGAAAGCATAAGTATGGTCATACAATCTGGTTTTTCTTATATTCTTCACGTAAATGTAACTGGATGTGTTCTTGTTTTGTAATAAAGAAGTAAGACTGCGTTGAGCCTTTGCTAGCATATTACACTATTATACCATCGTGATGGATCGCACTCATTTGCATTCAACAGACACACAGCCGTGGACAACCAAAAAATAAATAGAACTCAAACACTCATCATCAGAAGCTCACTAGCAGTGAAATTTTCAAAACGTGTTCAACAGCGCTTTCAGGAACTTTGCAAGTTGATGCACCAAAGGCATACAAATTACTTGCTAGTTTAATGCTCCCCATCTAATAAATAAACTAAATACTAACATGAAGGGCAATACACACATGTCCTAGGAGTACACTCATTGAGACAAACAGTAACTGGACGTTAAACAGATGATTCTGCGCCACCGAGCGAATCACCAAACCTACCATGGCGAAGCAGCGCGACATTTACAGAAAAATCTTCTCATTTGGTTAAAAACACGTCACGGGTTTTAAACCAATGATAAAGATTTTACTGCTGTCAATGGATAAGTCGCGTTACAGCGTTTTATTAAACCTTGCGCATTTGTACACGTGTTTCGTAAAGTCATTATGGTTTCCCAGAGTAGAAGGACCTTGTGGTCTTGTCCCCGTTTTGTATGAAGCTATTAAGTGGATGTCGGAAGTTTCGCAACGAAATGTCTTTCATGTTCAGCCGACTGTAAACAAGGCGTCAAAAGCGCTACCTTGAAGAGTTCTCAGACTCAGCCTTCGTAGAAGCATTACAGAACCGCCGTTCATAGAATTTCGCTCTCGGACGTGTTGGAGACTCCAAACACACTGAAAGCAGTGACAAAACACTACGGGTTTTATTCACTTATTAGAGCTAGAAACCCGTATCTTCCAAACAACTATAATTTCCACAACTGCGTCATGGTTAGCATAACTACGCCATTGGTGTTTGCAAAAGTTATTGGAAAGATTGCACATATAAGGGGTAGTTCACCAATTCAGTTCACATAACGCGCTGTGAAACGTATACTTTGGTTTAACAAGAGTTCTAACAAATGAAATATACTATATGGTCTCTTTCCTCCGTGAGGCAGTGGATGGATTTAACAAAAAATTGCAAGCACTAGGCATCCTGTTTGATGTAACTAGTGCGTTTCGACATGTGGGTCACAACATAATAGCTTACACGTTCTGGCCCTCATATTTAAAGAACAGACAACAAAAGGTCATTCTTCACAGTAATGAGAACGGCTATGAAGTGGCTTCTGACTGGGGCACGTTGGTATGGAGCTGCCTCAGGGGTCAGTTGTTATATATATATAAATGAGATGCCATCTCATATGACAGGTAATTCTGTGTGCTGATGACATTTGCTTGAAAGTGAAGGATATTGACTGAAACATACGCAATGTATCAAATAGTGCAGTTCTAACACAAGTTCAAGACTTGTAGAGAATAAATTGACGCTAAATCTCAGTAAGACTCAGTTCTTACCGTTTCTAAAGCACAATTAAACTAAAACTGACAATTATATTATACAGAATGGACATATGATTAGTGGGTCTAAAAGCTTCAAATTTCTATGTGTTCAAATTAGAAATAAACTGTCACTGAAAGCCCATGTTCAAGAGCTTGTTTAAAAACTGAATATTGCTATAGTTAACATCAGAATATTCTCCGTAATAAGTGATAGTTCAACACGAAAATTAGTCTACTATGCTTATTTTGATTCTTTAATGTTAAGCGGCATTATATTCTGGAGCAACACTTCCCGTTCACGATGGATATTTTGTCTCAGGAACTGGCAAACAAGTAAAATGTGTTGTAATTCCTTAACCTCTTGTAGATCCCTATTCATGATTCCGAGAATTCTGACGCTGGCGTCTCAATATTTATTTTCTTTGATGTCGTTCGTTGTCAACAATATGAGTTTATTCCCAAGAATTAGCAGCTTTCACTCAGTTAACATTAGGCAGAATTCAGTCTGCATTTGCATCACAATCCTTTTGACACCTGTGCAGAAAGGCATGCAGTATTCTGCCACATCCATTTTTAATAAGTCACTACAAAAATGAAGACATCTTAACAGTAAATCTTGCACGTTCAAGTCCAAGCTGAAGAATTACCTTACGGATCACTCCTTATATTCTATCGAGGAGTTCCTGGGGGAAAAGTTAACTTATTTCGTGTGTAATAAGGCTATAGTTGTTAATGGTAATATACACTCGTAGCTTGTCATATGCGTAGGATTTTTGTTTACCTGTCTCAGTTTCATGTACTGTGTAGTTCCGTGGCCTCAATTTGTTCCTACAGAACTAGGCGTGTAAAATACAAAGAAATAAAAAACAATAACATCTCCTTGGCATGAGTGAGGAAAGTAACCTCAGGTGTACCGCATGGAAGTGTGTTAAGACCCTTACTATTCACGTTGTATATTAATGACCTGGCAGAAAATATTAATAGTACTTGCAACCTTGTACTATGGTGCAGCGGTCTATTATGAAGAACAATCTGAACAAATCTACACAAGTTGTCAGTCAGATGTTCATAACATTTCGAAGAGGTGAGCGGATACAAATTTCAGGCGTGCCTCAGGGAAGTGTGTCTGTGCCCTTGCTGTTAATGTTGTATGTTACTTACCTGGCAGATAACGTTAATAGCAACCACACACTTTACATAGGTGATGAAGCTGTCTGTAATGAAATACTATCTGAAAATGTTGCACAGGCACTTGGTAACGTTTAGTGTAGTGCATAGACTGGCAACGTGCTTTAAATGTTCAGAAATATGAAACTGTGCACGTCAGGAAATGCAAAACCATTGAGTCGTATAAACACAACAGCAAATGGAATAAGTCATCTCATACACAGACATTGGTGTGACAGTTTGTGGCTGTAGGAATTGGAATGATCACATAGTCTCAGTCGTAGGTTATGCAGGTGGCGAACTTTTGTTGACTGGTAGGATGTTGAGAAAATACGGTCTACATAGGATATAGTTTACAAAACACTCATGTCACCCGTCCTAGGATATCGTTCAAGTGTTTTTGAGATTCGTACCCTATAGCACTAACAGAGGCTTTAAGTCTGGGAGAGTTGGACCTCTGTTTCTTTCAGCATAAAGTTAGTGTGTTTTTCGACCTTCTATTTACTTCTGGCTGCATGCTCGTATATTGTATTACATAAACTTAAGTACTATATGGTTTTGAGGCACTGCCAGTTGAAGTAGATGATATATGATAAAATGGAAATAAAAATGAGTGGTCCATTTCACTCATACACCTATGGACCAGTGTACTGAAGGAGATGGCAAAAATGATAAAAATGGCTATACATGAAGGAAAGTGTCAAACATTAAAATAACATACTTTGTATTTTTATTTGGAATATGTTGTAATGAATACAGAATTATACTATTACATATTTAATCCAAAACAATTTTTATCAGTTTATTATAAAACTTGACTGAACACTGGCTTTTCTGATCAGCTGTCTTTCTCTCGTCACAGCAGTTGCACTTATTACCAAATGTTGAACAACATTCAGGTGACCATCGTTAACAGGAAACGCATTGAATCCAATAGTCATTTTCATTCATGTGGTAACAAATTTCATCACACCCAACACATCTTCATCCCATTCACCAAAATTATTTTCATGTTCTTCTACAACGTCTGCATCTGGTGAATAAGGGGTCATGTTTGCAGTATTGTTTTTTTTAGCTTCTTCAATTTATTCTTCTCTTCACTATCTGTCCACTTTTCTGATTCCTTTTTTTCTTATCCCTTTTGTGTCTTTACAGTTTTAATATTTTCACCCGAGTCTAGCCCTTTGGATACATTTGCTGCCTTCCACTTAAAAATTACGGTTTTATCAATTCAAGAAACAGGTGATATTTCTTCCAAAAGTTTTGTCTGCGGTGGCTTAAAAGTAGTTAGTTTTGATGTGGTAAATTTGGAAGTTTTATATTTTGCAGGAGTGGAGTGCAAAGTTGTGTCTATGAAGCAGTTTGACTTGTGAAGGTAACTGCGCTGTTTTGATGGATAACTTTGCACTTCTGATGTGCTTGGCATCAGTGGGCATTGTGATGAGTTTTGAAGTGGTTGGTTGGCCTGTGTGTGGGAGTCTTATTCTTTTATTGTTTGCACAGATGTATCTTCTGACAAATAAGCACAGACTGGGACTGCAGCCATCTTCAGTGGGATTATTCCACAGGTCTTTAAGCTAAGTTTAATTGTACTGCATATCTTTCACAGTAAAACAAGTGGCCCATCTCTCCCAAATAACACTGTTCCATTTCTCACGACTGTGACGATAAGTGACCAAGCTAGACATACAGGGGTAAAAGTATTTAAACCGAGAAATTGGGAAATTGTAGGGGACATCGAAACAAATATTTTTCCCTAATGTCATTTTTTTCCTATGAGGATTATTTAAACCGGTGGAGGCCGTATTACGCTCTTCAGTTACTAGAGGCCGTATAACGATTTTCAGTTGTTAGACGGCGTATGACGCTCTTTAGTTGTAGGCAACTGCTGTCCACCAGTGTAGTAGTGCATTGTCTCTGTTTACCAATGGAGCGATACACCTGGAGTGAGTACACTGACATGGTTGGTGCTTACTACGTAGCGGACCACAAAGAACGAGCTGCACAGCGGGTTTATCAACAACAATATCCTAATCGCCGTATCCCGCATCATACGACCTTTTCTGCAGTGTACCAACGTTTGCGTGAGACCGGATCATTTAGCAGATTACCTGGACAGGGACGCCGTCGCACGGTAAGAACACTGCAATTTGAGGAAACTGTCTTGCAGCATGTGAAGCAGGATCCTTCAATCAGCACTCGTGCAATTGCACATAACAAGAGGACGAATGAGACGAATGTAACAACAGTCCTTCGACAGCAGTTGTTACGTCCATTTCACTTAAGTGTGTCCACCACCTGGAACCAGTTGATTATCCACCCAGAGCAAAGTGTTTGCAGTGGTACATGGAACAGTGTGAAATGCATCCTACATTTCCATCCTCTGTGTTGCTTACCGATGAAGCAACGTTCGGGCGTGATGGAGTCTTCAATATGCACAATTCGCATGTTTGGAGTGAGTGTAACCCACATGCCACAGTTACTAGCGCTCATCAAGTGCGGTTCTCCGTCAATGTGTGGGTCGGTGGTGGGGACTTTTTAATTTAGCAGTATCTGCTACCTAGGCCATTAAATTTTCTCGCCAGAGCATTGCCAGAATTGCTGGAAAACGTCCCGCTCCCTACAAGACAACGCATGTGGTTCCAACATGACGGGGCGCCGGCACATTCCAGTCGTCGTGTGCGTCGATTCCTGGACCGACGGTTCCCAGGAACGTGGATTGCCAGAGGTGGTCCTGTACCATGGCCTGTTCGATCCCCAGATATGTCCCCTCTGGATTTTTTATGTGGGGATAAATGCGCAACCTTGTTTACGCAACTCCAGTTGCATCAGAAGAGGATCTGATTGCCCGGATAGTAGCAGCAGCAGGAACAATTCAGGACACTTCTGGGGTTTAACCTTTGTTTACATGTCAGTGGAGGCATTTTGAAAATATACTGTAAATGAAATTGGGTTGTGTTAGTGTGTTGTCTCCTGGTCATAAAAAAATCGAAAAGTGTTCGTTGGTTTAATTAATTTGCCGCCAGAGAAATGTTCCTCTGCCAGTTTAAATACTCCTCATAGGAAAAAATAACATTAAGGAAAAATATTTGTTTTGATGTCCCCTACAATCTCCCAGAATTTGTCGGTTTAAATACTTTTCACCCTGTATGCCCCAACCCTTTACGTATGGCACTTGCAGGGATGACGAGGACCAGGTTACGTTAATTACAGCGCTTACAGACAATTTAAGCTACCATTCTCTGTTGGCTCCATATGCGAAAGAAACTGGAAGAAATCTAATAACGTGGCACCTTAAGGAAGTACTGTCTCCCATGTAAACATAGTGAGAAAATTATAATACAATATTTGTGAATATAGACTGCAGCATCCAGATGACCGTACTATCCGCAGAATTAATTATATAGCATTATAATCGCACCAAAGTTCAGCTGTTTTTAAAATTAGTATCCAATGTTTCTGTTCGCAAAACGTTTTAAAACCTGTCCTTCACTACTAAAATACAATCATTCTCTATAGAATCAGAAAATTTCGATGTAGCGAATTATTATTATTATTATTATTATTATTATTATTATTTGTTTACTCTGTGCCCTTCTGTATCCTGGCGATCCGCAAGTGTCAGTTTAAAGGATATTTTTAGCTCATTATGCAAAGCTGTTTAGCGTGAAGTCCCTTATGTAAATCGTTATGTTATATACGTAATAAACAGATCCCGTCCAGAACCAGTAAGTGTTGTTCATTACACCCATATACGTTTCTTCCGATCTCACAATTTAGGCCTAATTTTCGGTGCAAGTATTATCTGAGCATACCTGTGTTGCAATGGGTAGTCACAGAAACACGAAATGTAGCCGAATCTAACTGCAAGATACGATTGGACATCAATATAATGTTTAACCCAGCGTCCACGTATTCTAAATAACCTTCCTCAAAGCACTGGAAAGCCTGAAATCACGTGTAAATTTATACACTCCTGGAAATTAAAATAAGAACACCGTGAATTCATTGTCCCAGGAAGGGGAAACTTTATTGACACATTCCTGGGGTCAGATACATCACATGATCACACTCACAGAACCACAGGCACATAGCCACAGGCAACAGAGCATGCACAATGTCGGCACTAGTACAGTGTATATCCACCTTTCGCAGCAATGCAGGCTGCTATTCTCCCATGGAGACGATCGTAGAGATGCTGGATGTAGTCCTGTGGAACGGCTTGCCATGCCATTTCCACCTGGCGCCTCAGTTGGACCAGCGTTCGTGCTGGACGTGCAGACCGCGTGAGACGACTCTTCATCCAGTCCCAAACATGCTCAATGGGGGACAGATCCGGAGATCTTGCTGGCCAGGGTAGTTGACTTACACCTTCTATAACACGTTGGGTGGCACGGGATACATGCGGACGTGCATTGTCCTGTTGGAACAGCAAGTACCCTTGCCGGTCTAGGTATGGTAGAACGATGGGTTCGATGACGGTTTGGATGTACCGTGCACTATTCAGTGTCCCCTCGACGATCACCAGAGGTGTACGGCCAGTGTAGGAGATCGCTCCCCACACTATGATGCCGGATGTTGGCCCTGTGTGCCTCGGTCGTATGCAGTCCTGATTGTGGCGCTCACCTGCACGGCGCCAAACACGCATACGACCATCATTGGCACCAAGGCAGAAGCGACTCTCATCGCTGAAGACGACACGTCTCCAATCGTCCCTCCATTCACGCCTGTCGCGACACCACTGGAGGCGGGCTGCACGATGTTGGGACGTGAGCGGAAGACGGCCTAACGGTGTGCGGAACCGTAGCCCAGCTTCATGGAGACGGTTGCGAATGGTCCTCGCCGATACCCCAGGAGCAACAGTGTCCTTAATTTGCTGGGAAGTGGCGGTGCGGTCCCCTACGGCACTGCGTAGGATCCTACGGTCTTGGCGTGCATCCGTGCGTCGCTGCGGTCCGGTCCCAGGTCGACGGGCACGTGCACCTTCCGCCGACCACTGGCGACAACATCGATGTACTGTGGAGACCTCACGCCTCACGTGTTGAGCAATTCGGCGGTACGTCCACCCGGCCTCCCGCATGCCCACTATACGCCCTCGCTCAAAGTCCGTCAACTGCACATACGGTTCACGTCCACGCTGTCGCGGCATGCTACCAGTGTTAAAGACTGCGATGGAGCTCCGTATGCCACAGCAAGCTGGCTGACACTGACGGCGGCGGTGCACAAATGCTGCGCAGCTAGCGCCATTCGACGGCCAACACCGCGGTTCCTGGTGTGTCCGCTGTGCCGTGCGTGTGATCATTGCTTGTACAGCCCTCTCGCAGTGTCCGGTGCAAGTAGGGTGGGTCTGACACACCGGTGTCAATGTGTTCATTTTCCCGTTTCCAGGAGTGTATAACGCCGTTAATGTTGCCGCTGAAATTTTTCGCTCAAGTATCAAAGAAATGTGCCAAGGTGGAAAGGAAAGGTGGCCGAAATCAGCTCCACCGTTATGATTAGCATGAAGTTAAGCACACGCTTATAAGATGAAACGTATTCCTTCTTCGTCTTATTTTAGATATGCGGCATAAACAAGGGCCAGCAACGATTGTTTGAACGGAACTGCAAGCAAACTTTCAGTATTAGAAGGGAGTCAACAAAACAGTTTCAAAGTAGTGTATGTACGTTAAATTGAACAGCTTTTGCGTGAACAAGTAAACAGTCGAAGGCCTCTATGAAACAATGGCGCCTGGCGTGAGAAATCCACATTTCGGTGATTGCACTGGCGGATTCAATTAGACATTCAGCTTAAGCACATATCTTGGATATTTCTGTGAAAAGTCTCAAATCCAATCGTCTACTGAAAAGCCAACAAAAGAACTATAGCGTTCATTTCTACAAAAAAAGTATGTGCTTTATTATTTCAACTGTTCTAAGGGCTATGAGAAGTACACTAAAAAAAACTGCGTGACCTTCTGTATGCTGTTACTTATCAAAAACATAGTTCCGATATTTTGAACTGTAAATCTAATAAAATAGCTGTTATGTTTTACGCAGTTCGCCCTGTGTAAGATTCGTATAATTATTGTGTGCCTATAATGTTGTATGATGTCGTGGTCTCCTGACCTTCATTGCTTACATATTACGCCCTCACAATCATATTCCGCACATCAAGACGCTTCATTCGAACCCAAACTCGATAAGATATAGTCAAAGTTGTATGAATTCATGTAAACGATATGCAAATAACAAGTAAGCACACTGGGGTTGAAATACTCGAGGCTGGCGTACACACATATATTCCAGACATGACGGTCACAGGAGCTTTTAGTTCGGGAGAGAAACCACACAACGGGACGCCGGTCCCTTCAGAGGATGACCCAGCCTATCTATGTCGGCCAGTGACCGCCTGTGGAGTGGACAGCGTTGTCCCAAGGGAAAGGATGAACGACCACGTGTTCGGCTTAAAAACAAATTCCGCTACACTGTGTGAGAGCGCGGCCAGCCTACGCATTCTTTACACATAGCACGCAGTTTCAAAGGTTTTCACAGGGAGACAGCAAATGCCAAACGGCGATACTACAGGTTTCCGGATTGGTCGCCTTAAACGAAACGTCATTCTCCCGTTTTAGAAGAGCAATGCTGATTGGCAGACGACATTTCTGACGCCTTGAGCTGAAGGAATAATGGAAGAGACTGAAAGATATACCTCTTCAAGTCTGGTGTGGAGAGGTGCTGTTCCGTTGTCGCTCTTGGAGCGAGGAACAAGTCTCCCCTCAGTACTTCACTGGGAGAGCACCTCTGTCGAGAGCGAATCGAAGTGCTACTCTATATTGAGTCCTTGCGATTAAGCGCTGTTCACTGTGTTGGCCGACACACTTATTGTGCGGTGTGAACGGACAGAGTTATAGTTAAATGCCTGCGAGCGAATTTTGAGTGGCATCGCAGTGGACTGGTTATCTGACCGATGTACCACGCCAATAGTTAGACTAAGGGCAAACAGGAATCCTTGACTTCATCAAGGCATAGGGAGAGTTTGATTGGCGAAGGTCAATCCAGATAGAACCAGAGTTATCTTATTTGTCAGTAGCGAGTGGCGCAGATAGCAGTCATCGCAGCTTACGGAATTGTGCACTACAGCTATTGTGAGCCCCATATTTCCTCCACAACAGTACACTTCACTGCATTTCACACGGGACACCCTTGACTGTACCTAGCAACATTCTAAAGGATAATTATTCAAGTTGAGTAGGTGCGCCGCTCAGCCATTCTGCCAAGTCAACAACCATCTTAAACTTTGTATAGAAATGTCATTAGCGAATCCTGTCCTTGAGATGTAACTTCACATTCCGAAAGGAACCAGGATACAACTTGTTCAATTCATAACTAAAAGTGCCATTGTGATTCCTCAGAATTTCTGCAAAATAAATAATAACTTTCGTTAGTTTCATGTTTTTCTTACACTAACTAGCACTACTCCAGTACGCAAGTATCCCACTAGTTATGTAAGAAATTTTGTGAATTTTTGTGTCATTTCCTTACAGCGGACGACTCCAGAAGATATTTATTGCTGAAAGTTTTTCAGGCATTTCTCTTTAGAACGTTAGGAGCGTCTGTCTGACTTTTGTTGTAGTGTGGGGGTGGAAATTGCATCTTGCAGGAGCCATAGGATAAAGAGTACATCACAGATTAATCCGTTGTACAGAAAAACAGAATAGCAGATCAACCCCACACCTCAGAATGTAACTAAACTACGCGTTTCAGTACGCCCATCTCCTGCTATGATCGTTATTACCGAGCTTTCTGTGGACCTCCTCCTCTCGTCCTATTAATTGGTACAGTAAAGGCGGTTTGTAAGAGCACTATAATACGCGATTTAAGCAAACACGACGAACGTGTTAGCGCATAACAACTACATCTGCAGGATCCAGTCTCATTTATGTCCCCATTGCTTATGTTCGACGTCAACACTTATCACTCGCAGACGGCAGGTGGCGGTGCACTAGCAGTGGAGGGCATACAATGAATAGCCAGAACATTATGATCACCTACCTAATTACCGGTATATCCAGCTTTGACATGGATAACAGCGGCGACTCTTCGTGGCATGGAAGCAATGAGATCTTGGTAGGTCGCTGGAAGGAGTTGGTATCACATCTGCACACTCAACTCACGTAATTCCCGTAAATTCCGGGCGGGGGGGGGGGGGGGGGGGGGGCGAGAAGCTCTGACCCCACGTTCAGTCACATCCCAGATGTGTTCGGTCAGGAACCGCAGGTTCGAATCCTGCTTCGGGCATGGATGTGTGTGATGTCATTAGGTTAGATAGGTTTAAGTAGTTCTAAGTTCTAGGGGACGGATGACCTCAGATGTTAAGTCCCATAGTGCTCAGAGCCATTTGAACCATTTTTTTGTTCGGTCAGGTTCAGGCCTGGCGAGTGGGTGGCCAGCACATCGACTGTAACTCGCTACTGTGTTCCTCCAACCACTCCACCACACTTCTGGCCTTGTTAGATGGTGCATTACCTTGTTGAAAAATGCCACTGACGTTGGGAATGGCCGGTTAGCCTTAACTATATGAAGATGGTATCTGTTCTTTTGCATTCAGCACAGAAGAAGAAGGTCAATGGCCCATTAGCCTTAACTATATGATGATGGTATCTGTCCTTTTGGACATGTCCAAAAGAACAGATACCATCTTCATATAGTTGCTATCCTGGCGTGCAAATTCCACTCTTCATTGCCGACGAACAGCAGTCAGCATGGGTGCATTAACTAGGCCCCTGCTGCGGAAGCCAATACGCACCATCGTTCGCTAAACTGTTGTTGTGAAGACACAGTTGGTAGCCCCTTGTTTCATCTGCTCAAGTCAGTTACTCAGGAAGCCATTCAAAGTGGGTTCAATGGCTCTGAGCACTATCGGACTTAACGTCTGAGGTCATCAGTCTCCTAGAACTTAGAACTACTTAACCATAGCTAACCTAAGGACATCACTCACATCCATGCCCGAGGCAGGATTCGAACCCGCGACCGCAGCGGTCGCGCGGTTCCAGACTGTAGTACCTAGAACCGCTCAGCCACCACGGCTGGCCATGCAAAGTTCGCTTTGCACAGTTTTCCTACACCATTTCCGGTGAATGTTGGGACTGTTCTTTCATCAATGCTACGGACCATGAATCCCCTGTGCATCAAAGCTGTACTCCAGCAACATCCATTCTGACAGCCCATACGCACCTTTCTTCAGTTCTTAAGAAAGTACTCACTGTTGTTTCTTTAACTATTAAAGGTGAATGCTTCTGAAATGGTTTTGGAAACTATCTTTCTTTTCTCAAATTAGACAGGAGATGGCGCCACATGGTAGCAGACGCAGCTGTCGCTGCTTCGGTCGGTCGGCATTCCAATGGCCGTGCGCGTGCGACGCACTCGCTGCTGGCTGTCACGCACTGACATTCCGCTGCATCACACAAGGCTGGCCGGCACGCCGCAGGTCGGCGAAGGCGCAGGAAGTGAAGTAGCCGCGTGCGTAGCGGCAACTCGCCATTCGCCGCCGTCCTCCGTCGAACAATGGTAAAACTTCCGTTCGCGGGATTCAGGCAGTTGCGGCTGGTAAAGCTATACAAAGCATCGGGTGTAACTGGTGTAACTGGACGCACAAAAAACTAAGGCTCCAGACAGCACAGAAGGTATACGTTTTCATTGGTCCGTCTGGCAGTATTAATCTCCCAAGAAGCCATATTACAAGGTAAATTTTACACTCCGATTCGTTAGAAAATGAAGCTGTAGTCAAAGTAAAAGCTATCCACACTCAGTCCCTGGAATTCTTAAGGTGGCTGAGAAGATGTATTGAATGGAATGGATCGTATCTTACAAAAAGGGTATAACGTGAACGTTTTTGTCTACATCTACATCTACATTTATACTCCCCAAGCCACACAACGGTGTGTGGCGGAGGGCACTTTACGTGCCACTGTCATTACCTCCATTTTCTGTTCCAGTCGCGTATGGTTCGCGGGAAGAACGACTGTCTGAAAGCCTCCGTGCGCGATCGAATCTCTCTAATTTTACATTCGTGATCTCCTCGGAAGCTACAAGTAGGGGGGAAGCAATATATTTGATATCTCATCCAGAAACGCTGCCTCTCGAAACCTGGCGAGCAAGCTACACCGCGATGCAGAGCGCCTCTCTTGCAGAGTCTGCCACTTGAGTTTGCTAAACATCTCCGTAACGCTGTCACGGTTACCAAATAACCCTGTGACGAAACGCGCCCCTCTTCTTTGGATCTTCTCTATCTCCTCCGTCAAATCGATCTGGCACGGATCCCACACTGATGAGCAATACTCAAGTATAGGTCGAACGAGTGTTTTGTAAGCCACCTCCTTTATCATTGGACTACATTTTCGAAGGACTCTCCCAATGAATCTCATCCTGGTACCCGCCTTACCAACAATTAATTTTATGTGATCATTCCACTTCAAATCGTTCCGCACGCTTACTCCCAGATATTTTACAGAAGTAACTGCTACCAGTGTTTGTTCTGCTATCATATAATCATACAATAAAGGATCCTTCTTTCTATGTATTCGCAATACATTACCTTTATCTATGTAGAGGGTCAGTTGCCACTCCCTGCACCAAGTGCCTATCCGCTGCAGATCTTCCTGCATTTGGCTCCGATTTTCTAATGCTGCAATTTCTCTGTATACTACAGCATCATCCGCGAAAAGCCGCATGGAACTTCCGACACTATCTACTAGGTCATTTATATATATTGTGAAAAGCAATGGTCCCATAACACTCCCCTATGGCACGCCAGAGGCTACCTTTACGTCTGTAGACGTCTCTCCATTGATAACAACTTGCTGTGTTCTGTTTGCTAAAAACTCTTCAATACAGCCACACAGCTGGTCTGATATTCCATAGGCTCTTACCTTGTATATCAGGCGACAGTGCGGAAATGTATCGAACGCTTTCCGCAAGTCAAGGATAATAACATCTACCTGGGAGCCTGTATCTAATATTTTCTGGGTCTCATGAACAAATAAAGCGAGTTGGGTCTCACACACTCGTTTCCAAAAACGACATGATAAGCGAGCAAAAAACATGTTCTAAAATTCTACAACAGATCGACGTCAGAAATATAGGTCTATAGTTTTGCGCATCTGCTCGACGACCCTTTTTGAAGACTGGGACTACCTGTGCTCTTTTCCAATCATTTGGAACCTTCCGTTCCTCTAGAGACTTGCTGTACACGGCTGTTAGAAGGGGGGCAAGTTCTTTCGCGTACTCTGTGTAGAATCGAATTGGTATCCCGTCAGGTCCAGTGGACTTTCCTCTGTTGACTGATTCCAGTTGCTTTTCTATTCCTTGGACACGTATTTCGATGTCAGCCATTTTTTCGTTTGTGCGAGGATTTAGAGAAGGAACTGCAGTGCGGTCTTCCTCTGTGAAACAGCTTTGGGAAAAGGTGTTTAGTATTTCAGCTTTACGCGTGTCATCCTCTGTTTCAATGCCATCATCATCCCAGAGCGTCTGGATATGCTGTTTCGAGCCACTTACTGATTTAACGTAAGACCAGATCTTCCTAGGATTTTCTGTCAAGTCGGTAAATAGAATTTTACTTTCGAATTCACTGAACGCTTCACGCATAGCCCTCCTTACGCTAACTTTGACATCGTTTAGCTTCTGTTTGCCTGAGAGGTCTTGGCTGCGTTTAAACTTCGAGTGAAGCTCTCTTTGCTTTCGCAGTAGTTTCCTAACATTGTTGTTGAACCACGGTGGGTTTTTCCCGTCCCTCACAATTTTACTCGGCACGTACCTGTCTAAAACGCATTTTACGATTGCCTTGAACTTTTTCCATAAACACTCAACATTGTCAGTGTCGGAACAGAAATTTTCGTTTTGATCTGTTAGGTAGTCTGCAATCTGCCTTATATTACTCTTGCTAAACAGATAAACCTTCCTCCCTTTTTTTATATTCCTATTAACTTCCATATTCAGGGATGCTGCAGCGGCCCTATGATCACTGATTCCCTGTTCTTACAGAGTCGAAAAGTTCGGGTCTGTTTGTTATCAGTAGGTTCAAGATGTTATCTCCACGAGTCGGTTCTCTGTTTAATTGCTCGAGGTAATTTTCGGATAGTGCACTCAGTACAATGTCACTTGATGCTCTGTCCCTACCACCCGTCTTAAACATCTGAGTGTTCCAGTCTATATCTGGTAAATTGAAATCTCCACCGAAGACTATAACATGCTGAGAAAATTTATGTGAAATGTATTCCAAATTTTCTCTCAGTTGTTCTGCCACTAATGCTGCTGAGTCGGGAAGTCGGTAAAAGCAGCCAACTATTAAACTAGCTCAGTTGTTGAGTGTAACCTCCACCCATAATAATTCACAGGAACTATCCACTTCTACTTCACTACAGGATAAACTACTACTAACAGCGACAAACACGTCACCACCGGTTGCATGTAATCTATCCTTTCTAAACATCGTCTGTGCCTTTGTAAAAATGTCGGCAGAATTTATCTTTGGCTTCAGCCAGCTTTCTGTACCTATAACGATTTCTGAAGAAGAGAAATTTGTTAACATCGAGTATAGATTTAAGTGTCAGGAAGTCATTTCTGAAAGTATTTCATGGAGTGTAACCATGTATGGAAGTGAAACGTGGACAATAAATAGTTTGGACAAGAAGAGAATAGAAGCTTTCGAAATGTGGTGCTACAGAAGAATGCTGAAGGGCTTGACCAGAAGAAGGGATCGGTTGGTAGGACATGTTCTGAGGCATCAAGCGATCACCAGGTTAGTATTGGAGGGCAGCGTGGAGGGTAAAAATCGTAGAAGGAGACGAAGAGATGAATACACTAAGCAGATTCAGAAGGATGTAGGTTGCAGTAGGTACTGGGAGATGAAAAAGCTTGCACAGGATAGAGTAGCATGAAGAGCTGCATCAAACCAGTCTCAGGACTGAAGACCACAACAACAACAACAACAACAACAACAACAACGATTTCAGCTTCGGTGCTTTGTATCAGCGCTTGACGTTCCGGTACTTTACCAATGCAGCTTCGACAGTTTACAATTACAATATCGATTGCTGCTTGGTCCCCGCATGTCCTGACTTTGCCCCGCACCCTTTGAGGCTGTTGCCCTTTCTGTACTTGCCCGAGGCTATCTAACCTAAAAAAAACGCCCCGTCCACGCCACACAGCCCCTGCAGCCGCTAGCTGCGTGTAGTGGGCTCCTGACCTATCCAGCGGAATCCGAAACCCCACCACCCTATGGCGCAAGTCGAGGAATCTGCAGCCTACACGGTCGCAGAACCGTCTCAGCCTCTGATTCAGACCCTCCACTCGGCTCTGTACCAAAGGTCCGCAGTCAGTCCTGTCGACGATAATGCAGATGGTGAGCTCTGCTTTCATTCCGCCAGCAAGACTGGCAGTTTTCACCATATCAGATAGCCGCCGGAGGCTAGAGAGGATTTCCTCCGATCCATAGCAAAACACATCATTGGTGCCGACGTGAGCAGTCACGTTGTGGGTGCACTCTGTACCCTTCATGGCATCCGGAAGGATAATTTCCACATCTGCAATGACTCCCCCCCGGCACGCACATGGAGTGCACATTGGTTTTATTCCCCTCTCAAGTGTGTGAAGAGACAGTGTAAACATAATACACAGTGAAGAGCACATCCAAAAAGCAGCAGCATTCTGGTTTCGATAGTTTTCAAACTATCTATTTCAGAGGTATCGTACCTAGAATCACATTCATCATCATCATCCTCATCATTTAAGACTGATTATGCCTTTCAGCGTTCAGTCACATTATGTGTATCAAATATGGAAGTCGTTGGCTCTGTCTAGAGCATTAACTGCAGGAACAGCACTATGAATATGGAATAGATCTAGTAATGACCTTCCTGGACATTGAAAAAGCGTATGATAGTGTACGAAGAAGTAAAGTGTGGAAAGCCCTGGTGAACAGTGGAGTAGCAAAACAGATTATTTGGAGGATCAGGAAAATATACCATGGAAGTGTGAGCTGTGAGAAAGTGGGAGTAGAGAGATCAGCTTGGATTGGAGAGAAGAATGGCTTGAGGCAGGGAAGTGCACTTTCACCATTACTCTTCACTGTAGTGATGAATGATATAATGAGTACGGTAGCACAAGTAACTGGTGAAAGGAATGTGAAAGCTATGGTGTTTGCAGACGATCTGATGATTTGGGGAAATAAGCAGGATGAAGTACAAGAGCACTTGGACGTATTGGAACGAACACTACAGAAATATGGGATGAAATTTAGTACAAGTAAGAGTGAGATGATTGTCACAATAAGAAAGGAGGGGAAAGGAACAACGGGAATAACACTTGGTAGGGAGTGATTGAGAGGAGTGGGAAGTATCAAGTACCTAGGCAGCCTAGATGGAAAAAACGGCCAGCCGCGGGGACCGTGCTGTTCTAAGCGCTTCAGTCCGGAACCGAGCGACTGCTACGGTCGCAGGTTCGAATCCTGCCTCGGGCATGGATGTGTGCGATGTCCTTAAGTTAGTTAGATTTAAGTAGTTGTACGTTCTAGGGGACTGATGACCTCAGATGTTAAGTCCCACAGTGCTCAGAGACTTTTTTTTTCTTTTGAAAAAACGACAGAGAACTAAACGAGCGAGGAAGAAAAGCAGAAGCATTTCGCTAGAGTGTCAGAATCCTGACAAGAAGTAAGGATGTACCCCAAATCAGTAAAAAGGTTATATACCTATGTCCCCATCATGACATATGTATCAGAAACCTGGGTTATGAAAGGAAGAAAGAAAAGCAAAGTAGAAGCTAGTGAGATGAAATTCTGGGGAAACAGTGTTGGAGTGACAAAGATAGACAGATTGAGAAATGATAGGATCAAAGAGTTAATGAAGGTGGAACCATTACATAGAGAAATCAAGGTTGAGATGGTATGGACACGTTAAGAGAATGGAGGAGAAGAGGATAGCCAGGAGGATACTCGAGATGAAACTGAAACGAAAGAGACCAAAAGAAAGTCCGAGAAACAGATGGCTGAAAGGAGTGCATCCAGAAGAAAGTAGAAGACTGAACCAAGGTGAAAAGGGAGAGATGGTGGAAAGACAGAAGACGATGGAGAGGCCTGTGTTCCACACAGACCCGGCCAGTGGCTGGAAACAGTCCAAGATGATGATGATGAAAATGATGATGATGATGACGATTTCGGAAAAACTGGATGATTTATTCAAGACAAAAAGTTTCACGAACTGACCAAGTCGATAAAACTTTAGTCCACCTCTGATCCTTACGCAAGCAGTTATTTGGCTTGGCATAGATTGATAAAGTTGTTACATGTCCTCCTTAGGGATAAAGAGCCAATTTCTGTGGAAATGGTCCGTTAGAGAGAGGATGTGTAACTGAGCTGAAAGAAGCCAACTGGAGTAATAAGCGAATCGCTCAACATTGGAATAGAACTGATGCCACTATTCGACGATGTTGGCTGGAATGGGTGACCGTGGACGACTACAGAATCAAGAAGCAAGCGGTCGCCAGAAAGAGACGACAATACGTGACCACCGAGTAATAACAATTATTATTATTGTTATTATTATTACTATCGTAATCATCATATTTTTCCGAAATGTATAGTATCTGTTCAAAAGTGTGCGGACATGGGAATTCAGTGTGGAACTGAACCAAATTTTGAAATTTTGTGGTAAGGACTGCAGAGGTCATCGCTCCCTGGGCTTACACACTACTTAATCTAACTTAAACTAACTTAGGTTAAGGCAACACACACACCCATGCCCGAGCGAGGACTCAACTTCCGACGGGGGTAGCCGCGCGGAAAACGACGAGGCGCCCCAGACCGCACGACTACCCCGCGCGGTTGGGAACTGAACATTAGACGTCGCGAGAGAGGGATACACCAGAGGCTTCGTGTTACGGTATCGTCACTAGAGAAGTTGTAAAAGCAGAACGTGTCGGTCAGAAGAGCTCACTGACATCGAATGTGGACTAGTCACTGGGTGTCCACTGAATAACAGTTCAGTTAGTGACGTTTCGTCCATTCTAGAGCTGCTCTGGTCGACTGTTGGTGACGTTTTTGTGAAGCGTAAACGCGGATGAACGTCCACAGCTAAAGCAATACCATGCAGGCCTCATTTGCTGCCAGACACGGACCGTCGAGCACTGCAGAGGGTGGTTGTAAAAAGTAGCGTGAATTCAGCACAGCGCTCACTCGTGAGTTTGATAGTGCTACCAGCGGTTCCTAGAACTAGTGACTGTGCGCAAAGATTTAAAATGAACGGGGTACAATGATCGAGCAGCTCTTCATAAGCCAAAAGTTTCTGTCGTCGGTGTTAAGCGACTCTTGAGGTGTTGTGAAGAGCAACACCACTGGACGGTGGATGAATGGATACGAGTAATTTGGAGTGATGAATCAAGCTACACCCCGTGCAATCCCCTGGAAATGTTGGCGGTTGGCGAACGTCTGGGAAACGTTGGCTGCAAAGTACGGAGTGTGGAGGATGTGATTTTATAGTATGGAGGTGTTTTACGTAGTTAAGGTGTGATACCTTTACTGCACTTAAGAAAACGCTGAATGCGAAAGGATGTAAACACATTTACCTGAACTGTGTACTACGCACAGTAGAGGAACAGTTCGCAAACGCTGATTGTAATGGCATGACAATGCACATATGGATGGGGCTAAGTCGAGATCTATGGAGGTTTACTAATAAGAGTAAAGCTAAGGGGTTGGAATGTTGCAAGGTGTCATTGGCTCGTGCGTCATGTAGCATTATCATGCTGAAGGAGCGTGTGACCCAAGAGTGGGCGAACTCTGCGAATTCGAAACTCGATAACAGGAAGCTGTTCCTCACGCACCGACATGCTTACGTTACACACCACGATGTTAGACGCTACAGTTCTGACAGAGGGCTGCAAATATGTTGACCTGAAGAATAAAGATAGACATTGTAAATAGCGTTTGTTATATTAAATAGCTTTAAGAGTCTTCAGATAAAAATTTCGCAGGATTTATTTTGCAGCACGACGTAAAATGTGTGGTGAGGTGGGTCCGTCATTGTGTACTAGTGATAAACTGTTGGGTGTTTTACTGTATTTTCTATGTTGTAGTTAACCGGCCGCGGTGGTCTCGCGGTTCTAGGCGCGCAGTCCGGAACCGTGCGACTGCTACGGTCGCAGGTTCGAATCCTGCCTCGGGCATGGATGTGTGTGATGTCCTTAGGTTAGTTAGGTTTAAGTACTTCTAAGTTCTAGGGGACTAATGAGCACAGCAGTTGAGTCCCATAGTGCTCAGAGCCATTTGAACCATTTAAAAATATATATATATATATATATATATATATATGTTGTAGTTAGCTCTGTGCCGCTGTTTTGTGCTCTGCGGTTAATTTAGTAGAGGGTGAAGATTGATATTGGTAGAGTGTAAGTCTTCACACAGGCAGCTGCTTGTCTTAGCTATTCAGTGTGAGTCTGTGTGCCTGTTGTAAAGTTTATTATGGGTTGATTCTAGTTCTCATCTCAGTTGGTGCCCACAGGTAAAGTTGCTAGGCTTTCTTCTGCTTAAGAGACATATATATCTTATAGGCTAAGTGTTGTATTTTATACATTTTTGTCGCCCAATCTAAGCTATCTAGCTATTTATCGCTTTTGCCTTTGTCCCTTCAGTTTTCACAGGGTCGGCAAGGTTACAACCGATTTGACATGGTTAGTTGTAAGGGGTGGCTGAACGCCCTTCCTGTCACCCCCCCAGTACCCCCCCCCCCCCCCCCCCCAGGATGGAATTAGTGTACCCCAACTGTCTGCGTCTAGTGCGAATAATGAAAGAGTGTGAACATGGTTCAAATGTCTGCGAGTCGTGCGACTGAGAGGGGGCGTCGGGACCAGCCCAGTATTCACCTAGTGGGATGTGGAAAACCGCCTAAAAACCACATCAAGGCTGGCTGACATCCGCCGGGCGGATTCTGTCCAGGAACAACATGCCTATCCAACTCCAGGAAGCAGGAAGAATTCTTATCTCTGTACCTGGTATTAAAGTATACCTCAGAATACTATTTTTGCCATTAGGCACTAAGGTTTTGATTTTTTTATGTTCTCCAATTTATATTGCTTAATAAAAGGTTAACCAATAAAGGCCACGCTTCCGCAGTGGCAAGTGACACCCCACTATACCCAAATCCTGCGCTACACGATTTTGATGTTTTAACTTCTTTATCTGTAATGTCTTAAAAAAAGTTTCCCTTTACAAAAGAACAAAAAAGGTAAACGTACGTATTTGTGTACTGCATTACATGATACTGATATCCACGATTTTGATGTTTTAATTTCCTTACATGTAATATCTTTTTCTTTTTTTAAAAAAAATTCTTTCTAAACAAGAAAATGAGAGCTAACGTAAGCACGAAAAAATACTTCACACCGAAGAAGGTATTTCAAATTGGCCACAAACTGATATTCCAGGTATCGACGGGAAATGCAAAATTGTAAACTTTGGCGCCCATTGGATGAATGCGTGATGCTGCAGCGGAGTTACACAGCGCAGCTGCTAAGGATAGCAGACACGGGACATCTCAATACCGGAGTATGAATTCTTTGCGAATTTCATTTCGTGCACTCTGTCGGACAGTTACTATGCCTCGCAGAGAGGCGTATAAACAATGAACGCTGATGTCAGCATTTGCGAGACTACATTTAGCTGGGCTCTAAGAAGCTGGCTGGAGAAAAGGGCGAACCCCTCGACATTTGAGTAGGAGCGATGCCACTATTCGACGATGTTGGCAGGAGTGGACCAACCGTGCCCGAACACATTGTCAAGAAGAAGGCGGGTAGCCTAGAGAGACGACAAAACATGAGACGAAGCTACGGATACGGTGGCCGAGCGGTTCTAGGCGCTTCAGTCCGGAACCGCGCGACTGCTAGGTCGCAGATTCGAATCCTGCCTCGGGCATGGATGTGTGTGATGTTCTCAGGTTAGTTAGGTTAAAGTAGTTCTACGTTCTAGGAGACTGATGACCTCAGATGTTAAGTCCCATAGTGCTCAGAGCCATTTGAACCATTTTGAGACCAAGGAATCGTCAGAGAGGCACTTGGAGCCACGAATTCTTCTGTATTTTCGATCCAGCCGTGGAACTAGTGCTTCATTTACCACAAGGACTATTAATTAATAGTCGGCTCAGAGAAGGAGTTCACGGCGCTCCTTGCACCCGGTACCACTGATCTCTATGCGCCAACAAACTTATTTGCAGTAGTGTTGAGCACATTCGGCATATACTCTCATTAAGAGGAGTAGATTTGTCTTCAGAGATGAATCCCGCTTCAACCGAACCCCGATGACCAGCGAAGACGCGTCTGGAGAAGCCCTAGACAAACTGGGATACGAACCTGACTGCCCCTGCCGTACAATCCGATAATAAAGGGTGATGGTCAGGGGGCCCATTTCATTTCATAGGAGGACTCCTTTGAGTGATCCGCAGCATCCCCACAACACAGTGGTACGTCGTACGTCAACGTTAATCTACGCCCCGTTTTGTTGTCCTCCACTGCAAGCCATCCTGGGCTTACATTTCAGAAAGAAATGCCCACCTGCCACGGCGAGAGTTACTACTGCTTGTCTTCGTGCTTGTGAGACACTACCTTGGGCGGAAAGGTCGCTGGATTTCTCTCCAGCTGAGAACGTTTGGAACATTATGGGTAGAGCCCTCCAACCAGCTTGGGATTTTGGAGATCTAACGCGTCATTTTCATAAAATTTAGCATAATATCCCTGAGCAGGACATCTAACAACTGTATCAATCAGTGCCTATTATTACTATTATTATTATTATTATTATTATTATTATTATTATTATTTCTTTCCTTTCTCAGACGTTATGTCTGGTTAAAAATGGAAAGTGACGCAGACCTTGACCAAGCGTGACTTCCTATTAACTGTACAGTATATGTTACATTGCATTTAGGAACTTTCGGGTAATTGAACATGTATCAATAATTATAGATTTCTGCAGTTCTATACAGGGTGTACCAGCTATCTTGTCCACCCAAAATATCTCTGGAACAATTACAGCTATTGGAAAACGACTTTCACCGATATCAATGTAGGGCTGGGGTCCATGAATGTACATATTTGGAAACATTCTAAAACGAAAGTAGACAACATTCCATTAGAACTACTGACGGCCTTGGGACAACCAGTCCTGACAAAACTCTATCAGCTGGTGAGCAAGATCTATGAGACAAGCGAAATACCCTCAGACTTCAAGAAGAATATAATAATTCCAATCCCAAAGAAAGCAGGTGCTGACAGATGTGAAAATTACCGAACTATCAGTTTAATAAGCCACGGCTGCAAAATACTAACGCGAATTCTTTACAGACGAATGGAAAAACTGGTAGATGCAGACCTCGGGGAGGGTCAGTTTGGATTCCGTCGAAATGTTGGAACACGTGAGGCAATACTGACCTTACGACTTATCTTAGAAGAAAGATTAAGAAAAGGCAAACCTACGTTTCTAGCATTTGTAGACTTAGAGAAAGCTTTTGACAATGTTGACTGGAATACTCTTTTTCAAATTCTAAAGGTGGCAGGGGTAAAATACAGGGAGCGAAAGGCTATTTATAATTTGTACAGAAACAAGATGGCAGTCATAAGAGTCGAGGGGCATGAAAGGGAAGCAGTGGTTGGGAAAGGAGAGAGACAGGGTTGTAGCCTCTCCCCGATGTTATTCAATCTGTATATTGAGCAAGCAGTAAAGGAAACAAAAGAAAAATTTGGAGTAGGTATTAAAATTCATGGAGACGAAGTAAAAACTTTGAGGTTCGCCGATGACATTGTAATTCTGTCAGAGACGGCAAAGGACTTGGAAGAGCAGTTGAATGGAATGGACAGTGTCTTGAAAGGAGGATATAAGATGAACATTAACAAAAGCAAAACGAGAATAATGGAATGTAGTCAAATTAAATCGGGTGATGCTGAGGGAATTAGATTAGGAAATGAGACACTTAAAGTAGTAAAGGAGTTTTGCTATTTAGGAAGTAAAATAACTGATGATGGTCGAAGTAGAGAGGATATAAAATGTAGACTGGCAATGGCAAGGAAAGCGTTTCTGAAGAAGAGAAATTTGTTAACATCGAATATCGATTTATGTATCAGGAAGTCGTTTCTGAAAGTATTTGTTTGGAGTGTTGCCATGTATGGAAGTGAAACATGGACGATAACTAGTTTGGACAAGAAGAGAATAGAAGCTTTCGAAATGTGGTGCGACAGAAGAATACTGAAGATAAGGTGGATAGAGCACGTAACTAATGAGGAGGTATTGAATAGGATTGGGGAGAAGAGAAGTTTGTGGCACAACTTGACTAGAAGAAGGGATCGGTTGGTAGGACATGTTTTGAGGCATCAAGGGATCACAAATTTAGCATTGGAGGGCAGCGTGGAGGGTAAAAATCGTAGAGGGAGACCGAGAGATGAGTACACTAAGCAGATTCAGAAGGATGTAGGTTGCAGTAGGTACTGGGAGATGAAGCAGCTTGCACAGGATAGAGTAGCATGGAGAGCTGCATCAAACCAGTCTCAGGACTGAAGACAACAACAACAACAATGTGTTTTTTAACACAAACTATATCTTTTCTTCAGCAACCCATAGCATGACAAAGCACATACACAATGGCGTTGATTGCATCGCAATATTCCCATTACATCCCGAGATATTAAGACGCAAAGTTGACGCTCGAAACACCCGACATGCGCTGATAGCGCACGTCCTGAGGCTCAGGCGTGAACCCCATGCTGCCCGTAATCGCGATGTGATTGACATGTGTAATCACACTTCCATACTTAGCAAGAGGTCCGAAACGAATAGTACGGTCTGCTGCCACCCTACATTAACGTCGTACATTCCAGCAGGTATTTATCCCATAGGGGTGATGCGGTGATGCGGGTCTGTAACGTATCTGTGTACCGCAACGTTAGTCACAAAGTTAACTTCGCTTATCGTTAATCCGTTACTTAAAAGGTAATGCCGTTCAACGTTAAAACTTTACTTTACTGTAGATCTATCGCAAGTGACAGTTAATCATTCACTCGTAATAGTAAAATTCATGTTGATGGTTTTAGTGAAACGAGCAAGAGGACTAAAAGTTTTACTGTTGTTTAGGTAAAAATGTTTTGATTTGGGAAGTTCAGGTAGGACATAGAAGATGAATGTAAACATGTTTAACCTATTAGTTTTATTATCACATAAATATCAATGTCATGTTTATCTAATGCGTTAAATGACAAATTGTTGCAAACAAATGTTTCTTAACATCACTGGGTAAAATGACCCTTTGTAGAAACTTCCACTGTGATACCACCACTACATACTAAACATAGCGTTCACATCTCATGCTCAAAGTGATGCCCATTGGCTTGCATACATAGGATCACTCTGCGGATGAAGGATACCCTACTTCGTGCTACTGTTTCCTCTTTGATGGCTGTACAAGCATCAATAATGCGTTGCTTCATGTCCTCTGGTGTTGTTGGTTCATGTTGGTAAACAGCATCCTTCACTGCTCCCCAAAGAAAATAATCCAGCTGTGTAAGGTCCGGAGATCGGGCAGGCCACCTAACTGGGACACCTCGTCCAATCCACCTACCAGGGAACTTACGGTTCAGAAGTCGTCGTGCTCGTAACGCATTATGTGCAGGGAATCCGTCATGGTGATACCACATGACCACTCTCCGGCTCAGAGGTACGGTGTCCAAGAGAACAGGAAGATTGTGTCGTATAAATCTGGAGTATTGTCTGCCATTTTGGATGCCATTTATAAAGAAAGGTCTGATAATGGTATCTCCAATAATCCCACACCAAACATTAACTTTCCACGGACGTTGATGTTCTACCTGACGGAGCCATTTTGGATTGTCTGCGAACCAATAATGCATATTCCTCATGTTGACAATTACTTTGTTGGAGAATGATGCCTCGTCGGTAAAGAGAACATCTGCAAAAAAATTTGAATTAGTCAGAAGTTTTTGCTGAGTCCACCGACAAAATGTTACCCTATTGCGGAAGTCATTTCCATGAAGATCCTGGTGTAAATGAACATGGTAAGGATGAAATTTATGACGTTTAAGAAAACGCTGTGCACTTGATTTCGACACACCAACTTCACGTTCAATTTGATGTGTGCTGATTTGAGGATTCACAGCTATGGTAGCGAGCACAGCAACTTCAGCATGTTCATCTGTGTGTGTTCTAGGACGATGCCGAGGCCTTGGATTTAAGCTTCCCGTTTCACGTAGACGAGATGTGAGACGACCAAACATCCGGTGGGAAGGCAATTGCTTGTCAGGAAATCGTCTTCTGTGCAGTCGTTCTGCCTGAACAGCATTTCCCGTCAACGTACATTCTCCATGGATCAGGAGCATGTCAACCATATCTTCATGTGTGTGCATGATACTGTACAGTATAAGTTCCACAACACAACGTTTATTCACAATATGTACTACCTCCGTATAATATAGGAGGTCCGTTTAAAAAAAACATAAGTTTGTGTTAAAAAACACATATGCTTTCGTTTTAGAATGTTTCCAAATATGTACATTCATGGGCCCCAGCCCTACATTGATACCGGTGAAAGTCGTTTTCCAATAGCTGTTATTGTTCCAGAGATATTTTGGGTGGACAAGATAGCTGAGACACCCTGTATATACGTTTGGATGTAGCTGTATTGCGTTGATGTACTGGTGGATATTGTGTGGTTTGACTCCTGTAGTTGATAGTACAATTGGTATAATGTCAACTTTATCCTGATGCCACATGTCCTTGACTTCCTCAGCCAGTTGGATGTATTTTTCAATTTTATCTCCTGTTATCTCCTGTATATTTGTTGTATTGGGTATGGATCTTTCGATTAGTTGTGTTAATTTCCTCTTTTTATTGGTGAGTATGATGTCAGGTTTGTTATGTGGTGTTGTTTTATCTGTTATAATGGATCTGTTCCAGTATAATTTGTATTCATCAATCTCCAGTACATTTTGTGGTGCATACTTGTATGTGGGAACGTGTTGTTTTATTAGTTTATGTTGTATGGCAAGTTGTTGATGTATTATTTTTGCTACATTTTCATGTCTTCTGGTGTATTCTGTATTTGCTAGTATTGTACATCCGCTTGTGATGTAATCCACTGTTTCTATTTGTTGTCTGCAAAGTCTGCATTTATCTGTTGTGGTATTGGGATATTTAATAATATGCTTGCTGTAATATCTGGTGTTTGATCCTGTATTGCAATTATTATTATTATTATTATTATTATTATTATTATTACTATTCAATATCGAACCGCTACAACTGTTTCCCTCTAGAAAATGAGCTGGTCAGGGTCATTAATATTTACCTAAAAAGGAATTATTCATCATGAGTTGGATGCTCTCACAATGCTGTTTTATTAATATTACTATTTTAAGAGAATGGAAAGTGTTTATCATGAATGGGATGCTCTCACAATATTATTTTCTGGCACTCGGAATTAGTGTCATTAGAGAAAATGTCACATTTTACTCTTAGTGTTTGTTTGCATGCATCATTACCTGCAGCACCAACGACATATTTCTTAACGTTTTGTCGTTAATAACTCAGAATAAGCGAAGATGCAAATACCACACGATGGATTGCTGTTATTTGGTGACCACAGACTTGGCATGTCAACTGAATACAATGAGCTAATTCAGTTCAAATGGTTCAAATGGCCCTGAACACTATGGGACTTAACATCTGAGGTCATTAGTCCCCTAGTACTTAGAACTACTTAAACCTAACTGACCTAAGGACATCGCACACATCCATGAAGGATTCGAACCTGCGACCGTAGCGGTCGCGCGGTTCCAGACTGAAAAGTCTAGAACCGCTCGGCCACAACGCACGGCGAGCTAATTTAGTGAGTTGAATGGAAGGATGAAAGTAGACTCATGTGACAAATTATCTGTTCCCTAATTTCCCTTAGGCTACGCATGCTTCATATCATTTAGTTAGAAAATTTAGTGAATAGTCTTCTACCTTCAGTTTCCTATAAGAAAACGATTGAATTAGTTTGAAAGCGAAACTATGCAAGAAGATTTATTCCGCTCCATGTCCATTGATCGTAAAAATGAACCAGTGTTCTAGAAAGTTATGCTAAAGCTGTATGTAAAGCTGAATTTTTATTGATCCTTCATTACAGACCGTCGAGTGTAACGGACCTTAAATATCTGTAGATGATTGATTTGAGCTACATTACGCTGAAAGCATAGACACTTACGAACAGAGTGCAATACGTGATGAAAGAAAGATAAGTCACCACACGGCGTCGAAATGTTAAGCAGAGCCACTTCAACGGTGGAGAGTAATGTGGAGTCATATATCCCGCTGGGTGGAGCATATTACTCTGCTAAGTGCCTCGTAAGTACTCCAGGAAATTTGTAGCGTTATTTATGACTGAAGCGAGAGGATAAAACCCTGTACTTGAATGAAGCCCATACGCCTTTTGAGGGCTTTAACGCAGTCATCGACGTCATTTCGGAATAAAATATTTGGAATAAATATGAGATCTGACCACGGATCTCAGTACCTGTAATCTACACTCCCCGTTAAAAACCGGAGTTGTTAGTGTCATTTACACCACTAACATTTCAACCACCTACTTTAGCGTCAATCACAATTGGTTAGTAAGGTTGGCGGTTGTGTGTATCAACAAGTACAAGGACACCTCCAGCAACCTGTATTCAATGTCCGTTGAGATATCACTTTCACTTATGGCCTTCATTAGGATTTAGCAACCGCCATAGCACTCATTAAAGCAGTAGCTGCCGTTAGCTGTCTACGCTTGTGCTATTAAAACTATAACATCGGGAAGGATAGCAAATAACGAAATTTTTACTTATTGTGCGTATAGAGTATACTAAGGAACATTAGAGCTTAAACGTCCCGTAGACTTCGAGATCATTACAGACTCAGCACAAACTCGGATTACGAAAGGATGGGAAAGGGGGTCGGTCGTGCGCTTTTCAAGGGGACCGTCCCGTATATGTCTAATGGAGCAATTTAGGGAAATCACGGACAACCTACATCTGTTTGGCCGGGGATTCCAGCCGTCGTCTTGCGTCGAATGTGCTGACCATTGCACCACCTTGCTTGGCTACAGTCTAACAGGAAAAATAAATGATACGCGGAAGAAGTAGCTCTCTGTCCGAATAGGCCTCGGCAGGACCAATAGTACCGACCGACCGCCGTGTCATCCTCAGACGAGGTATCGCTGGATGCTGATATGGAGGGACTTTTTGTCTGCTCATCTCTCCCCTGCCTGTTGTTAGTCAAGTAGCTCCTGAATTGGCCTCACGGGGGCCGAGTGAAACGCGCTTGCCAACAATGCTCGGCACACTCGGTGGGTCACACAGCCGAGTGCTAGCCAATCCCGTCAGCGCTTCTACTTCATAAGGGGCTAGCCATGATACACTTTGCCTTTGTTACGTCAATGATAGTTTGTCCAACTACTAGTAACTGTTAGCTTTGATACATGAACGGCTTCGCACCTACGCGCTTATCTGTACGCAAAGTTAAGTAACCATTATGTAATCATAATTTTGACTACAGTGAACTTGTAAAATCTACAAGAAATACCGAAGTACTTCCTGCTCCTACTCGCTTCCTAGAATCGGCCTACCTTTCAGTTCACAGGAGCAGACCCATGTTCCGCCTTCCAGGCGGGATACAAAACAGACAATTTGGGAATATACAGGGAGCAAAATTCAGTGCACAGTGCTGCGACCTCTGGTAGGAACAATGACTCTTAACTGTGCTGGCCATACAGTTGCACTAAGTTTGGATGGGACATGCGGATATGTCGTTCCATGTCGCTTAGAGTTCATGAATTGTAATGGCTGGAAAGCGGTGGCGTTACAGTTTCTCGATAATCTGGAACGAGTCAGTGGACTGGCGAATCTTTCAGTCCGGAAAACAGATGAACAGTTGTCATGTAGTGCACTACGCGAACCCGCAGAAGACAGGGAGGAGAAACGTCATCTACATTGTGTTTGTAGGTATGGATTACACAGCGGGAGCCTGCATCTCGTGGTCGTGCGGTAACGTTCTCGCTTCCCACGCCCGGGTTCCCGGGTTCGATTCCCGGCGGGGTCAGACATTTTCTCTGCCTCGTGATGGCTGGGTGTTGTGTGATGTCCTTAGGTTAGATGGGTTTAAGTAGTTCTAAGTTCTACGGGACTGATGACCACAGATGTTAAGTCCCATAGTGCCCAGAGCCATTTGAATCATTTCTATACAGCGGGATTTGTTGTTTGTTAGTTTGTTGGAAGATAATGTTAAGTGTCGTACTCGTATAAGAAGGAAAAAAACCTGCCAACACATTTATTTATTATTTACAGTATTATATTTCATAAATACGTACACGTAAATTGCTACAAGATAATATAAAGTGATATGAATCGGTAGAAGCCGAGTAGGTAATAATGAAAGGCTGAAACATCCCTATAGAAAGATTTATGAATTACTGTGTTGATAAATAGCTGTTCAGAACTGAACGTACTCAGACATTTCTCACTTTAATTATTCCGATCATCACTAAATTGACACACAATATTTTTAGCGCAACGCAGTCTGACTTTCAATAATCCCTACAAAAGAAAGGCCCTGACTAACAATAACCTATACTTTTGATGAATCACTTACCTCACAAAAATCTTTGTTACTCAAACTACTGCAATACAGCGAGCGCCAATACTGCCAGCTAAATAAAAGATTCTAACTACTGAAGGCACTAACTACTGATAGGCATAATTAGCAAATGAAAGATTTTGATAAAGAACAAACAATGTATTTACCTTAACAGTGTTCAAAAGTCATAGCGTATATATATCAGTTCATGACATCCAGTCATACAAATTTACTGTCTCTGATGGACACACGTCCGATCATCCACTCTCAAAACTCCGCCATCTCTCTCCCCACATCCACCACTGCTGGCTGCTCACCTCCAACTGCGCAATGCTACGCGCTGTTAACAAGCCCACTAGAATAGAGAATATTTCAACAATGCCAACCAGCCACAGACTGCACACAGCACAGCCAATGATTTTCATACAGAGCGCTACGTGGCGTTACCAATATAAGAACCTAAGCAGCCTACTTACAAGGTGGAGAACCAGCAGTAGCTACAAGAAATTGAAATGTCCAAGAAAAGCTCCACACTTTCATCTTGGATCAAATTTAAATTCTGAGAGTGACAGTCCACAAGTACTGTGCGGGCAGAAAGCGCGATATCAGCACATCTATTAGCGGCAGGATCGTTGGTGCTCGACGCAGGAGACATTCCAACTCCGTGGTCGCTCAGGCACTCAGGTGTTAACATTCCACTTCGCCAAGGATGTGTCGGGAGTACCGCGATGTGCGGCAAACCGCAGCTGCCTGATTGAGCTACAGAAGAGAACTCAGTGGATAGAAGGTGTCACCTTCGAGTACCACAGCCTGTAAAAGCGGACACACGTGCCACGGCGAGGTGCATCTGTTGACAGTCCGCCGGCCGCGGTGGTCTCGCGGTTCTAGGCGCACAGTTCGGAACCGTGCGACTGCTACGGTCGCGGGTTCGAATCCTGCGTCGGGCATGGATGTGTGTGATGTCCTTAGGTTAGTTAGGTTTAAGTAGTTCTCAGTTCTAGGGGACTGATGACCACAGCAGTTAAGTCCCGTAGTGCTCAGAGCCATTTTTTTTGACAGTTCGACGCTGAAAAACAGTCTACAACAAGCCACACTATTCACTACCATGTGGGCACTGTGATCTAGCTCATGTAAGTATACAGCTACCACGTTGAACCTCCTTATATGGCGGCAAAAATTCGATGTATGTGAAGACTGAATAGTTTTTTTCTTGGGACCAATTAAAGAAAACCGGACCAGTTCCTTGCATTAGGATACAGAACCAATCGCTAAATACATATTCTCTGCTCACTGCATGACGCAGTGGACAGTGTTAAGCATGGCTGCAGGCCCACCATCTACTGGAGTCTGGAAACATAACAAAAGTCGCCTGTACTGATGTGTCGCGGTACACGTCGAAACCGTCGAGAGCAGGCACGACTGCATAGAAAACCACGAGATGAATTAGGCTTATGAGTGTTGTCAGACCTTTGATGCATAGAGCACCTACTATGGAAATATGGGAACATGGCAATGGCACCTGAAATATTAACTATTGAAGACAACAGATGTTCAAAATAAATCCCTCCCTGCAGTGCGTTACGAGTCGTTCTAGTTAGCTGAGACGGTAGGAGCATTACGCGCCAGGGACAAGATTCCGGGTTTAAGACCCTGTCCGACCCACGGTTTTTTTCTGTCAGGAAGTTTCAAACCAGCACACAATTCGCTCCACACATACGAAATGAGATATTTGCATCTGATTCCTTCAGCTATAAGCGAAACGTAAATGTAAAATCAGAAAGAATTAGCCATAGAAATATCAAAACATCGAATAATTTATGAGGTAAAACTTAAATTGGAAGAAACACATATGAAATGTTGTGGAGAAAGCTAACCAAAGGCTGCGTATTATTGGCAGGACACTTAGAAAATGTAACAGACCTACTAAGGAGACTGCCTACACTATGCTTGTCCGTCCTCTTTTAGAATACTGCTGCGCGGTGTGGGATCCTTACCAGATAGGACTGACGGAGTACATCGAAAAAGTTCAAAGAAAGGCAGCACGTTTCGTATTATCGCGAAATATGGGAGAGAGTGTCACATAAATGATACAGGATGTAGGATATACATCATTAAAAGAAACGCGTTTTTCGTTGCGACGCAGTCTTCTCGCGAAATTCCAATCATCAACTTTCTCCTCCGAATGCGAAAATATTTTGTTGACACCGACTTACATAGGGAGCAACTATCATCAACATAAAATAAGGGAAATCAGAGCTCGTACGGAAAGATATAGGTATTCATTCTTTTCGCGCGCTGTACGAGATTGGAATAATAGAGAATTGTGAAGGTGGTTCTATGAACCCTCTGCCAGGCACTTAAATGTGATTTGCAGAGTATTCATGTAGATGTAGATAAACACAAAGAACTCCGCACTAACTGTTGTAGCACTGTAAAATAAATTCTTAATCGCTGTAACTGCAGAAAGAAAATTACTGCTTTCAGACTGCAATTGCACAGAAAAATGTTGTAATAGTGAATTGGTCTTTGCTACAGTTAACTTACTGAAATGAAGCAAGTTCTATTTTGTCAGTAGATGCCATATTGCAAGATCTCCTGTTGTGTGGTGAGATACATTTTTCTAACAACTACCAACAAATAAATAAACTATACATCTTGGAACATATTAAGGTTCCTAGCCACTTGAAATTTTAGAAAAATATATGTTTTATATGGTGGTTGTTGGATATCAAAATGAATCCAACAGTATTCTGTTCTATAAAGTGTACCGACATTACTGATGAGATGAAAGTCTACAAGAAAATTCACCCTTGAAGGAAGCCACCTAAATTTCCGCACGGACATACGGTTGCGGACGGAAATCGCCTGGAAGCTTCCGTTCTGCAGAGTCAGATAGCGCGTTCGGCCCTAATGTGCTGCATTAAAAAATCATTTGGCGCCATTGACGGAACTCAAATCGTGCCCGCAGCGAGAGGGACGAAATTTTAATTAAAATCGACGTGCATGGCGCCCAGTCGTCGCCCCCATGTAAATGAAGCCGCCTTTAGTCTCGCTATAATTAAAACGACTTCCTGCTGGGCAGACAATAGTCCATTGAAACAGCCTTCCTACCGGCCGGACTTCCCACTGCTCTCGTCGGCCCACAACTGGCCCCCGGCTTTAGACGGCGGAGAACCTTCTTTTTCCACCTGGCTGATGGACTGATTTTATACCTTGGAAATGATTTTAGCTAATAACGTGTAAAAATACAGATTTCAGCTGCCACTCACGATAACGGATTTAAGTTGATTGTAGGGCTTCTCGGATAATTTAGAAAGTGATAGTAGGTAAGATGGAAGGCTACATATTAAAGTTCGTTCACTTAGAGGTATGAGGAGTTAAACTAATACTCATGAACAATCCGTTGTTACGAACATTCGATTCAATTTTTTAAAACAATCCATGTATACCATCTTTATCTGTCACCTTTCCACGTAGTCTTCATTTCCTTGCATACATTTTACCCACTTTTCCGCAGACCTGTAATTTTCCTTGCGTTCCGGCTGTATGAAGTACTGACAGGCTTCTTCTTTGGATTCCCCAGAGGATCTCGTAACGTTGACTCATCAGAACGAAGAAGATGGCAGTCGGAAGGTACGGAGTTGGAACCTAGTTTTCTTACCAGAATAGCCAAATTCACAGTTACAAGAGCTATATGAGTCTTTATCGCAGTGCAGGAAGTTGTTATTCACGGAGAGCTTATCTTTCAATGCAATGCGGATCTTCGATTGTGGCTAAATATGTGAGTGATCTGACTAAGATGAATTAAGTCAGCCTGAATCCAGTCCTCTGAATCCTAGAAGAGCTGCCCGTAACTTTGTCAAGAGATCGCACTGTTTTTCCTTTTCTGTTTTGATAGTGAATGGTGAACCCAAAAGATGCCGTTCCACTCTCTTGCGTAGAGGAATTATGGGTCAATTTTAAACTGATTCTAAATCGCGCTTTGGAGAAGTACTTCTCAAATAAAAGACAGAATAGACCGATGTAGATGTAACGACAAAATTCGGAAAATGCTGAAGAAACTTTTAGCCGGCCGCGGTGGTCTCGCGGTTCTAGGCGCGCAGTCCGGAACCGTGCGACTGCTACGGTCGCAGGTTCGAATCCTGCCTCGGGTATGGATGTGTGTGATGTCCTTAGTTTAGTTAGGTTTAAGTAGTTCTAAGTTCTAGGGGACTGATGACCTAAGATGTTAAGTCCCATAGTGCTCAGAGCCATTTTTTTGAAGAAACTTACTTACATTGATGCACTCTCGGTCCAAAAACGAATGCCGAAACGTCGAAAACCAAAACTTCGTAGAAACTCATGCGGTTATGGAAAGATTGATGCTTGACGCAAACAACACCTTCCACCGAAGGAACGAAATATTCTAGTCTTACTTAAAATAGCTAAGCGAGGCGAAGACTTCTAGTCAGGCACCTGTTGACCAGTATGGTCTTGCAACAAAAGAGAACAAAGGAAAACTGAACTTTGAAAGTCTGCGTTCAAAAAAATCGTTCACGCAGGAAGATCGTGCAAACATACCATCGTTTGACTGTCGCATAGACACCTGTATGGAGAACATAGATCGTAGATGGAGGCATCTACGACGTTGAAAAAAAAAACTGAATGAAATGAAAACAATTAAGTCGACATGTCCGGCTGAAATCCCATATCCGTTTTATAGAGATTATACTAGTGGGCGAGCGGTTCTAGGCGCTTCAGTCCGGAACCGCGCCACTGCTACGGTCCCAGGTTCGAATGCTGCCCCGGGCATGAATGTGTGTGATGTCCTTAGGTTGGTTAGGTTTAAGTAGTTCTAAGTCTAGGGGACTGATGACCTCATATGTTAAGTCCCATAGTGCTTAGTGCCATTTGAACCATTTGAACTAGTGGCCAGTTGTTATGTTGTAGGCCCACAAAGACTCATAGGATTTAATTGAACTGAGAGCAACGAATGACATTTATTTGAAAAGAGTGGCCCTAATGAAACATGAGATTTGTGTTGACAATCCAGTAATATGTATAATTAGTGGCAAGGAGGTCGTGTAATTGCTAAGTGAACCAGCATTCCGAATCAGATTTATTTATTACACATTGCAGTTAACATGAATTGTAATATTGAATTGTAATATCTGACTGACAACGTCAAATACACAGACTAGATGACTGTTGAACATGAATGTTACTGAATTCTTGCTAAGGGGGACATGTCAAGTTATCACATCGTAAGTAAACTGTACCAATACGAACTGGCGGTGATGGCTCAGAGGTTGCGTGATTACGCACTAAGCGTGCCTACTACACCAAGAAATAAACTGAACGTGCCCTCAAGCTATCTATGAAATAGTAATATTCGAAAATACTGCTCAGTCCTAACACTGAATATGTCAGTAATTTCTGAATCTCTTCACCAGTTCCCTTCAGCTTACTAACCTCTGCATGTTGCACAGTAGAAGCCATGATCTGCTGCTAAGTGTTGCTTGTGGAGAAGTCTGCGCTGTTAAGGGAGAAGTGTTTCCGCGATGGCTGCTAGAGGTGACGTCGATTTAGTTAGGCGGCCGGAGAAGTAGTGCATTCTGTAACTCTTGCTTCTGCGTCTGTGCACCCTTCGGTGCACCAGTCAGACGATTTCACCAAACTCTGTCTAATGGCAAATCGCAAATACCTCAACAGTTTCCGAGTTTGCAACGTTAACCTATGGAACGACTCAGTTCTGACAAGTTTTCCTGTCGTCTCCCTCTGCTGTCGAATTGCCTCTTTCGCCAATTCGTCGGCTCTACGTTTTGGACTTTCTGGAAGCCAGCGCTCGGCTTCTCCCCTCTACTTAATTATTACTGTTAGCCAGTAACGAGTCTTGTTCTAAGTTTTCGACAAACTGGTCACGCCGTTCTGCGTGTCTCAGTTCTGTAAGGTGCCTGCTAACTCCTAGCTTGCGGTAAGGACTTTCCATCGTGAAAACAAATTTCTATTGTAAAACAGTTACGCCTGATAACCTCGGTGAGCCGGCCAAACTAAAGCGTTCTGATTTCCTGAGAAGTCTGCTGGACCACACCTATTGCGAAGTGAAATACCGCACGGTGACCGCACTGAGTTTCACCACAGCCGGTGCGCAAGACACGGACAGACGAGGAAGGGTGGTTTAGCCCCCCGGCCGCATAGAAGCTCGCGGTACCTGGTCCCTAAGCCGGAAGGGTGGTGGTCGCTCTTGAGTAAAGTAGTACTTGTATCCAGCAGCCTCAGTTATTTTATTGCATGCATTCCTTCTCAAATCAACATGCCAACTAGTACTGCAGATGACGAAAATGAAACAACGCATGATAAATGATTAAGTTCACATGGTTGAGACGAAAATTTCATTCTGATCCGGGCATGGAACTGAATAGCAGGAAAATGAAAAATAATAAGAGAACAAATATTAAGGAAAATGAATTAAGGATAGTGTGCTGCGTCAAGCATAACTTAATAATCGTGAATCTTTGGTAAAGAAATCACGAGAGTAGGTTGTATATGTGAAAGAGACCTGGAAACACAGAAAGGTTTCAGGCAGATTACATAATGGTAACACAGACATTTCTAAATGTCATTATAAAGCTGCAGAACATTTCAAGGAGCATATGTGGGCTCCGACTTTAATTTATTGGTTATTACTTATTAACTGCTAATTAAAATTGAACAAATTGTAGAAAAGCAGAAAATTAAGGGATTGGGACCAGGATATGAGTAGTAGGGTAAAGGTGGTTCTACGCCACTTTTGATATCAAAGTGATAAGCAAATTAATTAAATTGTGACAGCTGATTGATTTATGACGACGAACCATAGAGTAACTCGCCGTTTCTCATGTCACTAACATGCTGGAGGTGAAAGACGTTCTAAGTGACAGACAAAAATCCTAGAATTGACTGGAATCGAAGTCGTCACTTCCGGATCCATATTCTGACACTGTGACACTAAGCCGGCGAGCCACTTAAATCTGGTAAAACTATAGGACAATTTACACTCGTTGTGTCTGTGATAAGACTCGGGTATGAAAATCCTTTCCCATTATTGTCATCCCCACTCTTCGTTCGTGCACGACGGTATGCGTAAAATACGTCTTCTAATTTGTCGAATGGAGAAATAACTACAGCGTCATTTGAAGAGATCCTTGAAAGCTATGAATGGCTCAGTAGGTAATACTGAAGAACTGCGCCTCCTCCTTGGGGGGCCACCCATATTGCCACCCACGCCGCCCCCGCCAGTAAGTCAGCACGCTATTCATTCATTTCTTCCGTCAGTCGATTCGATTGAATCGAGTTATCGAGCAGTTGTACTTTCCTATGTAGCACGTGCGTATGCGTCGTCGTATTTTATACGTTTTTGTCTGGCACATAGATAGCTAACACATACCTACAGGAAAAGTCGCAGCCATTCTAGTGATCTCGTTACGGAATCTAGTTTACATTCAGAAGCAGAAGAATTAAGACTGAAAAATGTGAAGATAAGTCAAGAGTGAGGGTGATCAGTTGATTTTGAAGTATTAATAATGGTAATTACTCAGTAAAAATACTGTTACGAGACTTGTAAGAATATTTTTACTAATAACGTAACAATAGTTTCCCATACCTAACTCGTAATACGAATTACGTATCGGAAATTACTGATGCGTAAGGTAGCTGAAGATATCTTTAGCGCCTCCTCCTTCAGGTTTTTCTGTATGCGCCACTGCCCTGTAGTAATGTCTTAAAATATTTAGTCAGTATTGTAATGAACGGATAAGAAACTGGGCTTTTACCAAAGGGTTTAGCATTCGCAAGCGTCACCAGTCTCTGGTGGTCGTGGCGGAATTCCAGGAAGGTGACTCGCCTCAGTTCGTTATGCGACCTACTGACATGTATTGTGGTATGGACAGTGAGTACCTCTCGATTCCTCTCTCATGTATGTGCTTGCAGTTGTAAGTAAATACTATCGTGATACATGCAGAGAGTGACAAACTGCTATCTACAAAATTTGTTGCGCCTTCGTCTGGAAAACTTGAGAAGGAATGACTGTTTTGAACGTGACACGTTCTCACTGCAAGTTTTTTTACGAAAACCAAGAACAAAACTGATGAAAGAAAAGCGGTGAGGGAGGAAGAAGCGGTCAGTCGTGACGATTCAAAACAAAGCCGTCGTCCTCCGTGAAGAAAGGAAGGGTAAAGTTTTTATGTGAACATGTAAAATGAGGTTTGAGGGAATCCTACGAAAAGTCGTGACTAGATGAAGTTCCATCCGAGGCTGTAGGAGACGCTCCGGAAACGAGCCGCAAGGGCAACGACTACCGCACATAGAGGCACCACATGCGCACCAGCGGCCGGCGACCGAGTACAGGTGAAATGTTCGTTTACTCTCACTCGACGGCACTTGACGCTCCGAGCCAGACAATAGACGCGGCAGGGCTGCCACTGCAGCAACAGCATCCCTCACGCATGCCAAGCAACGTAATGCACTCCCTTACTTTTGACCTAGTTCGAGCGAACCTAAGAACATTAGACACTCTTATTCATTTATGTAATTAACTTTTTATGAAGTTATACAGAATAAATGTTACCTTTTTTATGTCTGAGTTGGAATTCCCTGCATAGATCTCTCCACAACCCTAACAAAAATGTTAATCTAGCTTTAAATGTAGGTACGTCGCCAACAGGAGGAGGTGATACTGTGGCAGACATCCTATACCGAAAGTCATGAGGCATTTTTAGTATCTGATTAGGCGACCTAGTTCCCAGGTTTTCAACATCACGACTACTGAGAGTCCGACGAAATCGTCTGTGTATTGATTGTATTAAAGCTGTTTCAGAATGTTGCAATTGCATGAACTACGATGCCTCTTATGGGACCAGTGGAACAACAGTACCCGGCCGTTGGCAGCGAGGCGATAATAAAGCAGCGGCCAAGACAGCCAAACTGCGCCCGCTGATGAGTGAAAATATTAGATATTTTTAAATTCGAATCTAGGATTTTCTTGTCTTGCATCGTGTCTCCTGTTGCTTGTAAGTCCTAGGCCTCTACTGATTAATGTTAATTTGAAATGAGTGTAATACTAATAAATAGCCAGGGAATCAATGGCGCAATATCTCTAAGCGAAGAAGAAAACTATGAGCCACGGATTTATAGCATTTATCGAATAGCGATTAATAACTAGATCCTGCTGAAGTGTGTCTGTCGTTCTAATGGTTGACTGGAGGTATAATATCGATCACTGCAAGATAATTCTTTAAGTGAGAGTAATAGTTTGGAGGAACAGTTTGTTTATTCTTAGCAACAGCTATACGCTCCGTGTAAGTTTATGCCTAATTTTGGATAAAGAAGAGTCTTCGGTAAGAGTCGTCGGCTTTGGCGAGTGACATAAAAAACGTGTGACAAACGTCGTAAATATTATGTAGAATGTGATTTCGTGTCAATATCGACTTGTTCAGTGTAATGGAAACAGTGAGTAACAAAATTAACAACGTCGCAAAACAAACACTTCGAATTACGAATACTGCAATGAAAGAAATAATATTTAGTACGAAAAGGAAATGGAGAAGGCTCAATTGCAAAAACACAACAAATACTGTAGACTGAACTGTCGGACGCTAAATCAAATCATGACCGATAACTATTAGCTATCGGTGTTTTTAGACAACAACAGAAACTCCTAAAGTCAGAAATGCACATTAATTTTCTCAAAATACAGGCCTTGTAATTGAAAAAGAAAAAAGCTGCTAAACGGAACAAGCCAAATCCAAAATATAAAAAACGTAAACTAGAAATACACTCAGTTTCTCAACTACTTATTCTAAGTCTTCTACCGTTCATAATGGCTCCCATGACTCTCGGAAATAATATTTGCATCACGAAAAAAAGTAGCTTATATTATACTCCGAAACAGAGAAATATTTATAACACATAATTCCTCTTAAGTTTATTCGAAGCTAAGCCGAACAGGCATCACAAGGAATAAAGTGATAGCGTCAAATCGTTAGCTTGTTGTCAGCCAATAACAATAGGCCAACTCATTCGTAGATAACATCAGCTGCAATTTTCTACTATTAAGTCGTAACTGAACCACATATTCCAAATATTCAGCAAAGTCGTAAATACAAGTACCGGTTATTGCTAAGAGGATCATTTATCACGGATTACGATACAGACACACGATGCACCGTACGTTCGTGTCGGCACTCGCTCCCTTCGACACATCAGCGACATTTGCGCGTTACACTTAACACAGCTCTCTTGCTACACTACAGGTGAGTCTCTTAACACATATAGTTTTCTTGGGTTTCAGGAGAAAACTATTGGATTATAACCAAACGTAGACCTCAGGCTACGCTACAGATCAGTTTCGCAACACGAAAAACTTTTTCGCTGACAGATTCGTTGGCTTCGCAAAGTCTCGCCCACACTGTTGCATTCAAACCTAATCTAGATCTTGAGCTACGCTACAGGTCAGCCTGTCAGCATGAAAGCTTTTCCGCTGTCACATCCGTTGGCTCCGTCAACTCACAACCAAACTGATGCATATAAGCGTAACCTAGACCTCGAGCAAATCAATCAGTTATCATGCCATTAAGGTGTTCTGTGGAGTCATGAGGTTACCCCTCTCTCGGAAATTTGTAACTTCTCCCATACTTCCAAAAAATACATCTCTTTTGAGGCCACCTTCTGCTCGACGTGTACTCAATTTTTACCCCTAAAGAATGACGTCAATAAAGTTAAGGCTACCTACGAAACTGATTTACAAAATCCTAATACTTCAAAACCAACACGAAACAAAACTAACGAAACAAAAATAATTGAAAAAATTAAACTTAAAAAGAAGAAAGACAGAAATTCACCACAATTCCAAAACAACTCTCTCTTTGGCACATACATACTACCCACACCTTAAAAAAAACATCAAACAAACACCGATTTTGCAGCCAAATGTATGTACCCAATTTCGTCTAATCCTACCCATTTCACATTACAATTGACCCATCTTCTATATAAGTTTTTACTAAGTGAAGCATAATAAAGCTGTTCTATCTTAAAGTATTTTAAAAATCATTTCTGAGGAAGAGTGATTCCTGAAACATTGTCCAATAACATCATACCCTCTGTCACCCTTTCTTTTTCCAAACTGCTTCTCGTCAATTTGTAAATAACCCCCGGCCCACCAATTTTGCGCCTTCTGATAAGAAAATCCGAACAAACTTCCCGGCAAAACGAATACCATTCTATAACAGCTTTACGGTCTGTTTCTACCTCATGAGCAGCAATCCCAATAGGATATATTAAACAAAAAAAAGTAAGAAACTAATAAAATACTTTTCTTAGGAAGCCTAGATTTCACACACCACCTCCCTCTACGAACAGACGATCTTTTGCACAGCACCATATACACAAATCGCTCGTGCTGTTCTTTGAAACCTTGGATGATACCACAAACACTATACTTACAATAACAAAGAATTAAACTGTATTGTCTGGAAAAACTAATGATATTCATTGGTTCTCTCGATTCATCAGCCAATTTCACAAGAGTGAAACAACCTTGAGGAATATATTGTTCCCCGTTCCCACTGTTTTCCACATCTTCAAAATCAGGAGCAAAACTTGGACCAGCAAGCGTCGCCATATTTCGCGATGCTACTATTATTTGAAAAGCAGTTACATATCCCACGCAAAGATTAACAAATTACTTTCGATATAGAACAACGAGATTGCTATAGAAAGAATTTAAGAAATTTAATTCAAAATACGACAAAACGTGACGTCACAGCAGCCATTACGTCACAGTGCAGAGCCGACAACTAGTATCGAACATTCCTCTTGTCATGCGTGGTGTCTTATGTTGCTTGTAAGCGCTAGACCTCGACTGGTTCATGTTAAATTGAGCTGAGTCTAATAGTAATAGATAGTCAGGGAATCAACGGCCCAATATCTCTAAGCGACTAGTGATTAGTAACCAGATTCTGCTGAGCTGTGTCTGTAGCTGTATTGGTTCACTTGAAGTATAATATTCACTAGTGCAAGAGAACTCTCTATGTTAGAGTAATATTTTGGAGTAACAATTTGTTAATTCTTAGCAACAGCTACAGGTTGTGTGGAAGTTGCAATTATTAGTAGTCGCAACAGCTCTGATTTCTCTCCACAATGAGGAGAAGTCAGATAATTGGAAACAGTATCCAGGGCTGGTTAAGTGACATAGTCAACAAATTACTAGGTGATGTATATCTATAGGTCCCTTTGTGTAGCGCCTTCTTCGATCGATGACTCTAAATACGTGCATCCAAATTTGTACGGGTTGTTGCTGAACTAAGACCTAGATTCAGGTTTACACTCAACGTTTTGTCGTTAGTGTTGCATCATCACCCCAGATTTGTCAAATAACACTTTACGTGTGGACGGAAGTTTGACATTCATGCATGAACTGAATGAAGTTTGACGAAGTTGCAGAAGACTGATGGGCTCGAGCCTTGCGTACATGCAACACTGCCGCCAAGTCTGTGCATGTAGACACACATCCGTCTTATCGCTCAAACTTGTCTCTGGTGCCAGTATACTCTCGGTGACGCTGGAAATTGCATTTATCATTTTAGTGCGTGTAGTGGCGAAAGAAAAAGTTAGACTTGCGACAGTGGGCTCACGAATTTTCGCACAGTTCATAAAGCTGTAGTAAAGTTCTCCTTGTCTCTCAAAGATGTACAGCAACCTGGAGAAGAAAAACCAGACATATTCCACTTCGGTTAAGAAGCACAAGGAAGTAGATCGTGAAGCATCAAAAGAGTTGGTCACCAAAAAGGTCAACTCATTTCGAACAGTTTACAGCGAAGACAGCGTGAAAACAAAAGCATCCGTGAGATCTGGAGCTGGAACGTGAGAAATTTATAAACCTGTTTTGTCGTACTTTGATCTGTTTTCCTACTTGAATGTCAGAGGTCGTGGTCAGACGTCGAAGATTAAGAAAGGGAGTTAAGTAATAAAAATCACTTCTAAGTTTCGTGACCTAAAACTATTATTTACTGCGTCCCTCATACAAAATTAGGCAGTTGAAGTACCTTGCGTCTCCTGCCAGTCGCTAAAAAGTTTAACGTTGCAGTTAGTCTCTCGTGCGGGGTGATACACACCCTCGTGACACTTTCTTCTTTTTCAATTTCTGGTGTTCCAAGCGTTAACAGTTTACTTTATGTCTCTGTGCCCACACGTAAGTAACTGGGCCAATCTTCTGGTTCCTGCTGCAGTCCTCGGAGAAAATTCACATTTGAGAATGTCCCTCTCTTCAACAACCAGTCGCAGGGCCCTCGCGAACGACGTTTAGACTTTGTTTTCTTCTTCAGTTTCAGAGCACGTAGTGTAACCGTCGTCACTAGAAGTTCTGCCTCCATGACTGTTTTGGAACGACCGAGCGAAATGTTGATTAGTGTAGCTGCGCGATTTGTCGGTACCTCCGTCAGTCTTGCATGATCCCACAACACTCATGACAGAACGTTGCGTGTAAGCTAGGCGTAACCACTCAGAATAAATTAAAGAACACTTCTCTACTTATTCTGATTATCACTAAAATGATACACAATATTTGTAGCGCAGCGCAATCTGACTTTCAATAATCCCTACAAAAGAATAACTCTGACTAACAATAACCTATAACTTTCATTAATCACTTACCTCACAAAAATCCTCGTTGCTCGAACTACTGCAAAACAATGAGCGGCAATATTGCCAGCTAAATGAAAGATTCTAACTACTGAAGGCACTAACTACTGATAGGCATAATTAGCAAATGAAAGATTTTGATGGAGAACAAACAATGTATTTACCTTAATAGTGTTCAAAAGTCAACATATATATATATCGATTCATGACATCCATCTTTACAAATTTCTTTTTTCTGGCGGACACACGTCCAGATCGTCCGCTCATAGTAACCTCTCAAAACTCTGGCATCTCTCCCCACATCCACCACTGCTGGCGGCTCACCTCCAACTGCCCAACGCTATGCGCTGTTTACATCCAACTGCCCTACACTACACTAGCGAATATTCCAGCAATGAGTCTAACCAGCCACAGACTGCACACAGCACAGTCACCGATTTTTATACAGGGCACTACGTGGCGTTACCAACATAAAAACCTAAACAGCCTACTTAAAATAGCAATTTCAAGTCAGTGATTGGTTCAGTTGGATCAGAGGACTCAGACCATTCCACGTAAACACAGCCCACACCATAATGGAGCCACCACCAATTTGCACAGTGCCTTGTTGACAACTTGTGTCCATGGAAATTTTGGAAATTTGAGGTAAGTTACTATGGGACCAAACTGCTGAGGTCATCGGTCCCTAGACTTACATACTACTTCATCTAAGTTAAACTAACTTACACTAAGCCGCACTGTCCTAACACATATCTGGGTCATATGTCCCACATTGATTCCTGTTGTTATTTCACGCAACGTTGGTTGTCCGCTAGCACTGACAATTCTATGCAAACGCCGCTGCTCTCGGTCATTAAGTGAAAGTTGTCGGCCACTGCGCTGTCCGAGGTGATGCCGGTATTACACTATCAAATTTCTTTGTCAAAGATTTGATCAAAGATGTGATCCAATATTCCGTCCAATATATTTGACAAAGATCTTTGACGTAGCGCTAGACGGGGTATTACACTGTCATCAAAGTTTTCGTCAAAGTTCAAGATGGCTGACAAAAACAAATTGTTATTAGCCGCAGCAGCGGCTGCTTGTGCCACAATTGCTGTGTGTGCGCATGTGATACAGAAGCGGGGGAAAAAAGGAAACGTACCTGGGCGAAGCCGTGGGTTTCACGACGAGACGAAAAAAGCATTCAGCAAAACTTGTTACGTGAGCTAATAGTGGAAGACGTCAAGTCATATATCAATTTCTTGCGAATGTATGAGCATACTTTTCAGTGTGTTCTCAGTGAAGTGATTCCTCATATCTCAAAACACAATACTCACCTAAGAACTGCTATATCTGCAGAAGACAGGCTCACTGTAACACTTCGATTCCTTGCTACAGGAGAAAGTTGCTCTAGCTTACAGTACAGCACTCGAATTCCACAATGCACATTAAGTAAAATAATACCTGAAACGTGTGAAGCACTAAAGGACCATTGTCTGAAGGTAAATAAATGTTCGATACACTTTATGTTCATGAAGATAAATTGTTATTATTTTATTTATTTAATTTTAGTTACATATCACATTTCAATTGATGTGTGATACCACAAAATTAATAGAGATATATGAAGCGGATGAGACGCTTTACAATGTGAGGCACCCTGATTATAAAAACAGATTACGAAGATTGGAGAGATACAAGAATGATATGCATATATATTTATAGAATAGAATCCTCTTCCTCTATTCCAGCCTGTTGCAAGACAGTCTGGATATATCCAGAGGTGGACGTTTGTGCACGGGCTGTCGCATGCAGCAAATCCCACCTGTCCATTAATGTCCGCTCCAGACAGTGCATAGTGGCAGTGGTGTATTCCCTGTCGCCCACTTTCTCCATTTCACGCAGTTCTGCTGCGATGTGGGCGCCAAGGGTGTTGCAGCGGTCTTCATGGACAGGCATGGTTCTGGCAACATCAGCCATAGCCTTAAGTGTCCTGCTGGCCTCCTCCATGACGTTTGTTGCCACGTCTGGCGTGACTTTCCTCCTTTTAGTGGGAGGCCGCTCTTGACGCAGGGGCTGTGGCTGTGCCTCGCTACATGCGACAGGCTCTTGCATCTCATGCTATAAATAAAAGATAAAAGCCATTAGTTACGTACTTCCTTGCACATACATAAATCTTATTTATTTACAGGTACCCACAAGCAGAGGAGAGTGGGAGCAAATTGCAGAGGATTTCGAGAAGTGGAACTGTTATAACACTATAGGAGCAATGGACGGAAAGCACATTCGTATCAAATGTCCACAAGCTAGTGGATCTCACTTTTGCAATTATAAATCCTTCAACAGTATCATTTTATTTGCCATGGTAGACGCTTCTTACAAATTTTGTATGTAGATGTAGGAACTAATGGGCGTGTTGGTGATGTTGGAGTGTTTTAAAAAAGCAAACTACGTGAGTGTCTCATTGACTGATCTATGCTCAACATTCCTGAAGGCAGGAAGCTTGGGAACACAAACATTACAACTCCAATGGTAGTACTGGCAGATAACGCTTTTCCTCTCCGTTATAACATTATGAAGCCATACCCCTTAAAAGGGATCACAAAAGAAGAAAAGGTTTTCAATTACCGACTGTCACGAGGGAGAAGATTAGTGGAGAGCAACTTTGGCATTCTTGCAAGTCGTTTCAGGATTTTTCTTACTACCATTAATCTGCCTCCTGAAAAAGTTACCCTTATAACACTGGATGCCTGCACATTGCACAACTTGTTAACCGAGAGAAGAAAACACTTGTACACTCGTCCGGAAACAGTGTCTCCCGTAGTAGGAGACTGCACTTATCTTGAGACACAAACCACTGAGGACCTACAGCGAATGGAACCAATAGCTTGCCAAGCTTCTTCTGGACGTTCAGTACACGGGAGAGCAGTTAGGGAATACTTTAAGACATTTTACAATGGCGCTGGGAAAGTGCCCTGCAAGACAATCACATTTAGTAACGTAAAATGTAAACAAATGTACATGCCTCAAACATTTCCTCAAACGTCGGTGTGACACGTTCACTCTCACTTTCCGTGCTCTCTATGCTGCACACACTTTCGTCCGCCTCTGTTGCTTGGTCGAGAAATTTGAGCATTTGGAACCAGTACACTTGTGGTGTGTACGCCGCCTGCGCACTGGCTCCACTCTTGCTTTTATGCATCTGCAATATTAGTAATGAAAATAATTTAAACTACTTGTAGGTTACGTAAACATTATTGTATGCTTCAAGTCGCTGCAGTGAACAAATTAATGCTAATCATTTGTATGACATGTAAACTTTACTTGCATAAATAAATATAAATGAATATGTCAATACGTACTTTTGCTTTCTCGTACGAGTAGCTAGTGCGGAGGCCATTTATCTTCCTCTTGATGTCCTCGGCCGTACATCCAGGCCGTATGTCACGTCTAATGATCTCTGCTATATTTTTATAACTCTCCAATATTCTTAATCTGTTTTTGTAATCAGGGTGCCTCACATTGTAAAGCGCCTCATCCGCCTCCTACATTTCAATTAACTTTGTGGTAGACGCCACACACCAACCATATTTAGCAGCCATGTTTACAAACACAAAAGATGACAGAACGCTCCAGCGATGCTGGCGCTCCGCGTGGTAACATACCGTATTGCAGTGAACGAAGACATGCGATTTCTTTGATCAAATACACGGCCTCGCCCTAGATTTGATCAAATATTGGACGACATTTGTCAAAGTTCCCTATTACACTATCAAATATCTTTGACAAAGATATTGGACAAAGAAATTGGATAGTGTATTACCGGCCTGAGAGGTGTTGGCCGAAATTTAATATTCTTCGCAGACTATTGACACTGTGGATCTCCGAATACTAAATTCCCTAGCGATTTCCGAAGTGAAATGTCCCATGAGTCCAGCTCGAACTATCGTTCTGCGTTCAAAGTCTGTTAACTCCCACCGTGCCGCCATAATCACGACGGAAATCTTTTCACGTGAATCACCCGGGTAAAAATAACAGCTCCGCCAATGCACTGCCCTTTTATACCTCGCATACGCGATACTACGACATCTATATATGTACATATCTCTGTCTCGCGACTTTTGCTAACTCAGTGTAAATAAGCAACTGACACAATTCGCAAACAACGCATGGCGTCTGTTCCAATGGAAAATAATTATATTTATATTTACGTAGCACATTCCCAAAACGGCAGTGACACCACAGTGTAACAATAACTCGTTAGCAGAGCTTACGACGTGAAATGTGAACTTCCACGGACGAAAATGTCTCACTTATTAAAATATTCCATGCAACTATGCATTGGTTGAACTAATTTGATGCAGAAACGCAACGCTTCGTCCTCTCCGTGGAGGACATCTACAAGGACCTGAATCTTCTATGAAGGTCCGATACACATCCTGTCTTTCTTCTGACTGGGGTAAAATTTCGTTTCTACGTATTTCCATGAAGGGGCCAGGCGTCATATGTTTCCTAAATTCGAGCGCATTTGGTCATTATCGATGCTGACCACACAGGGAAGATCTAAAAAGAAAGAGATTATCGTCACTGTTTACGAAATCGCCCTAAAGATTTCGAAAAATCTAAGGCAGGCCTAGGATGCTCGCTGGAGAAAACAGTCATTTTAGGACACTGTGTAATTGTGGAAATTTGTAAGTGCATATTACAGAAACATACGACGAAGAAAAGACTAAAAGGACACTGAGTAACTCTGTCATGGGAAAACAATCGCCTGTGGAAGAACACGGTCTGCAGCCGGGGAGCTCATCACGTACGATTTGATAACTGAGATTCTGGAGCCACGAGTGGATATTACGACAAGTTATGTAGAGAAGGTACAGAGATTGCTAAACAGGAGGATTATTTCAGTTAAAAGCAGGATTCTGGTGCTGGAAAAGAAGTTTACCAGTTTTCCACTGTAAGGTAATTACAAAAGCGGACGATTGAGATCGACAACGTCCAACTGAGCTCGAGTTCTCGAAACATGTGACGTCACGCCTCTGCCCGGAAGTACGCGAAAACGAAATGTAACGTCAGTCAGCAGCAAGCCTGGGTGTGTTTCAGACCTTCACGGAAGCAACAATCGTCATGGGACCGAACCCTTCGATGTCTAGAAGAAATTCAGACTAAGGCATAATAAACTGGACTACTGGAGAGAAGTTCCACATCATGCAGGACATCAGACATAGTTTTGTTGTTGTCGAAACATGTTACAGCGCTTTGTGTTCTATCTTGAGTGGAAGTTTTGTTTATTTTGTTTCTCATATGCAACTATTAGTCGTGAATGTTTGGAGCTCTATATCTACCATACATTCTACAAAAATGGCTCTGAGCACTATGGGACTTAGCATCTTAGGTCATCAGTCTCTAGAACTTAGTACTACTAAAACCTAACTAAGCTAACGACATCACACACATTCATGCCCGAGGCAGGATTCGAACCTGCGACCGTAGCGGTCGCGCGGTTCCAGACTGTAGCGCCTAGAACCGGTCGGCCACAACGGCCGGCCATATATTCTACAGTTTGTCTTTTTTTCTGTTGTGGTCTTCCTTCCCTTGTTTCTTAACGTATTGAAATGGTTACTTCTTTTGATGTCTGACATAATTTATCAGCAAAGCACAAAGTTTTTAGCTCCATTTCACATAGATATGAAGCTACTAGCATACACAGATAATAGCGTAATGTGAGAAGGAAAGTAAGCAAAAATCGAACTGAAGATAGCACGTAAAGCGCTAAAACATGCTTGGTTACTAAAACTATTCGCGTTGTCTTGCATAAGGCGAAATATCTCTTCAGTTTTTCTTAGCAAACACGGAAAATAAGAACAGCACCAACATCCAAAAGACGATTAACCTGAACTGCTTAATAACTGAGGGCTTACACTCACTTTCCGGGTGGCTTACACTTTTTTGTAAGTGCTCCAGAACAAACTACATAAGTTACTGACGCCTAGACTGTATGGCGGGACGAGAGTATGTCGCAAACTGCGTGGAACCCTTAACTGGAAGGTTCCGTTTCAATGAAACAATGTATCGCGCTCGGCGTGTGTGAGCTCAATTGGACAACCTTTAAGGGCGGCTGCTCTACGAAATGTTTCTTCCTGCCGCATGGTGTCACGATTTGTCGCTCAGAATTTCCAGCCGCTGTCTTTCCGAGAAACCCCTAGAACCACGTCATCAATGCGTGTTGCCGCTTGTTTCCAAGGCTGCCTTCTTCATCGTCTACCCAATGCTGATGTGTCCTCTATTGATTCTGGTTGGGCTGCCCGAGTTAATGACCAACTAACGTCTCCACCTCTTTCTCTCCTTCACCAGATTCATCTTTACCATAGCAATTAATTACATAGTCGTTTTCAGGGTATTTATAACCACAACGATTCCAGCACATCCAATCTGTAAATACTACCCAAACACAAAATAATCCAATAGAGTGGTTAAAATTGAGAGAAACGGATTATTATCTTATAGAAGAATAACGAAAATTTGGAAAGAGCGATGGAAAAACGAGTGCTATTATTACCGCCCCTAAAAAACAGAAGAAATCCTGCCCTCTGATATAATGGTAGGGATAAGACGCCCATAAGTGGACAGTCCCAGTTTAATGGGAACAAGATCGGAGAACCGAAAATACCTCAGAACTGGACTGCAATATAACAGTTAATAAAAAAAAGTAGTACATACTCCTTAATTCTGAAAATTTTCATAATACTCGATATGTAGAATTTACCTAAATTCGATAGCACACTTTCTCCTTCACTGCAGATGCAGAAATATGAGTCACATAAACCACGTAACGGATCGCCCCCAGCAGACTTAAAACAAAATTTATGTAGTATCCACAGTCATTCTTTCTCTGAGCTCCTACACAGCTATTTAAGGCCATGAAATGTATTTCTCGTTAGCAAGTAGTTTGCTAATCAGCATCTCATGAACGATTTTCCTCTGTACGCTCTAATTTTCTTTTGCAATAGAACAATACGAAACCAATATGTCTCGCATAAAAGTTGGTGATAATAGTAATCTATAGGAGGTAACTCCTGAATGAACTCACGTCTCTGTCAGAATGAATGTGTAATGTATTTCTGTACAAAGTTTGATGTACCAGTTTAATGTATTTTTGTACATAGTTTGATACACCAGTGTTGCTTATATCAGTGGAACAGAATGCTGATGTCTTCTGTTGCTAAATTTTTGCAGATCTCGAAATTTATGGGAAAGAAAGTCAGATCTTGGGACTTTTCTCTTACATAAATGCCTCACTACGGTAGTCAACGAAAATCCTTCCACAAAAGTTTCACTGTAGTATTGACTAACAGCATGCCAAATTTTAACACTGTAATGTCAATGGTTTTTGAGGGAAAGGTAGGTAAAGTTGCCAAAATGTAAGTTACGGGAAATCTGAATCAAAGAACTGGCAGTGTCTGTTTTCGGCCTTACCTTATTTGTGTGTACTAGTGTAAACCATATACATTTTCTTCTTCATCCACAAGCAGTCTTTCCTTCCCTTGACCTCTAAGCTTAATCTTATTTTCAAACTGAGTAACAATAATTTTAGCTCCTTCAATTCTACTCTTATCGATTTCGTTCAAGATCGACTGAGTGAAAACTTTTGGATGATATCCTAACCCTCTTAGAGTTCGTAGTCTGCCAAAATTACCACAGTTAAAAACTAAACAAGCGTTCAAAAATGGTTCAAATAGCACTATGGGACTTAACATCTGAGGTCATCATTCCCCTAGAACTTAGAACTACTTAAATCTAACTAACCTAAGGACAGCACACACGTACATGCCCGAGGCATTATTTGAACCTGCGACCGTACCAGTCACGCGATTCCGGACGAAGCGCCTAGAACCGCTGGGCCACCGCGGCCGGCTAAACAAGCGCATACGCTTCATCTGCATCAGCAGGTGTGGAAACAAACGTTGTCTTGGGGCTTGGTTTTCCTACGATAGAATTGTTACTTTCAGTAGGATTTTGAATTTTTCCATGTACACAATTTTGTAGAAGTTTTCGATCTGCTAAACATCAAAATATTCCCCACGCTGTGACTGCATAAAAATGCAATAAAACACAGCAGGAATAAGTAATATGAGGAAATACAGACCAACGAAGGGGCTTGGCTCCGTGCAAGATTTTGTTATTATTATTTTTATCACACTTACGAGTGGAATTGTGACGTAATATTCAGGAACTGAAATTTGATTACCATGTAATAAATGAAGACCCAACAAAAAAATCACGATTTAGGTTGCCTTCGCGTGCGTCTCACCTTAAACAGCGTTCGGTGGATTTCTTTCTCCATTCATCTTTCAACCATCCTTTTATCTACTGATGCATTTATATATACTCACTCAATTACACACACACACGCACGCGGGCGCACGCGCGCACTCTCACACAAACACACACACACACACACACACACACACACACACACACACACACACACACACACACACACACACGTATACGCACATACTTTCAATTTTTCTGCGATATAGGATAAAATGTGTAAAAGAATTAAAAACAGTTCCAGCCCCTCGATATTAAGCACGTTTCTGAGTGATCTACGTTGGTTGTCAGACCACTGCCAGAATTTTAAACGCTTTAAAAAAAATTGCGGTTGAGCAGCTCATTGTCACACTACCAGCTTATTGAAATTTGGTTGAAAGTAGCTAAATTCGAGAAGAGCCCGCCTTTCTCTTATAAGCATGGGACGAAAACGGAAGAATGCATCATGCCAATACACGAAATTGTTCTGTAGCCCACAGAACCAACAGATCGAAGGTCTTAAAGAGCTGATAAATGTACTAATAGTTCGAGGAGGTGTAACAAACGCGATCGCAAACCTAGCGATCCCTCACCAAGTAGTCAACTGAGTGTATCTATCTGTATTTAATTCACAGAAGTGTATTGATATCCTGTTCTATCACATATGTTGTTGTTTTCGGTTGTGATTTCTTTCAACGTTTGCAGTTCTACATGTTTCGGATAACTTACTTCGTTGTAATTACCATATCAGGAGACGGTCATAACGTGTCACCGAGCGAGGTGGTGCAAGCACACTGGACTCGCATTCGGAAGCACGACGGTTCAAACTCGCGTCCGGCCAACCTGATTTAGGTTTTCCGTGACTTCCCTACATCGTTTGAGGTAAATACCGGGATGGTTCCTTTTAAAATGGCACGGGCGACTTCCTTCCACATCCTTCCCTAAACCGGTGGGACCGATGACCTCGTTGTTTGGTCCCCTCTCCCAAATAAACCAAACCAGAAAGTGTCGAAACCGATTATGCACGTATATTACTGTTCAATTATGTGTGAATAAAATACTTGTAAATTACTCGTGGGGATGACCACCGTGACTGTGTTAACTGTGTATGATGATGAAAATACAGCGATTACGAGTATTATGTTATTAAATTTCGTTTTTGTTCAAGACTAAAGCAGTGTAGCGCACCTACAACCCTGTTTTACGGGCCACATGTAACACAAAAAACATACGTATAGCAATCTGAAATGGACATAGGTGCCTGAAACTGGTTACCTGTTGAACAGAAAGAATTATTATGATGTAAATAGCAACAGACGCAGCTTACTGAGAAGATCGAATTATTTAAAACTGAGATTCAAACCGACAAATTGTAAACAGGAGACGTGAATTAATGTCACATGATAAAATGTTATAGTGTTTAACGAATGTATTCAACTATACATAACGGTTTACTATGTCCAGAAAGTAGTATGAGAAGATTATAGGAGAGACGATAGAGAAACTGCAATCTGAAGTGAGCCAAATACGCACTTGAACGAGGAGGTCGCATTACGGATCTCCGAAAACTTCCTTAAAACCCTTCCGAATATTCTGCAAAACTTTATTTCTTTTCGGCTTTCCGATTCTTAGCCCACCTTGAGGTGGCAACTGAATGTTCCGAACATAGAGAAGAAACGTGCGACTTGCGCAGATATTATTTAGACAAAAGAAACAAAAGATTAAAATATAATGACATGCAAATATTATAATACGAAAGTGTTGTAATTTTTGTTACGCATAAATATTTAATTTAACTAAAAGAGGAACAAAGTTTTGTATTTGGTGGTACATATAACAACTTATGTTAATCCAAGTTGAATTCGCAATTTAAATCTAATATATATGACTAAAACTTTATTTAATAGAGTATAAAAAGGAAATTGAGTTAAATCACTTAATACTGATTTGCAGCATTTTCTGTAGTGTCCTCTTTTTGCTTTTCTTAACAGACTGTAGGACTTGACACACTACATATTATAATAGCTAAATATTTCTGTGTGGAAAAACTGTAATTATTTCCTACTTAAACACTCTGCATGTCATTTTGTTTTGAATCTTTAGTATCTCCTATGTAAATATCATGTGTGCTTAAGTCGCACGTCATTTTATCTGTGCTTGCGACATACAGTTGTCACCTGAAGATGGTTCAAGAACTCGAAAGCCTCTTCGTGATCAAACAAACAGAATTTTGAAGAACATTAGGAAGTGTTTCCTATTTAATATTACTATCATTCACCGGATTACTGTGAGAAACGCAGACTCGAAAAACGGTATCGACACGTTCCTGAAATATTGCCCGCGTAAGTAGAAGACGTCATTTGATGGGGAGAAAAAAGAAAACGGTTGTGAATGGTCGTTGTAATAACTACAAGTATGATAAAAATGGGGGATGTGTTATCAAAGGGAAATATGCACAATCACGTCTATGTAAGAAACTAGTAGCTGAGTTTTCAAAATAATGTTTACTGTTCTTCAGGCAGAAATTGTCGTCACGGACCACAGCAGTCGAATAACCACGTTAATTTTGTCACGATTCAACGGCCTTTCTGCGTGTAAAGCGAATTTTTGGATCAATTATGGAGAGCAATACAAATTATCTCTCTTCTGCAGATGATTATGAAATATTTTTCGCACAATTAATAGTCTGAAACAGAGGGATGACGAAGCGTTATACTGGATCATTACAAAGAGTGTGATAGATAGAAAAAGCTCTCATCGATCATTAACTCCCCCCCCCACCCCCTCTCTCCCTCTCTCTCTCTCTCTCTCTCTCTCTCTCTCTTTCTCTCTCTCTCTGTGTGTGTGTGTGTGTGAGAGAGAGAGAGAGAGAGAGACAGAGAGAGAGAGAGAGAGAGAGAGATAGGCGATCACGGCGCTAATGAGACAAATGCATATACAGCATATTCATCCCATACCATTCAGAGTGTTTTGCTCAATTATCGTGTAATCTCTCTCGCTTTCATTTTCAACAAGACAGACCTGCAAAAGAGGCCACCAGTACTAATTCGGCAACGTATATTGTTCACTACTATTACAAAATATGACTAATAGACATCCATTTGTTGACCTGTGACAAAGATGTCCGAGAAAATATGGCACTGCACGAGCTGTGAACTGTAGTGCTCTCTTTATATGCAGAGATACCTCGAACAGAAGAACGACTGGAATGTTATCCCAAATCAGAAATCATCGTGTTACATCAGTAACTGTAGATCGACCGTGTGTTTAGCGGTTAATGTAGCCTAAATCTGTGACGTAATCAGTACGCTGACACGCTAAAAATTCGGCATATTTAGTTTCAATAGGTATAAACGGAACTTAGTTACATAACGAACTACATTCGGTTCTTAGTATACGGTCTCTAAGCTTATTTCGCACAGACTTCACAGCTCCCAAGCACTCAGTAAATTACGCTCAGCTGGAATTTACGTGCTTGTAATTCAAGTTTCCTACTTGTGATTGCATCTACGAATAGATACACGAGGAAGTCCACGGGCTCGTACCCTGGACTTCGCTCTGTCCTCCACCGACCGAACTTTGCACTTAGCTCGAGCTACAGAACTTCCGGCCGCACCAAGTTCATTCTGCCTCTCGTTCCCTAACGTCGGCACACAACCTCGCCCTACTACGACCGCTCTCTGCATCGCTCAGTGACGAGTAAAGTCAGTCTCCTCGTCTTAGAACCGGTGTGATTCTGTTTTTAATAAAATAACAAGAACAAATAACAGAGGTGGTCGAACGTTGGATAACTGCAAAGTGCGAGAACAAGCCCGATGTTACACTGTTATTGTGGTCTTCAGACGGAAGATTCGTTTGATGCCATAAGATGTGTCCTGTCAACCGCTTCCTCTTTTTAGTCAATATGTCTCACAAATTCCTTTTTTTTGCTCAGTTAGATTCAGTACCCCCTCATTAGTTATTCGATCTCTTCATTTAATTTTCAACAAATTTCTGTAGCACCACGTTACAAACGATTATTTTCACTTCTTTTATAAAGTACTTATTGTTCACGTTTCACTTCCGTACAAGGCTACACGCCCGAGAAATACCTTCAAAAAAATTTCGTAATTCTTAAGCGTATTTTCGATGTGCGCAGATTTCTGTTTTAATACGCTCTTTGACAAATTGCACTTTGTGTTATCTCTATTTCGGTCACCGTCAATTGTTTCGCTGTCCAAATAGCAAAATTCGTCGGCTACTTTTAGCGTATCTTTTCGTGAGAGAAACCCGCCCTGATAGCCGTGCGTGTTAACGCAACCGCTTCCAGGAGGGGGAGGTACTCCGGCCTCGGATCGAACCCTTCTGGCGGATCAGCGACGATGGGTCGGCATGCTGGACAGCCTGAATGTGGTTTTTAGGCGTATTCTCACAGCTTACTAGGTGAATACCGGGCCGGGCTGGTTTCCACGATCCGCCTCGGATACTCTGTATGCAAACATTTAGAACACTTTCTCACACTTGCACAGAGAATTTACGCTCTGCGCACACAGATTGGGCACACTGTTTCCGTCCTGTAGGAGGGAAGGGAGGAGGGGTTAATAGGAAGCTGATGACCTTCCCTGTGTGGCCTCCTTATGGTCAATATCAGCCTGCTAATCTAATTCAGATTCAATTCGACTACACTCAATTTCCCTTGTTTTACTTTTCTTTATTTTCATCTCATAGCCTCTTTTTCAAGACACTGTCCATTTCCATGAATTGCTCTTTCAGATCCTTTGAAGTTCCCGTGGCGCACTGGACAGCACATTGGATCTGCGCCCTTGAGGACGAGGGTTCAAATCCGAGTCCGTCCATCCAGACTTAGGTTTTCCGTGGTATCCCTAAATCTTTCCAGCTAAATGTCGCAGTGCTTTCTTTGAAAAAGGCAAGGCCGACGCCCTTCCCCATCATTCAGTAATCCGGCTCTTCTGCCCCGACTCTAATGACTGCACTGCCGAGTGGGCATAAAATCTAATCTTCCTTCTTTTTTATTATGCTGTCTCTGACAGCATCGCGATGTCATTGGCAATTCTCAAAGTTTATATTTCTTCTCCCTGAACTTTAATCCGCTTTTCACAATTGCCCATGGTTTCCTTTCCTACTATGACAGTGTACAGACTTAATAACAGAGGGGACAGGATACTACCTTTCTCACTCCACAAATACCCTTGCGATGTGGCGTGCTGATGCAATTCATCTCCGCTCACAAAAAGCAAGTACATTTTAAAGCCGTCCTCGCACGGACGTCTTTGTCGTCGCGAAGCATGCCGAACGTCGTGTCTGTAGTGATGGCTGCACCCTCTGGAACGTCCTGTTACATCTCAAGGAACATAGCGTGGTCCTCGACGTGATTTGCGACCATAGTGCTCTCCAGCGGCAGTTCCGAACTGCATCTTACGCTCATATCACACAGTTTGTGTAAGAAAATAGTCATGCATAAAACATGCTTTATCTCGTTAGCGATTGTCAAAGAAGAGCCGAGGAGATTGCGAAGAAGATTCTGGGGATTCGTCGACGAGTCGAACAGCGAACTGCTGGTAGAGCAACGCTTCATAATGGCGTAATGCTGTACAGTGATCTCGAGTGCATACTTGTAAATGTTATTCAGTAACTCAGTTGAATATCCGTCTCACTTTCGGCTTTAAACTGAATAGGTCTGCTATGGGTTTACACATGCATAATATCCATATTTTCGATGTTGTATTGACTACCATCACTCTGAAATAACGTTTTCCATCATACAGGTTACAAAATTGGGATTCTTTTCGTAGCTAATTTCATTCGAATGAAACAGGAGATTTTTTTCGAAGCTTCTCATCATGACTGAAAGAGATATTTATCGGCAAGATACAAACATGAGGTTGTCGACGAAAACAAGAGATAGGTACACATATTTCATACAAAGTTCGATAATAGCAAAAACTTCCAGTGTGTAAACTGTATTTACTTTGTGACGTAGGCTTGCGGTCACTTTAAGATTACTGACAACCGAGGAAACAGTCCAGTCGTCGGCCTATGCAGCAAGAATTGCAACAAATACATTACTTACGTGCTAGAAAATGGGCTTATAACCCGGAAGCTAGGTGTTACAGTAATAACAAACTTTGCGAAACAAGGCTAAAAAGTGTTCCGTTTAGCTAATACAACATACAGTCTTTCACAAATCACTTAAAATTATTTATAATAAATAACATCGACTGCTGCAAACAATACTTCTATTAAATTAATGCGAAAGTCCCAGAATCTTTTTGAAAACAAATGGTGTGAAGAAACGGAAGAGTTAAACGTGAACCTGCTACCTTTCTCTTTACAGCCCACGACACTATCACCTAGGCTACAGCTTCAACATACGAGTTGCATCTCTCGATGTGATATACGCTGTATACAGACTGTATCTACAAATCTCAGTAATTGATATTTAATTATGACAAATTATAACAAAACGACGCGCTTTTGATAGATTTTCGTTGTGCTGTAACATTAAAATGATATACTTTCATACCACACAAATTATAACACTAAAAGCATTGAATACGGGAAGCGTTAACTACCGATATGTATCACTTTCGCATTTAAATGAACATTTACTTTTATTCAAAGACCTCCATAGAGCCACTTTCTGAAACAGTATTTTCGTTCTCCTCTAAGACAGTCCCATCGTGTCATAACACATCACACACACGTCGTATTAACACATTTAAACCCTCCCGTTGATGGGGGATTAAACCTTTGATAGGCGTTGTAGATAATTAACTCTGACTGGTAACAGCAAACTTGTTTCATTCGATACTGACATGTACAGCTCTAAGCACTATGGGACTTAACATCTGAGATCATCAGTACCCTAGACTTGGAACTACTTAAACCTAACTAACCTAAGGACAGCACACACATCCATACCCGACGCAGGATTCGAACCGGTGACCGTAGCAGTCACGCGATTCCAGACTGAAGCGCCTAGAACCGCTCGGCCACTGCTGTCGGCACTGACATGCAGTTTCGTCTCATTGTACTATAACAAATCGTAATTAAAATGATACTTTTCGAGAGATTCTCAATTGTCTGATGTTTTGAAATAATGTATATTCACAGCACGTCCTCTATAGCTTAAAAAAAAATACAGGGTTCAGCTACATACGACATGGCGGCTCGTAAGTTCTGCTTACGACATAAGAACAATGTCAACTTTCACTGGCCACTTTCCTCTTCACGAGGCAAAACAGTGACACGGCAAATTCTTCATTTCAAGCTGCACAGTGTAATAGAACGTGGAATTCCACACTGTGACGTCACTAACTCCTCGGCCACGTGCGTTTCCGCGTATCTTGGAAGGACGGCTTAGCGATGCGCACACAGCAGGTTGCCGTCCACTGGCCTTGTGATGACTCCAGTTTAGATCAGTGCGAATAGGTCCCTCATCTAGTAGTGCTAGCGGTTTCCTCACCCTGCGTAGCGGTACACTGAGGTGACAGAAGTATTTGGATAGTAATACGCACATATACAGATTGCGGCAGTATCGCGTACACAACGTCTATAGGGCAGTGTGTTGGCAGAGATGTCATTTTTTCTCAGGTGATTCATATGAAAAGCTCTCCCAAGTGATCATGTCCGCACGACAGGAATTAACCCACTTTGAACGCGGAATGGTGTTTGGAGCTAGACGCATGGGACATTCCATTTCCGAATTCGTTAGAGAATTCATTATTCCTTGATTCATAGTATAAAAAGAGCGCCGAAAATACCAAATTTCTGGCATTACCTCTCAGCATGGACAACACAGTGGCCGACGGAGTTCACTTAACAACCGAGAGCAAGGACATTTGCGTAGAGTAGCCAGCGCTAGTAGACAAGCAACATTGTGTGAAATAACTGCAGAAATCACTGAGGACGTACAATGAACGTATCCGTTAGTACAGTGCAGCGAAATTTGGCGTTAATGGGCTATGGTAGCAGACGACAGATGCGAGTGCCTTTGCTAAAAATACGACATCGCCTGCAGCGGCTTTCCTGGGCTTGTGATCATATCGGATGGAATGGAAAAACGTAGCCTCGTCAGGTAAGTCCCGATATCAGTTGGTAAAAGCTGATGATAAGATTCGAGTGCAGTGCACACTCCACGGATCCATGGACCTTAGTTGTCAACGAAACACTGTGCAAGCCGGTGTTGGCTCCGTAACGGTGTGGACCACAGTTACATGGCATGCACTGGGCACTCTCGCCCAACTGAACCGGTCATTGACTAGAAACGTTATGTTCAGCTACTCGGTGATCATTTGCAAGCATTCATGGATTTCATTTTTATGGATGAAAATGGGCCACGTCACCGGGGCAAAATTGTTCGCTATTGATATGAATAACATTCTGGACAGTTCGAGCGAATGTTTTGGCCACACAGATCGTCCGACATGAGTCTCATGGGACATATTCGAGAGGTCGTTCGAGCACAAAATCCTGCGCCAACAACACTTTCGCAGTTATTAACGGCTATAGAGGCAACACGGTTCAATATTTCTGCATGGGACTCCCAACAACTTGTTGAGTCCGACGTGATATTAAGAGGTATCCCATAACTTTGTCACCTCACTGTATCTGCACCGCAGCTGTGGGTGACGCCACCTACCAGTGACCCTGTCAGTCCCGAGGGATGGGACAGGCCGAGAAGCTGCAGCAGCCGCCCCGACAGGCATTCGTTAGTTCTATCTCCCAGCGCAGCGGCCGCATCCCCAACCGATAGACTGTATAACGACGAGAACTCGTCAGAGAGTTTCTCCGCTGCCGCTAGCGAGGGCTCCTTTTATGGAGCATGTGGCCAGCAGCAACTCGTTATTCTTTTTTTTTCAGACTTTTCCACTGCAGCCAATCAACGAGTTTGAAAATGTATAAACCACACCCTTCGACACCATCCGTTGTCTTTGACCGGTTGAAAGGTCTCTGTTGGGTCCCTTTCATGTTAATTTCTTAAATATGTTGTCATTTACGGCATAAATTCCTCTTCTAAATTTACTGTGGTGTTTCTATCTTGGAGGAGACAGAGCAGTGAAATGTGTTGCTTTTACACATAAACAAGAACGATCTGTCACAATACTACACCTTAAAACACAGTTTATATGTAATTCATGTCACACAGTCTCATACGGAACCTACATCCGCTTTCTTTCATATACTGTATATGATAAGATACTGTCATCCCCCTTCCCTTCTGTGTGAAAGAATGAATGACCAAATGTATTTCTAGTTGCATGCTTGATGGTAGCAGACAAGCCTGTCTGCTAGAGAACAGTAGGACCAACGTTGGAACAGGTAGCTACGCTTTCTAAAAGCAAAGAGGTTTCTATCCTTAGTATGGTTCTGTCCGTCCCTTGTCATGTTGGTATAGGAAGCTGCCCCTCTGGTCACTTCCGTTTTGTATACGGAAGCACCCTTGGTAGGAGCGCAGGTCAGTCTGTCCGTGGCGAGCGTCTGAAGTGGTAAGATATCCGGCTAAGCGCGTGTCTGCTAAGCCCGTAGGACAATGGATTTCTTAAGTTCAGCCTAACGGAAAATTTATTCACCTTTATTTCAGATTAAGCTCTAAAATATATAATGTGATCTTAAATTGCAACGCAGTGTGATTCGAGTTGTACAGTTCAGAAAATCTTCCGGTAGTTGCTTTGTCACTACTTTTTTGAGTAAAGTGGAACCACGTGTTGATCAGTAACTCTACCTAAGATCATCAATCTTAAAAGCGAATGTGCGTGAGATTATAACGTCTCGTCTTGGCAATATTTTTCTATATAGCAACTTTTCTTTATGTTCAACCCACGTGGGGTGTACTTTGTGAGACCAGTACCACGTGCTTATACAATTGTTTCACCCATCAGGTAAATAGTAAGATGATAGTAACCAGTTCGATGTTTTTCTTTTGTAAATTGCTTTTCGATCTAATTTATTTTAATTATCAAAATTATTGTGGAGTTACACTCTTTGTGTAAACCAAGTTGACCACGTGAAGCATGTGGTGTAAGCATCAAAGTAGCTCTGAGCTATTCTTTTCGGGAATATTTCACAGAGAGTTAGTATGAATTTAGTATACCAGTGTGTGGTAATTACATGACGGACAGGATTGCGCTACGAACGTTACTTCTTTGGGTGAAAAATGAATCGGTTGGTTGTGGTTAATTTCCTCTTGCATATGTTTCAACGTTCTTCGTGTGTTATTTTATGAATGCAGTGTTGTATGTAGTCTCCCAATCTTGGCTCCCTATTTGATGTGTTCCGTAAAATTACAAACTCACATTTTCACAAGGCTAAATAAGGCACCAGTTTAGTTATGAATCAAGTTTAATATGCTCAAATTTCAATGATCAATCTTAAAATAAATTTCCAAATATAAACCAATTTATTTCTTTTTATTTAAATTCTCATATATATATATCACCGGTTGTCGTATGACGATTAAAAGATTATAATTAATGTTAGTCTGGTTTGGAATTTGGTAAGCTAGACTGGATACCTGGTGAAACAGTTCCTCAGTAGTGCAAGGTTAACTTCCCCAGACAGCTCACAGCTTTTATCTCACTTTTATGGTCATGAATATTAGCACCGCTTCCACAGCAAATTAAGCAACAATGTTACACAGTGACGTCGTAATAAGCGCCAAAATGCAACACAAACGTGGTTTCAAAATAATGCAATACAAACGGCAGCCAATTGCGTTACTGATTCCCATAGCGCCGAAATATAAGTCAGATACATAATCGTACAAATTCTTAACGATGAACGTGGAAGCTACCGGGATAACCACAGATATTTAGAGTTTTTGGGCGTGGAAAAACTAAATAAGCAGGGGCAAAATCGAAAAAATAGCAAAATATATTTAACGAAACAACCACACACATGATGCAATGTTTCGTTTCAAAAACGAGAAAACACAAACCATCTTTAATAGGCGTCGGACATACCACTTCGCTGTATATAGATCAATTTAAAGCGCCTATACCAATACAAAAAGAAAACAGAAAATGATAGCACTAGAGAATACTTAAAGACAATATCAATACGTATAGCCTTTAATAGGGAGGACTAACGAAATCCGATAACGAAAAGAGACATTTGAACTCAAGTTAGAAGATCGATACGGATACAAAAAGCCAAATAATAATGTCAATATAAAAAGCCAAAAGGTAGTAGAAATAGTCATACCGAAACATAGTGAGAACCAACTAAAGGTGATATCGAAAACATTAATAACTTATGAAACTTAGTTGAAAACGTGGATACCAATACAATAAGCCAATAAATCGTCAATCGACGAAACGTGGCATCTAAATAAAATAAAGCACATATAACAGGTTAACATGACTATCTCACAAACCTGATGCGATCTCTCAAAGCAAGTAGCAAGCCAGACAAGAATTTTATACTTTAAAGAGAAAGTGTTCTAAAAGAATTCCAAGGTCGTGTGAATTGTAATCACCCTTTTCGGTCGATATTAAAACAGCTAAAGATAATGTAATCTCTGACTAATGAATGAGTTCACCCACGATAACGGTAGGCCTACTACGTAACGGCTCAAAGATGACAAACGGGATCGAAGGCTCAAGTTGACACCAGAAAATCAGTAATACATCTTCTTATATCCAGGTTGACTCCTATACGGAAAGGTCGGCACGTAACATGATGAAACTGGCTGAAAATATGGCAGTTGCATTAAAATTCTTATTATCTTTGGTTTCCACGTCTATGAGTAAAACAAAAAACGACGTTAGTAATGTGAAAGTTTGTTACATGCGCGTTACTTACGCCTTCAGAAAAGCACTAACATAGCATTGCAAACTCCATTACGTCTAGTACCCTGGTGGATCTACACATTACTCATAGTAGATCTACCTAAAAAAATTCACAATGGTAATAGGACCATAAATGTGTTTTAAGTTAAGGGTCAAAATCGAGTTTCTGCACCAGTTACCAAGACGGAATATCACAACTTTCTTGAAAATCTACAGAAATAAGGAAAACGTCCATGACCCCAAAATGCGACTGTGGCGCTCCAAGATGGTCCATCCGTCGAAAAATATAATTCAACGGAGTTCTTGGTTCGAACACCCACGTGCCTTGAGTGGATAGCTGCAAATAAACGGCCGGCCGGAGTGGCCGAGCGGTTCTAGGCGCTACGGTCGCAGGTTCGAATCCTGCACCGGGCATGGATGTGTGTGATGTCTTTTGGTTAGTTAGGTTTAAGTATCTCTAAGTTCTAGGGGACTGATGACCTCAGATGTTAAGTCTCATAGTGCTCAGGGTCATTTGAACCAATTTTTGAAACTAATCTTAGCAAATAAAATATGTATTTTTCGTACCTTTTTTCTTGAAATATCTTGTAATACCATTTGTGACACACGCTAAATAAAATATTTCTCTTCTATTAACATTAGTTTCATATATCTGTGCAACACTCTATCTCTCTTCTATAGGTATTCAGAAACAACTGCAACTTTTCGCCTTTTCAGATCATTCGATTTTTATTTCACTACGACCGATTTCGAATCACCTTGCGACTCATCTTCAGACAGCACACACATTTAGTGATTTTTTCAGCACTGTAGGGGTCATGTTGGTGTGCCAAGATAAGAAAAAACGAGACAATGAGGCAATGTATCAGGAATTATTTACATCGTAAGATAGACTCGAGGCCATTATTTACGGTCCATGAGTTTAATCCAGGTGCACACATTGCTCTAGAAAATATAATTTACGTTTTCCAGTTATATATCACAGCACTACACCATCTTTGTCACAGGCAACAACATCCACTTGATACATGGAGTGTGCACTAACCAAAGAGAGTTATAGTATACGAATTCTTTATGTGTCTTATCATTTAGCATAACTTGCAACTAAAGCGATACCACTAGTAAAGAAGATTTAGCTAATCTGAGACAACATTTTGTATGAAGCTCCATTGTATGTTACTCTTTGCAATGAGATGATTGTAAATCATTCTGATGACGACTTTGCGTTTTTTTTTCTATTTTCTTATCGAAAGCTCTCAGAGTAATAATGTAAGTTTCGTATGCGTATATCGATACCATATTGTAATTTTTATTGCATCGTTATTCGTACCTTGAATAATAATTCAATGTCCGTAAATTGGCTTTTCTCATTTGTGGTAGTTGGTTTCTTTCACCATGTACTGTGATTTAAAAAATGATTGCACTATACTGAGGTCTTAATAACGACTCGCTTGTTGATTTGTCTGGTGACGAAGCGATCGAGTGATAGTCGTGAACCACTTTAGTATTAAAATCGAGCCTGCATTTTTTGGTAACGTTGTCCGCCTTTCATTTTAACGCTGACTGTACGTATGGCTTGCACAATTAATTTTCATAATTTTTACTCCTCGTCGGATAGGTCATCTAAACTTGATTGTGAAGATTAATAATGATTCCACTTTCTTGTAATTCTTCATGCTTTCCCGGTGATCTGTTGACATCTTGGATATTCGGGAATCCAGCCGGATATTCGTGTCGTTATCGCACGACATTTCAACAGCGTGCCTCGCTATCCTCTTCAGGTGCTACCTGAGACTTTCTTATTGTAATTTCCGTAACCACAAAAATATTACGTCTGATTTTCACAAAGAATTTAAATGCTGATGCCAAACTGAAATAAGTTCAGAGTTTTCTATTGAAATGGCTATGTCTGTCGATTAATTACTCTTATAGCAAGATTGCGAGGCGATATTAAATTATGCAACTTCAAAGAGAGAATAGTACAGTATGACATCGAATTGGCGTTCGAGGAAAGATTTGCTTTGGTCAAGAGACGCCTTTTCGAAAATTGCACACTGACGACGGTAAATATAAATAGACGTAAATTACATTCAATATTACTAAAGTAACACGTACTCATTCCTGAAAAAAAATTATATTTGATGTTTACAAAGTCCATTAATCTACAGTTCAGGATGATACTTCTTGTATAATTTTCAGTACAGAAATTACGTTTAACGTGTTTATTCTTATTTAACGCACATTTTTATGAGCTAGACATCAGTGTTCAGCATGTTGGTGGCTTCATTGGATTATAATGTTACGTTACATAGTAATAAATTATGTTTTCCACATTAATATGTGCACCAGGATTAAATCCTTGGCTACTAATAACAGAAAGTAATGGCTTGAAGTAGATCTTACGATGTAAATAATTGCCGATAGTTCGGCACATTCAGTACACACTTGTTTCGTTGTTTCTATCTTGTCACACCCACACAACCACCACAGTGATACAAACAATCAGAAAAAGTGTGTGCCATCTGAAAATGAGTCGCACTGCGATTACAATGTAGTCACGGTAAAATAAAAATCTAATCATCACAAAAGACGAATCGTTGTAATTATTTCCAAACGTCTTTAGTCGTCACAGAGACAGTGTTCCACACTCTTAGTGGAAAAAAATTGAAATTATTCTGCCCCTTGCTGAAACAATATTTCGCATGGAGCAACGAGAGACAGAGAGAGAGAGAGAGAGAGAGAGAGAGAGAATGTTAAAAAGTGATACAGCGTAGCATACGGACCTGAATTATACAGGGTGGCAAAATAAAAGTAGTTCGCCTCCCCTTTTAATGTGAATGCAATATTTCGACTTCTGAAACAGAGTAAACTGCTACAACAATTGACAGTTTTATGCAGTAATGGATTGTTAGGACTCTTTTGTCAGCATTTCAATTTATTTCATCAGTGAAGTTAGACGTTTCTGTTTGCGGTCTGCAAATTGACTTTCTCGATAGAAGAAGGTATTGATGGAAGTTGTGAAAAAAATATGTGAAAGCAGGTTTGATTACAGAAACTCGCAAAATTTTCCGGGTGAAGTATCCGGATAGAGGACTACCAGCAGAGAAGGAGCAATACAGAGTCTTATAAAAATTGGTGCACCTAAGAACGTGAAACGACAATGCATTCCTTCAGTTCGCAGAAGACATTACAGACATTCGGCGAAGAATTATTCAGAGCCCAAACAAGTCTACACATAAATTAGCCCAACAGGCGCATGTAAGTAGGAAGAGCTACCAGCGGATTTTGAAAGGTCTTAATTTGAGACCAAATCGTGTGTCGGTTGTTCAGCAATGCTTGCATTTTTCCGGTCGCGTGAATTCACAGAACAACGGGTACTGGGCAATGGAGAACCCTAACATTGTGTGTCGCTAACCACTCCATGATGAAAAAATCTGGGTTTGATACGGTGTAACAGGAAACCGCATCATTGGACTGGTATTTTTTTTTCACTACTCTCAACACGGCTTAATATAAGAAAACCTTTATACATTTTGTGCTCAAGTCGCTAAATATGAATAACAATACTGCTTCTTCTGGCAATATGGGGCAACATGCTGCTCGTCTAACGGTACCCTGGGACGAGTACGTGATGTCTTCACTGAGGAACAAAGTGTCAGCAAATATTGATGGCTACCACGCTCGCCGGATCTACGAACGTGCGATTGTTTCCTGTAGGAACACTTGAAGAAAAAGGTCTATGAAACAAGTCCTCGTACGATACCGGAACCGAAACAGAACATCAGCCGTGTAGTTGCCGCCATCGATATCCGAACTTTGCGCCGGGTGAGTCTGAATACGCTTAGACGTGCACAGCTCTGTACCGATGTTGCAGGTGGTCTCTTTCAACATCTTCTATAAATGTGCAGAATTTTTCCCTGTACTTTTCGTTGTAAATAAAATTCAACTTTTTCTTTATGTAATTTGACTGCCTTTCCTTGATAACTTTTCCACTGCCGAAGTTTTAATTACTATCTCCCAAAAATAAAGTTACGTAATTAATTCTTGTTTGTTAGCAGATACATTTGCTACTATACTGCAGCGGGAGGATTTAAATTATACCAGGATTGTACTGATATACCTGCAAGCAAACCAAATGATAATTACGTAATTGTATATTTAGAGATGGTAAATTAAAACTTTACGATTACCTCTCATAAATTCTGATATAGCAATTCTGAAAATTTGTGTCACACTTCACAAATGATATCACTGTTTACAAAAGTTAGATATTTTATTCGAAACTTGAATTACGGCATCTTCATTTCAATAAGACCTTCATTAATTTGTCTGGCATACTTCATTAAAAATGATGGCTTTTGGATTCACAAAAAAATTCTCAGCAAATGATTTGCGGTACTTCTGTATCTCCGAAAGCGCGAGGGCATAGATTCAAGCGGAGCAGGATATTATAAAAGATATTGAGGTAACTTTTCTTTTCAGTGTGTTAAAAACACTATAAAAACAAATTAAAGACAGTTCTATTTGAAAAGGTATATATTTGAATAGATGTGAAAGCAAATACTGAGACTTGGTAAGACTCAGTATGCCTTGCTCCACGCCGCGGGTTCCAAGACGCTTTGATCTTGCGAGGCATGCTGTCCATAACGTCGTCCAGTCATTGCCTTTGCCACTCTCCTGCATCTACATCTATACTGCGCAAGCCACCTTACGGTGTATGGTGGATGATGATGATGATGATGTTGGTTTGTGGGCGCTCAAATGCGCGGTCATCAACGCCAATACACATTCCCAATCTGTACAAAGTCCAATCTAATCACTGTCATGAATGATGACGGAATGATGAGGACAACACAAACACCCAGTCCCTGGGCAGAGAAAATCCCCAATACAGCCGGGAATCGAACCCGGGACCCCATGAGCCAGAGATAGCAATGCTGGTCACTAGACCACGAGCTGCGTGCTGTATGGTGGAGGGTACTTCTGCTTACATTATGTTTTCCCCCTCCTTCTTATTCCAGTCGTGAAATCTCGTGGGAAGAATGATTGTTAGCAAATCTACGTATGAACACTAATTTCTCCCATTTTGTCAATGTGGTCATTTCGTGAGAATATGTATAGGAGATAATAAGTTCCCAAATTCTTCCGGTACATACACTCAGAATTTCACTACCAAATCTGTATGTGATGTACACAGCGCCGACCGGGGTGGCCGAGCGGTTCTAGGCACTACAGTCTGGAACCGCTACGGTCGCAGGTTCGAATCCTGCCTCGGGCATGGATATGTGTGACGTCCTTAGCCTAGTCAGGTTTAAGTAGTTCTAGTTCTAGGGGACTGATGACCTCAGAAGTTAAGTCCCGTAGTGCTCAGAGCCATTTGAACCATTTTGACCCTGAACCATTTGTACAAAGCCTCTCTCGTAGCATCCGCCACTGGAATTTGATGAGCGTCCCAGTAATGCTCTGCGGCCTACTACGACATTCCTTGACAAACCTTCGTTATAACAGCCCACCTGTTGTTTGCCTGGATTTTGCATGTGTTCGCCCCTGTCAAACAACTTACAGAGAAATCGGGAGTAGAAATGTACGCAAGAATGGATGACGCTAGATTTAAATGTCGCCCTGCCACCCATAATTACTTTGCGGTGGTAGTGTTGACGATAAATCACACCTATTTTTAATTCAAAACATGAGCCATAACGAACATGTAGGGGGCTCAATGGTATCAGACCATCACACAGAAATAAAATAAAGCAAAGGGTGAATTCAGGATCGAATTACTGAAAGTAAAAGCTCTACTAAATCAATAAATCTATTATCAACTTTAGGCCAATGATGAATAAAAACTCACGTGAACCATTTACAAATTACCCTCCTAGCTGGGATTGGCAGAGAACTGAATCAAAATCGTTGCAAAACCCGATCTCTTATAAATTGGCTGACCGACTGCCATCGACACAAAACGAAAAATAATAAGAATCCCTACACCCCAAAGTATCGTGAAACCTCAGTGGAAACAACAGTTGCTCGTGATCCAGCTATTTAGCGCTACCCCTAATGCAGGCCGAAGCGGGAGCGATCTTGCAGTACTACTGCTGCTGTGACTGCGATCTCCGGCGGGCGACGGAGAGGCCGTGGAATCCGGATGTGGCGCCTCGGAAATTACACTCTTACAATTCTTGGACAACAGACTGCTGTCCGTAAACTTCTTAAATTTCGACAAGCTTCCCATCAGCAAAGAGCTGACATGGCTCGCGTCCTCTCAGAACGAAAGCCCAAGACGGAAGACCTCGACAGAGAGTCGAGCAAGATCGCTCTTCGCCTGTGATTTCCCCACCAAAACTCTACCGGGCGAATCACATCCCAAGAAACGCTCAAAATACCCAGTTTCCCAGTGCCGACCAACGTACGGCCTGAGAATCGAACTATTTTCCACAGTTCCTCCCTTTCTGCTAAATTTCACGAGTAAACTCCGCCCAAGCCACCTGGAAAGATCCCCAGCTGCGGGCAACAACAATTTTTCCGGAATTTTCAGTTCCTAAGGGACTCCTGGCCTGCCCCATTTCAATTACTCGAAGGCGTAAAGTTAGTGGAAAGTAGGTGAGAGCACGTCCAGCAAGCCACTGGCCTGCCCCATTTCAATTACTCGAGGGCATAAAATTAGTGGAATGTAGGCGAGCGCACGTCCAACAAGCCACTGCTCTGTTTTGTAAACACTTGAGGTTACACAACTGTCAGGCTGCTGGCCGAGTGGTATCCCCGGTGCCTCGCATATAATGCATTGACGCAAAATCTTATAATTACGAAATCGCGTAATTCCCCCCGTATTACATAGAATTTCTTTCATATCTATCGGTTTTCTTCCATCGAGAGCGACGGTTTTATTTCTGCCAGCAAAGAAATGTGGAAACCAATGACAAACCAGGTCTCAATACTCAGTAAGCTTGTATCTTTTTCACTAAAAGCGAGTGCGAAACTGTGTCGAATGTTATCTTGGAATCTAGCAACAGAACATTGACACGGGCGGCGACATGTACGGCAGTCTCGATGTTATGGATGAACAGAGTGAACGGTTTCGCAAGTGCTTTGTTTCTGACATCTATGTTCATTTTGTATAGAGTAAATTTTCATTCCCAAGTAACGTCACTGTACGTGAGGATAAAACTTGATCCATAACTCTGCAACAGACGGTCGCCAGCAATATAGGACTAAATTATGTGTATCTGTCAAACGACAGTTCCTGGAAACCGCAGAAGTTTCATTTCTGGCTGAAAATCTCGTATCCAGGTTTCATCAACTGCAACAATCCTTTTCACAAATTGTTCTCTTTCTGTTAGATAATTTTGAAGCAACTCTCTGCGGCTCTTTCTCAATCTACCTTCTGCTCTTCACTCATGCGGAGTTCTCCTGACAGCACTTTTTCTCATCCTTAACTTTTCAGTTACGATTGTGCAAAGGACCTGACAGACAATCTGGCCCCACATGCAGTTACCTCACAGGTTTTCTTCAATCCTCTATCAAATCGTCAAACCGTCGCCTGTTGCAGCTGACAGCCTTCCATGTCTTGCTTTGTCCTCGGTGCAAACCGACCTTTACGGAAACGAGCATACCACCGTGACATTGTTCTACGACCCACTAGGCTACTCCCAAACATCTCTCTTAAAGCGCTGTATATTTCCGTTGGATTCCTTCCACGTAGGAATGTTTTCGATGTAGGAAGGCTGGTCACTACGTGTAATCCAACATCACTTGATTTCAGCTTCCATATTAAAGCAGAATTTCTCACGACACAGCCACGAGAACCATCGAACACATATACACTGAAGCGCCAAAGAAAATGGTATAGGCATTCGTACTCAAATACAGAAATATGTAAACAGGCAGAATATGGCGCTGCTGTCAGCAAAGCCTATGTAAGACAATAAGTGTCTGGCGCAGTTGTTAGATCGGCTACTGCTGCTACAAAGGCACGCTATCAAGATTTAAGTGAGTTTGAACGTGGTGTTATAGTCAGTGCACATCTCCGAGGTGGCGATGAAGTGAGGGTTTTCCCGCACGACCATTTCACGAGTGCTCCGTGAATATCAGGAATCCGGCGAAACATCATATCTCCGACATCACTGATCCTGCAAGAACAGTACCAGGATAACTGAAGAGAATAATTCAGTGTGACAGAAATGCAACCCTTCTGCAGATTACTTCAGATATCAATGCTGGGCCGTCAACATACGATGGCTTGCGAACCATTCAACGAAGTATCATCGATATGGGCTTTCGGAACCGAAGGCTCACTCGTGTACCCTTGATGACCGCACGACACAAATCTTTACTCCTCGTCAACACCGACACTGGACTGTTGATGACTGGAATCGAGTTGCTCAGTCGGACGGGTCTCGTTTCACATTGTATCGAGCGAATCGGCGTGTACGGATATGGAGACAACCTCATGAATCCATGGACCCTGCATGTTCAAAATGGTTCAAATGGCTCTGAGCACTATGGGACTTAACATCTGAGGTCATCAGTCCCCTAGACTAAGAACTACTTAAACCTAACTAACATAAGGACACTACATACATCCATGCCCGAGGCATGATTCGAGCCTGCGACCGTAGTAGCAGCGCCTAGAACCGCTTGGCCACAGCGGCCGGCACCCTGCATGTCAGCAGAGGACTGTTCAAGCTGGTGGAGGCTATGTATTGGTGTGGGGCGTGTGCAGTTGGAGTGATATGGGACGTCTGATAGGCCTAGATACGGCTCTGACAGGTGACACGTACCTAAGCATTTTGTCTGATCACCTGCATCCGTTCATTCCCATTGTGTGGACTTGGGCAATTGCAGCAGGACAATGCGACACCCCACACATCCAGAATTGCTACAGAGTGGCTCTTCTGAGTTTAAACACTTCCACTGGCTAACTAACTTCTCCAGACATGAGTATTAGTGAGCTTATCTGAGGTACCTTGCAACGTGCTGTTCAGAGGAGTTCTTCACCCCTTCGTACTCTTACGGATTTATGGACAGTCCTGCAGGATACATGGTGTCAGTTCCCTCCAGCACTACTTCAGGCTTTAGTCGAGTCCATGCCACGTCGTGCTGCGGCATTTTGCGTGCTAGCGGGAGCCCTACACTTCATTAGGCAGGTGTACCAGTTTCTTAGGCTCTTCAGCGTATCAACATGAAAATCCACTCTGTGATTCTGTGATAAAGCAGAGTATGTGGGGCAATGGTGTGTGGACAACAATGTCACTGAAACGGCCTGACCTGGCCAGGATGCCGAAGTGAATTGAGTGGAACACTTTTCGGATGAGTAAGAACGCCGATTTCGCTTCTGACCCCAGCGTCCAGTGATGTTAGTTAGTTTTGTCTGGTGAGGAAGAATGGGCTGCCATTCCTCCAAAGAGGAAGCGTCTCCAGCAGAGTTCAAACGTTATGAAGGGTTGTAAGGGCGACGGATGGACGTACCCCATATTAATGTCCATTAATACGTGACCGAAAAATTTTGTTCATGTGGTGTACTAGTGATTTGGAGTACATCTTGGCGTTTATGAGACTCGATGTTTCCATTCCCCTTTATACCCCGAGAAATTTTCATGTTTACACGTGAGAAAAGTATAGACTTTTAATGAAATTACTCTTGTGGGGAAGGTCAAGGACGGCAAGAAGTTTCTGCTCTCCGTCCCCCTCTCGATGGATTCGCACTCGGATTGGAACTGTAGCGGTAGCCAGCCTCGGAGCGCGTCGGTAGACACGTGTCGGCCCGGCCGGTGTCAGCGGGGAACAAAGCCCGGCCGGCTGGTGCCCGCGGCGCGGCGTGTCGGGTCTTTGGCCGGAGTTTGTTACCCCGCGAGGCGGCCGCCGAACCCGCCGCCACTCACCGCCTCCCGCTCCTCTGGCCACCTATCAGCGTCCAGCCGCCGGCTGCCGCTGCCATCGGCGCAACCCAAGAGGTGCGTGCGGGCGACCACCCACCACCTCACGGCCGACACACGCCTCTCTGCGTTCACAGCCGTCTGTTTTCAATGAAAATTCACGCCGTAATTATTTCTAATGAGCCGCAAACAGTTAACTTTTACAGATGCTGACACCCCAATACTCTCCAGCAATCCACAGTCTAGGTGTGACTAGGTTCTAAGTTTTTCAATTTTTTTCCCCAACACTGTAATTTGATCTCTAGTCATTTCTGAACGTAATTCCCTGCACTCGTACACATTTTTCGCGACGTCAACTACATGATTCAGTTTCCTAAGGTGTCTGTTTTGACCACTGGAAAATCACTGAAGCAGTAGTGTCACGACCGGAGAACGTGCGTCTACGGAGCGTACATTACATCATTAGAGAAACCCAAGAATTGCTAAGGAGTATTCTTCCTCACCAGCCAAAACCAGCTAAAATCACCGGACGCTGAGGTCATAAGCGAAATCGGCGTTCTTACTCATCCCAAAAGTGTTCTATTCGGTTCACTTTGGGACTCTGGCCAGGTAAGTTCGTTTCAGTCATATTGTTGTCCACACACCATTGCCCCACATATGCTGTTTTATCACAGAGTGATTTCTCATGTTGATACAGTGAAGAGCCAAAAAAATTGATACACCTGCCTAACATCGTGCAGGGTCTCGTTAGAACGCACAAGTGCCGCAACACAACGTGGCATGGACTTGACTAATGTCTGAAGTAGTGCTGGAAGGAACTGACAGCACGAATGCTAAAAAAAAAAAAAATTGTTCAAATGCCTCTGAGCACTATGAGACGTAACATCAGAGGTCATCGGTCCCCAAGAACCTAGAACTACTTAAACCTAACAAACCTAAGGACACCACAAACATCCATGCCCGAGGCAGGATTCGAGCTAGAGATGGGTAGTTCGCGAACGAACGGGTGCAAAGAAACGGTTCACCAACATGAACGAAAGGACCGAGGAACGAATTCCAAGGGACGATCGTTTCGTAGCTCAGTTCGGTAACGGCAGTCTACTTATAGTTCCCGGGAACGAGGAACGATCGATTCATAGTTCACTTCGGTCGCGGCGGTCTAATTATAGTTCCCGGGAACGAGGAATGATCGGATCATAGTTCACTTCGGTCGCGGCGGCCTACTTATAGTTCCCGGGAACGAGGAACGATGGGTTCATAGTTCACTAGTTCACTTCGGTCGCGGCGGTCACTTCGGCAATTCTCGTTCCAGCCCCGGTTGCGTGCTCGTCTCAGTCTCGGTCTCCCTCGGCCACACTCGTCGTTCTTCGCATGACCACCTGTCTCAGTTCCACTGCCGACTGCTCCTAATTAGTTCAGTATCCAGTTGTTCGTTTCGTTCACTGCGATCGCCTATTTTACATGTGTTCCAAACTGTTCTTGCACTTGGTTCTTGCTATTCAGCGTCCACGACCGGTAATCAAAAAGTATTTTATAGTTAAGTAAATTACATAAAAATTACGTTGTATGTAATAGGTACGTCTTTTCAGGTAACAAAAGGGCATATCAGCTCACTTCATTATATCGATGAACAGAAGAAGACATACTTATAACAAGGCAAGTTCTTTTTTTTTTTTTTATTCATAAACTTTTTGGTTTCATCGAACTGATTTAGCAGCAAACTTTCAATAATTTGCTTAATTTTTAGTGTAAGAAAACTCTTATAAAACGATTTTCGTGTATCTTTCATATACAAAACATTACATTTAGGAAGGCTCTAATTATTTTTAAGTTTGGTTGTTTCCAATTTGCATTACCTGCTAGTTTGGTTTCTTTGAAAAAAAAAAGAAACGTGGGTTGTGGGTCATTTTGGATCAGTAGGAAAAGCGGTGCCTCTCCATTTGAAAAGACATAGATTGCCATAAAATCGTATTTACTTATTATCTCAAAACATTTGTTCAGAAGGAGCTTTCAAACCAAAAACTTTACTACTGCGAACTTAATTATTATTATTATTGGTGCATTAACTTTAATAATCCCACATAAAAACCTAATTTTTACTAAGCGTGTGACGCAAGTATGAGAAAACCACATTTTATTTTATGCTTCCATAAAGTCTCTACTTCGCCTACGATCTCAAAGACAACGTGAAGTATATATAGGGTGTAAACGATTGTTGTTTACAACGTAGCATAGCTTTGTAGTGGAAGTTGAAACGAAGAATTTTATACAAGACACTTGTGGTCTATTAAGTTGGGAAACAGCCATCAACAAGTTTACAAGACTATATGAGCTATAGCCCATGCGCGTCGCGTGAGATTTTCATGTTCTCTCCTCCAGCTCTCTATACATCGTCATCGATTGTGCCGCAATTGTTGCTTGCATTAGCTTGTTATTTCTTCACTGCTTAATTATTACAAGTTAGTCTGTTTGTTGTATGTGCTCGTACGTGGTGGTGGTGTGATGTGTTGGTGCTTATGGGCGCGCAAGTGCTCGTAAGGGCAACACATCGTCCGTAATTCGCGTTTCCCTGCGATGAGCCACACAAGGCTACGGTTGGCTAGCCTTGTGCAGAATCACAGAAATTACATCTAAAAGTGTATAAGAATTCTGTAATAAATAAAAACTCTATGCTCCAGGGGGAGGCAAGTGTCCCCTCTTGAAGCCCCCCATCCTTCAGTCACCTACACTACTAGTTTTCAGTTTTTCATATGCCAAGCACAAATGAACGATGAACGAGTAAAAATGAACGGTTCCCAAAAAATAACGATCAGCAGTGAAATAGTTCGCAAGGAGAAACGAGTTTGCCCATCTCTAATTCGAACCTGCGACCGTATCAGTCGCGCCGTTCCGGACTGAAGCGCCTAGAACCTTTCGGACACAGAGGCGGGCATGAATCCTGCAGGGCTGTCCATAAATCCGTAAGAGTACAAGAAGGTGAAGATCTCTTCTGAACAGCACGTTGCAAGGCATCCCAGATATGCTCAATAATAGTCATGTCTGGGGAGTTTGGCGGCCAGCGGAAGTGTTTATCTCAGAAGACTAACGGCCGTGTAGACGATAATTCCGGTTTGGTAGTCCCAGTCTTCTAGAAGGTTCGTCGAACAGATGCGCAAAACTATAGACCTATATCTCTGACACTGATCTGTTGTTGAATTGTAGAACATGTTTTTTGCTCGCGTATAATGTCGTTTTTGGAAACCCAGAATCTACTCTGTAGGAATCGACATGGATTCCGGAAACAGTGATAGTGTGAGACTCAACTCGCTTTATTTGTTCATGAGGCCCTGAAAATATTAGATGCAGACACCCAGGTAGATGCCATTTTCCTTGACTTCCGGAAGGCGTTCGCTACAATTCCGCATTGTCGCCTGATAAACAAAGTAAGAGCCTACGGAACATCAGACCAGCTGTGTGGCTGGATTGAAGAGTTTTTAGGAAACAGAACACAGCATGTCGTTCTCAATGGAGAGACGTCTACAGACGTTAAAGTAACCTCTGGCGTACAACAGGGGAGTGTTATGGGACCATTGCTTTTCATAATATATATAAATGACCTAGTAGATAGTGTTACAAGTTCCATGCGTCTTTTCAAGGATGATGCTGTAGTATACAGAGAAGTTGCAGCATTAGAAAATTGCAGCAAAATACAGGAAGATGTGCAGCGGATAGGCACTTGGTGCAGGGAGTGGCAGCTGACCCTTAACATAGACAAATGTAATGTATTGCGAATACATAGAAAGAAGGCTGTCGGGGATCTTCTTACGCAGTCTCGACTGTAGTGGATAATGTACGAGATGCAATGCAAGACAATAACAAAATCTTCCAAATCTGCTCCAGTTGCCAGAGATCTCCAAGTCTGGCAAGCAATTGGTTGTTGCTCGACAAACTTATTCGTAAATTGCGAACTTCCTTTGTCAAATCGATCGTCAATCACAATTTCGCTCAAACACGTCAAGCAGTCTATGTTTGGCAAACAAGTCAAACAAAACAGTGCACCCCCAGATAGTTTGGACCACACGCGATTCATCGTTTACGAAGTTCTTAAGAAGCATGAGAAAGCACTTAAAGCTGTTTTAACCAAGAAACTCCTGCATATCGTTTCGTCCGATACGGATGTGCAATTTTCGATTAAAGAGCACACTTGTAGCCTTTTCCGCCCAGTTCCCGTGGTGGTTGAACGAGCTTATTCTTACAACTAACTATACTGGTAGGTTGCACCTGCCACAGTGATGACCCCTGGAACGCAAAGAATAAGGATTGTGCCATAACTTCCCAAAATATGGTTAATAGTCGTCCGCCAGTAGATACAACGCTTTCCGTCAGATCAGCGAAGTTAAGTAGAGTCGGGCGTCGTCGGCACTTGACTAGGGCCGGCCGCCGTGGCCAAGCGGTTCTAAGCGCTTCAGTCCGGAACCGCGCGACTGCTACGGTCGCAGGTTCGAATCCTGCCTCGGGTATGGATGTGTGTGATGTCCTTAGGTTAGTTAGGTTTAAGTAGTTCCAAGTTCTAGGGGACTGATGACCTCAGCAGTTAAGTCCCATAGTGCTCAGAGCCATTTGAACCATTTCTTAGATCTGCCTAGAGTGACGTCGGCGTCGGTCATTATTGCAAGATATTGCAAGTCCGCTGAAGTTGCACCAGATTATCGAGAAATACACCTTTTTTGCAGAGTTCTTGACGATATGCTTTATTTCTAGAGTTCTCCGTGCAAAAATTTGAATAATTCTGCAGCAGTTCGCGAAAAAAATATTATTTTGTGACATTATAATTGCAAAAAAATCATTTGCCGATATGCAAAATAAAATAAAATAAAAAGTTATGATCACAATTCCGAATACCTACCCAAGAACTATAAAAATGCTAATGGAATCTTTAGTGGAGATAACAGTTTATGAGATAATTGCAATAATGAGGGACCCGTTGTTACTTTGTTGCACGCCGCGCGATAGGAAATTGACCATCTACTAAAAGAGTGCAAATATGTAGACTCAAATGCATTTGAATATTAATTACACTATTGTATTGTCACTCCGATTTGCTGATGACGTGGACTTCCTTCCCCTTTATCCTACCCTTCAACGGTCCCAACGTACCCTTCAAACCCACCTCGACCAGTTCATCACCTGGTGCAACCAGTGGCTCCTTCACACCAACCCTCCCAAGACCCAGGCGATCAACATAGGTCGTACCACCAGCTCCTTCCGGCTCCACTATTTTTACCTCAGCATTTATGGTCGTCCTACCCACCTCACTTCTGCCCTGAAATACATTGGTCTAACCCTCGACCGTCACCTCACCTGGACTCACCATCTCCTAAAAATCCAACACAAAGCCCACAATAGACTCCACCTCCTGAAACTCCTGTCCGGCCAGACATGGGGACTACATCTTTGTACCATCCTTCACACCTACAAATCCTTGATCTGACTCATCCTTTGTTATACCAGCATCACCTGGATTTCCGCCCCTCCCAGATTCTACAAAGCCCTCCAAATACTTGAAGGCCATGCATTCTGCCTCACAATCCATATCTGCCTCCCATCCCCCAAGTGGATCCTCTGCGACCTCATCCCCTTCCCACATCTTCTCCTTTTCCTTGAAAAAATCTGCACCCTGTACATCGTCCACAGACTCGACCCCTCATCCCCTGGCGTCTTCCATTCTCTCTACCCCCACCCTGTTTCCGTGCCTTTACCTTGGTGTCCCGTCCTCTCTCCATCTCCACATCCTCCACCACCTTTCCCAACGCAACTTCCACCACCTACTCCTCAGATGATGGGTTTCACCTTGGTATTGACCCTTTGTACCAACTCTAAACCCACCTTCCACCTTCCCCCTTCTCAGGGCCCCCTCTCCCCTCCTCCTCCTCCTCCATTTCCCTGAGCTGTTTCGTACTCCCTTCACTGCCTCCCTCCATTTCCAGAGCACTCCTTCTGTGAATCTACACTCCCTCCTGACTTGCCTTCCCTCTCCATTTCCCACCCCCCACCCTTTTCCTGCCCTTGGTGCGCCCCTCTGACCCCCCTTTCTTTTCGTCCCACCCCCTCCAGCCTCTCTCCTCCACTGTCCCTCCCTCTCTCCTTTTTTTCTCTCCTATAAGGCTTTTTCTCTGTCGACAGGGCCCCTCCTGGCAGGTTTTTCTCTTTGTCATGTGTGTTTGTCTTGTACAGTGGTTTTTAAGTGTCATCGTTCTGGAATGTTTTGATTCTGTATCCAACTTTTAACTGCATGTGACCAGTGTTTTTTATGTGCTATGCACATCACCCACTGTGTTTTTTAACTTTATGTGTACCTTTTTTAATTGTTCCGCATGACAGTCTCCATGTATGTGTAAACTTTTACCCCCAATGTATCCCCTTACTATGTTCCCATGTCCCCCATTATCGCCTTTTATATGTCTCACTTTCCTCTTTTTATTAACTGTATCATTCGGCTGAAGAGCGGCGGATTGTGCCACTGTCAGCCCTCCCTTGCCCGTTTTGGGCAGGGGAATGAAATCATAATAAAGGAAAGAAAAGTTGTTTTGACACTAGAGAAGCCAAGGAAATTTGATGGAAGGATTTGGGTTTGGTATTGCCTGGAGAACATTATCTGCTGTTTAGTGTAGTGCCACAGTGTGGTACAAAAGAGGTTTGTTACAGTAAGTAGTTGTTTTTCGTGGTTAGAATGTGATCCCCTCACTGCACTGAAGGAAACGTCAAAGGATATTTTACAGCACTGAGGCGATCATCGTTTGTGTCAAAATGACAATACACCCAGTCAAAAAGTAGCGTCTTTGAGACAGTGGTCTGTGGACAATAACATTTCGGAAATGGACTGGCCTGTCCAGAGTCCCGACCTGAACCTAATGGAACATGGGTTGAACGAGTCAGAACGTCGACTTCGCTGCAGACACCAGTGTCAAACTTCACTGTCTTCGGCTAACGAGGAAGAGTAGGCTGACATTCCTCCACAGACATTCAGACATTTTGCTGAAAGTGCCCTGAACAGAGTTCAAGCTGTCATAAAGGTGAAGGGAGGACACACCATAAATTAATGTCCACTAACAGGTGTCTGGATAGTCTTGATCAAACTGTGTGTGCTCGTTGTACCATTAAGTGGAAAAAAGTCTCAGCCTTAGCACTCATATTTCTTAGAATATTGCGAGCTTTATTAAAGCTGCTACATTGTTTGAGGAAGTTATTTATTCTATGAAATTACGAGGTTACTGGGAAAAAATAAAGCGAGCGAATATTATCAACAATTTTTGCAAAAATCATTCTGCTGTTACAAGAGCCAAACACGTAAAAGAGAAGCAGTACTTTGGAAAGATATGAGACAGGGTTGTAGCCTATCTCCAATGTTATTTAATATGAACATTTAGCAAACAGTAAAGGAAAAAATGAATAAAGAAAGTGAAATTTCGAAGGGGGAATTAAAGTACAACAAGACGAAATAAAAACGTTGAGGATTTTGAACGACATTGCGATACTGTCAGAGACGGCAAAGGAATTGAAAGAGCATTTGAACGAATGGGTATGGAGATTAGAAGATGAACAACAATAATAGTAAAACAAAGGTGAGCGATTATTATCGAATCAAAACAGGTGATGTTGAGGGAATTAGATTGAGAAATGACACAAGAGGAAGGTTTTAACAGCTATTATAAATTTAAGAATTACGAAGTCTTTTCTGAAGGTACTTGTCCGTATTGTAGTCTTTAACAAAGTCAAACGTGAAAGAGAAGCGCTCCAGGCAAGAATAGAATAGAAACTTTTAAGATGTGGTGCAGAATATTCGATGAGTAGATTGGGTAACTAATGAAGAGGTGCTCTAGTGAAGAGTGGAGACATAGAAATTCATGGCACAATTTGATTAAAAGAAGTGAACCGTTGATAGGAAAAAGCATCAAGAGTCATCAATTAAGTTTCATTTTGGGAATGGAATGTGAGTGTGTGTGAGCGCGCGCGTTTCTGTCTGTCTGTGTGTGTGTGTGTGTGTGTGTGTGTGTGGTATGGAGGGGGGAGGGGTAAAATTGTAGAGGGAAAAACAGGCTTGAGTACAGTAAGCAGTTTCATAGAGATGGTAGGTTACAGGAGTTACGCACAGACGAAAAGGTATGCAAAAGATACAGTAGCGTGGGGAGCTGTATCAAACATGTCTTCAGGCTGTAGACTTCGACAACATTTTACTCGAAATATAAATTCTAGTTACGTACAACGACAGTATTACTTCATTTCATACACACCAGTCTTTTTTTTTCTTTTTTTTACAACAATCTAGCTTGATGTTGAATATATGTTTAAGGAGACCAAACAGCGAAAGTCGTCTCCTATCCCCCTCCCAGCCCCCCCCCCCCCCCCCCTCTTCCCACCAGGGACAGAAGCAGCGTACCCAGCCTTCTGCATATAGAGTAAACTCGGTGTGCAAGTGTGAGAAAGTGTTATAAAGTGATTGTGTAGAATGTATCTGAGGCGAAAGCGAAACGTGGGAACCAGCTCGCTGTTCACCTAATGGGAAATGAGAAATCGCCTAAAACCTAAATCCAAGCTGGCCGGCACAGCGACGTATCGTCGTTAACATACCGCACAGTGGAGTAACTCGCTTCAAAACCAGAACATAATAGAAAATTTTATATAAAATCCTACAAAACTGTGTTCTTTTTAGATTCTTTTCGTCGCTAATTAGTAATCCGATGTCGGAATTACAAGGTTCAAGATGGCGTATCATATTTGTTGGATTGAAACTTGTAAATTGAGCGGATTCGAGTAAAACTTCGGGTACAAGTAGCGGTGAGATCGCTGATAATAAATTAGAAGTCGAAATCGCCGTACTGAAATATTTTATATTTTTCAATCGAAATCACAGTCACATCCGTTGATTGTATAATTATTCATTTCAAAAGGGTCGCTGTCGGATGGTCCACTGGGAGATGGCTTGACAAGCAGTTCTTTCACCTCATGTGTCGTCTGTTTATCTTCTGGGCTCTTGAGAGGAATGGATCCTAAGAGGCCAGAAGCCGATGGTATACGACGTGCGTCGTTTTTTCACGTGAATAATTGCGTGTAAAACCTTCTCGGTAATGCCGAGCATCCTTATTCCTAACTCCCCGTGCACCTTCAGATAGTCGACCAATCGTCAATCTGTTATGGCTTATCTGTGCATCAAAACTACGTAGCTGGCCGCGGAGTGGCCGAGCGGTTCTAGGCGCTTCAGTCTGGAACCGCGCTACCGCTACTGTCGCAGGTTTCAATTCTGCCTCGGGCATGGATGTGTGTGACGTCCTTAGGTTGGTTAGGTTTAAGTAGTTCTAAGTTCTAGGGCACTGATGACCTCAGATGTTAAGTCCCATAGTGCTCAGAGCCATTTGAACCGTTTTTCAAATCTACGTAGAATGACGTCAGCGTCGGGCATTATTGCAGAATATTGCAAGTTCGCTGAAGTTGGCACCCGATTATCGAGAAATACATGGTTTTTTCCAGAGTTCTTGACGATATGCTTTAGTTCTAGAGTTCTATGTGCACAAATTTGAAGAATTCTGCATATTGTTTGGTGACATTATAACTGTAAAAAAATCATTTGCCGATCTGAAAATAATAAAATAAAATAAAAAATTATGATCACAATTCCGAATACCTACCCAAGAACTCTACAAAAACGCTAATGGCATTTTTCATGCAGATAACAGTTTATCAGATAATTGCAATAATGAAGGACCCATTGTTACTTTGTGGCACCCCGCACGGTAGAAAAATGACCGTACACTAAAAGCGTGCACATATGTAGACTCAAATACACTTGGACGTTAATTACTCTATTAAGGTGGTAGGAGAGCCATTTACAACAGTGGAGTCACGCAGGGGAAGTTTTGTAGCTAATTACCTCGGATAATATCATTAGTAGATTTGTTTTAAGTCGATATTGTCCGCCCCGGTAGCTGAGTGGTCAGCGCGACAGGCTGTCGATCCAAAGGGCCCGGGTTCAATTCCCGGCTGCGTCGGAGATTTTCTCCACTCAGGGACTGGGTGTTGTGTTGTCCTAATAATCATCATTTCATCCCCATCGACGCGCAAACCGCCGAAGTGGCGTCAAATCAAAAGACTTGCACCAGGCGAACGGTCTACCCGACGGGAGGCTGTCGTCACACGACATTTCATTTCAGTCGGTATTCTTCATTACTTCTGTTAAAAATGGCGCAAAGATATGTTCTGGAGTGTTACCCGTCTTATTTTATCCTAACAACTAGGAAGGATAGCTGTCATATATTGAACATGCCACTCAAACAATATCTGAAAAACGTAACGCTGTCCGATTCGCTGTTTACCGTCAACTGTCACTGCACGTATCATATCGACTTGTGACTGGAGTGACACCTCAACGTTTGACAAGAACGTAACAAAGCAATCTAAATAAGATTTCACGGGACTAAAATCGGAACGTGCACATCTATCTGTTCTGTCCTGTCCAGGTTTTGAAGCGAGTTGGCCCACTGTGTGTCGGGCTGATTCAATCCGGAGCCGACATACGAGGTCCGTTCAAAAAAAATCAGGAACATGGTCCACAAAATTTTTTTTACGATTACCTTTTACTTAATGTGCGTGGTCTCCTTCGAAATATTCTTCTTCGCAATTGACACTCTGCTTCCAACGCCGTTTCTACTTCCGGAAACACGTTTGGTACTCCTCTTGCTTGAGCGTGCGAAGCCCCCCGTCTGCGAATTTTCTTTTATCGCCTCTATCATTTCCGTCTTCGTCCTTTCAGAGGGGATTTCAACTTGATAAATAAAAAAAGTCCTCGGGGGCAGGGTCTGGAGTGTACGGAGGATGAGGCAGCATCGTGGTTTCGTTTTTGTGCAGTAATCACGCACCAACAGGGATGAATGTGCGATTGCGTTATCGTGATGCGAGAGCCATTAATTAATTATCTCGATACATTTCAGACAGTTTCCTTCTCACATTTTCTCACAGGCTTCCCAACACATCCCGACAGTACCATCGATTAACGACTTGCCCCTGTGGCACGAATTCATGATGAGTAACCCTTCAACGTCAAAGTAAACTGTCAGGATGACTTGAACATTTGTCATGACCTGGCCTGACGATTTTTTTTTTTTTTTGTCTTGGAAAACCTTCCCGACCCATTGTGAAGACTGAACCTTGGCCTCAGCATCATAACCGTAGACCCAAGTCTCATCACTGGTTATGATTCGCTCAAGGAACATTTCTTTCTCATTTGTGCGATCCAAAAGCTCTTCGCGGATGGGAGGCGAAGTCTTTCTGGTCCTGGCTCATGAGCTGTTGGACGAACTTGGTGGCAACGCGATACATTCCAAGATGCTGTGCCAGAATTTCATGACATGATCCGATTGGAGGGTTACATTCTTCTGCAGCCACTCGACCAGTCAGTCTTCGATTGGCACGCACAATTTCCTGAAGCGAGCGTAGTCGGTGGACGTCGAAGGACGTCCTGAACGAGGGGCACCTTTAGCTTACGTCCGGCCATTTTCAAACGGTGTGAACCATTCATAACACCGAGTACGGCTTGAGCACTCATCACCGTAAGCTTCCTGGATCGTTTGGTGTGTCTCTTTAAAGGTTTCCTTCGGTTTCACGCAAAATTTAACGCAGAAGCGTTGCTCCTGTAACTCCGCTATCTCGAAAGCCGCAAACCGTGCGACGCAACGTCCTACTTAGCACTATGAAACTTCCATCAGTTCCACATTGACCTTAGGCGTGTGCAGGAATGCCAACGGCATTTCTCTCCAACACACCACTGGCACGAAATTACGAATGTTCTGGAATTTTTGAACAGTCGCATTAACACGAGCGGTTACCTGTGCAGATAATTTGGCTTGATAACCGACTCCTTTACAAAACGTCTAGCGATGTAGATCCGGCCGACTGGTCAGGTCCTGTGCTGCAAAACGAGCAGATGTGTTAATCGGACGTAGCTGAAATCGCTATGCCGGACACGAAAGTCTCTAAAACACTGTAACGTTTTCGCGCTATACGTGCACGTAATTAGGCAACTGAACACTATCAAAGTCTGGAAGACTGACACTGAAATGCCGAAGAAAATTGGTGCAGGCATGCGTAAAACAGACAGAATACGACGCTGAGGTCGGCAACGCTTATATAAGATAACAAGTGTCTGGCGTAGTTGTTAGGTCGGTTACTGCTGCTACAATGGCGTTATCAAGATTTAAATGAGTTTGAACGCGGAGTTACAGTCGGCGCTAGAGCGAGACCACTACGATCGCAGGTTCGAATCCTGCTTCGGGCATAGATGTGTGTGATGTCCTTAGGTTAGTTAGGTTTAAGTAGTTCTAAGTTCTAGGGGACTGATGACCTCAGAAGTTAAGTCCCATAGTGCTCAGAGCCATTTGAACCATTTATTTGTACTGTGAATATCAGGAATCCGGTAAAACATCAAGTCTCCGACATCGCTGCAGCCGGAAAAAGATCCTGCAAGAGAAGATCCAACGACGACAGAAGAGAATCGTTCAATATAACAGGAGTGCAACCCTTCCGCAAATCCCTGCAGATTTCAATGCTGAGCCATCAACAAATGTCAGCCTGCGAACTATTGAACGAAACATCATCGACATGGGCTTTCGGAGACGAAGGCCCACTCGTGTACCCTTGATGACTGCACGACACAAAACCTTACGCATGCCTGCGCCCGTTAACACCGACATTGAACTGTTAATCCCTGGAACCATTTTGCCTGGTAGGACGAGACTCATTTCAAGCAGTATCGAGCGGATGGGCGTGCACGGGCATGGAGACAACCTCATGAATCCATGGACCCTGCATGTCAGTAAGGGACTGTCCAAGCTGGTGAAGGCTCTGTAATGATATGGGGCGTGTGCAGTTGGAGTGACATGGGACCCCTGATACGTCTCGATACGACTCTGACAGATGACACGTACGTAAGCATCGTATCTTATCACCTGCACCCATTCATGTCCATTGTGCATTCCGACTTGAGCAATTCCAGCAGGTCAGTGCAACACCCCGCACATTCAAAATTGCTACAGAGTGGTTCCAGGAACACTCTGCTTACTTTAAGCACTTCCGCTGCCCACCAAACTCTCCAGGCATGAACATTATAAAGCATATCTGAATATCTGGGATGCTTTGCAACGTGCTGTTCAGAAGAGATATTCACACCGCCTCTCTCCCACTCGTACTCTTGCGGATTTATGGACAGTCCTGCAGGATCCGTGCTGTCAGTTCCCTCCAGCACTACTTCAGAAAATAGTCGAGTCCATGCCACGTCGTCTTCCGGCACTTCGGCGTGCTCGTTGGGGCCCTGCACGATATTAAGCAGGTGTACCAGTTTCTTTGGCTCTTGAGTATATGTTCCCAATTCTAAAGGGAAGATTCCCCAATCGTCAAGAAATCACCATTCAACAAGAATCAGTGAAATTCGTTGACATCTACTACGAAACCATTTGGCTATAACAATAATCTGGCTAGTCATCAGAATATTTCTAAGAAAGAGTGCATTTCACTCAGTGCGTTTCTTCATTAAATTTATTTCTTGTGGGAGACGAATATAAGACGTCACTTGACTCCCTGAAGATTGGGTAGTACTCTGAACTCCACCAGAAGTCCGTACTAGCTGTATTACTAGATGATTTCTTCGAGGATTGATTTGCTTTCTTACTGTTTCATATGTCTCCAGTGAGCCGCTTTCAGTTTGCAAAAGACGACACCGAAAACTTCTTTAAAGTTTTCTCGTCACTGGGATTTACACTTTAGGCAAATCTCCCAGACTAATTCTGAATCGTTCCTTACGATGGATGATACCCGATGTCTCCTGCCTTATACTTGGTCAGAGCGTTATCTCAAAATAACATTTCGCTGGACATGAAATTGCCAAATAAGTAACCCATTATCCTTCTCAGAGATCACATCTGTAAGAGCGGATACCGCTTGAGAACAGCAACGTTTTACTGTAGAATTATTATTATTCGTGGAGTTATGTTCCGTCTATGCAACTAAATGAAAGGCTTTTTTTTGCCATACACGTATCGCTTCTTTTATTTATGAAGCACCTTCAGTGGTCATTATTAGTCAACTTGAACGTGGAAGATGGTATCGGTCTGCCGATATAATAAGAAAAATTTCCCAATATTAATATTAATTTCTAATGAATTTTCAACGGAGAGATTACTGCTTATCAAAATAGGGTCCGAAAATAAAGCACAGTCAGGAAATAAGCCATAATATTTCCTTATCGGTGTACGTAAGGGTTACCGTACTGGGTAATGCCTAACCGTAATAGTTTTGGATTATTATACTGTCAAAAACACATACTTAGAAAAAGATATGAAACCAAAGGCTGTCATCTTACACATAAAAATTGAAAGGAGGCATTACCTGTCTTCATGCTTTACGTCTCTTAACTGTGGGCTGCGCCATATTGAGCACTAGCGTCTTACAGTCTTCGCAGTGACACTACCACTTGCAGATTTAATTGCGTGTTTCATGCGTTATATAATTTCATTTCTAAATTGTCTTTTCTGTCTTAACGGAATATACGAGTATAAAAATGGAGTAATTTTCAGTGTTTTTTTTTTAAGTAGATCTGTTGGTTCAAAATAACGTCAGAACGTTTCGTCATAACGAGTGTCTCTATTACTTCCAAAATATTTCGTAGGCTCCTTCTTCAGCACTACTGGGGAATCACGGTCATTGCGTTCTCAATGACTGCGTGGTTTTGTTCTTTCAGGTGTGAGCTAAATAAAGATAGGTTTGCACAGTTGAGATTAAGATGTTTCCTGAATCTGCATCTACATATACATCCATACTCCGCAAGCCACCTGGCGGTGTGTGGCGGAGGGCACCTTGAGTGCCTTTATCGGTTCTCCCTTCCCTTCCAGTCTCGTATTGTTCGTGGAAAGAAAGATTGTCGGTATGCCTCTGTATGGGCTCTGATCTCTCTGATTTTATCCTCAAGGTCTCTTCGCGAGATATACGTAGGAGGGAGCAATACACTGCTAGACTCCTCGGTGAAGGTATGTTCTCGAACAACAACAGCCCATACCGAGCTACTGAGCGTCTCTCTTGCAGAGTCTTCCACTGAAGACGCTTTCGCGATTATTAAATAATCCTGTACGAAGGGCGCTGCGAGCAGTATTCAAGCAGTGGGCGAACAAGCGTACTGTAACCCATTTCCATTGTTTTCGGACTGCATTTCCTTAGGATTCTTCCAATGAATCTCAGTCTGGCATCTGATTTACCGATGATTGAGTTTATATGGTCATTCCATTTTAAATCACTCCTAATGCCTACTCCCAGATAATTTATGGAATTAACTGCTTCCAGTTGCTGACTTGCTATATTATAGTTAAATGATAAAGGATCTTTCTTTCTGTGTATTCGCAGCACATTACACTCGTCTACATTGAGATTCAGTTGCCATTCCCTGCACCATCCGTCAATTCGTTGCAGATGCTCCTGCATTTCAGTACAATTTTCCATTGTCACAACCTCTCAATATACTACAGCATCATCCGCAAAAGGCCTCAATGAACTTCAGATGTTATTCACAAGGTCATTTATATGTGTTGTGAATAGCTCCTCTAGAGACCTACGGTACACCGCTGCAAGAAACGGGGCAAGTTCCTTCGCGTACTCTGGGTAAAATCGAACTGGTATCCCATCAGGCCTAGCGGCCTTTCCTCTTTTGAGCGATTTTAAATGTTTACCTATCCGTGAGTCATCTATTTCGATATCTTCCATTTTGTCATATGTGCTACAATCTAGAGAAGGGACTACAGTACGGTCTTCCTTTGTGAAACAGCTTTGGAAAAAGACATTTAGTATTTCGGCCTTTAGTCTGTCATCCTCTGTTTCAGTACCATTTTGGTCACAGAGTGTGTGGACATTTTGTTTTGATCCACCTACCGCTTCGACATAAGAGCAAAATTTCTTAGCATTTTGTGCCAAGTCAATACATAGAACTTTACTGTCGAATTCGTTGAACGCCTCTCGCACAGCCCTCCTCACACTACGTTTCTGTTCGCGTAATTTTTGTTTGTGTGCAAGGCTTTGGCTATGTTTATGTTTGCTGTTAAGTTCCCTTTGCTTCCGTAGCAGTTTTCTAACTCGATTGTTGTACCACGGTGGCTGTTTTCCATCTCTTACGATATTGCTTGGCACATACTCATCTAATGCATATTGTACGATGGTTTTGAATTTTGTCCACTGATCCTCAACACTATCTGCACTTGAGACAAAACTTTTGTCTTGAGCCGTCAGGTACTCTGAAATCTGTTTTTTGTCACTTTTGCTAAACAGAAAAATCTTCCTACCTTTTTTAATATTTATATCTTGTTTAGAAGTTTCTTCGTATCTGTCCTACGTACGTTTTTGCACAGTTATTGAATTTTATCTCATAAACGACTGAAGGGGTCAATTTACAGGACAGTTCCAGTGAGTGACATATTCATGATTTTACAGTCTTGTGTATTCTGTAGCTCATTCCCACGCTGTTTTTTTTTATATATGTAAGTTCCACTCTATCGGAAATTTTTCCCCAGTATCGTATGACAGGGATCTAAGCTTTCTTCGATGATTTGTTTCTTATGTTTCCGTTTATTTTCTTTTTTTTTCAATTGAATGACCAAATGGTCCATCGCATTTAGACCATTGTATAGTGGAGAGAGAAACAGAGAGAGAGAAAGAGAGAGGGGGGGAGGAAGGGAGGAGAACATCTATCAATGCTTTCTTGCCATACAACACGTTATTCTAAAATTTAACTATAAATATATATAGTGTCCAAGGACGAATTGTCAGTATTCAGGGATATGACGAGAACGATCATTCGAAGCAAAAAGGTCTAATAAATATCGGCTCTAAAATGTATACCTTAAAAGCAGTGAGCACTTGTTCATCTTCGATACTGTTAAAGAAATCTCTTCTACCGCAATTTCTTTGCTTTCCATATTTTTGGGGAGGCAGTAAGGACCAAAGCAAGAAAAAACTGTCTAGTAAACATTGGTTCATGCGTACCGTAGCAGCTATGAGCACTTGTTCAGCAGAACAGACGTGTTTCACATCAGCAAAGATGAACAAGGTATTTACTTTAGAGCCAATACTATTGTATAATTTTCCATGTTTTGATCCATACTGTCACCTCTCGTAAACTGGAAAGAAAACAGCTTGCAGCTGAACAGATTTGTTTCGCAGTATCGAAGGTGAAGTAGTCATATATCTTAAGGTATGCCTTTTATAGCCGATGTTTATTAGATTTTTTTTTTTTTTTTTTTTTTTTTTTTTCTTCGAATGGTCGTTCCTGTCATTCCCTGAATACTGACCATCCCTCCTGTAACTCCCTGTGTAGGCGATGATTTTACGATGTGTGAAGGAAGTCGTCTAAAGTACTGGTAATGCTGAAACGAATTTAAAGTTATATATGTTTTACACGCTATCAAATATTTACAGAGCTATCACTACGTTTCTGCAACTCACAAATGACATAAGAACGCAAATTCAAACATTACATGATCAGTTTGTAAAGATTTCGTGAATTGGTTTCATTCAAACGATATACGTTGGACGCGAAATACACAAAGAGCTTCAGCAGTGAACGAAGCGGAAGAAAGTCGTAACTTTAGGAACACACAACTTCCGCCAGCCTTGATCGCTACCGCTGCTTGGCGAGAGTTCTCGAGCGCCTGCGGCACTATTTTCCTTGTACGCATCCGTCGCGTATCGTCAACACGTACCAGGAAATCCGCCGCGCGATTGCCCGATGGGCCACAGCCGTTGTCCGAAGCTCGATCTTACAAACAAAAGACTTAACCTTAACTAAACCGTTGGTTGAACTACAAAACGGAAAACGATTCGCCTGGAGATTTTCAGTACTTTCTGCAGGCACGTTTCCGATTGCTTCGAAAGTCAGCCTGTACAAAATTATAGCTTTCATTTTCCTCTTGGAAAGTTGGTATTATATGTACATAATTTCTTTATCACGCTGATAAACCACGTGGTCATGATTTGAAGACTATATGTTGGACTCGTTCAGCTCCGTTTTTTAAAAATTATCTGCGCTACGTTCTCTGGAAGGCTTACTTTCTTTTCAGTGCCCCAATTCGGGTAACTCATGTATAATTACTTCGCCCTTGTTTATTTTTTTCACCGGCAAGTTCCCTTATGATGCACTATGCTGCATAACTTGCAAAGAATATTCTTCCCACGCGCCCTTCGTGAGTGGAACAGGAAAGAAGGGATCAGTTAGTGGTATCCAAGTATCCCCTTCTTCTAGGGTGTAGGTCACGTCATGTTCCTATTCAGATTCCATGAGCGACGTTTCGACTCCTCTGCTGGGATCATCTTCGAGACCGGCTGGTTTCCCCAGTCAACTGAACCCTATGAAATAAGTGAACGAGACATGGGTCTTTAACAGTGTTCAGCTGACTGCGGACAACAGAAAGTCCTGAAGAACATCACAGCAGAGGAGTCGAAACACGAAACAGCGGTTGTGTGAGAAGAAATCTGAAGAGGAACATAACGAGAGGTAACAACCTACAAGATGTAACCTTCATCTTATTTATTAGTGTGCTTTGCACCTATTTAGTATTCTTGGAATGCCTCCACTATCCAAGAGATGAGTTTATCTGCGTGCTACATTTTGCATATGTGATGCAAATCGCAGCACAGCATATGAAGCAACTAATTAGAAGTTAAGTCCAGCACAAATAAAGCAACACATACATGTTTTGAAATAACGGCCGGCCGCGGTGGTCTAGCGGTTCTAGGCGCGCAGTCCGGAACCGCGCGACTGCTGCGGTCGCAGGTTCGAATCCTGCCTCGGGCATGGATGTGTGTAATGTCCTTAGGTTAGTTAGGTTTAAGTAGTTTTAAGTTCTAGGGGACTGATGACCACAGTAGTTAAGTCCCATAGTGCTCAGAGCCATCTGAACCATTTTGAAATAACGAAACAGAAAGCACTCTTTTCACAAAAAACGAAACAGTAGGTACGCTGTATGGCTCCCTGCAGATGCTACAAAAGACTTGTAGCGGAAGCCCTCCGCGAAGATGTTCGTCTGCTTTATTGGTAAAACGCCACCAGAATGAGGTTCTTACTCATTGGTCTGAAGATGACCACAGTTGTGGTCGAAACCGGTCACTGGAATAGCTAATTTGTGATCCAGACTGTTTTTGATAGTAAATATTTGTAACAACATTGATCACTGTTCACTCCCATAATGTATTCAAAAGTAACCTATTATGATACTTCAAAAACTGAAATACACGGTATTAATGTTACTATAGAGTATTAATACTGTGCATTCCATAAACGTTACTGTGCTATTAATGACACATACGTTGTTTTCATACAGAATTTCTTCTACAAACGATAAACATAACATTTTAATAGTTATTGTGAAATGAACTGCAACTTACTAGTTTATATGTACGTTTTTATGTGAGCATAACTTTGAAGTCCTGAATTAAGTCTGAAATCTTAATGCATAGAAACAGACTTTCTGTGGGTGGTTCATAGGCTAATAATGTTATTAGCTAATATTTACATCATCTGCGTAGAGCATTATTGTGTATTGTAAGACAAAAAAATGACGTACCACAAAGAGATTAACGGAATGAATGGAAATCAGTATATGTCATGTACAAGTACAGACAAACAAATGATTACATTTTCAGAAAAATTGGATGGTTTATTCAATGGAAAGAGCTTCACAAATTGGGCAAGTCAGTAATGTTTTGGTCCACCTCTGGCCATTATGCAAGCAGCTATTCAGATTGGCAATGACTGATGGAGTTGTTGAATGTCCTCCTGAGGGGTGTCTTGCCAAATTTTGTCCAATTGGAGCGTCAAATAGCCAAAATCTCGAGTTGGCTGGAGGGCCGTGCCTTTACTGCTCCAAACTTTCCCAAATAGGGAGAGATCCGGCGACCTTATTGGCCAAGGTAAAGTTTGCTAAACACAAACAGAAGCAGAGAGGGCTCTCGAGGTGAGTGGTCGGGCGTTATCTCGCTGAAATGTAAGCCCAGTGTGTCTTTCCATGAAGGGAAACAAAATGGAGCGTCAATCATCGTCGACGAACCGCTGTGGTGAAAGGGTGCCGTGAATGACAACCAAAGGAGTCCTGCTATGAAGTGAAATTGCACCCTAGACCATCTCCCAGGTTTTCGAGCCGAGTGGCGGGCGACATTCAGATTACTCCACCTCTGTCCAGGGCGTCTCCAGACATGTGTTCGCTGGTCATCGGGGCTTCATTCGAAGCTGGACTAATCACTGAAGACACTTCTACTCTGGTCGATGAGATTCGAGGGCGAGTGTGCCCGACACCACTGCAAAGGGGCCTGCTGGTGTACAGAGGCCAAAGGCGGTCGACGTAAGGGACACCGTGAGCTCAGCCCCCAACCGTGAGCCACCTTTTAATGGTCCTTGTGGTCACTGATGCACCAGTTGCACGTCGGATCAATTATAACAATGAAACTGGCACTCTGAGTGCCTCTCTGGCGACAGCTCGGTCCTCAGATTCTGTCGTCTGTCTAGGTCGACTGCTTCCTTCTTGACTCTGTATTTACCCATTCCTGCCTACATTGTCGAATAGTAACATAGCACCCATTCAAAGATTAGATTAAATTAGTACTTGTTCCATAGATCATGAATACGACACTTCGTAATGATGTGGAACGTGTCAGGTTAGTAAAAGGTGTCTATACAAGAGATTACAATACACAAAATATTATATGACAGTTAATATTTTTAATTTTTTGTGGGGGTTGGGGAAATTACCTACTTACTATATCCAAAAATTCATCTAATGAGTAGAAGAAGTTGGCATTAAGAAATTCTTTTAATTTCCTTTTAAATGGTATATGGCTATCTGTCAGACTTTTGATGCTATTACGTAAAAGTGGCAGCATAATTTACCCCCTTCTGAGCCAAAGTTAGATTTAACCTTGAGCAATGAAGATCATCCTTTCTCCTAGTGCTGTAGCCATGTGCACTGCTATTACTTTGGAATTCGTTCGAATTGTTAACAACAAATTTCATAAGTGAATATATATATTGTGAGGCTACAGTGGAGATCTATAGTTGTTCAAATAAGTGTCTGCAGGATCATCTTGGATGAGCTCCAGCAATTATTCTGATTACACGCTTTTGTGCAATGAACACTCTTTTACTCAATGATGAGTGACCTCAGACTATGATGCCATACGAAAGCACAGAATGAAAATAGACATGGTAAGCTAATTTACTGAGATGTATATCGCCAAATTAGCAATGACCCTAATAGCACAAGTATCTGAACTCAAACGTTTCAGCAGATCCTCAGTGTGTTTCTTCCAGTTCAACCCCTCATCAATGCATACACCTAGCAATTTTGAGTATTTTACTTTAGCTACCGATTTCTGATCCAAGTCTATATTTATTAATGATGTCATTCCATTTACTGTGTTTTGTTAAAGTTTGATGAGAGCCCATTTGCAGAGAACCATCGTTTACAATTTCACCAGTTAATTCTTGTCTGTTGGGTGTGATAACTATACTTGTATCATCGGCAAAAAGTACCAGCCTTGCATCTTCGTGAATATAGAATGGCAAGTAATTCATATATATTAAGAACAGCAGAGAACCCAAGACAAAACCTTGCGGCACCCTATTCTTGAGTGTGCCTCATTTTGAGAAATCACCAGTTTTTTGCGTATTATGTGAACTGCTTATTTGAACTTTCTTCTCTCTTCCAGTTAGGTATGATGTAAACCATTTGAGCACTGTCCCATTCATAGCACAGTACTTGAGCTTATCTAGAAGTATTCCCTGATTTACACAACCAAAAGCCTGTGATAGATCACAAAAAGTCCCAACGGGTGACTTCCGGTTACTTAGAGCATTTAATATTTCATTAGTGAAAATCCCGTCTGGAAACCAAACTGTCATTTTGTTAAAACTTTACAAAGGTGTGAAGCTACTCTACAATACATTACTTTTTCGAAAATTGTGGATAAGGCAGTCAGAAGAGAGATTGGCAGTAGTTGTTGATATCAGACGTATCCCCTTTTTTATGCAGTGGTTTAACAATGGCATACTTCAGTCTATCTGGGAAAATACCCTACTTCAGAGAGCTATTACATATGTGGCTAAGGATCCCACTTATTTCTTGGGAACAAGCTTTTATTATCCTGCTGGAAATGCCATCAACTCCATGTGAGCTTTTATTCTTGAGAGAGTTTATTATCTTCCTAATTTCAGAAGGAGAGGTGGGTGAAATTTCAATTGTATCAAATGGTGTGGATAAGGCCTCTTCCATTAACTGCCTTGTTCTTCTAATGAACATTTAGACCCTATTTTCTGTACAACATTTAAAAAATGATTATTCAAAATGTTTTCGACTTCCAGCTTATTGTTTATCAAGTTTCCATTCGCTTTGATGGTGATGCCGTCATCCCGTACTCTTGGTTGCCCTATCTCCCTTGTAATAATGTTCCAAATGGTTTTGATTTTGTTATCAGAGGTATTAATCTCAGACATGATGCACATTCTTCTGGACTTTTAATTACCTTTTTTAATGTAGCACAGTAGTTTTTATATTTGGCTGTTTCTGCGACATTACTCTTTCTTGTTGTTAGATACAGTTCCTTTTTGTGGTTACAAGATATTTTTATTCCTTTAGTAAGCAAAGGTTTTTGCATGGTTTCTTATAATTAGATTTAACTACTTTCTTGGGGAAATAGTTTTCAAATTCTCTTACAAGTGTATCATGAAATAAGTTATATTTTAAATTAGCATCGGGCACCTTGTACACCTCATCCCAGTCTAAATGCTGAAGATTTTCTCTGAAATTTGTAATTGTTGAGTCATTAATTGAACTCACAACTTCGGAGGGGAGTTTTGAATTACTGAATGGAGCTATGTCATATAATGTAACTAGCTGAGCATCATGATCAGAAAGGCCATTCTCAACAGGACAAGAATTTATGTTTTTAAACCTATCTTGGTCTATAAAAGTGTTATCTATCAATGTGCTGCTGTCCTTTATTACGCGAGTAGGAAAATTAATGACAGAGTTCAAATGGAAAGAACCGAGCAAGACTTCCAGGTCATTCTTCCTATTACACTCTTTCAGTGAATCAACAATGAAGTTCCCACAAATAATAATTTGCTTTCCCCTATCTGACACATAGCACAACAAGGAATCCAAGTTTTCCAGGAGTAAATGAAAGTTTCCTGAAGGGGACCTATATACTGTTACAATTACAAAAGAGCCCTCCTTCAGTTTAAGTTGACTCTAGTTACTCTAGACAAAACTTTTTTGTATCTAAGCTTTCTACACAGTGATAACTTTTGACATATTTGGCAACTCCTCCTCTCACCTTATTCTCTCTACTCATATGTGCAGCTAGTTTATAACCACTGATATTTACCTTTTCCATATCACACACAATCTGATTCTCAGACAGGCATAGTCAAATGTCGAGCGATTCGCCAATTACTCTAACTTGCTTCTTCGAGCGCAGTTATAAGTCGGCTCTCAAATGTTGATACCTGCATATGTTGTTCACGTGCCTCACTTACTGACCAACTCAATACACGGAATGAAATTCACAAAAACGTTATGCCCTGGTATCGGCATGGCCCCTGTTTACTATGCTTGCCAGCTAAGAAGTGAGAGTCAGCTGCAGTGTCACACATTCATTCATTGTCCACCAAAAACGAAAATATTGTTCACACAGAAAGGGTAAAAATATTGGTTATGTAGGAAGACATAATAAAAGAAAGTGGATTAGAAATATGTGCCACAAACGAACGGATTCAGAAAATGGAATGGGTGTTTATAATAGTAAATTATAATGAAAATGCTACACTCCTGGAAATGGAAAAAAGAACACATTGACACCGGTGTGTCAGACCCACCATACTTGCTACGGACACTGCGAGAGGGCTGTACAAGCAATGATCACACGCACGGCACAGAGGACACAGCAGGAACCGCGGTGTTGGCCGTCGAATGGCGCTAGCTGCGCAGCATTTGTGCACCGCCGCCGTCAGTGTCAGCCAGTTTGCCGTGGCATATGGAGCTCCATCGCAGTCTTTAACACTGGTAGCATGCCGCGAAAGCGTGGACGTGAACCGTATGTGCAGTTGACGGACTTTGAGCGAGGGCGTATAGTGGGCATGCGGGAGGCCCTGTGGACGTACCGCAGAATTGCTCAACACGTGGGGCGTGAGGTCTCCACAGTACATCGATGTTGTCGCCAGTGATCGGCGGAAGGTGCACGTGCCCGTCGACCTGGGACCGGACCGCAGCGACGCACGGATGCACGCCAAGACCGTAGGATCCTACGCAGTGCCGTAGGGGACCGCACCGCCACTTCCCAGCAAATTAGGGACACTGTTGCTCCTGGGGTATCGGCGAGGACCATTCGCAACCGTCTCTATGAAGCTGGGCTACGGTCCCGCACACCGTTAGGCCGTCTTCCGCTCACGACCCAACATCGTGCAGCCCGCCTCCAGAGGTGTCGCGACAGGCGTGAATGGAGGGACGAATGGAGACGTGTCGTCTTCTGCGATGAGAGTCGCTTCTGCCTTGGTGCCAATGATGGTCGTATGCGTGTTTGGCGCCGTGCAGGTGAGCGCCACAATCAGGACTGCATACGACCGAAGCAAACAGGGCCAACACCCGGCATCATGGTGTGGGGAGCGATCTCCTACACTGGCCGTACACCTCTGGTGATCGTCGAGGGGACACTGAATAGTGCACGGTACATCCAAACCGTCATCGAACCCATCGTTCTACCATTCATAGACCGGCAAGGGAACTTGCTGTTCCAACAGGCCAATGCACGTCCGCATGTATCCCGTGCCACCCAACGTGCTCTAAAAGGTGTAAGTCAACTACCCTGGCCAGCAAGATCTCCGGATCTGTCCCCCATTGAGCATGTTTGGAACTGGATGAAGCGTCGTCTCACGCGGTCTGCACGTCCAGCACGAACGCTGGTCCAACTGAGGCGCCAGGTGGAAATGGCATGGCAAGCCGTTCCACAGGACTACATCCAGCATCTCTACGATCGTCTCCATGGGAGAATAGCAGCCTGCATTGGATATACACTGTACTAGTGCCGACATTGTACATGCTCTGTTGCCTGTGTCTATGCACCTGTGGTTATGTCAGTGTGATCATGTGATATATCTGACCCCAGGAATGTGTCAATAAAGTTTCCCCTTCTGGGACAATGAATTCACGGTGTTCTTATTTCAATTTCCTGGAGTGTATAAAGAAATAAAAAAATAATGCTTCACAAAACAGCAGTGAATCTAGAAAGCCTCTTCACAGGTGAATCCACATCAGTGAATAACAAATTAGACAATCTAGAATGACAGTAGGTGGCAAAACAAATGATAAAATTATATGAAATCATGGTGTCTATTCTTTCGGACATATCCGACAAGCAGACGTCATGAATTTATACATATGATACACCTCGATAGGCTATGGATCCGCAACCATCAGCGCAGCTACACATTTACGTTCGGCCTCCAGCGGGAATCTAAAATTACAGAACACGGAGAATATTGTCGGGGACTGTGGATAAGTGGTGGCCATAGGAGGGACTGTGAGTTGCCGAGGAGCAAACTCAGATAGTCCACGCAGTTAACGCTGTGTCTGGGTGGTGCAGTAGCTAATGCAGCTGCCTAGTAAGCTGAAGATCCCGGGATTGAGTCCCGGTCCACCACACTTTTTCACTCATCATCCCTGATTTCACATAAAGCCCTGATACAGCTAATATGATCAACCACACCCTTTTCCTTTCCTTTCCTTTCTCCCCCCTCCACCATCAATTTACTTACATGTATCACAACTGCAAAAAGGTGGGAATTTAAGCAGATGGGACCTGGATAAACTGACTAAACCAGAGGTTGTACGGAGTTTCAGGGAGAACATAAAGGAACAACTGACAGGAATGGGGGAAAGGAATACAGTAGAAGAAGAATGGGTAGCTTTGAGGGATGAAATACTGAAGGCAGCAGAGGATCAAATAGGTAAAAAGGCGAGGGCTAGTATAAATCTTTGAATAACAGAAAAAATATTGAATTTAATTGATGAAAGGAGAAAATATAAAAAAGCAGTAAATGAAGCAGGCAAAAAGGAATACAAACGTCTCAAAAATGATATCGACAGGAAGCGCAAAATGGCTAAGCAGGGATGGCTAGGGGACAAATGTAAGGATGTAGAGGCTTATCTCACTAGGGGTAAGATAGATACTGCCTACAGGAAAATTAAAGAGACCTTTGGAGAAAAGAGAACCACTTGTGTGAATATCAGGAGGTCAGATGGAAACCCAGTTCTAAGCAAAGAAGGGAAAGCAGAAAGGTGGAAGGAGTACATAGAGGGTCTATACAAGGGCGATGTACTTGAGGACAATATTATGGAAATGGAAGAGGATGTAGATGAAGATGAAATGGGAGATACGATACTGCGTGTAGAGTTTGACAGAGCTCTGGAAGACGTGAGTCGAAGCAAGCCTCGCAGAGTAGACAACATTCCATTATAACTACTGACAGCCTTGGGAGAGCCAGTCCTGACAAAACTCTACCGTCCGGTGAGCAAGATGTGTGAGACAGGCGAAATACCCTCAGACTTAAATAAGAATATAATAATTCCAATTCAAAGAAAGCAGATGTTGACAGATGTGAAAATAACCGAACAATCAGTTTAATAAGTCACAGCTGGAAAATAACTAACGGGAATTCTTTACAGACGAATGGAAAAACTAGTAGAAGCCGACCTCAGGGAAGACCAGTTTGTATTCCGTAGAAATGTTGGAACACGGGACGCAATACTGACCCTAAGACTTATCTTAGAAGTTAGATTAGGAAAAGGGAAACCTATATTTCTAGCATTTGTAGACTTAGAGAAAGCTTTTGACAATGTTAACTGGAATACGCTCTTTGAAATTCTAAAGGTGGCAGGGGTAAAATACAGGGAGCGAAAGGCTATTTACAATTTGTACAGAAAGCAGATGGCAGTTACAAGAGTCAAGGGGTATGAAAGGGAAGCAGTGCTTGGGAAGGGAGTGAGACAGGGTTGCAGCCTCTCCCAGATGTCATTCAATCCGTATATTGAGCAAGCAATAAAGGAAAGAAAAGAAAAATTCGGAGTAGGTATTAAAATCCATGGAGAAGAAAAAAGCTTTGGGATTCGCTGATGACACTGTAATTCTGTGAGAGACAGCAAAGGACTTGAAAGAGGAGTTGAACGGAATGGACAGTGTCTTGAAAGGAAGGTATAAGATGAACAACAACAAAATCAAAACGAGGATAATGGAATGTCGTCGAATTAAATGGGGTGTGGCTGCGGGAATTAGATTAGGAAATGAGACACTTAAAGTAGTAAATAAGTTTTGCTATTTGGGGAGCAAAATAACTGATGATGGTCGAAGTAGAGAGGATATAAAATTTAGACTGGCAATGGCAAGGAAAGCGTTTCTGAAGAAGAAAAATTTGTTAATATCGAGTATAGGTTTAAATGTCAGGAAGTCGTTTCTGAAAGTATTTGTATGGAGTCTAGCCATGTATGGAAGTGAAACGTGGACGATAAATAGTTTAGACAGGAAGAGAATAAAAGCTTTCGAAATGTGGTGCTACAGAAGAGTGCTGAGGATTAGATGGGTAGATCACATAACTAATGAGGAGGTATTGAATAGAATTGGGGAGAAGAGGAGCTTGTGGCGCAGCTTGACTAGAAGAAGGGATCGGTTGGTAGGACATGTTCTGAGACATCGAGGGATCACCATTTTAGTATTGGAGGGTAGCGTGGAGGGTAAAAATCGTAGAGGTAGACCAAGAGATGAATACACTAAGCAGATTCAGAAGGATGTAGGCTGCAGTAGGTACTGGGAGATGAAGGAGCTTGCACAGGACACTGTAGCATGGAGAGTTGCATCAAACCAGTCTCAGGACTGAAGACCACAACAACAAACATGTCCAAGAGCACACACACCACGTATTCATTTAACTGACATGCTTCGATCATCTGTGATTCTACAACTATCAGAACCGATAGACATTTACGTTCGACCTTCAGCGCGAATCGATAATTAAGCAGCATGGAGGACGTGGACGGCGACTGTGCACGACTGGTGGCGCTAGTTGGGAACGTGAGTCAGCCGAGGACTACGACGAGATAGTCCGCACGTAGGTGATTATCGTTGTGTCTGTATGGGACTGTGGGTAACGCAGCTACCTACTAAGCGGGAGATTCAGGGATCGAGTCCCGGTTGGGCACACAATTTCATTCGTCACCGCTGATTTCACATAAAGTCTTGATGCAGCTGATACCATCAGTTCCTTCCCTTTCCTTTCTTTTCCCCTCCGCTTCATCCTTAATTTACATAAAATTTCGAAATATCGCTGGGAAAATAATTTTACAATTATCTGGATTAGATGAAAAAGAAAGTTTACAAATAGGCAACTTAAAAGCAGAAGAAGCACCAGAAAAAGATTTTTTAAGAACTAAGCTGCTAAATTTGGAAGAATTCCAAGAAAAAGCTTTAAAATGACAGATATGAAGCGATATGAAGAAAGAAAGAAAGGGGGAAGAGCTGAGGCAAAGAGATGAAAAGAAATGTCAGAAAAGAAGAAACGAGAAAGAGTTGAAACTATCCAGTGGGTCCCAAGTTGGTCAAAAGAGAAGGAAAAGAGGTACAGTGAGTACAGCCCTATTGTAATGTTTCCGCAAATGAAATTTAATAATTTGTAGATGAGTTAAAAAAATGCATCACATAATCCTTCACAGTAAAACACTAAATTGGCACTGTAATAAGAAACCGCTCGACCGGACTTGAAGCCCCAGCACCTTTTCTACTTTCCTTCAACACCAGTCGCAGTTGCGATAATAGTCATATCTTTGTGGTGAAGAATTTTGGACCATCACCTACATTTTCAACTCATGGACTTAAATTTAGGTTTAAAGCCATCGTTTGAAAAACTAGTAACCACGGGGAAATGACTATTACTGCAACTGAGACACTGAAAGAAAATAAATTTTTAATATCCAAAGTTGCTGGTCCCATCCTCCATTTATACGTCAGGACTTCGGAGAACATTTTGTTAAATGTTGTATTGCGTAAAAACTGGAGAGGAATTCAGCCTTACCGTAGGTTGGTTTTGTTTTATCCAAACATTTTTCAGCACTTTTTGTGCTGCCTTCATTGTTTTTTATTTATTATAATGTCTGAAAATTATTATGATGCGCTAACGTCCTCCCTGGGTCACGTGAATATCAGCTGAAGGCAACAATTAGAGAGAGTTTACACATGGAGCTAAAGACACATACCATAGAGCTAAGACGTTAAATGTTGTGGGGTTATGCTACGTTGAAAATTAAGCTTACAATACTAATTTGAAAGTAACACAATTATAGAGGTGTTCACGTATCTCACATGACGCTGTAAGATAAAGTGGTTGTGGTTTGTATTAATGCATACCCTTAAGATACAAAAATTAGAATCTCCATGATCGGTAAACAGAGTCAATCTCCCTACGCAATCATGTGCATTTACTTTTAAGAGGTAGTGAAACAAGTCATACAGTGGGGAACATCTTGTTAAATCTGTATTTAACAGGAGTAGGTCCACCTTTAAAAGTTAATATGCATGAAATTCACAGAATGAGTGGATGGGCAAATATCTGATAGGTACATTACGTATGTAGATTGTGGACAGTTGGGAATGTAGGTCTCACAGGAAGAGTCGAAGGGTAAGACCCTGTAGTGCCGCTATTCAGCTGTGTCCTCGGTGGCTTAGATGGATAGAGCGTCTGCCATGTAAGCACGAGATCGCGGGTTCGATTCCATTTTCTGCTGTCTACATCGAGGTATGTCAACAACACCTGCTGACAACTGAGGGTTTTAATTAATTATCATTTATTCTAGAGAAGCTGCACGGTCATCAATGGTGTCTGTTCTTTCGAGAACAGTTACTGTCTTCATATATATGAACATTATTGATCATATCTGGGATGCCTTGCAACGTGCTGTTCAGAAGTGCTCTCCAGCCCCTCGTACTCTTACGGATTTATGGACAGCCCTACAGGATTCATGGTGTCAGTTCCCTCCAGCACTACTTCAGACATTAATAGAGTCCACGCCACGTCGTATTGCGGCACTTCTGCGTGCTCGCGTGGGCGCTACACGATATTAGGCAGGTGTACCAGTTTCTTTGGCTCTTGAGTGTATTTTTATCGTCCAGCACATAAAGGTTCTGCGTCGTATCACATGTTCTTGTAGTTATGTGCTATTTGTTTATTCGTTGCGTATTTGGTGTGTGTGTGTGTGTGTGTGTGTGTGTGTGTGTGTGTGTGTGTGCACGTATGCATCATACCCTTGGCATTAATATGGGGTGCCCCTATCCTTTGCATTTACGACCGCTTTAAGTCTGCTGGGAACTTTGTAAATGACGTGTTTGAAGATCTATGGAGGAGCGGAAGCCCGTTATATCTTAAGAGTAGAAACCAGAGAAGCTCGCGGTGTTGGGCGCTGCTGCTTGCAACGAAGTGGTTTCAAAGGCATTCCGTTGGTTCACGTCGGAACGTCATGGTCCAGCAACCATAGCGTAATAGAAGTTGCTTTATGACAGGATGAGTCGTCATGCTGATAAAAAATTCATCACCTCCAAAGCGTCCCTGTACTACGCGCAGTACACAGTGCTGTAAAGTCTGTTCCTATCCTTCCGCATTTAGCATTTTCTTAATCGCCATAAGTGACTGCACCCCAACCACGAAAAGCACTCCGATACCGTAACACCAACCCGTTTGTAATTTTCAGTTGGCGCTTCAAGTGATGGCAAAAACGTTCTTCAGGTATTCGCCAAACCCAAACCACTCCATCAGATTTCCATCTCTCCAAATTATATGTCTGCAGTTATCCACTGCCCATCGGCATCGGTCATTACACCACCTCAAACGTCGCTTAGCACTGACTTCAGAAATTTCTAGCTTAAGAGGTGCTGCACGACCGCTGTACGCCATTTCATTTAACCACCGACGCACAGCCACTGTGTTAGCTGAACTGCTGGTAGCGCTTTGGAACTACCTTCTGCTGATATTATACAATGTTCTTCAATCGCTCTTCGCATTGATGGTGGTCACTGTCGGTCTGTACAAGAGATCTGCCTGGTCTCGGTTTAGCTGTTGTTTCTCCGTGTTTCCACTTCACAATCACATCCTTAAAAAAAAAAAAAAAAAAAAAAAAAGGCTCTGTGCACTATGGGACTTAACATCTGAGGTCATCAGTCCCCTAGAACTTAGAACTACTTAAACCTAACTAACCTAAAGACATCACATTCATCTAAGCCCGAGGCAGGATTCGAACCTGCGACCATAGCGGTCGCGCGGCTCCATACTGAAGCGCCTAGAACCGCTTGGCCACACCGGCCGGCGACATCCTTCACAGTTGGTTTGGGCAGCTTTTGAGGTGGTGAAATTATTCTAATGAAAATATTACTCAGACGACATCCAATGACTATTCCAAGTTCGCATTCACTTAGCACTTCTCACCGACCAATCTACTGTTAGTGCTTCTCTACTGTCAGTACTGCACCTTTGTTTTATACTGTCATATCTGCTTCTCGTGACTTATAGCGGTCAATTCCGCATTGCATACGGGCGTGCAGATACTCTTGATCAGAACTTTTCTACATCTACATCTACATGACTACTCTGCAATTCACATTTAAGTGCTTGTCAGAGGGTTCATCGAACCACAATCATACTATCTCTCTATCATTCCATTCCCGAACAGAGCGCGAGAAAGACGAACACCTAAACTTTTTTGTTCGAGCTCTAATTTCTCTTATTTTATTTTGATGTTCATTCCTACCTATGTAGGCTGGGCTCAACAAAATATTTTTGCATTCGGAAGAGAAAGTTGGTGACTGAAATTTCGTAAATAGATCTCGCTAAGACGAAAAACGTCTTTGCTTTAATGACTTCCATCCCAATTCGCGTAACATATCTGCCACACTCTCTCCCCTATTACGTGATAATACAAAACGAGCTGCCCTTTTCTGCACCCTTTCGATGTCCTCCGTCGACCCCAGGGCGAACGAGTGTAGTGTAAGCTGTCTCTTTAGTGGACTTAGTGCATCTTGTAAGTGTCCTGCCAACGAAACGCAACCTTTAGCTCGCCTTACCCACAATATTCTCTATGTGGTCTTTCCAACTGAAGCAGTTCGTAATTTTAACACCCAGGTACTTAGTTGAATTGCCAGCCTTGAGAATTGTACTATTTATCGAGTAATCGAATTCCAACTGATTTCTTTTGGAACTCATGTGGATCACCTCACACTTTTTGCTACTTAGCGTCAACTGCCACCTGCCACACCATACAGCAATCTTTTCTAAATCGCTTTGCAACTGATACTGGTCTTCGGATGATCTTACTAGACGGTAAATTACAGCATCATCTGCGAACATCTAAGAGAACTGCTCAGATTGTCACCCAGGTCATTTTTAGAGATCAGGAACAGCAGAGGTCCCAGGACGCTTCCCTAGGGAACACCTGATATCACTTCACTTTTACTCGATGATTTGCCGTCTATTACTACGAACTGCGACCTTCCTGACAGGAAATCACGAATCCTGTCGCGCAACTGAGGCGATACCCCATAGGCCCGCAGCTTGATTAGAAGTCGCTTGTGAGGAACGGTGTCAAAAGCTTTCCGGAAATCTAGAAATAAGGAATCAACTTGAGATCCCCTGTCGATAGCGTTCATTACTTCATGCGAATAAAGAGCTAGCTGCGTTGCACAAGAACGATGTTTTCTGAAACCTTGCTGATTACGTATCAATAGATCGTTCCCTTCGAGGTGATTCATAATGTTTGAATTCTGGAATATTCTGTTCGTCTTCCCCGGTGAAGGAATTTCGGAAAACTGCGTTCAATAACTCCGCTTTAGCGGCACAGTCGTCGGTAACAGTACCATCGGCACTGCGCAGCGAAGGTATTGACTGCGTCTTGCCGTTTGTGTACTTTACATACGACCAGAATTTCTTCGGATATTCTACCAAATTTCGAGACAATATTTCGTTGTGAAACCTATTAAAGGCATCTCGCATTGAAGTCCGTGCCAAATTTCGCACGTCTGTAAATTTTAGCCAATCTTCGGGATTTCGCGTCCTTCTGAACTTCGCATGCTTTTTCCGTTGCCTCTGCAACAGCGTTCGGACCTGTTTTGTGTACCATGGGGGATCAGTTCCATCTCTTACCAGTTAATGGGGTATGAATCTCTCAATTGCTGTTGCTAATATATCTTTGAATTTGAGCCACATTTCGTCTACATTTGCATAGTCAGTTCGGAAGAAATGGAGATTGTCTCTTAGGAAGGCTTCTAGTGACACTTTATCCGCTTTTTTAAATAAAATTATTTTGCGTTTGTTTCTGGTGGATTTGGAAGAAACGGTACTGAGCCTAGCTACAACGACCTTGTGATCTCTAATCCCTGTATCAGTCATGATGCTCTCTATTAGCTCTGGATTGTTTGTGGCTAAGAGGTCAAGTGTGTTTTCGCAACCATTTACAATTCGCGTGGGTTCGTGGACTAACTGCTCGAAAGTGATTGTTCCCAGAAGAATCTCTCCATTTTGTGGTGAGTGTTCAAAATTTATGTATTGCAAGGTGGCAACGGGCTTGCACCTTACATGAGTCCATTTAAGGTGACTGTAATCGCTTTTTTAGCACTTAAGGTCAAGACAGCGTCTCAGTCGCTTTGTAGATAAGTAGTTGTTGTTTGTTGGAGTAATACACTAAATTACGGTGTAGGAAATCTATGTGGAAATGCATCGGTGGGGCTGCAATATGCAAGACAGAGCTCGGCTACCTCCCCAGCTAGCCGCCGAAGGCCACAGCCTAACGGCATGAATGGTGAACTGGGCAAGTTCTGTATTCCGTTTAGAGAGGCCACAGTAGCCGCCAGCCTCTGAGGGACGCGTGGGTCCTGGTGTTCAAGTGTCGACAAAAACCGAGCAGTGGATAGCTGGACATGTGTGTGCTCTCGCCTATGTACGACTAATTTTACACCTTCGAGTACCTCAAATGGGCAGACCAGGAGTTCAGAATAACAAAAACTTTCTGTGCAGGAGTTTAAGTTCGCTACGACGGGGAATCCTGCTGGGGTAAATCACGAGTGGTCTCTCAGGAGAAAAATGCCAATAAACGTGTTATTGCCCACAACTGTGGTTCTTCCCAGACGGCGTGGGAGGAGTTTGCTTGTGAAATTTTGTAGAAAGGGAAGAAATGGTGGAAAAGAGTTCTATTCCCAGGCGGTACATTGGTCGGAACTGGCAAACTGGGTATTTTGAGAGGTTATAGTGATGTGATTCGCTCGGTAAAATATGAAGGGAAAACAGAGGTGAAGAGCGATCTTGCTGGACTCTCTATAGTGGTCTTCCGTTCTGGGCTCTCGTACTGAGAGGAGTTTTGCCAAGTCGTCTCCCCTCTTGGTCTTTCGTTCTGAGAGGACGTTAGCCGCGCCAGCTCATTGCTGACGGAAAGACTGTCACAATTAGAGAAGTTTACAGACAGCGGTCTGTTGTCCGAGTAGTGTAGGAGTGTACTCTCCGAGACGCCACACTCCGACCGCACGACCGCGCCGTTGCCGTCGGAGACCGCCTCTACAACAGGAATATTACGGTGAGATCGCTCCCGCTTCGGCCTGCTTTAGGGGTAACGTTAAATAGTTGGTTCACGTGCAATTGCTGTTTCCACAGAGGTTTCACGATACTTTGGGGTGTAGTGGTTTTTCGTATTTTACATTTGTGTCAATGTCAGTTGTTCAGCCAATTTATATTTTGTCACAGTTCACTACCAGTGCCACTTAGGAGGGTAATTTGTAAACTATTCAGTGTTTTTTTTTTCAGCGTTGATCTGAAGGTTATAATAAAATTATTGTGATTTAGTAGAGCCTTTACTTTCAGTATTTGATCCTAAATTCACCCATATGCTTATTTTTTTATTTTCGTGTATGTGTTTGATGTCATTGAACACCCTAAGTGTTCGTGATCTTTCATGTTTAGAAGGAAAAATAGGTGCGATTTATCGTAAACGCTACCACCGCACGTTAATTAGGGGTGACAGAACCACATTTAAATCTAGCTTTATCCATTTTTGCGTACAGTTCCACTCACAATTTCTCTGTAAGTTGTTTGTCACACGCAAAATCGGACAAGCAACGGGTGGGGCGTTACAGTATTTTCGTTTTTAGATGTCCATTTTTTATTTTTTATGTTATTTATCTCATCCTTGTCATGTTTTGAAAGATGCTCTTGGCTGAAGGACGGAATATTGTACGACTGTCAGCCAACCCACGACCCATATTGGGACGAAACTAACAATAAAGGGAAAGAAAATATTCTGGCAAGACGAGGCCGATACTCCACCCGTTTGGTGCGCCGCGGAGAGGCGCAGTTTGCGCGCCTCTCCTCTGTGCAGCAGGTCGACGGCCGCCTATCTGCACTGCCGCCGCCGCCGCCGCCTCCACGCCTTATCTGCCTACAGCCTGCCCGCCGGCACGTACGTAGCCAGTAGCCAGGAGCCGCAGCCACCCACACGCTACCACCGGCACTCAACACGCGGATACCGCATCGATCGCCTTCTCCGAATGCTGATCATACTCTACACGTCTCAGGTACTGTTCAGGAGAGCGATAGCAACAATAATGCTAACAAATTCTGCTCTACTCAGCTGAATCCAAGTTTTGATAATACTCGAATTTTCGAAACAATTACTATCGACAAAAGGAAACAAAGCTTGCCGCCCCATAAAGTTTTTCAGGCTTACACTCATCCTCGGATTTTCGAGCGGCTCACATTCAAAGTACTACGTAAAATTCACCCTGTTTCTCCTAGAAAGTCGGTTCCATACCCAGTAGTGATCTTAAAGCACAAAGAAAAAGTACCTAACTGGTTTCTTCTCGAAGCGTTGTATGTGATTTATCAATGATTTGCTCCGATCTCTTGGTGTGGTTGATAAAAATAAACTAAACGCCACCAGAAACAGGCCGTAAAGGCCCAACGTTACCGACCGTGTCATCCTCAACCCACAGGCGCCACTGGATGCGGATACGGAGAGGCATGTGGTCAGCACACCGCTCTCCCGGCCGTATGTCAGTTTACGAGACCGGAGCCGCTACTTGGCAATCCAGTAGCTCCTCAATTTGCCTCACAAGGGCTGAGTGCACCCCACTTGCCAACAGCGCTCGGCAAACCGGATGGGCACACATTCAAGTCCTAGCCCAACCCGACAAAGCTTAAGTTCGCTAATCTGAGAGAAAGAGTTGTTACCACTGCGGCAAGGCCGTTGCCCAGTGTGGTTAATAATATTTCCATTCTTCACAGAAAACTGATCATGAATCTGGCACACGAGATGGGGCAAGTCGGGCAACGAAGACGTGGAGAATGATATATGGTCGATTATTTTTGGTCATTTCGACGTTATCTGGATGGTGTTCCCAGAGACATTCACTATAGTCTGCGGGATATTACAGCTGTGTCAAGATTCGAATGGCAGAGACGGCGGTCTGTATCGACTGGAGAGTGGTCTCTGGTCAGTGACGTGGAGTGGGCTTTAGGTGACGCGAACTGTGTTTGGACTCTGTGCAGGTGTCACCAGAGGGTCCGTGGTGTGCCAAGATGGCACGTGGGTTGAGTGTCGTCTTGGTGGATGAAGAAGGAGGGAAGTGGTTTTCGACTACGGTGGATAGATGTACGGTATGTCGACCTTTGCAACTTTCGACACTACGCAATCGTCCGAATCGAGGATTCCGGCTCTAAGTCGCGCCAAAGGACGTGATAATGTTGAAGAGCACGGTAGAACTGCGTTAAGCACGTGTTTCTGTTACAAGCGTGATGGGATACTGAGAACGCCGCTGACCGAAAGACTATTGAAAAAAAGGTGTTTCTAGGAACTAATACGTTCATTTACGCAGCTTTCAGTGTAATGAAGCTTTGAGGTATGGCTAGCTCACATGTACCTTGCGATGTATTGGAAAAGACACCTTGTTCACGCTGAGGCCAGACAGCGGTGTCATGAGTAAGTTGGGAATCTGACCAGTCTAAGGGGTTGGTAGACGTCAAGTGATTATTTGTTTGCCCCGGGTGGAATACAATAAAAGTTGTGGATCATGCAAAACAAGAATGTGAAAAGCTACCTATATTGCTATAAATTTGTTAACTGGGTTTGAGTCTCAAGACAGTGAATTTTTCTGAAACTGTTTCTTTGCAGCTTCTTGAATTATTGTCAGTAATCACAGAAACAGTTGAGGTAATGTATGTAGAAAGGAAAGCACAATAATTTCCGAAGAGAAAATGAGCTATGTTTTTAATGAAAATTATCTAATTTTCCTCGCAACGTAAGCTGTAAGATTAAATTTTTTTGCCATTTGAAAAGGCTGAAAATGTTGAGCAGCCACGGTGGCAACGGACTTTATGATTAAGTTTTTTATGTTAATGCTTTTTAACTGCTGGTGGAGCGTTTCACATTTATATGTGTCGAAAATACTGGAGGTCTTGAGCTTAAGTTAAAGCTTGACTCTCAAAGAAGCCAAATACTCGATATATAACTCGAGAGCGGAGGTACTATTAACATTATGAATGAAACTGTTTACATAAAATCTTTTCATTAAGTTTATGAAATTATGTCTATGAAACTTTCTTTTAGTCATTAGCTGATGGAGTGACTGTTCAGGCAATGTGGTTTGGTTTATCGGACTTCTGAGTGTCAATAAAGCGACAAAGTTTCTTTTTGGCTTCCGCTATACCACTAGTACCCTCCACTCTTCACAAATCCGTGTTGCTACCTTACCACATTTACTGTGTTTTACTGTCCTTGTTAATACACATCTCTATACCGAATATCGGACTAGACTAACCTGGGGCCGCTCTATCGAAATAGTACGTAAAATAACACTTTAAAGACCATGTTGTTTGTACACGGGAACAAACCGAAGCTCTCCGCTGACACTGGGCGTTGCATGGAATACTGATGAACTGTATTTGTTTGAGCACAATCTGCTACACATTGCAAAAGCGAAATTGCTAGTATCAGTCGAAACACTAGAGAAAATGCGCCTGACGACTCTTAAGAGAGACATCCGACACATGTGCTCTGACGCACATGAGCGGGGTAAGTGACAAAGAAGAAGTATGGCGCACATTTCGCCAAACATGGCCTTTTGTTAGACGTCGTGGCGTTTTCTTGCTTCAGGAAGTAAGAGCGAACCCGTCAAGTTCAGACTCGGCACAGAAGACAAAGATGTTGTCACACACAGGCCTCGTGCAAAATGGATCTTGACAGGAAACTTGGAAGAGACAAATGCATCTTTGTTTCCTATGGGACGAGTGTGCCCACGACATAACTGGCTTGCCAACCTGGGAGCAACCAGTGCGGCAGATCATCTGAAGTAAAGCTCAGAAGAAAGGGTAACTGCTTTTAGAATGGTACAAGGTCCCCCTCACAAAGGTACAGTCTCGAAGAGGAGATATGCTGTGCGAACGTCTGCATGAAAGATGATCCTCTGTTTCTCATGCCGCATCTGTGCAGTACAAACGTCACTGTTGTCGCAATAACCTACGCTGCAGTATGAGGTAATCCCCTACAACTAGGAACGAACCAAATGCGCTTTGGCCTGGCGCTCCTCTTTTTCTATTAAGCTCGTTACTCTTTCCGAGGCATTACAGAGTTATATTAATCTGGCGACCGTATTTTATGCAGTTATTTCAGCTATCCGTACAGGCGCAGTTGATACGATAAGTACTGAGTTAATCTCTGACAGGGGGTGTTGTCACAACACCATCTGCAAAAACCAAATTTCTGAGTTTCTTCGGCAGTGTGCCGCTGTTGTGGTCTTCAGTCCAAAGACCAGTTTGATGCAACTCCCCGTGCTACTCTATCCTGTGCAAGCGTCTTCATCTGCGAGTAACTACTGCAACTTACATCCTTCCGAATCTACTTAGTGTATTCATCTCTTCCTCTCCCTCTACGATTTGTAGCCTCCACGCTTCCCTCTAGTACTACATTGATGATTCCATAATATTTCAGAACGTGTCCTACCAATCGATGCCTTCTTCTAGTCATGTCACAAATACCTCTTCTCTCCAGTTCTATTCAGTACCTCCGCATTGATATACCCATCTAATCTTCAGCATTCTTCTGTAGCATCGAATTTCAAAAGCTTATATTCTCTTCTAATCTAAACTGTTTATCGTCCATGTTTCACATCCATACATGGCTACACAACACACAAATACTTTCAGAAAAGACTTCCTCACCCTTAAATCAATACTCGATGCTAACAAATTTCTCTTCTTCCGAAACGATTTCCTTGTCATCGCCAGTCTACATTTTATATCCTCTCGACTTCGACCATCATCAGTTGTTTAGCAGCCAAATTAGCAAAACTCATCTACTACATTAAGTGTCTCATTTCCTAATCTAATTCCCTCAGCACAACCTGATTTAATTGTACTACATTCTATTATCCTCGTTTTACTTTTCTTTATGTTCATCTAATATCTTCCTTTCAAGACACTGTCGATTCCGTTCAGCTGTTCTTCCAAGTCCTTTGCTGTCTCTGAGAGAATTAGAATGTCATCCGCAAACTTCAAGGTGTTTATTTCTTCTTCCTGGATTTTAATTCCTTCTCCAAACTTTTCTTTGGTTTCTTCAGCAATATTTTCTCATGATTTTGATGTAAGGGAACCACCTCTGGCGGCTCGTTACAAATAATATAACTACTATTACCTCAGTTTGTTACCCTGTACGCTATTCTGTGTGGGACTGACCACTATATGCCATAAGGGGTGGACCCGCCAGTATAAAAGGGACCAGGGAATATTCTGTTATCAGTAGAGAAGCAGTAACAGGAGAATGGGTCGGTCAAGAGAGCTCAGTGACATCGAAAATGGTTTAGTAATTGGATTTCACATGAATAACAGGGGACATTTCAATCCTTCTAAAACTGCCCAAGCCGACTGTTGGTGATGTGATTGTGAAGAGGAAACTCGAAGGAACAACCGCAGCTATACCATGACCAGGTAGACCTCATGCATTAACGCTTAGGGACCGTCGAGCATTGCGGAGGGGTGATTGTTAAAAACCGCATGAAATCAGCGGAATGTATCTTTCGTGAGCTAGAAAGTGGTACCAGCAGTCCAGGTACCAATGACTCTGCGTTGAGAGTTAAAAGAATTACACCACTCGCCATTAAAAGTGCTACACAAAGAAGAAATGCAGATGATAAACGGGTATTCATTGGACAAATATATTATACTAGAACTGACATGTGATTACATTTTCACGCAATTTGGGTGCATACATCCTGAGAAATCAGTACCCAGAACAACCACTTCTGGCCGTAATAACGGCCTTGATACGCCTGGGCATTGAGTCTAACAGAGCTTGGATGGCGTGTACAGGTACACCTGCCCATGCAGCTTCAACACGATACCACAGTTCATCAAGAGTAGTGACTGGCGTATTGTGACGAGCCAGTTGCTCGGCCACCATTGACCAGACGCTTCAATTGGTGAGAGATCTGGAGAATGTGCTGGTCAGGGCAGCAGTCGAACATTTTCTGTATCCAGAAAGGCTCGTACAGGACCTGCAACACGCGGTCGTGCATTATCCTGCTGAACTGTAGGGTTTCGCAGGGATCGAATGAATGGTAGAGCCACGGGTCCTAACACATCTGAAATGTAACGTCCACTGTTCAAAGTGCCGTCGATGCTAGCAAGAGGTGACCGAGACGTGTAACCAATGGCACCCCATACCATCACGCCGGGTGATACGCCAGTATAGCGATTACAAATAAACGCTTCTAATGTGCGTTCACCGCGATGTCGCCAAACACGAATGTGACCATCATGGTGCTGCAAACAGAAACTGGATTCATCCGAAAAAATGTCGTTTTGTCATTCGTGCCCCCAGGTTCGTCGTTGAGTACACCATTGCAGGCGCTCCTCTCTGTGATGAAGCGTCAAGGGTAACCGCAGCCATGGTCTCCGAGCTGATAGTCCATGCTGCTGCAAACGTCGTCGAACTGTTCGTGCAGATGGTTGTTGTCTTGCAAACGTCCCCATCTGTTGACTCAGGGTTCGAGACGTGGCTGCACGATCAGTTACAGCCATGCGGATAAGATGCCTGTCATCTCGACTGCTAATGATACGAGGCCGTTGGGATCCAGCACGGCGTTCCGTGTTACCCTCCTGAACCCACTGATTCCATATTCTGCTAACAGTCATTGGATCTCGACCAACGCGAGCAGCAATCTCGCGATACGATAAACCGCAGTCGCGATAGGCTACAATCCGACCTTTATCAAAGTCGGAACGTGATGGTACGCATTTCTCCTCCTTACACGAGGCATCACAAAAACGTTTCACCAGGCAACGCCGGTCAAATGTTGCTTGTGTATGAGAAATCGGTTGGAAACTTTTCTCATGTCACCACGTTGTAGGTGTCGCCACCGGCGCCAACCTTGTGTGAATGCTCTGAAAAGCTAATCGTTTGCATATCACAGCATCTTCTTCCTGTCGGTTAAATGTCGCGTCTGTAGCACGTCATATTCGTGCTGTAGCAATTTTAATGGCCAGTAGGCTAGGTGCGCCGAGCAGCTCCTCATAAGCCACACTATTCTGAAGTGACGCGTCAATTAACGTAAGGAGCGACGTCAGTGGACAGTGAATGACTGGAAACATGTGATTTGGGGTGATGAATCGCGCAGTACAACTATCTTCACGACTACACTCAGTTCACAGAGAAGTTCCCTGCAGAAGGCCTATCTACCGTACCACTTCAGAACAGCGTGCAGGAAAAACGAACATTTAAATCTTTCGTGCTAGCTCTGGTTCCCCTATGATCACTTCTCCGTGAGTAAGTGGGCCTCAACGAAATATTTTCGCATTCGGAAGCAATTCAATGGAAGTAATTGGGTTTCTGGAGTGCCTGGAAAATGTTACTTGCCGTCACGTGCAGTGGCAACAGTGAAGTACAGAGGAGGTAGTGTTGTGATATGGAGATGTTTTCCGTGATAAGGATGTAGTCCCCTTAGTGGGCTCAAAGAAGTGCGAAATGCAAAGACATCATTTGACACCATTGTCTGCTGAATAGGTAGGGGAACAGTACGGAGGCAATGATTGTTTGTATCTGGCGTGACAATGCACCTTGTCATAAAGCAGCACCTGCGAGGCAGTGGTTTCTGGATAATAATTCCTGAAATGGATTGGCCTGCCCAGAGACCCGACCTCTGAGCTAAATTAGAACGTCGACTTCACCCGAAACCACAGCGTGGTTCACCTTCTATTATTTAGGCCCTTGAGGGAGAATGGGCTGCCATTCCTCCACAGACATTCAGACACCTCACAGAAAATGTCCCGATTTGAAGCCGTCATAAATGTGACACTGATGCTCACTAATGGGTGTTCTTTCGATCAGATAGCGCATGTTACGGTTCCTTTCCGTTCGATTCACTGAGGTAGCGTCATAAGAGTGACAGCTTGTAAGCTTCTGTGAATGTTGCTGTTTGCTCACTTCTATGTACATAATATAGATACGTAATTAGCTGAAAAATGTTCGTAGTTTGTGCAAAGGAAGACGATTCTTGAATTTTTCGAAAACAAACGCGGCATCTTTCGTCGAGTGACTACCGGTTAACAGTTTCATCATTTATGTTGCCATTTCTCGACAATAAAACATACAAATATTCGTAAAACCCTTCTTTTTATATGGGTAAAGTCTCCGGTGAGTCTAACAGACCACATACGGGACTCATTCAACAGAGCAGCGTTTAGGTGGGGACCGTAAAGTATTTGGTGAGTGCTCTAATTCGTAACCAAATTATAGTATTTCCAAGACTCTATCAACAGTTAGCAACAATCAACACTTACCTGACAAACAACAGCATTCATAATCCTGGAACAAAAGCCAAAGTAAATTTAGATTTATCAAAAGTAAACGTACAAAGAAGAGAATGCAGCATTTTCTGCAGCGGAAGTCCAAACATTTAAAAAATCAGTTAAATAATTCAAATTGCAAAGTAAACAGGTATTAAGACATCACAGAGAAGGGAATGTCGACATTATTTAACAATAAACAATTATTAAATTTACAGCAAACTGTCATAATTTGATGGATATATGTGTAGAATCCTGTGACTAAGTCTGTGATTAGTAATTCCAGCCTCTTCTCATTTCTTTGAGCACAACATCTAACTCATTGTGGTGAAGTAATGCGTCAGATTTTTTCAGACAGACCAAGGGTACACGAAGTATTCAATAGAATGACAGAAGCACCTTCGTGTGTAGTGCTTCCAGCTACTAGTGATGACTTATTTGCAAATCACAACACTGTAATGATAATATTAATCTACGCTGAAGTATTTATTTTTTAAATCGTTTCCTTTTTTCAATTAAGAAAACATGCTGAGTAGCATTCTTTAAATCATCTATAGATGAATAAACAACTAAATAACCACGTAGCCTGCTATTTACTTCACTCTCACTTGAACATGTGTAGGTTTCTTCACGTCGTATCATTATAAGTTGTTAATCTCAAATATTTGCACTACATGTCTGGCTGTAGTTGTGACTCAATCCAGTATTCAACGAATATCGCTGTTTTATGTTTGACGGAGTGCAAAACCTTTTTTTACCTCGAAATTAAGAGCAAGATCCCAGTCTTTTCATCAGGGAGATCTTACTGGATATCACTGCAGCTTTTTACGATATATAATTTCCTCATGAATATCTGTATCATCTCAAATATCTTGATATCACAGCCAAAGCAATAATGTATAACCCAATCAGCATCGATCCTCTTACACTTCCTTCGACCACTCAAGATATTACTTCAGTATCGTAGATGGCACTACATGCGGGATATCGTGTTGCGTCCCATCATAATCTTCTCTTTATTCTTATTTCATTCTCTCGTTCCAGAGGGTCGAGGATGAGCTGCCAGCGAAACAATACTTCACTCTTCAGCCAGAGGAATTTGAAATTTTAAAAGAATGAGTTATATACACATAACTGTAAGAGACACTAAAAGCCGCTTATCACTGATGATGTTTTAAATAAGACATAGGAAAACGCCGCCTGACATTTAAAAACCTGATGATGTGTTGCAAGGAAGTTAAAACAAACACTGCACTTATTACACTTCATATCACTTGGTGGGACTGGCCAGGATTTACTTTGAGTAAAGGAGTGAGGAAAGACGGATTGATCATTTGGGGTAATTGAAGTTTTTCTAGAGATAAGTGAATCAGGTGGGCTGGGTTGTAAGGATAGGTATAATGTGGAAGAATGATTGGCACGAAAACATTGGATCGGGGCCAGACCAAGGTCAGGTTAGCAGAAAGTTGGGGAGAGGAGCTCAGAAATCACAAAGGGGTAGGGAGAGGAGGCTTAAATCTGATAGGAGGAATGGATGTCAGGGCGGATTTAGTTGTAGGGAATGGGAGTCATTTGAAATTGCGCCGGGAGAGGTCATGGAGGCTGTGTAATTATAAGTGCGATGTGTTGCCATAAGTGCGGCAGCACCCCAAGATTGGTAATTAGGAGGGGAAACAACAACCTGCCAGAAAATTTTCCATCCAGTCTGTACAAGATAGTTTTACTACTACGTATCGAGCTAGACTAAATCAAAGAGAGCTCGGTGGATAGTACAGCCTGAGAAGGGATTGGTTGATAGGACATAGCCTGAGGCACCACGGAATTGTCTGTTTCGTAACGAAAGGAAGTGAGGATGAGGGGGTTGAAAATAGTAGAGGGAGATCATGGCTGCAGTACAGTAAGTGGGTTCAAATTGATGTTGGTTGTAGTCTTTATGCAGAGATGAAAAGGCTAATGCAGGATATCCTAAAAAAGACAGCTGCATCAAACCGGTCTTCAGACTGGAGACCACAACAACAACAAAAACAACTATGTCAGGCGTACCAACGCTCTCCTAATTAAGGACTGGTACAAATAATAATACATTAATATTTTTTATCATTACTTATTCCTAAGTTCCCAAAACAACTTCGTTCCTCCTGTATTCGTACTGTTTCCACCCGAACAAGTTCGTTTGAAGTGCTGTGTTTTCCACAGTGCTGCCCTCATCGACTAGTATGTAGCCCTTTAGCCAAGTTACAGAGTATGTTGTCACATATCTGCTCTAAACCAAGAACGAAAGTGGTGCCAGCTGACGGCGACTTGTAGCGTACTCTCGTAGAACAACACCAGAGGTTAACGGGCCATCCGATCTTTCGCTGCCGTCCGACAGAAGACGGATCACCATAAACAGTGTCACATGACCCAATTGCACGAGACGCTGTGGAGAGGTCTGCGATTTAACCCGCGAGGCAGCCGCTAAAATCCATCGATCTCAGGCTGCAGCCCAGCATCTTTCCTTCTTTTAACAAACGCTTACAACGAAAATATTTTCTTCTGACGACAAACCGATGTTCCCTCGAGTGCCACCTCACATACACGTCTAGCGACGCCGGCAACCTTACTTGGCACTCGTGTTGCGAAACTGTGGAGGAGTACGCACAAAATACGCTGAAAAGCAATGCCTCCGAATTTTTTAAATGTGAAAACGCTTGAAGCCTTTTTAAATAAGACTATCATAATTAACATTCTAAATCTTTATTCTTCGTGCCTACGTATTTGCAACCCTCTACCGTCAAAGGACTCCGAATTGTAGCGTACAACATGGCGGAGTGAAGCGTAACTAGGTCGGTGCGTGGGGAACAGCGTACTGTTCAAACGTGTTGAATTCCTAAGGGACCAAACTGTTGAGGTCATCGGTCCCTAGATGTATGCGCTACTTAAACTAAATTCTGCTAAGAACAACACATACACACCCATGCCCGAGGGAGGAGTCGAACCTCCGGCGGGCAACGTACTGTAATCGAGCTTAGAATTCGTAGAGTTCGCCTACACACGGAGTGTCCTTTCCGTCAGCATTGCACTGCCACACCACACACGAGCGCTGTGTCATCTGCAACAATCCGACACCTCCGGTTCAGTATCATCGATCAACCTGCAGTCGCAACTTGGCCCCATCCGATTTTCATACGTTTCCAAAACTTGAAGAACCCTTCGAGGACGTCATTTTGATAGTGATGAAGCGATGCAAGTAGAGGTGACCCGTCAACAAGATCAAGCACTCTATACCGACCGTATCAACAAATTGGTCTCTCATTGGGAGAAATGTCTTACTCGTCAAGGTCGCTCCATTTATAAATAAATTGTAGTCTTGAAGAATAAAGATATAGGACCTTAAGTTTGTTTCATTTAAAAGCTGTATGAGTTTCCACATAGATATTTCGGAGTCGTTACTTTTCAGCACGTCCTCCTGCTCTGACGCAAACTTACGCAGTCGTCGCGGTAGGGCAGGGGTCAACGATAGTGGTGGTGGCTCCGTTGTGAACGCCCCCCTTGCAGTAGGATTTGCACTTCGACACCTGAAGCTACCCAGAAACGTATGTCTCGCGTATCAAAAAGGCTACAGATAGCGAGTCTGCAAACGATCGAATTAACAGGTGTTCGTGTGTCCGTCCTTGTTATAGATGATTGTTCAATATGAAATGAAAATTAAAACACTTGCAGCCTCTCTTTCGTATTTAATTTATTTACGCAACCAGTCTCGGTGTTCCATTACACCATCTTCAGGTTCCTGTGTGAAAAACAACAATGACGAGATACTTAATTTAACAAACGTACTAGTAAAGGGACAGTACAAAAACTGAGAGATGATTAATGTCCAAGAGAATTTTCAGTAATTATTTGCCAACAGCCCACCCGTACATCGATGTTAGTGAATTATTCAAAAGTGAACTATTCAAAAGTAAAAGAGAACAGTTATAAAACTTTATTAATATTAACTGGGAAACATATATACATATAAGGTCACACAATAGTAAAACCTAATCGACGTATCGGAGGTCAGAAACATGTCCGTCTCGGCTATCTAAGATGTCGCATACTTAACAAAAAACTAAAATGTGAAACTAATATAACACACCGTAATGAATAACCACGGCAAACAGTATTAAAATGTAATATGATTGTTAGGCACAACAAAAATAAAATTAGTGAGTGGGTAATATATGGGTAAACGGGTCGGTAGTTAGGTGACACAATAGACTGCAGATTGCTGTAGCAAGCCAACGAAAGTGTACGGAAGTATCAACCATACTCTTCAGAGTCGAGTAAAGTAGATAATCCTGTACACTTCGGCAGTGTAGAATATGGTACATATTCCTTTCATCTTTTGTAGGCTTACTTCAAGAATCTGCAGTCTACTGTGTCACCTTAACTACCTACCCATTTACCCACAGATTATCCAACTGGTGATCTTATTTCCGCTGTGTTTAACTCTCGAGTTATATTTTAACACTATTGTCATGACTCTCAAAGATGAAACGTCAGAGGTTGTGTAATTTCTAAGAATCGCTCCTACACGAAATATTTGTGATTATTATCGGTAATATTCGTATTTTGTACGAAGCCATACGTGGACGCAAGTGAAAAGGCTGTAGACGTCTACTTCAACGAATGCAGCTAATATTTTCCGGATACAGCGCTGCGTGCTCTATGGCTGCAGAAATTAGTCTTGAAACAAAATGAAATTGATGGAACACTCTTCGTAGCATCTGTTCCGTTTGCAGGAATGAGCTACAGTGAGCAGTTTGCCACGTGCTGCAGTCAGCAGTTCTGCGACACCAGGGAGAGGTCGGTGACCCCGAGCACGTGCGCCTTTCTTTGAGATAATCACTCTGCGGGGCACTCTTTTACTTCCTGCGCGACGCGATTGTGAGGCTAC